>NC_080760.1:7345143-7949250 GCF_020826845.1 Diceros bicornis minor
CCCCAAAGGCTCCACTCATGGACCCCAATAAAAGCATGTGCTCCAGGGCCTCTCTCTCTGTCTGCATCCTGCCTTGACCGTTCCATGTGGCCCCATGAGGTGTGCTGTGTACTTCCCCCAGGACCTGTGAGTGATAAACTTCTCTATTTCAGTTTCTCTTGTGGTCTGTTGTTGAACCGAGGCTCACCATCCAGAACCCTGTGCTCTATTTAACAAATGTTAGTTTAACAAAGTCATAACAATGTAGAAAATCAAAGGTCTCAAATATTTGCAGACAACTAAGAGCCTAAAAATAATTAACTTAGATAAATAGAAAAACCATTGCTATAGATAAATAGAAACAGAAATAATTATGGACACAAAAGAAAGCATTTTAAAACATCTAATTGTCATCCTCAGTAAGATTTAAGGAGCGATTGCCTTTATAATACAAGAGAACAAGAAGAACTTCAATATACAGATAGGTTGGGTAAAATAAAATTGACAGTAAAAAGGGCAGAATATGAAGCCAAGATAAAAAAAAAGGCAAAGATATTAAAAATACACAAGAAAGCATATAACAGATCTATACAGATGGGCCAAACTCTGACCAACAGGGGTTTCTAGCAGAGAAGGTGGAAGAAAAGAAATAAGCAAAAAATTTCTCAGTATTAAAGAAAAGTATAAACATTCAGATTGAAGGGGCTGACTGAGAAGTAGGAAAGATGAAAAAAAGATGCAAAACTGAAGACATCTTCATTAATTTTAGAGAAGCAAAGACCTTGAGGTGATCTTAAGACCCAGAGATATAAAAGAAAACAAAACAGCTCTCCTGTGGATCTTGAAAATTCTCATCACAAGAAAAGAAAAATTTTGTCACCATGTATGGTAGCAGATATTAACTGAACTTATTGTGGTGATCATTTTCCAACATATACAGTGTTGAATCCTTACGTTGTATACCCGAAACTAATATAATGTTATGTCAGTTATACCTCAATAAAAAAACAAAAGACAGAAAAGATCTCCTACAAAGAATCCAAATCACACTGCCCTGAGACTTTTCATTTATCAGAGTGGATTCTGAAAGGCAAGGAAATAATGCTTCCAAAGTTATAAAGAAATTGATTTGAATTTAAAGTTCTTTATCCATAGAATAATTAATCATGCATGAGAGCAAAAATAGACATTTCACCCAACAAGAACTTGGAAATTTACCTCTCATTCCTCCACCCTGCAGAAATAACCTGAATAAGTTACAGAAAAATGAGCTTGAAAACAAAGAAAGTAGAAGGATGGGTTTCAAAAAACAAAGTTTAACACAAAAGTGCAGTTCAGGGATATCCCAAGATGACAGCTTTGCAACCAATTCCAACTGGGCAAGAAGTGGTGGTTTAGGTTGTGTGTCTTCAAGAAAGGGTTGGATGCACACAGTTGATAGAATTGAGATAATTTTTAGAATATAGTGAGGGCATATTATCCTTCTGTCAATAAGAAAAGGAAATTAAAGCTCCAGGAAAAACAGATCTGGTCAAGAAAGTCATAGTCCAAATGTAAAGCAAGCTAATGTAAGGCAAGATTTGAGGCAGCTGATGGAGCATAAATAAAGATAGATGTAATCCCAGTACATTAGCTCTGTAGAGAAAAATTAACAAAGGTCTGAGCAGAATACTCATAACCTAGTATATGGGAAGCACTGAATAAATGTGGCTATTACTATTATTATGGTTATTATTATTATTGTTACCTCCTAGGACCTAGTTAGGTTTTGAAGATGTCAAAGTCAGGTGCTTTTGTGAGCACAGTACTCTGAGTAGGATTCTTTCCTCTATCTTTTCCACCTTTATCTATCTTGTACCTCATTTTTACTCTTCCTGGAAATCAAATAACCTTTTTGAAATAATTAAGTCAAAATATATGTTATTTGGAAAACATTTATGAGTGAGTTATTTCTTCCAAGGAATTTTTAAAGTGCAACATTTTAATATGGAAAAAATTATAAATAACAGATTAAGTGTCTCTTTTTACGTTTTATTATTGCTTTAGGTTGTGAAATATTTTAAGCATAAAGAAAATATATAAAACTTGTGTCCTATCTCTAGAATTTAACAGAAGTCACCACTTTGACACAAATAACGATTTCAACTCTCACCATTGCCCCTCTCCCTCCCAAGTAACTTCTGACTTGATGTTTGTGTGCAATTTTATCTTGAAAGTTTTTACAACTACACTAAGTATGCAAGTATCCATAAATAATGTATACCATTGCTATGTTATTTTTAAAAATTATATAAATGGCACCAAATGGCACATATCTGCAAGTTCTTTCTTTACTCAAGATTTAGATAATCTGATACATTTCTATCATGTTCACCTGTTAAATGTATGTTGTTTGCTTAAGCTTCTATGTCTTCTCATGCCTTTGAGGCATATCCCTTGGTGTGGCTCTGGGTCAGGATCTGGAAATTATGAATATGCATCGTTTCTCCAAAGAATCTGAACAGATGGCTTTTGAAATGCCGGGGTTCAGCGACCAGGGCAGGCTTTGAACAATGCCTCAGGCTCATACTCTGCAGTCATGATTAATGTGTTGCTGACCTCCAGATTAAATCCCAGCCCAACCCGGGAGCATTTGTGTCACACAGAAAGGAAAGACTGCCCTCTGCCCTTTGGTGCTGGGCCCTCCTATGAGTCAGCAAAGTAACTGGTCACCAATACGGTCTGGCCTAAAAGGCATTAAGGAAATCTCTCCTGCCCAATAGATCTTTCGCCATCAGCATTCTACTGATGTCGTAAATCTCACTGTTAAAGGACTCATCTTTAGTTAGAGAACTATTCTTTATGGAAATATCATAGGCATTAAGTTCGATCAAACAATAATACCTTTTTTCAAATAAACTAATATAATCTGTCTTTGAAATTAGCTCCATGTTGAAAGAACAGAGTATAGATGAGTTTGGACAGAGGAAGTGATAGAGAAATATGGAACAACCTGCCTGAAAAGTTAAGCCAAGTGGGGATTCTGGACAGCCCAGGCCCAGCCAAGGGATCCAGTGGTACCCCTTAAAAAATGGTCTTTATTTATGGCGCAGTCCTGGTGGTGTAGTGGTTAAGTTCATGTGCTCTGCTTGAGTGGCCTGGGGTTCACAGGTTTCAATCCTGGGCACAGACCAACACACCACTCATCAAGCCATGCTGTGGTGGCGTCCCACATACAAAATAGATGGGCACAGATGTTAGCTCAGAGCCAATCTTCCTCAGCAAAAACAGGAAGTTGGCAACAGATGTTAGCTCAAGGCCAATCTTCCTCACCAAAAAGAAAAAGAAAAACAAAAGGTCTATGTTTAGTATGAATAGAGAAACTTGATTTCTATTTATACATTTTAATACTTTCATCTTTTAGGATCTAGATAAGGGATTTATTACATGTATTTTACATGTCATTTTTCATTATACAAATTAAATTATTAAATTTTTAATTATATAAATATAAGAATATAAAATGAATCTTTTTCTCCAGAAAGCAATACTATACTATGGATTATTCAACTTCAGAATTTCAACTTTTGCTGTTCGAATTAGGTGACAGTGAGCTATGGAATCTCCAGGCCACACAGCCTGACTTGGGGCACCTTCCAGGCAGCTGTCACATGTGCATTGCTAAAATTCTCAAGGTCCAGACAGCAATAGGATAGATTAATCTGGTTTTTACATTTCAGACAGAGGGCCAGCCATAGCCAGTGAGTGGGAAGGGTTGGAGAATTGTCTTTGTGGACATTAACGTTTGTGTGTATGTGTGTGTGCACACATGCATATACTTTCTTTGCAAGAAGCATATCAGAAATTCAGAGGAACAGAATTAAAAATAAAAGAAATTGGTTTTACTCTTATAGTCAATATATAATCTGCAGGAAGCAAAATGAAAAAGAAAGGTATTCAGATCCAGTCAGACCTCTTAGTTTTTTGCCCAAGGAAGTGAGCCAAGAAGATTTTATAAGCTAACTGAGGTGTTCAGAAAAACCACTGATGCTGCCTGAAAGGAGTAGAGTGATTTCCAAAATACAAATGTGGTCACTGTAGCCTTGGCCTGGCACCTTGTTGCTGTCAGAACAAAGCTTTCATCCCAGGATGAGTGTGGCCCTTGTGACATGCCTGTCATTCCACAATGGCTCATCTCTGCCCACACTGTCTCATGATCCATGCTTTGTCATAACTCACAGCTCCTTATCTTGCAAGGCCCCCTCTTGGCCTGGTTGACTACAACTCCCTCTTCCAGACTCCACTGTGGCGATGCCCTTTCCTCCAAGAAACCTTCCCTGACTGCCCACCCCCACAGTTGAGCAGGCTTTCACAAGCTCACTGCATTCTAATAGCCCTTTACATCAACTGCAAATGTCAGGCTCTTGGGGACTGGACTTTCTTGTTCACCAATATTTCCTTAGGGCTCTATTCACTTCCACACATGGTAGGTATATCATGCATTTACTTTTAGTGAATGAAAATCAGGAAAACGTGGAAATGAGAGCCAAGGGAAACAGAGGCAAACCTTGGAGGGAGGGGGAAGGATATTTGGACTGTTTCTTCAGAGATGGTGCTGCCCAGAAAAAGTAACAGCTGAGACAAAGCAAGATTTTAGGGAAGAGAATCACAGAGCAGAGGACATATTCACCTTTGCTGGATCCTAAAGGCACAGGCTTAGGAAGTTTCCAGAGCAGCAGGTCCATTCCAGAAATGTTGTGAGGTAAATCTCCCATTCAAGTAAATTGAGAAATAAAGGAGAGGAAGGGGTAGACCTGAACAAGTCTAGGTCCAAGGGCTGAGAAGGCAGCAGCAGAAGATTGGGTATCAAATGTAGATGGTAGTACCATCATCTTAAAGCCTTCAGAAGGATCCTGCTGGTTCTAAAGAAACAGAGACCACATTAAGAGATTGAGGCTGCAGGAAATGCCAGACCAGGGACTTTGTTTCTACCCTTTCGTTTTATAAACACAGGTCATCCTTTTCTTAGAAAGAGATCCCAAACTGCATCCCAACCAGAATCCACCCTTGGTCCAGCATTCAAACACTGGGACCGCTAGGGGTAGGAAAAAATTGGAAGGTGAGTTAAGAGATGTTAAATTGGGTATATACTGTTGAAGGAAGAAGGGATCCTCAGGGAAGACCCTGATGTTGAAAATTTGCAATTTTAGATAGCAGATGGGAGCTTTCTGGATGCCACTATCTGAGTAGAAAAGAGTATGCATTAGTTTAAGCCTTGTTAGGATTTGCTAGTTTGGGGAATCTGTCTTCAAAATCACTTTTAATTTTATAGAACCACTGGTGTAGACTCTTTGGTAACCCGGAGAGTTAAAAGTGCTCTTATTATTTCTTCTGCTTAACCAACCTTTTCCCCAAGTATGTGATCTATGGCTGACAGCAGCGATTGTGTTATTAATTGTAACAGTTTGCATCCATCGAGCACTTGCTACATACTGGCCAATGTCCTCAATGCTTTGGGTAAATTTAATCCTCACTACAATCCTGAGATGCAGATACTCTAATTATCCCCTTCCTGCACAGGATGAAATTCAGAACAGATTGGTGAGAGAACTTGGACAAATTCACACAACTAATCAGTGACAAAGCCAGGAACCAGACTAATTTCGCCATATTCTAGAGCTCATGTACTAATTGTTGCACCACGCTGCCTCTCCGTCTCTAATTCATGTATGAGCCAGTGAGAATATTGTATTTTGGTGTTTATTTGTTTGTTTTCCTGGGAATTACTGCTATGGAAGGATGTTTAAATTCAAGATGCTGGAATGAATATTACATTTGATTGGGGATTTAGCTGTGTATCTATGTTTACCAAACGTGGTGCCGGCGGTATGGTTTCTTATGAGGTCTGCGTCTTTGGGAAAACACTGTAACAATACAGTGTTTTCATGTCTGTTTTTGTTTATTGTTGAACCCTAGCTCCTGGCACAAATGCCTGTCATCTACCTGGTGTTCGATTTACTGAACGTTTGGATGGAACAAGTGAACTGAAGGACTTTGATGTGTGCTGATGAAAGGTGTCCTGGATTGTAGTTGCTAAAGTAGAGCCTCCAGCTTTAGGCAGACTAGGGTGACAACCAATCCTCAGATCACCAAACCAAACAAGGAGCTGGGCACACGGAGACACTCCTGTGCATATTTTAGAACCAAATTTTTCTTAACTTATATGCGGGGATGCAGTGCAGGAGATGTCCTTTTTCTCAAGATTTATAAATAATAAATCTGTAACTAAAGATAAGGCCTCTCCACTTTTTCATGGCGTGTGCAATTTTGAAGACTATACTTATGATCATAAAGCATTTGATTATATTGTTGCATACAGTCTGGCAATAAAACTGTCCTCACTACCTTGTCTAAGAAACCCAGATGGACAACTCTGTGGGGTCTGACTTGACAGGGAAGTAGATGGGTGGAGATGACTTCTTGCAGAAACTCAATTGAACTAATGGCACGATTCATTTTATTCATTTCTTGATTGGGGGTGGGGAGCTACTCAACTTATTCCCAGATGGAGACATAGAGGCAACCATGGGAAAAGTAGCCTCTCCAGGAACAAATCTTTATCTCTGCCTCTAACTCCTAAGAAGGCTTCGAGGTTGGGAATTAAAGGCATTGTCGTTACTCCTAGTGACCTTCTCTTAAGAGTAAACTCAGCAGCAGACATTGGGGGCTGGTAAGGATTGAGGTTCTTTCCTAAAACACAAATAACATGTTGTTTAGTCTAGTTCATCAGGATAAAAAGACTAGGTATGTGGTTTGAGCCTGAAGCCTTGTAATAAAACTTATCTCCTGTGCCTATGTTTCTTTTGTCCTAACTGAAACCACTGCAGTTAACTTATTAAGGATTCAGAGATTGAGGACTTAGTCCTAAACAATAACTGTTCCCATGGGAACTCACATCATACACAAGCCATATGATGTTGAGCTTATTACCTAATCTAAGCTTGTTTGTTCACCTGTAAAATGTGTGGTGTGAGGACCTAATGAGAGAATGTCTATATAAGTATACACTGCAATGTGCTCTTGTTATTAGTACTTTCATGAAGTGTTTGCCACTTGGTTTCATGTGACATGTTCCAAAGTTGGATGATAGGAGTTTTACCAACATCTAAGAATAGTGAAGCTGCCTGGATATAATTCATTTGTCTAGAAATTACTATAGATAAAATAATACATAACACTCCCTACCCCACCCTCCACCAACTTTAAACTTGATTATAATTAAGAGCCTTGAAAAACAAGTCACTTCACTCACTTGCCTCAGCAAAGACGACCATATGATGCTGGAATTATGGCCTAGCAAATATCGGTTGCTTTCTCCTTCTTTTCTTCATTCCTCAAAAATAAAATGACTTTCCAACAGTTTTTCAACAATTCTCTGCATACTTGCTTATCTTAAAATCACAAAATACAAAAATTTCTACCACTCCGTTTTGTTCACAGTGTACTTTGTTAGAAATATAGTCATTAATTGAGTATAGGAATTCTTAAAGCCCTGAAAGCCAGATTAAGGTGAATTTTGGCTTGTAGAAATCAACAAGAGTGTTTGCTTCAAGCTCACTTATTTCCTATTATTTTCTTAAAACACAGATCATCCATTTCTATAAAAAATATTTAACTGCTCTACATTGTCATAATAGTTAAGTAATCAAATATCATGTGTACCAATAGATATAATACAAATAGTTTTAAATATTTTATCTACTACCACATAGATTTTTTTAATTGAGGTCACATTGGTTTATAACATTTTTATAAATTTCAGGGGTACATCATTATATTTCAACTTTTGTATAGACTGCATTGTGTTCACCACCAAAAGTCTAGTTTCCACCTGTCACCATGCGTATGTGCCCTTTTACCCCTTTGGATTAAGGTAGTGGCAACATTTTCTCTTTTTATAGATTTGGATGGATTATAAACCCATACTTCTCTTTGGTGGCCATTATATGCTTTTCATATACCCGGGTGTAAAGCCACAGGATATTTCAAGAACTCCAACATTCCCTAGAAAATAAACTTTTTTTTTCCAAGTTAATGATGGTCCTTCAAGACAGTTATTCTAGGAGAGGGAGTCAAGATGGCGGCGTAAGCAGACTCGGAACTCACCTCGTCCCGTGGACACAGCCAATTTACAACTACTCGTGGAAAAATTACCCCTGAGACAGAACTGAAAACTGGATAAGAGGAACTCCTGCAACAACGGACAATCCTAACTGAGGTAGAAGAGGCAGAGACTCCCTTCTGGAGAGGAAAAACACCGCCTTCACAAGCCACCAGCTTCACGGCCACCGGGAGCAACTCACAGGTACGCAGCCTCCCTGGAGGCGCGGGACCCTGAGGCGAGGAGCGCCCCCGCTGTACGCATTTTGTGGACCCAGCACAATCGAGACCAGCGGCATAATATCTGACTTTGCCTGCTACTAAAACATTGGGGAGTACCCCCAGAAAACCCGGTTCACAAAGAAACTAAAACTGGCTCTTAAAAGGCCCACGCGCAAACTCACCCGTTTCAGAAAGCATCCTAAAATCACCAGAAGGAAAGGTGCACAGTGCTGTGGTGAAAAGAGACTCACCTAATAGGCCCTGAGTGCATCTCGGTGAGGGGTGAGACCTCTCCAGGGACTGGGACATTGGCGGCGGCCATTGTTGTGGCCTGGTGTGGGCGTGCTGACACCGATGCCATTGGAGTTCTCCCTGGGGCCTGCTAGCCCAGGGTCTGCCCCATGCACTAGAGCACTGATTTAATCCAGCTCAGCCAGGGCAGGCAGCCCACCCTAGAGACTGGCCCCACCCAACAACAAGCCCTCAGGCAACTTGTGGGCCTGCATAGATTGGTGACTGGATTCTCTGCAGCCTGGCAACTGAGCCGACTTGAGCAGGAGCTCAAGGAGCGGGTGGAGAGTGTGGGGCAGTGGCAGAGTGTGTGGGGCTCCTGCCTTGGAGAGACTGGGTCTGCTTGGGGAGGTCGGGGTGCTCACACGGGGCAGGACTGTGTTGACTGTGTGTGTGTGTGGACCTGTGGGCAGCAGGGTTTGTCAGCTGCAGAAGACTTGTGCTTCTCAAAGACCCACATAGGAGTCTTCCAATGTGGAAGACCCAATCACCTTCCAAAGCCTGAAATGATTAGGTGATCCTGTGCCTGAGGCCAGCCCCACCCAGCTGCAATCCTCAGAGAGCTGACAAGAGACCTAATAGGCTAGAGGCTTACTGCAATTTTAAGGCCCTGAGCCTAACAACCTGCCACGCTGGGGGCCTACTCACTTAAAAGAAATACTGCAACACAAATTTGGTATTAGAACTTGCAGCCAACTGTGCTGGGGCTCTCCACAACTGGTAAAGAGACTGAAGGGCCCACAACAACTACAAGCAGCTGAGCGTTACAACAGCTGGCCAGGAACATAACTCAGCCTCCCGGGGCACCTACAGGGAGAGCAAACAGCCCACAACAGAAGGACACACATAGCCCACATAGGGGTCAACCCTGGAACATTGAGAACTGAGGGAAGCACACTGGAAGCCTCCTAAGGCATCACTTGCATAAAGTCACCTGTCCAAGAGCAGGAGACGTAGCTGACCTACCTAATACGTAGACACAAGCACAGGGAAAGAGGCAAAATGAGGAGGCAAAAGAATACATTCCAAGTAAGGGAACAGGACAAAACCCCAGAAAAGGAACTAAGCGAAACAGAAATGAGCAACCTGCCCGACAGAGAGTTCAAATTAAGAGTGTTAAGGATGCTGACTAATCTGGGGAGAAGAATAGATGAACTCAGTGAGAATGTCAACAAAGAAATGGAAGATATAGAAAAGAACCAATCAGAAATGAAGAATACAATACTGGAAATGAAAAATTCATTAGAGGGACTCAAAAGCAGAGTAGAGGATACAGAAGAATGGATCTGTGAGCTGGACCAAAGACTAGAAGAAATTACCCAAGCTGAACAGGTAAAAGAGAAAAGAATTAAAAAGAGTGAGGACAGTCTAAGGGACCTCTGGGACAACATCAAGCGCACTAACATCCGTGTTATAGGTGTCCCGGAAGGAGAAGAGCGAGACAAGGGGACAGAGAATCTATTTCAAGAAATAATAGATGAAAACTTCCCTAACCTAAGGAAGGAAACAGACATCCAGGTACAGGAAGCACAGAGAGCCCCAAACAAGATAAACCCAAAGAGGCCCACACCAAGACACATCATAATCAAAATGTCCAGAATTAAAGATAAAGAGAGAATCCTAAAAGCCGCAAGAGAATGTCAAGTTACGTACAAAGGAAACCCCAAAAGGCTATCAGCTGACTTCTTAGCAGAAACCTTACAGGCTAGAAGAGAATGGCATGATATATTTAAAGTGCTAAAAGGAAAAAACTTACAGCCAAGAATACTCTACCCAGCAAGGTTATCATTCAAAATGGAAGGAGAGATCAAAATTTTCCCAGATAAGCAAAAATTAAAGGAGTTTGTCACCAAGAAACCAGTGCTACAAGAAATGTTAAAGGGACTGATTTAAGGGGAAAAGAGAAGACCACAAATAGGAAAAATTATCTATTTCCATGATTAGAACGTAATGGATACAAATACACAAAAAAGAGGTTAGATATGATATCAAAAACATAAAAGGAGGGAGGAGGGGAGTTAAAGAGTACAGCTTTCAGACAGAGGTCAAACTAAAGTGACCATCAATTCAGTATAGAAGAAGAAAGGAACAGAGAAGGACTACTAAAACACTGAGAAAAAAAAAAAGTTAAAAAATGGCAGTAAGTACATACTTATCAATAGCTACTTTAAACGTCAATGGACTAAATGCTCCCATTAAAAGGCATAGGGTGGCTGACTGGATAAAAAAACAAGACCCATATATATGCTGCATACAAGAGACACACTTCAGACCTAAAGACACTCACAAACTGAAAGTGAAGGGATGGAAAAAGATTCTCCATGCAAATGGCAATGAAAAGAAAGCTGGGGTAGCAGTACTCATATCAGAAAAAATAGACTTTAAAACAAAAACTGTAAAAAGAGACAAAGAAGGGCATTACATAATGATCAAGGGAACAATACAACAAGAGGATATAACACTTGTAAATATCTATGCACCCAATGTAGGGGCACCTAAATATATAAAGCAATTATTGACAGACATAAAAACAGAAATAGACAGTAACACAATAATAGTAGGGGACTTTAACACTCCACTTACACCAACGGATAGATCATCCAAACAGAAGATCAATAAGGAAACATTGGCCTTAAACGACACACTAGAACAGATGGACCTAGTAGATATATACAGAGCATTCCATCCAAAAACTGAAGAATACACGTTCTTTTCAAATGTACATGGAACATTCTCCAGGATTGATCACATATTAGGCCACAAAACAAGTCTCCATAAATTTAAGAAGATTGAAATAATACCAAGCATCTTTTCTGACCACAACAGTATGAAACTAGAATCAACTATAGGAAGAAAATCAGAAAAGCCACAAATACGTGGAGATTAAACAAAATGCTACTGAACAATGACTGGGTTAACGAAGAAATCAAAGAAGAAATCAAAAAATACCTGGAGACAAATGAAAATGAAAATACGACATGCCAGAATTTATGGGATACAGCAAAAGCGGTTCTAAGAGGGAAGTTTATAGCAATACAGGCCTATCTCAACAAACAAGAAAAATCTCAAATAAACAATCTAACAATGCACCTAAAGGAACTGGAAGAAGAAGGACAAACAAAGCCCAAAATCAGTAGAAGAAGGAAAATAATAAAAATCAGAGCAGAAATAAATGAAATAGAGACCAAAAAAACAATAGAAAAAATTAATAAAACCAAGAGCTGGTTCTTTGAAAAGATCAACAAAATTGACAAATCTTTAGCTAGATTCACCAAGAAAAAAAGAGAGAAGGCACAAATAAGTAAAATCAGAAATGAAAGAGGAGAGGTTACAACAGACACCTCAGAAATACAAACGATTATAAGAGAATACTATGAAAAGCTATATGCCAACCAATTCGAGAATCTGAAAGAAATGGATAAATTCTTAGAATCATACAACCTTCCAAAACTGGATCAAGAAGAAGTAGAGAATTTGAATAGACCAATCACTAGTAAGGAGATCAAAACAGTAATCACAAACCTCCCCAAAAATAAAAGTCCAGGACCAGACGGCTTCCCTGGTGAATTCTACCAAACATTCAAAGAAGACTTAATACCTATCCTTCTCAAACTCTTCCAAAAAATTAAGGAGAGGGGGAAGCTCCCTAACTCATTCTACGAAGCTGACATTACCCTGATACCAAAACCAGACAAGGACAACACAAAAAAAAGAAAATTACAGGCCAATATCACTGATGAACATCAAGGCAAAAATCCTCAACAAAATACTAGCAAATCGCATACAACAATACGTTAAAAAGATTATACACCATGATCAAGTGGGATTTATTCCACGGATGGTTTAACATTCGCAAATCAATCAACGTGATACACCACATTAATAAAATGAAGAATAAAAATCACATGATCATCTCAATAGATGCAGAGAAAGCATTTGACAAGATACAGCATCCATTTATGATAAAAACTCTGAATAAAATGGGTATAGAAGGAAAGTACCTCAACATAATAAAGACCACATATGAGAAACTCACAGCTAATATCATCCTCAATGGTGAAAAACTGAAAGCTATCCCTCTAAGAACAGGAACCAGACAAGGATGCTCACTGTCACCACTCCTATTTAACATAGTACTGGAAGTCCTAGCCAGAGCAATCAGGCAAGAGAAAGAAACAAAAGGGATCCAAATTGGAAAGGAAGAAGTGAAACTGTCACTATTTGCAGCTGACATGATTTTGTATATAGAAAACCCTAAAGAATCCACCAGAAAACTTTTAGAAGTAATAAACGAATATGGTAAAGTTGCAGGATACAAAATCAACATACAAAAACCAGTTGCATTTCTGTACACTAACAACGAAGTAGCAGAAAGAGAAATTAAGAATACCATCCCATTTACAATTGCAACAAAAAGAATAAAATACCTAGGAATAAACTTAACCAAAGAGGTGAAAGAGCTGTACACCGAAAACTATAAAACATTTCTGAAAGAAATTGAAGAAGACACAAAGAAATGGAAAGATATTCCGTGCTTTTGGATTGGAAGAATTAACATAGTTAAGATGTCCATACTTCCTAAAGCCATCTATAGATTCAATGCAATCCCTATCAAAGTTCCAACAACATTTTTCACAGAAATAGAACAAAGAATCCTAAAATTTATATGGAACAACAAAAGACCCCAAATAGCTAAAGGAATCCTGAGAAAAAAGAACAAAGCTGGAGGTATCACACTCCCTGATTTCAAAATATACTACAAAGCTATAGTAACCAAAACAGCATGGTACTGGCACAAAAACAGATACACAGATCAATGGAATAGAATCGAAAGCCCAGAAATAAACCCACACATCTATGGACAGCTAATCTTTGACAAAGGAGCCAGGAACATACAATGGGGAAAAGAAAGTCTCTTCAACAAATGGTGTTGGGAAAACTGGATAGCCATATGCAAAAAAATGAAAGTAGACCCTTACCTTACACCATAAACAAAAATTAACTCCAAATGGATTAAAGACTTGAATGTAAGACCTGAAACTGTGAAACTTCTAGAAGAAAACATAGGCAGTATGCTCTTTGACATCGGTCTTAGCAACATCTTTTCAAACACCACGTCTGACCGGGCAAGAGAAACAATAGAAAAAATAAACAAATGGGACTACATCAAACTAAAAAGCTTCTGCACAGCAAAGGAAACCATCAATAAAACGAAAAGACAACCTAACAATTGGGAGAAGATATTTGCAAACCATACTTCTGATAAGGGCTTAATCTCCAAAATATATAAAGAACTCATGCATCTCACCAACAAAAAAACTACCAACCCAATTAAAAAATGGGCAAAAGACCTGAACAGACATTTCTCCAAAGAAGATATACAGATGGCCAACAGACACATGAAAAGATGTTCAAAATCACTAACTATCAGGGAAATGCAAATCAAAACTACAATGAGATATCACCTCACGCCCGTCAGAATGGCTATGATTAACAAGACAGGAAACAACATGTGTTGGAGAGGATGTGGAGAGAAGGGAATTCTCATACACTGCTGGTGGGAGTGCAAACTGGTGCAGCCACTATGGAAAACAGTATGGAGATTCCTCAAAAAATCAAGGATAGAACTACCATATGATCCAGCTATTCCACTGTTGGGGATTTATCCAAAGAACTTGAAAACACCAATTTGTAAAGGTACATGCACCCCTGTGTTCATTGCAGCGTTATTCACAATAGCCAAGACTTGGAAGCAACCTAAGTGCCCAACAAGGGACGAATGGATAAAGAAGATGTGGTATATATACACAATGGAATACTACTCAGCCATAAGAAACGATGAAATCCAGCCATTTGTGACAACATGGATGGACATTGAGGGTATAATGCAAAGTGAAATAAGTCAGAGGGAGAAGGTCAAATATCATATGATTTCCTTCATTAAGTAGTAGATAATACCAACAATTAACAAACACATAGGGACAGAGATTGGATTGGTGGTTAGCAGAGGGGAAGGGGGGAGGGAGGAGGGTGAAAGGGATAATTCAGCACATGTGTGTGGTGATGGGTTGTAATTAGTATTGTGGTGGTGAACATGATGTAATCTATGCAGAAATACAAGTACAATGATGTACACCTGAAATTTTTACAATGTCATAAACCAATGTTACTGTAATAAACAAAAATAAAAAAAAAATAACACATTTATTCTACAATAAGCAAAGTTTTAAAATTTTAGCATATCTTTTTATTTCTTTAATTTTTAAGCAGGCTACTTACTTAAAACTAATCTTTAGTATGTTTCTTGGAATATTTTTATCAACATATCACTGATGTAAAGTTAAAATAATAAAATATGTGACATGGAAGAACTGTTCTTAAATTATATATATTTTAAAAACACTTTATTTCGTATAGTTTCATTTTCCATTTAACACATTTTTGTATATGAAAAATTTTATATATTTTATATAAGTATAAAATAATAGAAGGCATAGCACCAAGAGGTACAATATATTTCATTCATCCTTCTGATGGATTAAATCCACCAAAATGGATGGATATTTAATCCACACATTTTGAATTTGATAAAGGCATTACAGAACAATTGAAGGAGAAAGTACTTAAGGAACGAGTTGCCTGGATTTGAAATCTTCCTAAAAACATGACCTTAGGCAAGTATTTACTATAACCCAGTTTCGGTTTTCTCACCTTCAAATTATGCATGATATTTACAAAACCATCACAAAATGTTTACAATAACTTAGTTTACAGAATGAGATGATGTACACACAGATCCCCCAGATCTTTTCCTGGCATAGAGTAAGTGCTCACCAGTTCTCATTTCCTTTATCTTCCTTCTCTTTGAGCATCAGTTCTCATGAGATATACCTTCAAAAACTGACACATAGTAGGCACTCAGTAAATAAGTGGATGAATAATTTTAGAAAACGATACTTTCAAGTGGAGAAATTTTAGCATATTTCGGGGTTTATATCAGGCCCAAAAGCTTTTCACATTCAAGATATTAAAGGAGTTCTAATTGAAATAAAATACAAAACTACAGATTTATGTCATTGTTCCTGAAAGCAGTTGAATATATAATGCATCTTCTTTTATTCTTTGCTTGATTTCCATGGAAACTGGTTTGGAAGGTGATATTTTCATGTGTTTATCACAGACAGCTACTATTATTACTTCTATTTCCTTGATTTAGCAATATGGAAATTACTCAAAGAATAAGAGATATGGAGAATGAATATATCTATATAGAGATCTATATCTATATCTATAACCACACTTACCAAGCCAATGATATCAACAAATTACTTTCAGGTCTGTCCTATAGAGTTCCTTCCATGTCCATTTTTCCACCAGATAGTGGCACCCCCGAGTCAGGGGACCTGTCTTAGTTGCTTGTTCTCATGATATCTGACACAGGCCTTGTACACAGGTGAGACTTTAGATGTTCAATGTGAATAAACTGGGCACCATAGAAAATCACTTCCCTCACTCCTATAGTAAAAGGGAGAAGTAGCTTCTGTTTATCACTTGAAACTGCTACTATTAGCATCTATCATTTAACATTTTGGTTAACATCAGTTTACAATGATACACTTGAAGCGTAGAAAGAAACAACTCACAAAGAAATCAGGAACACTTTTATTATTAGGGCTCTTGGGGCACTACCCCAATCAGAAAATTGTATTGCACTTTAGCAATGAAATCATCCTTCATGCATGGAGCATTTATTCAGACCACACTATGTGCCAGTCATTGAATAGGCACTTGGATGCAAGGATGAACAGAGCAATGTTTCCAACACCAAGGGGTCTCTAATCTAGTTATGGGAGGAAATGGGTAAAGCAGAGACGTGTGCTAAGAAAGGACAGCTCACGGAAGGGATATCTGAGCTGAAACTTAGTAGGGCACATGCATCAGCCAAGTGAAATGGGGTAGAGGGAATGGACAGATGGAAGAAATGTTTCAGGTAGAAAAATATCATGATAGATAATCCAAAGGCAAGAGAGAGCAGGATAAAATCAGAGTTTATTCTCGATATCAGTTTAGCAGAGGCATATGCCTGTATCATAGATGATGAATGGGAGTAGTGGATGAAGGGTCTGAGAATTAATCAGAGGTAGGAGCACAAACATGCTAAGATGTTTGGGCTTCAGCCTGAGAGCAAAGGAAAACCTTTGAAGCATTTTAAGCAAGAGCAACAATCATACATGAATTTTGAAAGATATTTTCCATTATGCTACTAGAAATGGATTAGAAGAGGGGGATATTGGAAGTAGGGAGACAAGCTGAAATGTTTTAAACAGTCTCGTAAGAGCTGGCAGTGGCCTAAACTAGTGCAGGGGCCATAGTTACAGGGAAACGTGGGTGCAGGAAGTAAAATGCAGAGTTTTGTGACTGAATGCAGAACACGGAAGAGAAAGAGTCCCAGTGATGCTTCTGACTTGAAAAACCAGGGTTATGCCCTCAGGGGAAGAGGAGCACTGAAGGGGAAGCAGGTATGGGCAAGAAGACAACATGGTACGTTCAGTTTGGGATACAGCTAGTTTGAGGAACATTTAGCAAGTTGGATGTGTGTTTCTGAATCTCTGTGGAGAAAACCAGAGTGGACATGCTGGTTTGTAATCAACACCAGGTGGGTAGTCCCTGAAGGCCTGGGAGGTAGGAGTAGTGCTAGGAGGGAAAGTGCAGGAGAGAAAGTAGATGGGCACTAACTATAGAGATAGTCAAAGGAGGGGCATCTGCAAAGCAGTGGGAGTCTCTATGGAAGCGTCACAAAGTAGATATTCAATCAACTTTTGCTTGATTATGTGGTTAATTCCAGTTTAAAACAAAAGATCTGTGCAGCCAGCCCCATTGCCTAGTGGATAAATTCAGCTCGCTACACTTCGGGGGCCCAGGTTTGGTTCCCAGGCACAGACCTACACCACTCATAGGCAGCCATGCTGTGGCAGCGACCCACCTACAAAATAGAGGAAGATAGGCACAGATATTAGATCAGGGCGAATCCTCCTCAGGAAAAAAAAAAATCTGTGACAATGGGCTTTCTAATCTTCTTTAGAACCAATAGAGAAAATTAAAAGTATATATATTCATAAGAGTGGACTGCACACAAAAATAACGTAATCGATACCATTGTTTGAGCAGTTACCATGTGCTAGTCACCTCGTAAAAATCCCATACATATTACATTGTGCATCTTATTACAATCTGATGACATTTATGATTTCAATTTCATCCATGAGAATATGTATGATTATAGAAGCAATATGGTACTATGTTTAATATAAGCCCTGGGTTCCATTCCTGACCATACCACCAGCTGATGGCCTTGGACAACTTAAATTCCTTCAGTTACTCATTTCTCATAATTCATACACATAGTAATTAAGCGTTACATTATATTTTTGCTATATTATTATAATTGAGTAATTCATCTAAAGTCACAAAGCTTATCATAAATTGGACTAAGATTTGAATCCAAACATAAAAATGTCCAAAACATGTATCTTTCTTTAATCATTAAACCCACCCCGCTACTCATCTTCTAAATCTTAAAAACATTCTGAAAGTATATATATGGTAACACAGGAAAACTTATAGAGGAAATGTTATATGAAAAGTATTAGTGTTTTCTTTATAAGGAGTTCATATTAAGTTAATAAAAATCGATGATCCCAATTAATAGATGGGCAAAAGACATAAAAAGGTATTTCATGAGCAAGAAATCATTCCCAGTAATTTAACATTAGAAAAAAAGGCTTCAATCTTTCTGGAAATCCAATAAATAAAAAATTAAAGCACAATATGTGCCATTTTTCATGTACTAAAGAAACATCAGCAGTAAAAACAACATTGTCCCATGTTGGTGATGGTGAGGCTACAACGACTTGCTCATATACTGCTTATCTGAACACAGACTGCCTCCATTTTGATATCTGGAATTTCGGCAATTTGTATCAAGAGCCATGAAAATGTTTATACTCCCTGGCATAATAATTTTATTTCCAGGACTCTTTTCTATATCATCAAACATATTTATTATGGCACAATTTGTAACAGTGAACATTTGGAAACAACAAAATGTCCACAAATAGAAGACTTTAAAACACATTAGGATCCTTCCCTATGATGGAATATTATGTAGTTATTTATAGTTACAATCATGAGGATTATTTAATAACGTAGGAGAATCCTTAGAATGCAATGCTAAATAAAAGAGCAGAGCACAATTTTCCCTAAACGTTATTATTACAACTATGTGTAAAATGTGTGTAGGAAGAAGTTTGATAATTAATATAAAAAAATTTAGCAAAGTCTCTTTTATAGTGCTAATAACAATATAGCAATTTTTTTCTATTTCTCTTCATTTTCCAGATTTTTAATAAATATATTAATTCTTAAAAAAAAATTTAAAACAGTGTATCACTGGCAAATATATTAAATATAATAGAGAGCAGCATTTTTTCCTTTTCTAAGAATCCCCAGTAAAATTGTTAGCTTTAGGGGAAAACATAGTTGATGTATTTAAAAGCTAGTATTTTTTACCCTCTAACAAACCATCCAATAAGTAAACAAAAAACAATGGACCCAGAAAACATGTTATCACTGGGCTGCTTAATATGACAATCAATTAACTTAGAATTTCTTAATACATCAAAAGATTAAAATAAAATAAAGGAATAAATAAACCAAAATTTAAAAGCAAAAATTGTTATTTTTAAAAATTTTACTGTTCTTGAACTCTTTTTAAAAGACAAATTATTTCATATTAAACACGTGGGACAGCCCTTAGTCACAGAAGAAATTACTTCCAGCTGAAACCCACTTGGTAGTTTACTTATTTGTTTAAAAGGCAAAGAGAGAAACTCCAGTGCTAGTGATTTTGTTAAACCCCACCATGTATGTAGATGATAAGCTGAAAGTAAATTGGAAAAGAGTTTGGGGAGCCCATTCTTTCTAAACAGACTTCATATTCCTTTCAATGAGATATCTGTACAAAGAATTAATTATTCTTTCAGTCCTGCTTGAACAACCATCAAAGCCAATGATATATTAGGATTAGGTCTTAAAACAAGAAGGGCTAAGTTTACTAAATCTAAATAAAATGGTTTTAATTCTCTTGAAAATTCTAAAACACCTATTTGGGTATAATATTTGCATTTGTAACATGGTCTTATTCCTGTAGAAAGATTTTTTAAGTTCTAAATAAGCCCCAGAAAACTTACTTTGACTATGGAAGAAAATATGATTAGAATTGACTATTTTTGTTAAATTTCAGTAGTTGAAATACATGTTGGCAGCCTTTCTATGGAGGGAAGTTGAATATACGAATGAGAAGACTGTCAAGTTCAGGTCACAAGGGAGTCATTTAATGGACTACAGAAACAGATGTATAAATGTCTTCATCTGACCATGTCTGACTTTCTCTTAGGAAATTGTTTAAATCCTGACAGAATTTAGTAGATTGGGAATAAATTACAATCAGAATCAATATGTGGCTCATTAATGACGTACCTACTAACTTGCAACTGCTGCATATTAGGAAAGTAAGATGTGGAGAAAGACAAGAGTGAAACAGATTAGAGAGTGTCCAGATTCTGCTTTGTGACCTTGGGAAAGTTATTTAATATCTCATATGCTAAATTCCCTCATCCACCAATTGTTAATAATAATATTCACTTTGAAGAGTGTCCTAAAAATTAAATGATATATAAAAAGTGATTTGCTCACAATGCTTCCTCTGCCAATTTTAATTCTCTGCTCAAACTAATTATAAATTAAAGCACTTCTTTCTAGAGACTCATTTCTACCAGGTGACACTATAAGGAGAAAGAATAAGTTTGGGAATGACTTAGTGGTGCGTGACTTTTAGTTAATTTAGAAAAACATCAAGGCTAACAAAAAATTTCTCCCATGAGAGGTTTTCCCCAATATAAAGATTGTGAGGTATAGCAAACATTATCTGCCACCAACAGAGCCAGAAGATGCTATCACTCTTGCTCTCTCTCTCTCTAGAAATTCTATTAAAAATATATTCTTTACATTGACTTGAAACCTTTATTTTTCCAGAGTTTTCCCAATGATGTTTATAGGGCTATACTGAATTAAGCTCATTCTTTTATTCATTTGATAATTCCTAAAGTATTTGAAAACATATACCAAAAATATTTGTCCTTTATTTTTTCATGTAAATTTCACAGTTCTTTCAACAAGACTTCCAGACTCTACTTCATCCTGTTTGTCCATTTCTAGAGGTATTCTAATTTGTTAAGCTCCCTTCCAAAATTTTGCACATGGATTGGATGTAAGACAGTAGATAATGCTATAAAGAGAGAAGAACACTTTAAAATTATTGCTAATTTCCCATGTCCTGGAATGAATACATGCATTATGTATTCTGAACACATGCAGCAGCTTAAGTTTAGTTTAGCCTTTTGTGGCAAGAAAATCACATGTATTTATTGATATAAATGGCTACCTCCATCTTCTATATGTGTAGTTAATTTTTTCCCTAAGTATATTTAACCTTTATATTTTTACCTAGAAAATTCCACCTTGTAATTTTCAGTCTATTGTTCTACTTTGTCAAGATTAATTTAATAATCTGATTCTATATCCATAACATTAGCTACTATACCTGCCTTTCTGTATCTATAGATGTAGTAACATATGTTGTCATCGCACTATGATGTAGCAATTCCATGCCTAGCTATTTCTCCAACAGAACTAATACACATGTCCACAAAAATATTTGTACACGAATGTTCACAGCAGCTTTATTTATAACAGCTACAACCTGGAAACAATCAAAATGCCTCTTAACAGGTAAGCATTTTGTGGAACATTCATACAATAAAATACTACTCAACAGTAAATAGGAATGAACATAGATGAATCTCAAAAAATATACTGAGAAGCCACAACATTAAAAGAGTAGATACTATAGGATTCCAATTAGATGAAATTTGAGAAAAAGCAAAACGAATCTATAATTATAGAATTCAAAACAGTGATTGCCCATTGAGGTGCTGGAATAGACTGAGGACCAAAATAAAGGAATTTTCTGGGGTCCTGGAAGTAGAACTGTTCTTTAGTTTACACACAGGCACACACACACACAAAGGCAAGATTTTTATAGAATTGTGCATTTAAAAAGGCGCATTTATTGTATAAAAACTATATTTCATTCAAGTTGATTTTTTTAAAAATGGGAATGACCTAAATATTCACCAGTAGGTGGATGGATAAACAAATTCTCGTATATTCATACAACACAAGATTATACAGCAGTAAAATGGAACAGACTGCTGATATATGCAGTTCATAATATAGAGGACTCTCCAGCAATTTGCTGAACAAAGAAGCCAGGCACAAAGAGAATACTGTATTTGCTTGCACTTGTAGGAAGCTTAAGAACAGACAAAGCTAACTTGTGTGAGAGTGGTTCCTCTGTCAGGGTATATATATTTCTCAAAATGTATTCAACTGTGTACAAAAGATCAGTGCTTTTCACCCAAACTAAGGCAAGTTTATTGCAAGGTTAAGATATGTAGGTATGTGTGTGTCATTTTTAGTCAGTGCTTTTAGTAAGTCACTAATGCCTAGCTCTAATTACATCAGGTAAGGAATTGTACTCTTCTCTCATCTTACTGAGATTGCCAAATGCAGATCTATAGACCAGCTATATCAGAATCACTTTGGATGCTTACTAAGAATACAGGTTTTTGGGTGTATATTGTTCTTGATAGTAGGGGGAAAGCTTTCACTCATTCACCAGTAAGTATGAAATTAGCTGTAAGTTTTCCATAGATGCCCTTTTTCAAGTTAAGAAGGTTCTCTTCTATCCTAGTCTGTCCTGTGTTTCTATCATAGTAATGTGTTGGATTTTGTCAAATGCTTCTTTTGGCATCAATTTCCATGATCATGTGGTTTTTGTTCTTTATTCTTTGATATAGAATATTATATTAGTTGATTTTTGAATGTTAAACTACCTTACATACGTGGGATAAATTCTACTTTGTCAGAATGTATAATACTTTTTATACAATCTGGTTTCTTATTATGTTCTTGAGGATTTTGTGTCTACAGTCATGTACCGCATAACGATGTTTTGGTCAATGGCAGACTTCATGTGCAACAGTGGTGCCATAAAATTAGTACCATGTAGCCTAGGTGTGTAGTAGGCTATACCATCTAGGTTTGTGTAAGTATACTCGATGATATTTGCACAATGATGAATTTGCCTGAAGACACATTTCTCAGAATGTATCCCCGTTGTTAAGTGGCACATGACCATATATTCACAGGACGTACTCGTCTGTAGTTTTTCTTTTCTTATGATGTCTTTGTCTGGCTTGGGGCTCTTTGCTGCCTTTTTTTTTTTTTTTTTTTTTTGCCTGTTTATTTGGTTTATCTGCTTGTTATCTGGTTTATTATTTGGGTTAGTGCCTTAGCCAGACTGTTCAGAGATTTATATTTCTGCCATAGTGTGTAGCTTCTGAGGTCACTCCTCACAAGGCCCAGCCTTGGACGTGTGCATGGCCAACTTGGAATAACAGTGTTTTTATCAGGGCTCTCTTTGACTATCTCTTTCCCTAATCTCCTTGTTAAATTGGCTGCCTCTGATGTCATCTCACCAGTTGTTAGCCTCCACTAACTGCTGGCTGGTGACTCTATTGTTATCAATAGTGCCCTGGGGCATAAATCTCTCCACAGTCAGATCCAATTAAATTCAAGCTTCTTTGTATTGGTAGTTTTTAGGCCACTTTTTGAGGCTTGTTCCAACCCCAGGAGAGATTTTCCTACCTATTTCTTGCCCTAGTTCTTTCTGGTAAACTACTGACTATGGTTTATCTTGTTGCTTTCATGGAGCTACCAGCCTCCTCTTAATTGCTCATCTCCAAAATCTCTATGGTTTTCAACATCATCCTTAGGCTCCTCCATGTACTTTTCCAAATTAAATTGGTTCTCTTGGGGAGAACCTCAGAGCTCTCTGTTCTCACAGCTTCCCTCTCCTTCTGGGCAAAACTTCTGAGCCACTGCTCTAGGGTGCAGAACAGTGGCCCACTTCTCTCTGCGTCGTTAAGAGCAGAGCTCTGGTCAGGGCATTAACTTCTGTTCTTCTTGGCTTGTCTCTACTGGTGTGGAACCTCTACCCTATAAGCAGAATGTGGAGAAGGTGATGGGGTCCAGTATTCTCACCCTACTGCTCCTGGGATAGAGTTTCTGCCCTATGAGTGGGAGCAGTGCGAAGGACGGGAGCCCCTGATCTCTCAGCCACTCTTAGGAGAGGGAGCCCCATGTTCTTAGCTATACTAGCCAAGAGTAGAGCTTTTGTCATGCTGAGCTGATAGGCAGAATGGGTAAGTTGGGACTCAAATGCCATGTTCTCTCACTCTTCTTACTGAGATTTAGTAGATTTTCTTGAATAAATGTTTCTCCATTTGCTGAATGCCCTTAGGACAATGTACAGAGACTTTAGGTGTTTTTCCTATAATTTTAATCACCTATGTTTCTTTCACTGGGGAGATGGTCTGCAGAACGCCTCATGTTGTCTTTTGGAAGTCAAGAGACCCATTTTCTTTTCGTTTTATATGACTGGTTTTTTCTGGCTTTCTTCTTGGATTATTTCTTGCATACTTTTCCCAAAAAGCTCCACTTTGCCTATAAAATAGAGCACAGGAAATTTTATCACAACTCACTTTATCTGTTTTTACCAAAGACAAAGACAAATTTATATATGTATTAAAATTCTTCACTAGAACCCTGACTCTAACAGATTAAACGTTTGCTGAGAAACACACAGATTTGAGATACAGTCATTTGTAATTTTGTTGAACTTCAAATTTGAATCTCCAAGACTTGGAGGTTTATGTTCAGGAATGGGTAAGTTTTGAGTAAGCAGTCACCTAACATTTTCATCCAAGAGTAGCTTTATTGTACTCTTTTTATCCACTTTTCTAAGACAACTTAAATAAAACAAACAGAAACTTTGTTTCATTGCAAAATGTGGTCTTCATTTGAGAAATAAGCCTTGGTGATTTTAAGTATTGTAATGTGCATAGGCAACGCATAGCTATCATAAACATTAAGAGAAATTCTGGCTCCTATACAACATTTTCACATTCTAGAATTTGGCCTATCAGAGATTTCAGGACAATTGAATTTTGGCATAGTTGTCTGCTTATTTATCCGGTGCTGCTTCTAGAGGATGGGATCCTTGAAAAGGAAAGCAGGAACACTTTGTGAATCTTTCTTTGAATCTCATATGCCAAACATAGGGTCTGAACTATTGTGAATTTTTATTCTGCATAGTTGAGAGTGACTTTATATCAAGATTTAGTTGGTGCAGTAACAATTTAAGACAGTGAGACAAACATAGCATATAATCTGCCAGTAACAGAATTTTTTTCAAATTTCAAATCCATGAATTTCATGGGTAACTAAATGCGCTCATTGTTGGTTCTTCTTAGAAGATCTCCCTTACAAGAGAGCAAAAATATGCAATCTAGGCTCTTTTCCCATTTCAGAAATTACTTCACAGAAACATATACACAATTATGGCCTTAAAAAGTCACCATTAATCGTTTATTTAATCAGTACTCTTTCTTACCTTTTTAAGTGTGGAAGTAAACAAATGTTCTTGGTTATAACTTTACTCAACTATAATATTCACAAATAGGATTTTATCTTGAGTCCTTAGTTTCATACTGCAAAGTTTTTTTTCCAAAAAAACAAAATGGAGTTATATATGCTATACATCCTAGATAATTTAATAAAGTTTATGTTTTAAATATCTATGAATTTAGGAAGGAAAGTAAATGGATATATGGATAGATATAGATAGACAGATATAGAGATAGACAATCCTTTATCTTTGATTTCTAGCTCTATAAATGACCCAAAAATGGAGTAAAAACGTTGATTAAATGATCCATTTTTTTTCCTAAATGGCCTTTGATTATTAATTCACTCCTGTTTATTTGTGGTGCAATAGGAGTCTATCCTACAGTTAGTTGCACGATCTCTAAGCCCCATTTTCCTTATATGTATAAAGGGTATCCTAATAAAAACCATCTCCTAGTGTTAAAATGAGAATTACATTAGATATTATATGTGGTGCTCATAGCAAAGCACCTATCATATGATACATTATCAGTAAATATTATCTGATATTTTTTATAGTCATAATTATAGGTATCCCTCAAGGATCTGTTAAAATGTCACTTGCCCCTTATTTTCATCAATTCCTGCAGTGCTTACATAGCTGCAATTTGGGGTATTATCTCACTTTCAAATATCTCTTTTCATTTGTTCCTAAATTCATTTGTATATTAAGAAAAAATAATTCAAATATTGACTCTCTGAAGCAGAATAACTCCCTAATTTTTGTTCTTAGTTTATTCCGGGAAGTGCAGAGAATAAGAGAAGAGAGAAATTACAAATAATGTTTATCATCCTTATTTTAAGTTTCCTGTATTTTCCAAATTCTCAACAGAGTTTTAAATAAAATAAACATTTTCTCACCACGAGTTTTTTAACCCTATATAAAAATATTCAATGGTGCTTTTATTTATACATAACATTTTTGACTAAAAGTTTTTAGTTTAGAGTGATCAATTTTTTATAGCATAGAAAAATATATATAGTAGCTTTATGAAGATATAATTTATATATCATACAATTCATCCATTAAAAGTGTAACATTTAATGGTGTTCAGTACATTCACAGCATTGTACAAGCATCACCATAGTCAATTTTAGAACACTGTCATCATCCAAAAAAGAAACTCTATTCTCATTAGCAGTTACTCCCCATTTCCTCCCAACCCCTCCAGCCCAAGGCAACCACCAATTTGCTCTCTGTCTCTAAATATTTGCCTGGACATATTGTACAAATAGATGTTTCTTTCAATCCTACAATGAAATACCTGTCCACTTATCAAGGGTTTTTGGTTTTTTTTCAACAGTTTTGTAGTTTTCAGCATAAAAGTTTTATACATCTTTTGTCAAATTTATTCCCAAGTATTTTATTCTTTTTGATGTTATGTGAATGAAGTTGTTTTCTTAATTTCATTTCCAAATGGTTCATTGATAGAATATAGAAATACAATTGATATTTGTATCTTGATCTTGGACCCCTCCACATTGCTGAACGCGTTCATTAGTTCTAATTATTTTTAGTGGACTCCGTAGGACTTGTTACGAGCAAGATTATATCATCTCAAAATAGAAATAGTTTTAAATCTTCCTTTCCAATCTTCATGTCTGTTGTTTTATTTTATTGCCTAATTTTCCTGGCTAGAACCTCGAGTCCAGTGTTGAATAGAAGTGGTGAGAGTGGACATCTTTGTATTGCTCTTAATCTTAGGGGAAAAACATTTAGTCTTTCATCATTAAGTATGACGTTAGCTGTGGGTATTTTCATAGATTTTTTTTTTTATCATGTTGAGGAAAATCCCTTCCATACCTAGTTTGTGGCATGTTTTTATCATAATAAGGTGTTGGACTGTGTCAAGTGCTTTTTCTGCATCTATAGAGGATCCGTTGGTAGATGCATATATATTTATAGTTTCTATAATTCCTAATAGATTAATCACTTCTATCATAATAAAATTTCTCTCTTTATCTCTAGTAATATTTTTTTTGTTTTAAAGTCTATTTTGTCTGATATTTGTGTAAGCACTCCAGCTTTCTTAAGGGTACTGTTTGCATCATGTAGGTATTTTATATATTTTTAATTTCAACTTATAGGCGTATTTGAATCTAAAGTGTATCTCCTGTAGAGAGCATATAGTTAAATATTTTCTTATCCATTCTGGCAATCTCCACCTCTTTATTGGATTCTTTAATCCATTCATATTTAATGTTAGTATTGATATAGTTAGATATATCCACCATTTTACTTTTGTGTTTTATGAGACCATAGCAAACTAGACCCAAGCAGACCCTTGGAAAAGCACCTAAATCGTCTCTTGAGGGCCCCTGCCCTGTCACGAAATGGATTGGTATAAGAGATACAAGCAGGAGAGCTGTCACTGCAGCCAAGATTATCCTACACCAATCACTCACAAACAATCTGTGATGGCTGATGCACATGTGAACCCACTCATAGAGTATTTTTAGTATCCTTTAATCAAGAATGGACTCCCTTGAAGGGGACCAGAACATGCCACCCCAAAATATGCCTCTTGGCATAAGGATTATTTTGAGCTAATTATTTTGAGAAACAACAGATGCAGGAGAAGCTCTGAAAACAGAGCATAAGTTTTC
The DNA here is from genome assembly GCF_020826845.1 of Diceros bicornis minor. Classification (NCBI taxonomy): domain Eukaryota; kingdom Metazoa; phylum Chordata; class Mammalia; order Perissodactyla; family Rhinocerotidae; genus Diceros; species Diceros bicornis. Next base: position 7,373,071 of record NC_080760.1, read on the forward strand.
TCTTGTAAAGGAAATTCCATTTATAAAAGTGTCTCCCTCTTCTGTACCAAGAAGGAGGAGGATGACTCTTAACAACTTTTATGAATGGGAAGGCACAGACTTAAATCTACATAACAAACTTTACCAAAAATTTCTTGTTTACCACATATTTCCTTATCATCTGTCCATAACTTGCCTCCCCCTCCCCCACCAGAAGTCCAAAACTCCTTTTCCTTTGTCTAGCCTAAGACGGTATATAAGCCCTCAAATTCCGGCTGCGTTGTTGAGCCACATTTTTTTGTGTGTGAACTTCAGTTTGTGCATACAAGCATAATTAAAACTGCTTTTTTCCTCAATTGTTAAGTCTGTCTTTTTTCAGTTTGATTCACAGGCCCCAGCCATTAAACCTAAGAGAGTACAGGGAAAGTTTTTTTTCCTACACCCTACACAAAGTATCCCCTACAGATCCCTACATTTGAAAAAGGTGTTTTTAAAATGGTGAAATGATTATTAAGTGATCAAACTTAGTATCATAAATGAGACAAACATATGTTGTATCTCCTGATTTGATGTAGCTGGAAGACTGTGAATCACCTCTATAGTATTCCTATCAAAAATGTTCATCTGAATCATCAGAGGAATCCAGATTGTGGAACATTTTACAAACATTAAAAATATGTCAAGGCATAGGTACCAATGCACTGTTGAAATATTAGGATGGAATGACATGTTTTAGAGCAATGATAAATTAAAATGTTGGCAACACCAAATAAATCTTCTCAAGTGGACAAAATGGCTCAGGGAAATAAGATTAATTGTATGGCTCAGCTTCCAAAGCCAGAATTAAAATTGAGAGAAGGAAAGACATGAAGCTAGAAAATGGAGAAATACAGCAAATTTAAAAAGCATATCTAGAAAATAACCATAGGTGTGGTTATTGACATGTAGAGTTGACTGGAATCAAATATATTATAAGCTACTCAAGTTTTTGAAAGTTTTACTGTCTAAAGAAACAATTAGCCAGGACTAAAAGAGAATGTGACTATATAAAGATTAAAAGAACCATTGGTTTCTAGCCTTGTATGGGCAAGAGGTGAACTTGGAAAGCTGCTTAATCCCCAAGGAGGAAATGTGTCCCAATGTCCACTTCAGATGTAGCCAAGGAGCATAATGAAAAGGAAGTCTTTCTCATGGTGAGGCCAAGACCATGGAGATCAAGGTGCTCCAGGAAGAAAAATTAAAACCTGGCCAAGGAACAACCCTACCCTCTGGTGAGGGGCCTTCAAAATGTCTGCCCCATGAACATTTAGAATTGCGTGTGATCAGTGACCATTGTGTGTCCCTCATTCTACCTTTTTTCAAATGAATGCTTATTGTCATTGTCATTTTTTTCTGCAACTATTAACCATTTGTATCAGGTATTTGAAGGGGCAGTTCATTGGTCTATAGATCAAGAGAGAGGTCACATCCAGACCTGACCTAGAGGCTCTCAGTCACTATCTGGACAGCCTTGACTTTGATGTGATGCATGCCTTGGGATATCCCTTGAGAAGAGATGAGAATATTTTGCCTTTGGGTGGGACAGTGAGTTTAATATGTAGTGACAGGTCAAATTTAGTAGTTCTTAGTGCTATTTGCCAAACACGTTTGGCTTTCAGTCCTCAGGGAAAATGATTAAGATTGAATTTCCTGCCCCTCTTTTGGTTGGATGAGGTCATGTGACTAGTTCTATGGCCAAATGTTTGTGAGGGGCATTGATGTGTATCACTTCCAGACCACAACATTTCATTACTCATGCAAGCCCCTTGGAGCTCTCATTCTCCTTTCTCTTTGCCATGCAACTGGGACTCTGAATGTCTATAAGGAGTAAAGACTTTCCCCCACCCTACCCCACCCCCTGGCCTCCAGATGTTTCTTTAAAATGAGCATTTAACATAAGCAAAAAGTAAACCTCTGTGTTTTAAGCTACTGATATTTAGTGGTTTTTAAAAATTTATTATTTTTTCTCACCACAGCTTGAGCTAGTCTGTCCTGAATGATATGTAAGTCCTCTGTTTCCAAGGACATGTTAGCTGGGTAATGAGATAGACATGCCAGTGAATAGATGTTGTATGAGTCAGGACCCCAGCAGAAAATGGATTTCACCCTAAATGTTCCAATGAAGATACTTACAAGTAGGGAATTCACAGAGGAAATGTTGAGTAAAGAACCACACAAGAGAGGGTGAGGCACATAGACACTAGCAAAAGCAGGAAGCTGTCACCACCCTTGGAGCTGAAGGGACAAGGGAAGGAACAGAAATACTGAAACCTAATAGGACCAGGAACTCTGGAAAAGGGGCTGTCCCAGGATCCTCTCTCACAGCAGGTGGCATGACTGTGAAGCAAGAAAAAAGAGGAAAAGAAACCCCTAGATTTCTTTTTCTATTAATTAATTAATTTTTTATTGAGGTAATATTGGTTTATAACATTGTATAAATTTCAGGTGTACATCATTATATTTTGATTTCTGTGTAGACTACATCGTGTTCACCACCCGAAGTCACCATACGCCTTGTCCGGCTTTACCCCTTTTGCCTTCCCCCTTCCCCCTTCCCCTCTGATAACCACCAATCTGTTCTCTGTATCTATGTGTTTGTTGTTGTTGTTTCTATCTTCCACATGAGTGAAATCATCCAGTATTTGGCTTTTCTTTCTCCTGCTCTCCTATCTACTGCCTCCTACCTGACTAGCCGGGAGTCTGGGAAACACATTCCACATGGGCTAGCCTTCTATGGTGCAGAGAAGAGTGGAAAAAAGGTCTTAGATGGGGAATGGGAAGGGATCAGCCAAAATGAAGTTCTAGGTACTCTCATCAAAGATTTAAAGGTTATCGGGTGGGATGCTTTCAGAAAAGCAATGAATTCTGTTGAAACAAATCTTAAAATTTTATGAATTTTTATTTTCAAGAAGCATTCGTGTAGAGTAGTAGCATTATCTTTGTGAAATAACTCGTAATAATAATTAAAATCAGAAATATAATTGTTGAATTATTGATTATTGTGCTAAATGTCTAAGCTAACTGAAAAAAAGATCATTTAAGCATATTCCCAAACCATTGATTCTTGAGAACATCAAATTCTTCAAAAAGAAAAAAAGGAATCTACCTCTTTTAGAAAAAGAATCTCAAAAAGCCATAAAAAAAAAGATAGATTTCAAAAAAAAAAAAGATAGTAAAAATCTAAGAGTTTGCAGTCAATACAATTAGAGACAAAAACCCTCCCCTATTTTATATGTTCACTTGCCAATTAACTCCACATCAGCCCCAAGAGATCCTGTTGGGCAATAGCATTACTGGTGCTTACACCAAAGAATTGCCATTTTAATAGCAAGCCAGGTAATTTCAGTCTTTTTACTTTGAGAAGTTGTCTAAATTTTTTAACAACATGTGAAAATGATCTGCCAGGAGTCAAAATATTAAAATGAATTGTATTGTCACACACAGTAAAGCAGACAAGCCATTGTCACTAAATAGTAGCAACTGAAGCCCCTCGGTTACTGTAGAATATTATATATTTCTTAGGAACTGTTGCTCAGACAAGTAACAAAACAACTTATTATTATTTGTGAACTGCTCCTGTGCAGTTATAAAATATATTAACAATGATATGACACAGTATTTGGAATTTCACCTAATGTTATGTTCCTCTAGAAGGTACATAGTTGTGAATAGGCCGTTACTCCCTTTCTCAGATGAGGAGTGAATGAGCCAGAGTGATTCCCTGTGTGTGCTTTGTTCTTCCTATTGATTCTTTTATGTTCATGCTGATAAGGGATAAAAAGCATATTTCAGCGGTGCTGTTCCAATAAACAGTAGCATTCCTTTGACTGCAGGCATGGCCCTGGTGCGTGTGAAGTAAGGTACACTGCTTCTGCTGCGGGGAGTGGCTGTGCTGTTGTCCATGAACTTTGTTATTCTGACTTCCCTGAGTTCAGTTGGAGCCACTATTTTGTCCTTCTGACATATCATTTCAGCCTGGCGAAGTACAGAGGCCTTGTGTAAACTCTTCCTTACTCTGGTTCCCAAAAGATTTCAGTGCTCACATATAAACCTCTTATATTGCTGGACTGAGAGCTTGTTCCAGTGGAGCAGGCCCGCAATTGGACACTACGTCTGTCATATGGCAGGGTGGAGGCCTGAGCTGTACGTCCCCTGAGGACAAAATGAGGTTATAAAGATCAGACCAAGTATGTGCAGCCATAGAGGCCTTGAACATAGGACTCTGGAGGTGGATGAGACGTTATTACTCATAAACTTATTCCCCTGCCCCTACTCAGTTCCCTCCACATTTGGTAGGATATATCTGGTGATATAGAGAAGGGATGTCTAAGCCCAGCCTATCAATTTCAGGCTATGTTTAGAAGTATTTAAGATATATGATCTCACAGACATTTGCATTGGTTGGGGATTTCAAATCTTCTTCTAAATACTTTTGAGATTTCAAATGTTTGGTGATCAGTTGATTACCCTCCTAGTCTCAGGTGCAAGATTATGAAGAGAAATAAGAATGGTTAGGAGCAGGAAAATGATTTAAATGAGTCAGAGTAACAGATGAAGATAAATTAGTCTGATCCCCAAATTAATTTTTTTACAGCTATGCAGAGGCATTTTCTTCCTCTATTTCCCCTTCTATTTAAATTCAGAATTTTTACCTCTCTAAAAAGGTATTTAAACTCCTTTTCTTTCCATGTTCATGTTGTAATGCATGATCATTATTCTTTTCAATTTGAAATAATTCTACTTCAATTTCCCATCATCTTTTCAGTTTTTGTTTTCCCTACATTGTTTCATTGAATGTATTTTGAGAGCTATCATATATTATTTTGAGAGAGTTTTTTTTTATTTCCCATCAACTAATTCTGAATGATTTATTTTCTTGACATTAAACCAATTTGCATTTGCATTGTTCACCTTATAGTTGCTCCATTGTTTTTCACTTCATGCTCACCTTATTTTCATTCTCCTTAGTCTTTCCTGAGGTTATTGCAAACTATACTTATTTGTCTAATATTAAAACGTGTCTCTTAAAGTTAAGATTACTCATTTTTCCAGTCTTTGTGATTTTAAGCTGTGACCTTTATTTTTAAACATATTTAAATCCTAAGTGTAATAGAAATGCTTGACACAGCTTATTAATATTAAATACACTGGTAAGAAAATAGGTTGAGATTGTATTTAAAAGCTACATGTGGAATGGAGAAATGAGGACCTCAATAAATATGCTTCCACAAAAAAACAACTAAAATACTAGATAATTTAAGAAAATCAACTTTTATAGAACTCTGAAAATCAACCAAAGGCATACAACAATCTGAAGAGCATTTATTCAAGATAAACTACTGAACCTCAAAGCAGTGAGGTCTATGGCATTTTGAGTTGCTCTACTTTCATTCCTTTCTCCCTAATCCTTAGTAACTTTGGAAAAAAAAGCAATAACAGAATTCAAATACCACAATTTTGCACCCCTAAAAAAATAAAGGAACTAGACAATGATCATAAATGGCTGCTAACATCACAGAAAGAGAAACAACCAGACATTATATGCCTCCTGATGGAAGTCCATGAAACCCCATAAAAAAAAAGTAACTGCAATTTAATTAAACTTCTAGATCCAAAAACCAATTTACAGGAAATTCAGAGGACAGAGAAACATGTTAAATATCACCACAGTTATGAAAATAGCAAAATCCAGACTGGGAAACTGAATACTAGAAATGACAGGATTTTCTTCAACAAGTAAATCACAAGGAAAAATAGAGATAAAGAACAGGAAAACCAAAAGATGAAAAGATATTTAAAATTCAAATCACCCAGATGTCAAAGTTTTGGAAACAAGGTGTGATGATATTGCACACCATTGTGAATGTAATTAATGTCACTGAATTGTAGACTTAAAAATGGTTAAAACTACAAATTTTATGTTATATATATTTTACCACAATAAAAAAGTTATTTTAAAGAAGAAATAAAACCCAGCATCCCAGCAGCACAGGATGGAGCAGAGCAGGTATGGAGCAACTTGAAAATCCCCATCCCCAAAGGACCGCGGCTATTTGACCTGTCTCAAAGCTCCCTGGAAAAGCAACATTCACAGGATGTTTTCATTACTCGATCTGACTCACAGCTCTGCCCTTTTGAAAAGCTTTATCCCCAGGGCAATTTTTGAAAATAATCAGCTGCAATTATTTAATATGGTGGCTGCCTAAGGCTGTGATGCCAGTTTGGGAAAACAAGAGCACAGCCAAAAATTTAAAAGGATGATCTGGAGAAGGAGACATTCAAAGATGACTTTTAAAAGCTCAGACATATTCCTGGGATATAGAAGTCCATGTACCCAGGCAAGAAAGACCTGTGAGGCCTCAGTCACTTCTGGCTGATCTTGAGGCTTGGTACAAGCAAAAAGTGAAAGTTAAGGAGGAATTGTCAACTACCTGAGCATCAAAAATGTCACACACACCCTCCACACACACCATCTTGGAAAAGAGTGGAAGACTTACTGGCCTAAGGCATCTAAGGAAATCACTACCAATCATCAACTAAAAACTAAACTAACTGAGCAGAGACTTCAGTGGTTACACATGACAGGGAATAGAGACTTTACATTTAGTCCAGAAAATCAATAAAGGAAAATAATAACAACAAAACAGCAATAACCACAAATCCTGCAGAAGTATGTGTGTATGTGTGTTGGGGGGGGGGGTATGGGAATCTGATTTCCAGAGTTATAGTGTTATATTTTCTAAATGTCCAGTTTTCACAAAAATATTTTAAGACACAGGACGCTATGGACCACACACAGCAAAACTAGCAGTTGGAAAAGAAATAGAAGCAGAACACTATCAACCAGCTTATACTAACAGGCACCTTAGGACACCCCAGCCAGCAGCAAAACATGCACAGTTTTCCAGAACACATGGAATATTCCCAGCATAGACCGCAGACTAGGCCATAAACCAAGTCCTAATAAAGGTAAAAGGATTGAAATCATACAAACTACATTCTCTAGCCCTAGAATAGCTCAAACAATTTTGAAGAATAAAGTGAAAGGAGTCACTCTACTTGCTATTAAATCTTACTATAGAACTACAGAAATCAAGACTGTGTTTAAATTTCTAACTTAAACTTATCAAATAAACCTGAAGAATTAAAATTTAAATTCTGACACGAAAAATTGGTGGGTGAGGGAGAAAGGAAAGTAACCCCCTGCCCTTTCAGTTCCAGTTTTCCTGGTGTGGAGCCAACAGATACTGCCTAACATTGATAAATCAAGGAATGTTATTTGAACACATGGAGAGAACTTCCAACAACATAGAGAAATAATAAACACTGATGTTCTCAAAAAATGGGACTGGGGATGAGGAATAAGGATGAAGACTTTTCCTTCTCATTTTTAATCAAGCTGAACTGCTTGAAAGCTGGTTTATTTCTAAACAGAGTATATTTTTAAGAAATGTCAACACACATGTTTACACACAAAATTTGCTCCAACATCTTCCCATTTATCTTCAAATAAAGACGATATCTTTAGCATGGCCGACAATAGCCTGCTAGACTCAGCCTCTCCTCCTCAGCCTCATTTTGCAACACTTTCCTCTGTGACCTTCTATCCTAACACAGGGGCCTCTTCTGGTTTCTAGATATTCATCAGGTTCCCCTCCATGTATTATTCCTTCTACCTAGACATCTTTTTCCCTCTCTCCTTCTTTCACTTAGCTAATATCTACTCAACCCTCTGAACTCAGTTCAAATATCACTTCATCAGAGAAGTATCTTGACTCCCAAGAAGGACTGATTTCCTGTTAAATCATTTTGTAGCATCCTTCAGCCATTACAATTGCCATAATCTGTAGTTCATGTTTTGGGGGGCAGTGGATATCCTTTTCCCCCTCTAGCCTCTAAGCTCCATGAGATCAGGGCTCTGTGTGTTTTGCTCACCATGGTTTCCCCAGTGTCTAGCACATGGTCTTGCACATATTGAGCATTAAATAAATATTTATGGAGTAACTAATAAACTAATATGTAAATCAAATTTTCTAAAGTCCCATACACCTCCTTGTACAGAACATATAAATTCCAGGTAACTGTCATTGAAAGTAAGAGTAGAGGGAAAATTAAATCTCTCTTTCTCCCTTACCCCATTTACCTCAGTCCTATGCTCTTCAATCCATGTTTTAAACCATGACAGTGTAACAAACTCTATTCAAGCAATGGACTCAGAGTTACTACATCTTCATACTCTATAACTCTAGTCCCAAGAAATAGGACGAATACCAGTACTATATACACTAACCATGCCATGTGAGGCTTTGGCAGGTGTCCTTGTTATTTTTGGAAGACTTAGGTTGACCAGCAATGTAACCAAATCTGCAGATGAGTCATGTCATAACAAGGGTCTACTGTATTATTAAATTGTGGCTGGGGAGTGACAGAAGGTCTCAATACCTTATCTTGGCTCAGATCCACTGCCCTCTTGTGCAGTAATAAATAACACTAACCTGAGAACTAATAACAGTAAGACTTGAGGCAGGACTTTATTTAAAAGAAGTCCCAGAATTGCTTCTACTGCAACCTGTCTTCGGATGCTTCAAAGCAAAACAAAACAGAAAGTAACCAAGGGTCACCTTAGAATCATGGCACCAAGAGGTCAACAATCATGTTTCTGAAATAAAACTGCTGTTGTTGGATTTTTAAATAGCCAGCATAGTTCCTTTTAAAAGTGTTTTTATAACAAAAAATGATGTCATTTAATGGTGTTGTATTATGTGATCACTAACAATAAGAGCTATCATTAATTCGGCTCCTCTGCTATCAGGTCTTGTGGTAGGAGAAGCACCAGGGCAACAGATGAAAGAGTGGGTTCTGGAGTGAGACTAATGGGATTTGATTCTTGTCTATAGGACCTAAGGGTTGTGAACTTGGGCAATCCATGCGCAAAATGCTGATTTTATCAGGATTTCGTTAAAGGGATTGTGAGAGGATTAAATAAAATAAAAGCTGTTAAAATGCTTAGCACAGTATCTAGCACATAGTAAGCACTTGATAAAGGATAGTTCTTTCTATTACTGCTCTATGCTGGGTACTACATTGAACACTTTACATGCATCAGCTCAAGTCCTTACAGCAACTCTGCAAGACAATCATCAATATTCCCATTTTACCAGTGAGTAAATGGGAATTAAATCATTAGCCTGAGGTACTCAGCTGGTAAGTAACACTAGTCATTATTCAAATCCAGACCTATCCAACTTCAAAGTCTGCAATCATTACAAAACTCTAAAACTGCATAATTTAATGGGCACTTACACTACGTCATGTTATTCTTTATTATATCCTTAACCAAACACAATTACCCCAGTCTGCATAAGAGTTGTTATTGTTGATTTATAAATAATTGGAGGTCAGTAAGTGGTTGTTCTGCTAATATCCAGTTTAAAAAGCCAGTAGACATAGAACAACTATCATGTGTATGAATTCTAGGTCTCAATGTCATCAGCTGTAAAATAACAAATCATACCTGTCTTAGAGAGTTGTCATGAGATTTAAATAAGATTCATAAGTATAGTTAGTGCAATTCTTGGCTCATAGTAGGCACTCAATAAGTGTTTATTGAAAAAAATATATACATACATATACAGGCAAGTACTTATAAGGAGAAAGAAAAAGAAAGGGAGGGAGGGAGGGAGGAAGGAAGGAAACGAAAAAGAAGGAAAGGAAAGGAAAGGAGAGGAGAGGAGAGGAGAGGAAGAAAGGAAAGGAAGGAAGGAAAAAAGGAAGAAGAAGGAAAGAAAAAAAAGAATGGAGAGGGAGGGTGGAAGGAAGCAAGGAAGAAAGAATTGGGAATCCTAGCAACTTGAAGAATAATTACATCTACCTCAAACTGAACCTACAGTCTACCTTCACCCCTATTTTCACTCCTTCATTTTTTCGGTCATCATAGTTCTTTTCTCTTTTCCTGACTTATGTGAAAACCTATGCAGTGTCCCTGGTTAGGAGAAACTATAAGCAGTGCCCTCTACATATGATCATATGGCTATGTGGTTAACTGTATTATCTTTCAGAATGTCTAGTAATGATAAAATGAAGGGAGAAATCACTCTACAGCTTTTAAACCACATTAACCCCAGAGCTGAAGGTATTTTGAGTGTGACAGAGGGAGAGTCTACTCTTCTGGGTGCTGCTGTCACCAACCAGCCATAGTTCTCAATTTCTTAATCTGTATGTAACGGGATTTCCAACTCAAGGGCCTAGGCTATGATCATCTTTACATTCAACCGTTGGGAGATGTCTGCTGGGCCAGGAGAAATCACCTATCAGGTGTCTATTTGCATAAAAGACCAAGAAGCCTTCCAAGGAAAAATCAGTGGGTGCAAATCTGAAGACAACTGGCTCAAGGTCAAAAAGGAAAGGTTATTTTGCATTAAGCACAGTATTTGTCACTTATATTGTCCTCTCTGCAAGCCCCTGTGGCCTCATTTCTCAGTGCTAGGTCCCAGGGTGGGTGCTAAAATAAAGTGTAAGTAAAAAGTGTGAGGCTGTGTGAGACTTTGAGGCCACGCGGCTGCTGTATTCAATAATCTGTGCAGTGGAGAAGAGGACAAGTCTGGGGTAAGAGGTTCTCTCCCTGCTGAGGGCTGGAGCACATTGGAGCATGGGCACTTGAGTCTATGCAAGATGTGTCTGCATTTAGATAGGAAACAAGGGCAGAGGGAATACACCCCTTCAGGGACCTCTTGGAAGTTTTGCAATGGCTTTCACAACTTGCACAGCATGTTCAGCAGCTACATTGGCTACTGAAGGCCTGGTTCTGGGCCAGGAGAGGAGGAGAAAGACATTAATGTAGCAACCAAGATGAATAAGTGATGAGATACCCCCAAGGACTCCAGGCAGGAAGGGGGAGGACCCTGAGAGAGAAAGACTTTCTACAAAGTTACTCTTCAAGGGCTTTTATTTAAACCCCAGTTTTTCATCCCCAGGCTGATACAGTTTAAGAAAATATAAGTTGCATGTAAAACAAAGGATTTATAATAAATCGTCTTTACTTGTCCTTTCCAAATCAAAAATGAGCCTTTCTCACCCTAAACACTCTAGCAATCATGCTGATACTTCATTTGAATGGTTTATCTACCCGAACTGACTATAGGCTTATCTGGTGAAACTGAAACCGGCAAACAGTTAGCCATTGATGATTAAGCAGCTAGTAACTATGGTGGATTGGAATTTGCCACCTCAAAATATGTCTCTGCCTGAAAAGCCACTTTGGTCCCCACCCCCACTAACTAACCAAAGGAGTTTGGGATGGGAGGCCTGCCCCCAGAACAGGCCATTATCATAGACATCTCAGAATATCTGGGAGGGTCGTGCTAAGCCCTGGATACCCTTAGTTCTGGTTACCCTTTATAAGAGACATTTACATTTGTAAAGAAAATCTCCATTTGTAAAGGTATCTTCTTCCCTGCACCAGGTAGAAGGGGGGATGGCCTTACCTAGAAACTTATCAGAATGGAAGGTGAGGACTTAAATCTGCATGATAAATTTACCCATTGTTAACTGTGCTGTTTAGGTAATATGCTATCTGATTTCCACTAGGTTCCCATAGGTGACATCCCCCTGGAGCCGGGGTCACCATGGTAATGGGTGTTTGAGCTATTTTTTTCAGGAACTGAACCCCTTGTCCACTTCAGGCCAAACTGAGACCACCAACCCATCAAGTGGGCCCACGCAGACATGTGTCCAATAAGCAAACAAGTGTCTGATAAGCAACATTTTGACAGCAAGAGATGGGAGCTCCACCCTCAGGGCATGCTAATTGCAGCCATTCTGTGAACATGTGTCCTACAAAGAGACGTGAAGCCCGACTGCGCTTGCGGAGATCATCAATTACCTCATCTCTCCTCACCTCCAATCATTTCAGACCACCTTGCCCCCTACCCCATAAATATCCCTGAGTCCCTATTTTTGGGGAGACAGATTTGAGACTTGTTCTCTCGTTTTCCTCACTTGGTTGCCTTGTGATTAAATCCTCTCTCTCTGCAATCTCGTTGTCTCGGTGATTGGCTTTCTGGGCGGTGGGCAAAAACGGACCTGGTGCGGTAACAAAACATCTTGAAAATATACAAATTCAAGTGTTCTTATGAGGAAGTGATGATGACTGTGTAGAGCATAACACTTTCTATAATTTTGAGATGATTATTTTTTTAAATTCATTTTGGAATCCATTGACTCACTGCCAGTGGAAATAGCCAAAATTTCTATTCTGAGTACAAAGAAAAAAAAGTGGCTCAAGCTTATTCTTGAAAGAGAATTACACAATACATAGGATCAGCTTCCAAAGTGGTTCTCTACAATCAACTGAGTAATAAATTTAATTTACCTATGACATTCTACAGCTGCTTGATTTCCATGCCATTTGAGAGTAAGATCTGCAGGTGTTCTAGCTCAGTTATCTCTCTAGCAGGTGTCCTCAGAAGAGCTAATAATTGCAGAGCCAGGGAAGAGCTCCCTTTGTGTTGTATTCTGGTAGTTTTCCTTACAGGGCTTACCGATCCACTTCAAACTAACACTGTTTTCATCACCCATGCCTTTTGTGCTGAGCAGTCTTGATTTTCAACATCACTGTGTTAAATCAGTGACTTCCCTGGGGCTTGTGGGTGATTTTCCTCCAGCATCAAGTTTCTATTCTGATAGATGCAGTGTCACTTTGATTTATGTCATGGGAATGTCATGGACCATTTGGCTCTGAATCCTCTCTATACAAAGGTGCCTTGCCATAGCCTATACGTTTAAAGATATTGGCTACCATAAACATCCTTTGTTTTTTCTTCCTTACCATAACTTGATAAATTTTCATTATCATCTTTAGTAATGAAATTTTGTTGTATGTGGAGGAGTCAGGATTGTTGTTTTGTGCCCAACAGTGGTATCTCAACAGTCTCTACAGGAGGGACTTGGCAGAAAGGGGGCCCTAGTCAATTAGAGGACTTGCCCCACAGCTGCTTGGCAAGTTCACTATTCCTATTAGGTTACAGGTTTATTTGGTGGCTTTGTAGTAGGTGTCAGGGACTAAAGAACTTGCAGTTCATCTTTGGGAACACCACCATACTCACGTATTTGGAGTTCAAAATTCAAGGTATCTACTCATTAGACCAACTAAGTTGTTTCAAAATCTCACTCAGTCATAGCTTATAGCCAAGGGGAATTCACTCTTCAGTTAGCCATAAAAAGAAAATTCAAAACTGGGAGTAGTCAGGAAAACCAAGTTGAACACTTTCATCCTTTTTTCAGTAAGTTCTCCCTTATATGAAGGATATTCCATTTGGGGTTGTGTGAGTTAAAAGTATTCCCTTGCACTTTGGCCTGTAATTACTGAAACCAAGACATCTTGTACCTTCTGTTATTTTCTTTCCGTGAGTAAGATGATATCTCCTAAGGTGGAAGTGCAGTTGTCATTTTAAGTAATATCTGCTGTTTTCAACATAGCATGTGGGCATCTGTTTTGACATGGTTCTGCCTCAGGTGCGGAAGTATACGAATGAAAACCAAAATTAAATATGCAGGGCTGATGCCAAGTGCAGAATAAACTCCTCAGACGTTAGACCACTTCATGGGTGGGGGAGGGCAGAGTAGGACAGGGGACTAATTTCACAGGAGTTTTGAAATAGACAACTATTCCTTCTTTGTATTTTGATTTCTTTAAAGTAATTCAAGGAGTGTTTGTAGAAGCTGATCAATTACATTTTCATATAAAAGGCGGCCTGCCCAAGGACACTCTGAGGCTAACTGCTAGTGTCTTGTCCTAGAAGTCACCACATTTCAGATCTAATCCTCTGTGATGCAAAGAAGGTTCACACCTTTGAGCAAGCCACTTCTTGCCCTCTCTGGCCAAAAAAATAAAGGGAAAGTGTTGCACTAGTTCGCTAAGGTCCCCAGCTCTAACATTCTATGATTTTATTGCATCTTAGTTTCCTCTTAAGACTCAAATTCCCTTTACACTTTTCTGAAGTACCATTGCTGGTTCTGGATGATCACTCACTCGTTGTCAATGTAATTCCAAAGATTCAAGAGAACTTGAAGGTTCAGGATTGTTCTCATTATGCCTTTAACTTTCATCCATAATCACTTTCAAATGATTTCATAGTGTCTCCAGCCTTCTCTTTCAAAGTGGAATAACGAATTCCATCTCTCAGTACAGTTTGGGTTTGCAAGCCTGTGCTGGGGAAGGAAGGAAGGAATCCCTGCCTGGGAACGCAATGACTACAGAACCCACCAACCCAGCTCCTAAAAGGGCTTGCACTTCTGCAATCAGCCAAACACCTCTGCTGGCCCAAGTTACATTAACAATGACTTCAATGCTAGATTTTAATACTCTTCTGCTGCCAGCTCAACTGGATGGCCACCTCACTTGTCAATTGGGCAATGGGGGCCAATTGCCCTTAGTGCCAGTGAAAGGTTTATACCAAGCACAGGGTTTTAAGGTCGGAAGGAGATGCGTGAGCACAATATTTATTTCCCATTATCATACTGCCTTTAAGACTTATTTTTAAATGAAGGCCAAAGAGCACTTTTAGAAAAGATCACTCTACCTGTGGGGTGTGTGTGTTTCTTTTTAAACAGCCATGGTATAATTTAAGAAAATGTCTACTTTGAAAAATCACAGCATGTGAAATGATGTTTCTATCCAGGCAAAGTAGTTTATCAGTGGTAAATCAAAATAGCCAGAATGGTCTGCCAGACCAGGTTCTTGATCTCTTTTCTGGGGGTTACAAACGGTATAACTGGCTGGTGATGGTCAATGTCTCTGGAGCAGAGAAAAGTAACAAAGTACTTGCAGATGCCTGGGAAGCTCTCACAAACCTTGCACTGTCTGAGTGATAGGACTGAGGCGTGCTTTTGGAAAATGCCTCGCTGATTTGGTGAACCAAGATCTAAATTAAGGAGATATCATAAGCATGGCGTAATGTAGACTTTGCCTCTCTAAATTGTCTTGGAAAGTTTCACACTCTGCTGTTTTAAAGGATTTTGATTTTAATGTCCAGATAGATGTGTTGACGACTCAGATCTGAGGCAAAGAAAGAGGCAAGGTGCTAAGTGAGGGCATTTCTGACTCACAGGTCTATGCGGGCAGTGATATTAGCACACTCCTGCAAACTGGCCACTTGTCTGTTGTAGGTGTCTGTTCCTTGCTCTGCATGTAGGTGACAGCTGCGTTTTCCTTCCCACTGAGTTAGGACCTGAGCACGCTGGAAAGTGATTCTGGCTATCCTTCATGGTCTAGGGGGCAAGTGTTCAGTTTCTATGTAGAATAGATGGTGTTCTCCCTCCTATACCCGGATCTCTCTCTGATCCGTGTTGCCATATTTTCTAGGCACTCTTTTTTCTGCTAGGAAAAACTGCTTCCCTGCAAGGCACTCCTGTTACTTCGCTGAGAACCACAGTATCTGGCAAGCCCTCATTTCTCATTGGGCAACACCTCTACTCCCAGTGGGCCCCACATATCTCTTGGACACTACTAATACCTGTTGGTCTGGCTGCCACTGAAGCTGATGCCTGGGACCCCTTCAGGTATCAACACTTTGTAGTGTTCCATTGGATGACATGCAAAGTGCTCTCCCAAGCCACTCTCTCCACTTTTCTTTTTTTATCACTGCTGCCTACAGAGGTTCCAAAGCTGTATTGTCTACCCTCTAAAGCCTAACAGCATTTTAGTAAATCCATGTCTCAGGTTCACTTCTCCACAGTATTTTGGGGTGCTCAGACAAAAGACATACTAGAAGCACAGGCACTGTGTTGTACTCAGAAGCAACACTTCTCTTTGGATACTCAAGCTTTGTTACAGGATCAGGCCTGGTGGACATGGCTCCCTATTCTCCTGGAGGAAGCATCTCAAGTCCTTCTGGTAAATGAATGCAGACCAACCTACCCCAAAGGTTTACCAAACATGCTCACTCGTACAAGAACCAATGGAGGCTCATGCTGGGAGCAAGGCAAGTACACCACACATGCACATGCACACACACACACACACACATGCACACACACATGCACGCACATGCACACCCACAGCACACACACGTAAGGAGAGAAAGAGAGAGACACTTCCAGACTGTAGAGCTCCTCCAGTATATTTGGAAACATTGATTCTTTATCGATGGGCTTATTTTTTCCCACATAATCCCATTAAAGACTGGGGTAATGAAGATCATCACTTCCAGTTTTGAAAAACCATGTGATGCTTATAGAATATGAATTAGTGATTAGTGGTTGTCTCCTTGTTTTTGCAGACCAAAAGACCATGAGAGCTACTTAGTTAAGCACTTAGGATTCTAGTCCAATTGTCTTCCCAGAAGTGACACCAGCACCTGGAGGTAAATGGTATCAAGTCTGCAATTAAGCAACCATGACTCTAGTGCTACTTAGCAAACAAGAGAGATACAGAGCAGAGGTAATGATGAGAAGCTCCAATCACCATAGATTATAAACTGCATGTGTAAATATTCTCTGAGCAGGGTAAGAAAGTAGGAAGGCAAATTTTCAAAGAGGTCACGTTTTCAGTTGGTCATGAGTCTAATCCAATCCTATGATGGAAAATCGTACTAACAATAGAGAGGTGAAATAAGTAGGATTTGAAATTAAACAGATCAGATTCAAATCCCACCTGTACTTATTCCTTGTTAGCAGTGTGATTTGACCAAGATATTTAATTTGTGTTTTCATTTCCTCATCTGTTAATAGGGATAATAATATCTACCTTGCAGGATTAGCTACTTTGTGGGGATTAACTAAAACAACACGTGCGAGGTGCTTAATGCAGTGGCCGGCTGATATTAAACATTCAGGAATGGTAGCTTGTAGCATTACACATTACCCTACCAACTGCCTGACACTGAGTGCCTTTAGCCCACCCTAGCAAACCACAGTGGTGGAGCAGGGCTTCGCAACAAGGTGCGTAAACCCAGGAGGCAGACCGACGGAGTGGAAATCCTGGCTCCATCTTTTTCATTCTGAATGCCCCTGGAAAATCCGGTTCAGGCTTTTTTCCCCGCCTTTAAAACATCTCTACCTTGTAGGTCATTATGAGGATATGGAGAATAAGTCATTTGAGGTGTTCACTAAGTTTTGAATATAATGTTACTCTTTTTGCCTACTTCTTTCTTCGTGACTGCACAGATAGATGAGTAATGGAAATTTATGATTTCATCAATCTTATAAAGCCAATGTAATTTGTTGTATAAACATCACTTGTGTTTCTACAAATACAAGCCATTTTTAATTAAGAATAAATTAAAAATTCAAGATTTAAATAGTGTTCGCCTGAACCTGGGGCTAACAGAGTGAGGTCAGGTTGATACTCTTGTGTTTAATCAAATCATCCATTTTCCACTAGGTGGCAGACTTTGTTAAAAAGTTGTGGAAAAGAAAGGAAAGAAAAAAAGCAATGTTTTCCAAAGTTGACCAATAGGTGTCTCTTCGCAACCACATATCCTGGGGCTATTGTATAAAATACAGATAAATTCAACGTTTTCTAGGGTCTTTTTTTCTCATCTTACAGATAAGATCATCAACACTTTACACAGGTACAAATAGAACACTGAAGAGATGAATATCTTTCACCTTGCGTGATACATTAACCACATTATAACCACCCAAAGCAAATGAGACATAAAACCATAACTAGAAATAAGATTCTGCATACAAGTGATTTGACACAAAATAAATCTCATTAAAATTGTTGTTCCCATCTTAAGGTTTTCTGTTTGAAGTGATCCTACATATTTGCTGATCCTATATGATGGTACTTATCAAGCTAATAGCACTAGAGCCAACTCCAGACAGACACACAATGCTAGTGGCTGTTAGCCTGGTGAATGTAGCCCTGGGAACACACAGGAAATAATGGAAATTCCTAAACAGCAGAGGGACATCCTGACATCATTTTTTGCTATTGTTTTTCACCCCAGTTCACACACACACACACACACGCACACACATGCACATATAGTTCACATTTGGCTCTATTGTCTACTTAGGTAGACAAACTTATGTATGTTGAGTGTGTATGTGAGTTCCATCCATCTCCCCAGAGAAACAGAGTTCTTCTTGTCATGAAGCTCAGAAAATATAAGCAGAATCCTATGCTCACTCTAATTATTTTCCCTTTTATACTGGGAAATATTTGTCCCTAAATCATTCTAAAAGAAATAAGGGAAGAGCATTGAACATAATTTACAGATAGAGAAACCCAGGTACCAAAAGGAAACTTTTATTTCTCTTTTAGGGGTTGGTGTACTTTATCTGAGGCTGAATGAAGATATGAATTAGAAATACAAATACAAACATATACAAAACCATGAGATGACATCACATCTCTGTCATTCAAACTTCAAAGTTACATATAATAAATACTTTGTTACTATCTAAATAGTTCAAAAACTAGTAACGCATTATAATATTATCCAGATATCACAGTGAAACAAACGATATTCCATGACAACATGTCATAACAGGGAGTTGATTCTCCCCCGCCCAGGCCAGGGGGATCATGCCACACACTAAAGCTAGAAAGAAATGCTATTCGTTTTAGGCAGCACGGCACAGCATGAGATGCGATTTTCTGCCTCTGCCAAACCATGGTTTCTTCTGGTGCTGGATTTACTGCATTTCCTAAAGTTAGTAGTCAGTATCTGCACTGCTCTTTTCACATTCCTAAATACTGAAATGTACACAAATCTCTGTACAAAGTAAATAAATCTGAGGTGTATTCCCAAACCTCATCAATCTATTTTATTTTCCTATTGGCACGGTAAGAATATGTCTTTCATGAAAAAGACTGGGTCCAGGAGAAATCCCACCGGTGCAGGGGAGCCTGTGGGGAAGGGCTGGCCCTCCCACAAGCTCCCAGACCTTTAATTTACAAAGTTTTCCACAAATTATCTTTGTCAGCTTCTTCAGAAAACAGAGGAAATAAAAGACTGTCAGATAAGTCAAATCAAGTCATATCCTAATAAAATTCATGACAATTAAGGGATTAGATTGCATGGTCTTCTAATGTTCCACATACTCCACAGGGGGCAAGTGAAGGAATGGACCCTCTAGTGAGGCTCAACCAGAGGGAGGGTTATTTTGTAAGCCCTCACTTTTGCCGTGATAACTCAGTTCCTTTTGGGAGGCAGGGCCACCAAGCTTGGCAAGTGCCCACAGGCAGGTAGTCCTCTCTCTCCTTTACCCCACGTTCAGCTGCCAGGAGCCTAAGGGCTGAGCCTGTGCCTTCCCTATAGTGTATATTACCTGTGCCCACCAGCTTCACCCTGGCTGGGCTGCATGCACAGTAACATCTCAGGATAAGCATCATTTCTCACTATTCTGACGCACTTCATTACATCAACCTAGAACTAATTTCTTGTATTAGCGAAGCCCACTTGGGTTTGTTTTGCCCAAATGAAACATTTTAAACCTGGTGTCATTGCCTCAGCAAAGAAGTCTGTCCCTGGGCAAGAGAGAGTCTTTCAGTCAGTGACCAAAGCCACCTTCTTCATATGATCTCTTTGGCTTGCAGGACAGGAACCTTCCATCTTGTCTTAGCAGAATACTAGCAGCGGGCCTTTGGGTGGGAACTCTACTTCCCTTCTCCTGTTTTTACCACACCATCTGGCACCCAATGCCCTCTGCTGTGTCTGAGCAGAGCACCTGTGCAGTCTGACTCAGGGTCTCAGTGCGCAGGCTATCCCTCTCCTGACAGCAGCCCAGACCTCACACAGGTCTACGTGAGACTACTTACTTACCTGCAGACCTGTGTAATGACATGCCTCACACACGATCCTGAACACGGTCCGCTCATCCCAGGAGGTGTGGTAATACATCCTGATTCTGATTTGTGTCATGTGTGATGAGCCCCCCTGGACATGAGGTGGGAGACTCGGCTCAGTTATGCATCTGTAATTCAAATTCAAGTGGTTTTTTTCAAGCATAGTGAATTACTTTAAACTTTTAAAATGGATTTTAAAAATACACACTTTAGCAGGTTATCTTGTGTTATAACTACTGAGAAATAAATCCCACAATGCTCTCAACACGCCTCCCTATTGTGAATAGACGCCATGTAGAGTAAAGGAGGAGCTAAAAGCACACGGCAGTTGTGTTTTTGCAACTGTATTCTACCTCTAACGGAATGTGCTTTTTGCAGGAAGTAGGGTGGGAAGGGCAAGGAGGACTCCTGCTTCAATAAACCAGGTGCCTAGATCAGAACAACCCTCACAAAAAGCAGCAAGCTCAGAAAACTGGCTCTGATTTATACTGGAGTTTACAGTTCGTGGAAGAATCTAATGCATATTCATATTTTCCTATCTCCTACAAATACCGTTCCTTTAACATAAAGACTCATATAAATTCCTTTCTCTGACATTTAAATTAGTGACTGTTGGAAGAAAGAAAAAGGAATCATGGAAATTAGCTCAGGAAACACCTCCACCGGCACCCCCGCCCCCGGCAAACGCTCTTGTTCTCTCATCCCAGAATTAAGGAGCTATGCAGCCTGACAGTGCACTTTCCTCTACAAGTCTTGACTGCACCACTGTTATTTTCTTTTTCACTTTTTTCTTCCAGCACCTGTTAGAAACAAGGGTAGGGTGGTCTTATTGTAAGTTTGTTCTTTCCTTAATCTTTGAGCAAAAGTGAGAGAGAATAGTCTAGAATGGACTGAGATGCTTGAAAATACAGTTGAAATTTTACTTTTAAAATGAGTCACCTTAGAGTACTTTTAGATTTAATACCATATACAAAATCAAATTATTTTTGCTGCTTACTAGACTAGCTTCTTAAAACCGGAACCAAGCAGTACTCATAGTGGCATTCTTTTTTAAAAACAATCCAGGAAACTACCAAGATGAATTTTGACAACTTTACACTTAAGAAAAAAGCACTATATAAAAGTAGATAAATATTTAAAATGAAATAATTGTCTCTAAAGGCCTATAAACGCTTTTTTTTCCCATTAAAAAAAAACATAGTGATACATAGAAAGATAAAAACTCTTGTCAAATGTATTTGTGAGAGAATTTTCCATGGTTCCTAATGACAGTTTACCTACTGTCCACCCCTCTCTGAGCAAGCGTTCCTCATCTTTGCAGTTTCCCAGTTCTTCCGAGAAGCAGGTCTTTCATGGGTTGCAAAGCATTTCTTTCAAGGCACCATAGCTAATATGGTGCCGTGATTACTTAATTTCCACGAGGAAGTGCGGCCCCGGCTTTGCTGAGTTTTGAAGACACGCAGCGTCCCCAGCATTCAGAACACGCAGGGCATGTGGCCCAGCGGTCACAGACCTAGGAAGCCCTCCCTCTGTGGGGGTGCCCTCCGCACTCACAGGGGCTTTTGTCTTCGCAGCTTCTACCTTCCTTTTTCAAAAGCCAGGAGTGAACTGTTTGGTCCCTGTGCAAGTAAAAGCTCTCCGAATGCCCCTTCCAAATACCGGCTCTCATTAACAACCAGGGGCTGACCTGGGGCTCTGCGAGGACACCCTTTCCTTCCTCCCGCGAACATTTTATCCCACTGCGTTTGCTTTTCTCCACATCTGGAAGCCAGGCCCGTTTTAGAAATCACAGTTCCTAGGACTTACTGAGCTCTCAGAGAGCACGAATAACTGGCAGAGCTAAAGAAGTAAAATTACCTCTCTTGAAAATACTTAAGCACTTTTTTTCCTCTCCACTGTAATCCCGAAGAACAGCCCATTTTGAACCAGAATAATTTAGTCTGACAACAGATTCTTCCTCTGTTCACAGCTGTCCCAGAGGGAGGAGCTGAAATCTGAACCTCTCAGCTATGATTGGATCCCTCTTGCAAAAGAGAGGAAAAAAGCCCTCCCAGCCCAAACAGGCTCAGTCCCTAAAGGAGCCAGGCGACTTCAGAGGCGCCGGCCGTCCGCCCGCCGCACCTGAGCGGCCCCAGCCCGAGCCCTGCGGCCGCGATGCTGTAGGGACCGGCCGCGTCCTCCCGCCGGACCGTTATCCGCGCCGGGCGCCCGCCAGACCAGCCGGCAAGATGCCGCGCTCTTTCCTGGTCAAGAAACATTTCAATGCCTCCAAAAAGCCAAACTACAGCGAACTGGACACACACACAGGTAAAAATAGATAAATAATAAATAAGTAAAGGGAATTATATCTATAAATATATATTACAACTCTAATACTATTACAAAAGAACAAAAGACTAAGTTGTTTTCCTTTTAAACGGTATTCTAAAAGAGAGTTCAGATTCTTTTGATCATTAGGGTAAGTTTTAATTCAAAACTTCTGACAAGGAAAAATTCAACTCTTGCAACTTCATGTTCTAAAGCTTGTGTATACACACGTAATGAATATACGGAAGAAGAGTAACACAACATGTAAATGTTGAATTACTGCTTTTCTCATGTAATAAGGCTCCTTTCCTTTAGAAAGCAGCTTGATTTATGCATATCTTTGTACTCACAGTCATAAAATCTGTAAATAACCCATGCATAAAATGGAATACAACTTTCCTGTATCTTTAAACATAATGTATAGGTTTGTCCTCCTCAGTGGGGACTGTGAAGGCTTTGGCCTGGCTGCACTCCCTGATGTAGAGTGTGGTGTAGTTCCTGTCACCCCGTGTGTGCAGGAGGCGTAGACGTGCGTTAAGTATGATAACTATGCAGCAGCAAGAGTAGAAATGAAATGTTTTACCAATGTCTGTGTTTTCCTAAATGAGTCTATCTTCTTCATTATGAAGTCCTGGGTGTGTTGCCTAGTAGCTTTTTGGTGTGTTTTTAAAGTTATTCTTACCGTAATCTTCTTTCCTTTCCTTTCTTTTCTCCTAGTGATTATTTCCCCATATCTCTATGAGAGTTACCCCATGCCTGTCATACCACAACCAGAGATCCTCAGCTCCGGAGCTTACAGCCCCATTACCATGTGGACTACGGCGGCTCCATTCCACTCCCCACTACCCAATGGCCACTCTCCTCTTTCTGGATACCCCTCATCCTTGGGGCGAGTGAGTCCCCCTCCTCCATCTGACACCTCATCCAAGGACCACAGTGGCTCAGAAAGCCCCATAAGTGATGAAGAGGAAAGGCTACAATCCAAGCTTTCAGACCCCCATGCCATTGAAGCTGAAAAATTTCAGTGCAATTTATGCAATAAGACCTATTCAACTTTTTCTGGTCTGGCCAAACATAAGCAGCTGCACTGTGATGCCCAGTCTAGGAAGTCTTTCAGCTGTAAATACTGTGACAAGGAATATGTGAGCCTGGGCGCCCTTAAGATGCACATTCGGACCCATACCTTACCTTGTGTTTGCAAGATCTGTGGCAAGGCCTTTTCCAGACCCTGGTTACTTCAAGGACACATTAGAACTCACACTGGTAAGAGAAAAATGTAGACTGGAATGTTACTCTGATAGAATGAAGCTCTGGGCTGACTGTCAGATTTGCATTAAGTAGTGACACAATGCTTTTAATGATGGATGATCGTTTATAGCTACTTCCTGCCAACTCAAAAAGTCGTTAGAGCACAAAGTGCTCTATTTCTAGTTAACAACCTCTGCTCCAGAGACTGCAAACAGCATTTAGACTTTGGAAAGTAGATTTAGAAGGTTTGGTCTCAAAGATCAGTTAGAAAATCAGGGAAGATGTACTTGAATGTGTATTCTGTGAAACTGCTCCCAATAATCAGCAAATGCTAACGTTGCTATCTTAATCAATTGAGTCGGTAGATGAAGGGTTTCCTAGAGTTTTCTGTTAGTTACGTTCTTGCTGTAAGATCTATCACCCTATAGCAGGTTGGACAGTTAGAACTGAAATTGCTTTCTGTTGTTTCGTTTTGTTTTTTGCTGCTGAATTTTGTATTCCTAGCACAAAAGCATCCTGCAGGGAGTCAAGACATCCAGCCTGAGTCGTAATACAGAAGGAGGGAAAAAGGGAGATACTGGGAGGAGCTCAACATTAACTGCACCTGCTGAAGCAGAAAGCTTTAATAAGTGAAAGTCCTAGAACTACGTTTATTATTTCTGCATGACTGGCAGCAGTAATAATAGTCTTGGTGTGATTTTTTTTTTTATGTAACACTCAAATTTATCTTAAAGGGCTAGATATTAAAATAAGTATCTACTGTGAAGAATTTTAATCTAGTTTTGCTGCTTCTCGTTCTTTTGGCAAAATGTGATTGTTATTCATAAACGTGATTTGACCTTACAGTTCCTCTAAAAACACTGACTATCTTTCTTTCTCACCCCCCACCCCAATCCCCAGGGGAGAAGCCTTTTTCTTGCCCTCACTGCAACAGAGCATTTGCAGACAGGTCAAATCTGAGGGCTCATCTGCAGACCCACTCTGATGTAAAGAAATACCAGTGCAAAAACTGCTCCAAAACCTTCTCCAGAATGTCTCTCCTGCACAAACATGAGGAGTCTGGCTGCTGTGTAGCGCACTGAGTGGCGCAATCAGTGTTGACTGGGGCAGAATGCATTTCTTCACTCCGATTCCAAATGACAAATAAAAGTCCAAAGGCATTTTCTCTTGTGCTAACTGACCAAATAATATGTATAGACATACACACACACACACACACACACACACACACACTGAAAGCTGAAAAAGCACGAAATCCATGTGTTTAAAGTTAATCCTTTCCATGTGAAGTTTAAAATTACTATATATTTACTGACAGCTAGATTGAGAGGATAAAAGACAAGAATCTTGTTCTTCAAAGATGAAGCAAAAAGCACACTGCATCTTTTCTTACTCAGAAAGAATGCAAAGATTTACATTGTTGCCAAATCATTTCAACTGAAAAGAACAGTATTGCTTTGTAATAGAATTTCCTATAGGAAGAGAAACTGCCAGACACTATCTCAGGTGCCTTATAAAGTATTCCAAGTTTACTTCATTACATGTCTGATGTCTGGTTACCATTGTTGAACTAAAGCCTTTTTTTGATTACCTGTAACGCTTTAAACTGTATTTTTAAGAGAGAGAGAGAAAAAAAATGAACAAGAACAAAATACAGGGGAATGTATGAAATGTGCCTTTTTGTTTTTTTGTATTGGTTTTTTTTTCTGCCAATTAACAGTATGTGCCTTGGGGGAAGAGGGAAAGACTAGCTTTGAACATTCCTGGTACATGTTCCATGTCTTACTTTTTTAAAGAATTTTTAATGATTTTCTAAAATTAAAGATGGGAATAAGTGCAAGAAAAGATTCTTAGAAACTCAATAATGTACTTAAATTCTTAAATGCAGACAACAAATGCAATCCATACAACACCCCTTCCAAGTGCCTTTTTTAATTAATTGTATAGTTGATGAGTCAATGTAAATTTGTGTTTATTTTTATATGATCAAATGAATTTTGTATGAAATGAGATGTTGTCTATAGCTAATGCCTATAAACAACTAAGACTTGTGATATCAATGTTTCTTTTTTAAAAAACAATTTTCAAGGTTCTTTTTTACAATAAACACTTTTGATGTATAATCTGTTGTTTGTATACTATTTTGAGACTTTACTTACTTCATGATTAGTACCAAACTGCTATACCAAGAACTGTTTCTTTTGTTAATAAGAGAAAAAGTGAATAGTGTTTATTATGAATAGCAAGTGTTACTTTATAAGTGTGAGAATATAATAAACTGTTAGTATTTTTTCTTTACTCTTAAGAAAATACTGTCACATTCAGAAAGACAACATCATGATGGTAGTTTGTTAGTATATCTCTTTAACAAAAATCACACTTTCTGATTGCTAAAAATATTTACATTATTAATAGTCAAGAATACCTTTCAAAACTTTTTATTTATGATGACTTTATTATGTTGGCTTTATGAAATAAAATTACGATCACTCGTTGTCACATAGGCCACTGGAACAGTTTAAGAAGAAATATCATTTTGAGGAAAAATAGAAAATCTGCATAAAAAATTAGGAAAAAATGGATTTATCATAAATGATACAAGTTTGAAAATTAAACTATGCAAAGAAAACACCACATCTAGTGATATGACTAAGTGATAGTTTGATGGGAGCAGGGCTAACTAATAGAAAGTTAAGTTTTCCCTTTATGGTATTTTGAACAAGCCTCCACCCAAACCCAATATGTACTTAATAAAATGGAGCATGATCAGCCATTCCATATCGAGGCACATGCTTACGAAATGCACATGTTCTAACTGATATGTAAAAGTGCTAACCGTCATAGGCACTGTGACAATTACCAAATTCTATGTGAATCCACACTCCAAATCCATTATGAGGAGAGTTCCTGCTCCTGCTAATCACTTCTCTCTGGTACGCTCAGAACTTGCAGAATTATTCTCCTTCTAATGTCTTTGTGATACAATTAAAAGCCAGAACTAGTATCTGAAAGACGTTAGTGACAGGCCTTTAGCCAGTGACTTAAAATATCTATACTATTCCTTTAATGTTCACACACATTCCACTGTATGTTACATTTAAATTTTTAGCCAACATATAAAAGTGGTGTGCATTTGACTGAAAATAAAACCCTTCAATTTAATATTTTACTTTTAATTTTTTTTGACATTTTAGGAAATCTATCTCAAAAGTAAAATTATTTGGAGCAACAATTTATAAATGTCAAAGAAATGGCTGATAGCTTGACTGGGCATTCTTAAGTTAGAAAAAGACAACTTTACTTAGTGTATATGGTATAGAAATGATTGCCTAAAAGTTTCCAGACCAGCTAATAGGTAGAAATATCTTGCAAGGGCAAATGTGAGGGAATCAAGCATTCTCGAAGTGATCTCGTCGGCTCTCCCGGGAACAATTCTGCCCACATTTCCTTCCCTCATTTGTAGATCTAGAGGCAAGTTGTTTCTTGGTGTCCAAAACCTAAACAGATAATTTTCTAAAAGGAAAAATTTGTTCATTGGTTTAATTTCTTAGTGAAGAATTAGCAGTAATATTTTTGCAATATATTGTGATTTTGTCCTCACCATGCTAACTTCATTCATGATTAAAATACTTTACTTTCATTTAGGTAACATGAGCTTAAATTAGGGTACATCAGATATTAAGATTTCCTATAAATACAGCTCAGTAATTTTTTAGAATTTTTAGCATTTTTGCCAAGGTCTTTGACTAGATGTCTGCTCTACTGCAATACATAAGATCTGGTTTAAATGTCACTTACTTTGAAATATTTTTCCAAATTTGCTCTTTCTGGGAGCTTCATATCATTTATAATGTAGTACTTATCTCACTACATAGCAATTGTTTGTTGAGACTTTTGTTTTTCACTAGACAGAGTATCCTTAAAGGATAAATTCCCAGTACCCAGCACATCATCTGGAACACTGACATCAACAAATGTATGTTGAATGAATAAATGGATAAAATAATAGAAATTGGTGAAAAACAGCTTGCAGATCTAAAATTAATTCACCATATTCCCCTTTATTGCAAAGAGGCTTGATAATTTTTGAGAGATCTTCCAAGCATATTTACTGGGATATCTCCTAACTTAGTGATGACAGCCTCCCCCTCAATAGATTGGACCCTCAAAAAAGTGTAGAAGGGACAAATATAGTACACGTGGACCAGGTCTGATAGACATTCTGAGAGCCTGAGCTTTGAAAACTATGGATTTTAATATAAGGTATATATGCTAATAAGCATTCTCAGTATCCTTAATTTGTTTCATATAATCTGAGATGGGGTGGCACCAGTTTTTAAAGCCAAGATATGTGTTCATTGAATTTCTGCCTCACAACTTATTAGCTTTATGTCCTTACGAAACTTTCTTAACCCCTTGGTGCCTCAGTTTCTTAAGGTGTAAAATAGGAATAGATTCTTATTATCATAATTAAGTACTCAACAGTCCCTTGCACTACTTGTAGATCTTAATATCGAGTACTCAATGTTATTACTAAATGCTTAATATGTATCTGCTGTGTACTAGGAAACTTACATATGTCATCTTCAATGGTAACAATTTCTGTATGAAGTTGGTATTTCACAGATAAGGATATTAAACTCAGAGAGTTCGGATAATGGAGTCAAGGTAACAAAAGCGGTAAGTTGCAAAATTGAAATACAAACTCAGATTCTTCTGGCTCCAAAGACCCTGCTTTCTCCACTCCACCATGGGAATAAGGAGACTGCTGAGCTACGCTCAGCACAGTGGCTCATAGGTTGTAGGCACGTAGTAGAAATCTTGTTGAAAAGGACAATGATAATGTGCCCTGAAATTAAATATTTTAAGAGTGTATTAGGAACTATCATAATTCAGGAATTATACAATAACATATAACAATCTTCAGAGCCATTTCCCAATTTCTTTCTAGAAATCCTTTTGGCATCCCTTCCTCCAGTGTCAGCCCCCCTGTCATGGCAGGCTCTCTGACAGCTCCCCTGCATTCTCCTGGTGCACGTGAGCCCATTTCCTTTGGTCGGCTCTCAGTGGAGAGGAAAAGCAGCTGGTCTCTGTCCTCTGTATATTAACACTTCATCTTCTGAAGACCACTGTTTCTCCCTCACACACCCACACTCGTCTCTTGGCTTTTATCTTCCAGACTAAAAAGGCTTCCAAGCTAAACAGTCATTTCTTTCACCACAAAATGTGGACACTCTGGGGTAATGAGGCAATTAGAATTTAGAAAAGTCTAAGG
This sequence comes from Diceros bicornis minor, assembly GCF_020826845.1. Lineage (NCBI taxonomy): Eukaryota > Metazoa > Chordata > Mammalia > Perissodactyla > Rhinocerotidae > Diceros > Diceros bicornis. The sequence goes on from NC_080760.1 coordinate 7,401,717, forward strand.
CTTCCTGGCTAAGATCCACATCCAAGAAGTTGTACCTAGTTTAGATATAGGAAATATTGTGAGCAAAATTAATTTGAGAACAAGTGTTCTGTCATCTAGGGAAGTAAAAATTCTCAAATAAGATGACTTTGCTATCATTCTTTTCTTCTCATCAGAGGCAGACAAAGAACAAAAGATTCCCTTTACCTGAGATGGACACACATAGAGGGAAAAAAACTCTTGTTTAATTTTCAGACATAAATGTGTATAATCTATGACCACAGAGTAAATCTATGGCTAAAGTTAGATTTAGTCCCTCAGCCCTCCAGGAAGTAATAATTACTTTGTGGAAAGCACGCATGTAGAAAAGCAACAAGCAGGGCAACTTTTCCGTTGTGGCGCTTGGCCAGACCCCCAAACAATGAGAGATTTGCAGAGGAAATGGCAGCATATCCATGTCTTCAAACTCCAAAGGGGCTGGTGAGGTATTTATAGCAGTGAGTGGGAGAGCTGCTGTGAATAAAAGAGGGGCACATTTATATATTGCGTACACTAGTTCATTTAATTAAGCTCCTCTGGTTATAACAGTTTAATCCATTCAGCCAGTTCTTTTGGAAATTTGTAGAGATAGTTGTGAGACCTTTTGAATTATCAGTAAGTAGTTTTCATAGACAATGACCAGGGGGCGGGCCTGTCATTCATCCATTTCAGCAGTTAGGATGGTAGAGAAGGATGGATGGCTTTCTCCACAGGTTTATTTTGGGGCTGGAATCTGCTCCCTCCCAGGTAAGGAGCATCAGTTAATATATTTCTTCTGCTACATAGTTAGGAGGTAGCAATAATTGATTCTAAGGAGTGGGAAGGAACGAATTGGATTCAATAAAATAGTGATACGTTCTCTTAACAAAGAAAATAAATGGTAATTATATTTCTCATGAGTTCCAACTTTTGCCTATATATCCATTGATACATACAGGTTTGAAATTCTCCTATATTGTGTGTTAATACTTTTATTTAGATTTGGCAGGAAGGACAATAAAAGAGGCTATCACCTTCAGCCATACACAATCTCGCTGAGCTGCAGATTCTGAGGTCCTGTCACAGTCGCGTGTTTGTCCACTCTCAATGTTCACAGGATCCCCTATGGGTCTTGTTGACACCTTGGTTTGGTGGGTTTGAGATGTTGCCTGAGACTTTGCATTTCTAGCCAGCTGCAGGTGGTGTCCATGTTGCTGATCCTGTACTCACTTCAAGTGGCCAAGCTTTAACCCCAAGCTCAGCTCCCAGCCCCATGCCTCCTTCCCCACTCGAGTTGATCCTCTTCTAACGCAAGTCAAAAGGTCAAGAGGCAGCAGGATAGCAGCAGACAGGATTCACCAGCAGGTGGGGTCGGGAATATGCCTGCACTCCAAGTTTGCCTGGCTGAGGGTTGGGGCAGTGGGAGACATGACTACACAGATGCCCACCAAAGCCAGCTTTCTTTTCTCCTGACCTCTCTGTTCCCTCAAAAGTCACCCAATGCCAGGATCCCTGATCTACACAAAAATACGACGTGGCCACTCTTTGGTTTTCGGATTTCTGCTCTAATTTTCTGATTATGTCTCCAGTCTTGCCTCATCCTCATCTACCTTTTTGGGGACCAGAAATGCATACTGGATCTTTCCGGTCCACTCACACCACAGAGGCTGGGCTCTGCTCTCTGCAGAGAAGATTCTAAATGCAATTTCACTCCAAGCTGAAAGGCTACCCACATTGGTGAGGCTGACCGTGGGGGGTCACTGTGAGGGGCCTCTTGTCCCACCCCACTGGCTGGTCAGCCCTCAGGATCAGGTAGCTTCCCCTGTTGGTGTCAGGTAGGTTCCTACCAGAACAGCTCCTGGGCTTCTTTCGGGAATGTTCATGGCCACCTTGGGTGAGCTAGCTGCTTAGGCTTTTCCTGCACTATTATCTTTTAAAAATGTTTGACATTTTGCCAAGTAGAAGTTATTTGATGTACTTTTTTCTCTAATTCTCTAGTTAATTTTATTTGTGTCATTTTAATTTAATAATTTATTAATATTCATGTAAAATTATGACTAGGCATTCTTAGGAGAAAATTATTTTCTCTGAATTGATGACAAGTAACTCTTCCCTCTCTTTTAAATGTTTTTATTTCATAATACCTAAACTTATACAAAATACAATAAATGGATAATAGATAATTAAATTGAATATCATTTTACTTCAAAAATGTATTACTGAATAAATAACATATAATAATATAATATATAATGAAGGAAGGCCTTATTTCTTATATTGTGGTACAATTTGGTGAAGAGATTTCACATTATTGACAACGTATTGATCACATTGTATTCTCTCATTTTATAGAGTAAGCTTATTTTAAAGCCATGTTTGGTAAGACAAAATAAAATGATCACCACATCCTAAGCCTACCAAATGTAAATGAAGTAAAGGTTTGAGTTATAAGAGAGGGAATTCAGCAGGAAATAACCAAAGAAATGGGTAAGAAACAACCTAAGGTCTTTGGGGGCAATACAGTACAAAAAGACATAAATAATCCCTTCAGCATCTGTTTCTGTGTGTTAACATTGGACTAGTGTGGACTTCTTTGTCAATGTGGCCATCTATCAGGTCCAATTAGCTCAGCCTTGCTTAATCCTATGCTTTATTTGGACATAGCAACCACCATTCTGGATGTTTCCAGGAGGTCTATCCTCAGCTGAGAGTAGGGCAGAGTGCCACATGTCTGACCCAAAGGTGGTCGGCAGTGAGAGCGCCTGTAGTAGCTGCATGTTTCTGCCCTTCTCCTGATTGTGCTTGTCCAGTGTGAGCTTTGGTATTTGCTCCCAAGCGCTGGCTATAATTATAAGTTATACGTACTTGTGGATGAAGACATCGTTCTGAGTAGCAGCGGTCCCCCACTGAAGTTAGTGACTAACAGTCCTCCTTCCCCATCTCCTGCAGCAGGAATCAGGATTATATCTTGGATCTGCCTTAGCCCAGCAGGGACTAGAGACTCTTCCAGCCTCCTAGTGTTCTGAAGACAAGCAGAAATAGAGAAGCCTAGCGCCTCCCTCTCCAGTATCAAGGATTAGGTGGATGGAAGCAGCCTTGTTTGTCTCCAGCAAGCAGAAGGGAGACTCCAGAGGCTGTGAGTGAGGGGAAAAGAAAACATTGGTGCAAGGACAGGGCTGCATCAGTGGCTCCCAAACTGCAGAGAACATCAGAATCAGCTAGAGAGTTGATGAAAACACAAATTGCTGGGTCCCACCAGCAGAAATTCTGAAACAGAATGTTTGTAGTAGACTTAAGAATTTGCATTTCTAACATGCTCCCAGGTGAGGCTGATACAGCTGATCTGGAGACCACATTCTGAGAAGGACAGAGTCACTGCAATGGGAGGTTAGGGGCAAGGAGTGAAGGCTCAGCTGTCCTAGTTGAAGACGTGCTGTAAATCACAAGTTGTACACAAGTTTAGAATCTCTTCTCTTTCTAGTTATTGTTTATTGCATCCTACATTTGCCAATCACTCTATTAAACACTCAATGAAATGAAGTATTGAACAAGACCTCAGTGAAAAAATTAAAAAGAAAAAAGCACAAGCTTTGTTTTGAATGATTCTAAATTCTTTATAAACTCCTTTTAAAGATAGTTTACAGCACAAGGGCTTTGAAAGACTTTGAAATTAAGCTGAAAAGATATACCATAAAATATGGAGGGGCAGAAGGGGTGTGGAGTGGGGGCTTCTCTGCACAATGAAAAATTATTTTACATAATGAAAGAGAAAGAAATTATAGCTTCCATAGCTATAATGATTTCTTTATAAAATTAAATTGGGTGAGAATCCAGGCATTTCTTTTATATATTAGTATTTTTAAATAACTTTTTTGACTTTATAAACCAAAATGAATGAACTTCTTTGCCATAATTGGGCTTTTACTGGTAGGATGAACACGGATCAGCTACAGATTTTCCCCCATGAACACAGGCAGCCAAGGTCCTCTTGGATTCTGTATTTTAAATCAAAAGATGTAAAAGGATCTTTTGTGTTACTGCTTTCCTGAGGCAATAAAAGGGCAATAAAAAAGAATTAGAAGAAAAGATGATTCTAAAATGTAACTTTCAGATTTTTACAATTTCGGAAAATCTTGACAACTCCAGGGCTGAGTTGTTGCCAGTGGGTGCTGGCTGGACCTCGGCCTGGGTGGTGCCTCTTCAGGGGACGCCAGCTCCCTCCTCTGCTCTCGCCAACCATGAAGCAGCCCAGGTAATTTTCCACAGAGGCGTCCTGATTGATTTTAAAGGCAGCTGCTTGCTCTTTTTCAGTTTCAAATCTTAAACAAGAAGGGGGCTGCATTTTCATTTGTCCTACACAAATTGCTGTGGGGCCATTTGAAATAACGGTGGGCTATAAAAACATTTATGATACTGTTTTTTAAAAAGAACTAATCAGTGCAGCCACATCCTAATCCAGGCCATTCTGGTCTTGTATCAGCACAGAGTGTAGTAGGAAGAGCAAGGCTCTGTAATCAGACTGACCTGTATTCAAGTCGCAGTTTTATGACGCACATTACAAGGTGAATGATCTGTGCTCAGTCTCATCATCTCTACAGTGAAGACAATTCCTGAGCCCGGGTGGGTGGAGGCAAAAATATTGCACGAATCTATGACATGCCACAGGGTTGAACACAGTGAAGCTCAATATATATACATATTTTTCTTAAAGTTGAACCTGGTTTTCATTCTGTACATACCAATACTCAGAAGAAAGCCAAAAAAATGTACTTTTTATCAAATGAAAACATTATTTTATCCTTTTCTATTAGAAAGAGGCATTCCTCCTTCCTCCATCAGTCTCTCTCACCCACTCCTTGTCACTATTTAATATAAAATCACCTAAGATGGATATGATCTGAGAATCAATTATGTTATCATTACAGACTAAATTATATAGATAGTATTCCAATAATCTTTTTGTTTAATGCAAAAAGCTGAAAAAATTAGAATGATGTTCCTCAGATTTACAAACAACAAAAATACATACAAAGCTCTTCATCATCCAATGAGTTCGGCAAGACCTTTGAAAAATTTCACCTTCTATATAATGCATTTACATAATGTGCACACTTATATGTAAGCATAAATTACTTTTGAAATCAGAAAAGAAATATTTAAAAAATCAAAGGGCAGAACACTTCATTTATCTCCCATTCTCCGCCAAAAGTTTGACTCACAATGTTGTGCTTTCTCCCCAAGTACTTGACCTATTATCTGGGTCTATATCAAAGATAAAGTAATTTTAAAAACAAAAGTAATTTTCATTCAATCAGAAGGATTAAAACAATATGCAGAAGAAAAATATTTTGAAGCAGAGTTGAAAAGGAAGATTAGAAATTGATTTTTCACTTATTTTTTTCATATAAACAAGTGCCATTGACATCCATAAATTCTGCCTGTCAAAATTCTCACCTGTGATTGGATACTACACAAAGGCAATAAGTTACTAGAACATATTGACCCTTGTGTTGAAAGTGAAATGAGCGTTGGCTGCCATATGCACTGATATACAACTCCAAGGGTCCTCCCCAAGGATCAGAAAGTCATTATTTATTTGGGTGCCAGAAAACTCAAGCCAACAGAAGGCGAGGATGGGGGCTGGCCTTCACCTGCCACTAAGAGGTACTTGCTTCCATGAGAATGGACTACATGCCACCTATGGACCACATGATTTACTCTAACCTTCTCATAAGTCAAGTGTACCCATCAGAAGTGCATTTGAGGTGAATATTGGCAGCAAACTCACTTCGAGTTTGACATCCAATGCCAGTTGCTGTCTGCTTTGTCTCTTTCCTGTAATTTAACCCAGTTAATCTGGTGAAGTACCAAACTACCAGTCCTTATCATTTACAGAAGGAAAGAGAATAATGTGACTTGTACTTATTAAGGTACCTTGTTTTACTCTCTTTCCCATAACAAGTAAAAAAATGCAACAATTACTGGGCTTTTAGATAAAGATTAGCCAATACCCCACATTATCAACCATGGATCCCCCCAAACAGAGAGTGAGATCCAAACCCCAACTTAACCTATGGAGGGCATCAGATAAAAGAAAAACTCAGTAAACGACATCAAAACTTCAATATTGTTTCTTATTGGCCAAAAACTTCTTATATCTAGCAATCACAAGATTATATTTTGTAAAGTAATAAGTAAACACTCAGAAGATTTTTAAGAAGTTAAGAGCTGATATTTCTGGTGTTCTGCTTAATTCATTTGGATCACAAACAACTTTTTCTAAATATATATAAGAGGAACCTAGAGAACTGACTTTTCTACCACAAAAGCACCATGGCCAATTCATCAACCATATTGAATAATTTGTTACCCAGTGAGCTTTTCATGCCCCAGCACAAGCAGAAAGGATAGGAGAAGCTGTGCTGGAGGATTAACAGATCTCAGAAAATTCAGAAAGTGCCTATTCAAATAATTCTGATCCAAACCTGGACTTCTCTAAGTAGGAATATCTGATATGGTTGTGGGTCTAGGCTGAGTCTTTGTTGAATGAGGAAAAATTAACATGAGAGAATTACTGACCCACTGGCTCAACTCCAAGGGAAACATAGGGTTACTGGATAAGCAGGCATGTCTTTGCAGTGCTTTCTTGGAAATATCCCACCTGACTCTTTCAACCAGGATGGCAGAGAATTCCCAGAACAGAGTTTTGTCTATCTTTCTCTAATAAAGCAAAATAATTTAAACAAAAATATTTTCTTAGCACATGATAGTAAAGGCAACTTCTGTACATGATGTTACTCAAACCCATAAGATTTGTTTATTCCTCAATAAATGATTTGTTTTATTTTATATTTTGCACACTCCAGAAAAGTGAACAATTTATAGTTTCCTAAAAAAAACCTAAATTCATGTTCATCCTGGGTCTACTGTGTCTAATGACCATTCTACTTTTTATTCATCTGCCTAATTCCTATATATTCTTGGAATCTTGGTCCAACTACTGCCTCCTCTGAAAAGCCTCCCTTGACTGACATAGAGTTTCTTACCCATATTCCTACTGCACAGCATTTGTAATTTACATTACAGTTATTTGCCTATGTGCCTGTCTTCTCATTAGACTATGAATTTTTCACGGGTAGAGACTGGGATCTCATTTTTATCTCCCAATGACCTACATATTCCTGGGACCTAAGAGATGAGCAGCAAATTTTTATTGAATGAATGACTATTTTGTCATTAAGTAGACATGATCTAGTTGACTGTGGGAATAACTTAACTTCTCATTGTAAACATTTAAAGGTATCATAAAATGGCTTAAAGCTGAAACAATGCAAAGCACAGATGCACATCTATGAATAATCAAATAACAGTTTCCCCATGGAGAAGTTGAGCAAACTGTCACTACATTAATGCATTTTTCAATTTCTCATGCTCTGGCCACCGTTTTCACATCTCCCCCACCGAAAAGTTCAAGGCATGATTAAAACAACAAGAACAACAACTCTAACAAAAGCCATATTTCCAACATTGTGAGACTGCTTTGTCCCTCTGTTTCTGTCTCTCTGTCTTACTCTCTCTTGCCATCTCTTTTTTCTTTCTCTCCCTCTCATATGTGAGGAGGAGGACATATATGGGATTTTCCTATGGTGTGGTATATGCTCTTGATGTTTCTTAGAGGTTGCCTCCCCGATTTCTTGTGGTCTTGGAAACCAGCTTTCAGAATGATTCACCCACCACTTGATGCTCTGGATTAAGACTCTTTCACATCCCTAACGTTTCTACAAATAAGGCAGCTGCCTAGTGTCTGTCTGATGTGTATGGGGGGAGGGGAGTTACACAGAAACACCATCACTGCGTAGAGTCCTTTAGGCTGGCAGCCTTGATGCGATGTTCAGTTTTTGAAAATCCCTATTTGGAACATTAGAAACATCTGGAGAAACCACATTTCCATGTTGAAATAAAGATAAGTTATCATTTCTCCTACTCATTTTGAATTTATCCCACAGCCTGATGAGAAGATTTTGCCCAGAGCAAGTTATAGAGTATGTAACTAAAAAATAAAAAAGGTAAAAGAAAAACACAGACGTTAGAAAATGGATTTTTGTAGCATTCTACCAGGAGTTTCCTTAACTACTCTCCAAATATGCTTGCTTCATCCTGGTCAGTGGGCTCCTGGGAGAACTCAGGTTGTAGACACGAAGGCCCTGTGCAGCCACGGGACCCTAAACAGGCACCTTTATCAGCCTTTATTGATTTTCCCTGTACTGAATTTAAGCAATAATTTGGACTTATGCCTAATAATGCATGTATTTGGTCTGGAAACTTAGGACAATGCAGTATAAACACAAGGTTTCAGGTTGATCTTCAAGAATCATCTTGTCTAATTTCATACTTGATTGTCTTCTTGGACCTGTGATTAAAAATCACAACTTTTACTGTGTCCCCCTTATCACGAGACAGCGATGTACTATTGTAGAATAGTATGTACCTCTGGCATGCAGCTCCCTTATCCTGCAGGCAGCCATTGCAGTGGATTCAGTGACTTATGCCCTCTGTCCAGGACAGCCTGGTGCTCAGTTGAGAGTGTCCAGCTAATGAACTACATGGGGAATTTATACATAAATCAACAGAATTACCTTCAACTTTCTTACCGTCTGTTACCTCAGTGATCTCCCACTAAGAGGGAGTCCTTTCATTCGCTCATGGTTCTAACGCACTTGTGGGAAAAATTTCAGACATTTTTGGCTCTTGGATTTCATACTCAAGTTTGAATATGTGGTTTCATTCCAAAAATACCATTAAAAAGTCTGAGGAGTAGCAAAGCCAGGGGGAAAAAATAGCTGACATTGAGATTCAGTCTTGAGCATCCACAAATATTTCTAGAATCTTTTTTCTTTTTTTTTTTTTTTTGGTCAAGGAAACCTTTCTTCAAAGAAAAGCTTAGTCATTGAAGAACCAGATATGTAAAAGAAACTAGTAAGAAAGACTCTTCTTGAAACAGGCCTGAATCCTTCCTCTTTGCTTCTTTGCAAAGCTCCTCCAAGGAGCTCTTTGAACAAGTTTGAAAATCCGTGTCTGGTTCCCAAACTGTGCTCCAGAAAATATGAGACTTTCAGATGTTTCTCAAAAACCTCTCTGGTCAGAGGCCTGTCACATGCTGTATACCTTACCTTCTTCTTAAAGTTTCAAAGTTTACTTTAACATATTAGAAGACTCCAGGAAGTTTTTATACTAACGAACTCAACATCCCATGGAATCTTTAGGTCATGGACTGTGCCACATGTTCTGTAGACTGCATTTCCCCAGGTGCCCCCAAAACAAACTCACTGGGGGAAGCTCCCTGGGGAGAACATGCACCTGATGTATTCAATTACTTTTTGCAGGGAGAAGGGCCCAAAGTAGGGACCGGGAAAGTGGGAAGGAATGTGAATATCTCAGAAGATCCCCATGAGGGAAGTGGAGAATATAAAGGACATGGGACCAGCATTTATGTTGGGTCAAGTTTCCAACACTGAAGTCCATTGGAGTAAATGTCATATTCTCTCTCTCTCTTTCTCTCTATGAAGACCAAGGATCCAATGGAGAACCCTGTCCTGACATTCTTTCATTTCCTCCAGAATCCTCGGCAACCTCTTTGAATACCCCAAGGCTTAGCAACGAAGCCTATCAACCAGATAACGGGTGTCTCTTCTACTCTGGAAAAAGAATATTTCTCAAATGAATCTAAATAGTCACCCATTAGTCTATTTCTGGGCCTACTATGGCTTGGTTTCAATGTCCTTGTAAATGTACACTTAAATGATTTTTGAATGATTTCTGAGAAATAACACAAAGAACAAAGAGGGAAAAAAAACTCTACAGTGTTTTGTCATATGTATAGCTCATACAGATCGTGCTAGATCTATGAATATAAATTAAACAAAATGATACTCATTATTCTGCCTGTCGAAATAGATTGTTTTGTTTTCCTTCTTTTTTATGACTTTTCCTTTTCCTTTTTTTGTAAGGAATGGGTGAAATGCTTTGGGTAAACAGGTAAACCAAAAAATCATTCTGAGCCATGACCTCAGCCATCAGCTGTCTCCATATTTTCTAACATCCTGAAATTTTCCATTCGACTTGGGTGGCTGATTTCACATTTTTTCCTGGACCTCTGTACCCTGTGGAGTTTGGGACACCACCAAAGACAGGGAGTGAGCCCGACACCTGCCTGTGGTCTCTTGGCTCCTTCCCTGCATAGCGCAAAGCTGGAGGGAGAACATGAGCCTGAAGGCCAGGCTGCCCTCCCACATGGGCTGGAGGATGAGAAACTGCCTCTGGGAAACTTTGAAAGGAAAAGGAATTATGTACCAAAGCTTCTCCTCAGATGAACATGGAGAAGTCTTAATTAACCTCTTCCTTTTCCCATCAGGCTTTGTTTTTTAGAAGGTAAAAGATAAAGAAATAAAGAAGTAATTTAAGTATATATACATATTTATAAGAAATCTGATAACATTTTAGAACTAGAAATAGACTGGTGAATATTTGGATTCACTTGAGAAATATTTTTTTACCTTCTGAAAAAAAAGATCTGAGCCAGAGATAAACATGCTAAAATCCTACATGTAAAAGCAAATAAAAAGATGTCCTTCATGGCAGGTTTTACCATCATAGTTTCAAACTTAACTGTAACAGGGAGATTCCAGCACCTACTGAAAATCCATCTCATCTAGGTGATATTTTTCTAAATCTAAATTTTATTTTGAGAAAAGTGTTCAGAAATGAATGATGAATGAACTACTTCCAGTTACAATTTTGAAAGAATTCAAATTTGTTTTCTGAAGATTCCTGTTGCTATTAGTATTTTTTACAGGACCATTATTCTTACATACTAATATAGCTCCTTTCTTTTAGGAAATTGTTAGTTTTGAAATAGAATTGACTATGTTGCCAGCAGTCTATATTAACAGAATGTGGTGGGTATCTCTGTTTGTAATCTTTCACTGTGAAAGGGGTTCCTGTTGTCAACATGCTCATGCGGAGACCACACTGAGCCTTCCTGAGACAGCGCCTGAAGTGACTTTAATATTAAGAAGAACAAAATGTAACTTCAGAGATAAATCGACCATCATCACCAAATTCCTTCCTCCTATGTACATTTTTAATTCTGAGAAAACCTTCAGTAATTTCCTGAAGTTTTCAACTAGTATAATTTTCACCAGGCATTAGAGGCTTGGAGGTTGTCCTCTATTTCATCTATCATTTTCAGAGTGAGCTCTCTATAAAACACGGATAATAGGAAACTGCACAGAGCTAAACCTAGTGCTTCAGTAGCCTGTTTTCACATGTCATTTTCCTAGATGGAGTCATATGTGACGTGGATTAAATCGTAACCCCCCCAAAGCAATAATACTGTCAAAGCTCAATATAACATAGCAAGTGAATTTCTGAATTTCTGCAAATCATTAAAAAGGAAGCTGTGCTCTACCTTCATTTTCTATAAAAACAGACCTCCATGTCCATCCTGACATTTTCACCCTAAATTTAACATACGGTTCACCTAACAAGAAAAGTTATCCAACTCATGGCTACCTTTGTTCTTTATAATGTACGTTTTTTCAATATAAATACTCAAAAGATTAATATTTAGTAATGATCTTCTGTTGTTCACAGATACCAAAAGATAGTGGACCTGTCCTTATACTTCATCTTTTTCATTTAATTTTGAGTTATACATCTCAAGGAACAAGTGGCTTAAAACATCTACATTGACAAAAAGCAAGAAAGGGTGATGGCATTATAAAAGGTCAATACATTGGCAAACATTAAATGACTCTTCACATGATACTCTTTGCAGAAGAATTTCTCTGATAGTAACATCCAAGTCTCCAGAGATTTCCCTGGCCTTGATTCTGCAGTCGAGTTTGAACCTGTGCTTTGTATGATTCTGGCCTTGTTTTCTTCTTGACAATGATGACTGGAAACTGTCAGGAATACAGCTGTCCTTTCCTACACATGCTTTATGGTGACTAGTGTGGAAACTGAGGGGTAGTAGCACCTTCGGCATCTCCAAGATTGCTGCAACTGCAACTTTCGCCACCACGTGTTGCTTGCAGAGCTTTAGGACACAGTTCTTCTTCTTTTTTTTCCCAGTTTTATTAAGAAATATTTGACATACATCACTGTATAAGTTTTAGGGCATACAGCATGATGATTTGATTTACTTATATTGTGAAATGATTACCACAATAGGTTCAGTGAACATCCATCTTCTCATACAGATACAATAAAAAGAGAAGAAAGAAGAAAAGAAAAAAGGAAAAAAAAAATTCTCCTTGTGATGAGAAGTCAGGATTTACTCTCTTAACAACTTTCCTATGTATCGTACCTATATCATATCATATAGCATTAGCTATAGCCATCATGTTGTATGTTATATACCTATTTATCTTATAACTGGAAGTTTGTATCTTTTGACCACATTCTCCCAATTGCCCCTCCCCCCACCCTCTGCCTCTGGTAACCACAAGTCTTATCTCTTTTTCTGAGTTTGATATTTTTTGTTTTTTGTTAGACTTATTTCACTTACCATAATGCCTTCAAGGTCCATCCACGTTACTGCAAATGGTAGGATTTCCTTGTTTTTTTTAATGGCTGAATAATATTCCATTGTGTGTGTATATATATATATATATATGCATATATACATACCACATGTTCTTTATTCATTCATCCATCAACGGACACACAGGTTGCTTCCATGTCTTGGCTATTATAAATAACCCTGCTATGAACATGGGGGTACAGATATCTTTTTAAGTTAGTGTTTTGTTTCCTTTGAATATATTCCCAGAAGTGGAATTGATTGATCATATGCTAGGCTTATTTTTAATTTTTTGAGGATCCTCCATACTCTTTTCCATAGTGGCTACACCAATTTACATTCCCACTGTTAGAATGGCCATGATCAAAAAGACAAGAGATAACAAATGCTGGCGGGGATGTAGAGAAAAGGAGTTCTTAGTTTCCAAGGCCTGCCAACTGGAACATGATTGACCAGCATGTGCCACTGTGACTGGTAAGTGGAACCAATGAAATTACCCATCCTGTGGCCAACAGTCGTCGTCTCCCACTGTGCGGTCCCAGAGGGCCCTGAAGGAGGCCCTGTTTACAACGACCATGTTGTTTTCCAGGGTCTTCTTTTACTCTCTTTAGGAGAGCTACCCATGGACAGAATGAAGCCATGCTACCGATTCTAACTACAGCATTTTTACGTTAAATTCTCCAGATGATCTAACAGAGGATCTTTTTAAAGACTCCAAAGGCAAACGACCTTGAAAATGATTAGGAATGTAGCATTCAAACTAGAGTTTTTGTCCCCATGACAGATGAAGGAACTTGGCTCCAGCAACATATCAAACAGCGACAGGTGAGCTCTCTTGCTGGGCCCAAAGCCCCAAACAGCAAGGGCCTATCTGTATACGTGATATGGTACTCTGTTTGCATAAAGTAAATTGCTTATTCTTCAGTCCTACATTTTGCATTACCAAATATAGTCATATGCTTAATTTAGAAGTGATATAGTAACCTGCCTCCAAGGGAAAAGATCTGCCCTGACCACCTCCTTGCCTGTGCCCCCAGCCCCATGCAGTGGTGGTCATTCTCCTTAGGACCATTGGAAGCTTTTGTTTTTCTGAGTTTACAGCCAAATGCCTGTGTTCTTGTGTGCTTACCTCCCCACCGGCTCACAAGCACCTTAACCTCAGGGGCTGCAGCTGGGAAGCAGCCACATCGGCAGCCTGGTGCCAGCAGGACATTCAACACAAGCGGGTCTCAATTTATTCAATCACAAATTGTAAGTATAATAATCAAATCTTACCCCACTCCACCCCAAATGCACACACTCCAGATTTACATGATCAAAACCAGTGTCTACAACCCTCAGAACTCTTCAAATTGACCTTGCACAAATACTATATGTGGTCTTGTTCCCAGGCACTTTCTATAGTGAATAAACAGAGTTTGGTGCATCCCCCTGATGAACTCACTTAGGGACGATGGCACAGGAGAGCAAATCACAGTGGTCAGAATGAGGCATAATGTTCTTTTATCTCCTAGGGTGAGTGACAGAAGTGCTTCTAGCAGGACGTGTGTTTGTTGTATGACTGCTAGTGTGTGTGTGTGCATGTATGTGAGAGTGTATGAGTGTGTGTACACATGTGAGTGTGTGTGAGAGAGTGTTTGTGTCTGTATGCCTTGTCTTGATAAGGTGTGCCAGCCTGTGTAGTTACAGACCATAAAGTAAGCCATAAAGAAAACGTGTCTTCAGCACCATGTTTTCCATTCATTTACTCACACATTCATCTAGCCAACAAATACTCTTTCAACAAATATGTGCTGGGTGGCTACATCACAATAAAGAAATAACAAATGTGCTGATCGTCAATTACTTTTCAAAGCACTTTAACAAAATAACTTGTTTTATCCTCATGAAAATCCTAGAAGGTGGAGCTGTTATTATTTCCATTATACAGAGAGGAAAACTGAGCACAGACCAAATCACTTGACACATCATAAGGCTAGAAGAGACAGAAGTAGCAGAGCCAGAGCCCCACTCCCTGCATGACACCCCCTGCTTCCCCATGTGGCATGAGCTTGGAAGACACAGCACAGAAATCTGGCCAGACCTTCCCCTACCTGCTGTTGTGAGCCCCGTGGTGAGAAGGTGGCTGCCCCATGCTAGTGTCTCCCCTTCTATCTCCTTTCCTCAGGGTTAGTTGCTAAACTGGGCCACCCACACATCCAGGGACCTCCCTCTCTCCTGGTTTGCATGTTTCATCTGGAAAAACATATTGAATATTATAATTTTGTAGGTACATACTAACAATATTTTTTTCTCTTAAATGAACTATCAAAAGTAAAGCTCTTAGTGTCCCATGACAGGCAGAAGAAAGCAGGTCTCTCAGAGGCGGGGGCAGCATCTGGCTGGCTGTAAAGCTGTGATCTTTACCAAAGGGAGCACACATTCACAGAAAGAGCCAGAACACACTGCTCTAAGTTTGTGGGGAAAATCAGCCATCTGGGAGAAGGCCAGAGGAGTAGCAGTTCTCTCTGCTCCCAACCACAGACCTGCCCTCCTGTAAGTTGCGTACGTATAATTAATGCCTGAACAGACAACAGCAGATCCGAAGCCCTAAGACTTGTCTGACTGAATCGAACAGACCAGGGCCAGACAGGACGAGGGGAAACGTCATCAGAGACTACTAGGCAAGATCTTTTCGTTCTGGTAAAAGCTTCCTAACGACCACTGCAGAGGCCCACGACTTGAATCATGCCACTAAACTCTTCTTAAAGCTCCTCAACAGCTCTTGATTGCTTAGAGAAAAGAGCAGGAGACTTTCCCTTGCAATACAGGTGCTCCGGGCCTGCCTCTTACCTCTCTCCTATCTTACCCAATTCACCTTCACACTCAGCTCAGGCATCACCACTGGGAAACCATTCTTGCCTCTCCCCTTGCCCCCAGGATAGGTCAGGTCCATTTTACTGCTTCCTTTTCCTATGTGTTATCCTTCTGGATAGGAGTTTACTTGAGATGAAGGTCAAATTCAAGGCTGAAATAAAATGTAATTATCTATGACTGTGAATCATCAGTCAGGTAATCCAGTGTTTTACAAAATGGGCTTTGTCGATCCTCAGGAAATGTGAATTCTAGAACACTGCAATATATTTCACTTTTGATTGTAATCTAAAAATATACTTTATCAGTTATAAAATCTTCTGTCACAGTGAAATTTTGACTTGAAAGATATATTCCATAGGATAAAAGTTTAGTTTCTTAAGTAAATCATTCTCAAATTAGTTTTTTAAGTAATTAGGTTCCTAGTCCCTCGGGGTCTGCAAACCATCGGTTGCTCACATTTTTCCTTTAAAAGGAAAACCCTGGATATTATCCAAGTTTCCAAAAATATCAGAACATTAAGCATGACCTTAACTATGTAAAATGTATTCAAAGAAAAAAACTGAAAAGAAACATAATAAATAGCTAACGCTGGATATTTCCAAAAGGAGTCATGGGTAATTTCAAAATTAATTTATATGCTATAAAATGTGCATGATTTACTTTTATCTTAGGAAAAAAAAGAAACTTTAAAAATATATCAACTACGTGTGGACACCACTACAAATGACATTCCGAATTTAACAATCAAGTTACCAAAAATATCTAAAAAGATTTTCTATTAATGTGAAAAAAATTTTAAGACATCAATATTTTTGGAGGTTTCTAAAGTTCTGTGATTTATATTTTCCTATAAATGTGCATAGACCTGAAATTGTTCATATTGGATAATTTGCAAAGAACATATATTGGATTATTTAGAAAATAATATAACAAAAACACAGCCTACAGCACCTCCACACCACATAGTACATCATAGCTAAAGGATGGCATTCCTGATGTCTGGGACACAGTTCCTAAAAACTCGGGCAGGGCAAGAGGGAGGGGCAAGTAGGTGGGGACATACACAAAATAAAATGGGCAATGTGTTGAAAATTGTTCAAGCTACATGTTGGGAAAATCAGGTTCATTACACTCTTCTCTCTACTTCTGTGTGTTTGAAAATTTCCATAACAAGTATTTAAAAAATAAAAATACATAACCAAACAATGAGATACTATTATCCACCCATCAGAAGAGCTATAAAAAAGATCGATAATACCAACTATGGTCCAGGACATGGAACTCTGAGCAATCTCAAACAAACCAAATCTGGTTAGGAGACAAATGCTCTTTACAGTGAGGCCTACATTTTTCACATATGGATTGGATAGAAACTTTATGGGTTTATTATCTATTCTGCAGCCTAAATCTTTGTGTGCCTTGACAAACGTTAATGTTTAAATCATGTGTGCATTTATTTGGAGATTATATTCGTGTTTGTGTGTGTAAAACTGGCTACACAAAATGCATATCCTCCTATCCTTTCTAGATATGATTACCTTGGCTTATACTACAAACTACGTAAGGCTAGGCCAGAACTTGTTGACAAGCATGCAACATTGATGTAATTATTACTTGAGCAGCACACACTCTTGACCTTGTTATCACAGTGTATACATCATACATTTCTATACTAACATGTCATTTAGGACTCTCATACATTGAAAGAGTTCAATATGACTCAGTTCTGAGCAATGAAAGTCTTCATAATTTTTAGTCCATTTACTTAAAATTTAGTAGAGTCACCAGTAGTTTACTGTATTTGTTTTCTGTTGAAAGAATGTTGCCTAAGAAATAAAAGAGATGAGAATTTAATGCTGCATTATTACAATTCTAAAGTTCTGGTATAATTACAGTACATTATGACCATTCTAGACCTGACAGTTTATATAGTACTATAATTTAAAGTATTCTTTTAGCTCAATAATTATGACTAATTTTTTCTAATTTTCTAAGTCTAACATTTTATATACAGGTTTTATTTTCACAATCTTAAAAAAATATTCATAAAAACACTGGAATATTATCTTTAAAAAAAAACATGTTGAAATAAAGCACAGACGAAGGAAAACACAGATATAGGTATAGGAATAGATCTAATCTAGATACAGAAATAGATATAGATATGGACATGGAGATGGAGATGGAGATATAGATACAGATATAGTATAGATAGATATGGATATGGATTGGATATGAAAATGGAGATGGAAATGGAGAGGGAGGGGGGATGGAGATGGGGTTGAAGATGGGGTTGGCGACAAAGGGAGACAGAGAGAGAGAGGAGCAGAGTGAAAACCTGTTGGACCACTGCCTAGAGCAAGAACCAGTAGAGTGCTAGGAGCCCAGAAACTTCCATTGTGATTTGCTCAGTCATTATGACCTCCCTTCTCACCAAAATCTAACTGCAATGCAGATTTATAACACCAGTTTGTTCCACTGTTTTTTTTAACTTTATATAAATAGAATCATACTTTATATATTCTCTTGTGTCTCGATTCTTTATTTCAACACTAAGTTTATGATTCTTCCTACTGCAGAATGTAGCTATTGTTCATTCTATTTCAGTGCTTTTCAGAACGCATTGCATGCATATACCACAAAATACATATCCCTTTTGCTGTAATGGACATTTGAATTATTTCCAATTAGGAATAATGTTGCTATGAATTTGTTCTTCAACAAATCTCTCACTGCCACATGTATGCATTTCTGTGCAGTATAAATGCCAAGGAGAGAAATTTCTGAGTTTTTGTAGGTAACGCCAAACTTTTTTCCCAAGTGGTCTCTATTAAAAGAAAAATGTGGAGCAACTCATGGCTTGCAGACCCACAAGAGCCAGGAACCTAATTTGAGAATAATTTACTTAATAAACTAATTTGAGAGTAATTTACTTAAGAAACAAGATTTTATTCTATGAATATATTTTTTCCAATGAAATTTATCACTATAAAAGAGAAGTTTTTATAACTGAATTTTCTAGCTTCTCAGTGTGGATGCAATTGAATCCTCTGCTAAACTCTGAAGTCCCCTGGGGGTTTCTAATAGGGCAGATGACATCTTATGGCAAGTTTTATTGGCTAAATTTTCAGAGAAATACATAAAACCACATTAGTATGAGATGTGACTGTGGTAATGAGACTATATTTAAGTTTACATATCCAAATGATTGTTGCTCCTTTAAATTGGCGATTTTGGGAAACTTAGGCATTTACAAAAAGAGGAGAGCATCAATTAAATAATGATGCACCTAGTCTCCCCAGGTGAGTACTGGGAAGGGCTGGCCTGACCAACGTGCCTGGAACCCACACCTTTGCCCACTAAGGCCTCTCCACGCCGCTAACACAGTGATCCTCTCCACACTGCCATCTCAACAATGTTCGCCACGCTGCCACCACAGCGATCCTCTCCACACTGCCACATCAATCTTCTCCACACCGACACGGAGATCTTCTCAAAAGCACAGCTAATCCCATTACCCCACTAACCTTTCAATGGCTTTCCTTTTATCCTGGTCCATGCCTGAGTACATTTGCCTGGCTCACAAAGCCTCTACAAGTTGTCTTCACCATGCATAGCCAAGGTTTTTATTCAAAGCTCACTGTATAAAATGCTATGTGCCTGACACTCTCCTAATCATGTTACAAATATTAGCTCACTTAATCTTTGTGTCAACCCTATGAGATGGGCACCATTATTTAGACCCTCATTTTGACAGGTGAGGAGGTTGAAGTAGAAGAAGGAAAATGCCTTGCATCAAGTCACATAGAGAGGAGAGCACACCCAGCCCTTCTGACTCCAGGGCCAGGCTTGAGTTCCTGTCTGCCTGCATGTCCCACCACTCCTCGTGGCTCTGGCTGAGCTGCACCATCTGCCATCCTCCCCCTCTCTCCCCTGGCTTCATCCCACGCACACGCAGCTGCTTCTCCTAGTAGGCATCCCCATTGGCATCCTCCTCGGGGTCATCTTTTGTTCATCTTTGATCCTCTTTAAGCCACCATTGTACTTTATACTTATGTAATTTTTAACTTGTATATTTTAATGAAATTATTTTTCATGTTTGTGTCCTCTACTAAAGTGGGACTTTATTGAGAGAGAAAGTGAAATTGTATTCATTTTTTTTTATCTCTAGAGTCCGGCATGGTGTTTGGATCACATTAGCAATTCAATAAAAATTTTTTGATTGATTTTCTAGAAAGGAGGGAAGGAGAGAAGAAAGAAGGGAATGAGGGAGAAATTTGGATATTGAATAGTGGAAAGTTCAGAGAGTCAGAAATGCATGGATTTGAATTCCAGTTTTAAACACTCATTAGCTATCAAACAAATTAACTAAATCTCCCTGAAACTTCATTGCCAAATTTGTATAACAAGCATACAAATGACTATTTTTACAGAATTATTATAAGAGTTAGAGATGTATGTAAAGTGACTTGCACACAATACAAAGTATTGCTCTCATTACTGCTACTATTTTTAATGGCATTTATGCTGCATAGTAACATTTTCTTTTTCTCTCTGGTGATCTATATCCTGGAGGATGTAAAATCAATTGTCCTCACCTTCAGGAAGAGCAGAGGAATCTTTTCTATGCCAACAATAAACATTACCTATATGCCGAATGCTTTTATACCATTGCAAAACATTTCAATTATTCAAGTACATCACATTGGGGAAGGGAAAATTAGGGTGACAACTTGCAAACAGTATGGCAAATAAAGTCATTCAAATAAATAAGCTTTTCCCAGAAAGATGATTCCAAGAGTTGGAATTTGAGAACTTGTAGAAGTCACTCTGTATTACTCAAGACACTGGAAGACTATACCATTGACTACATAATATTGCAGTTCTCTGCTGTAACCGTTACACTTAAAAGGTCAAAGTTCTCATTGCACAAACAGATCATGCAGTGAGAGAACCTGGCACATGATGCTGCATGTGATGATGGACCAGTCACTTGTCTCTCTTCGTCAGGCCCCAGGCAAGCCCAGGGCACTGGAAGGGTCCGCACACACTGCAGAGCTGAGTATGCCTTATCCTACAACACTGCTGTGCTCTTCCTACCTTCTGATAAAAGGGAGCAAAGCATATTTTTCTAGGAAACCTCTAGCTCATAAAACACATGACTACTCATGACTCATTTTGTCATGTTATACGAATCTACAAGCCTTGTCAGCATCATTCCTTCACAAAGTGAAATTCCTATTTGTCAGCAAACAAGTGGGAGTAAAATACTCTTTAAGTAAGGAATGCACTTGAAGTGCTTCTGTACTAGTAATTATACATTTGGTGTAAACACAGGTCCAATTCTTTCCAAAAACTTGATTTATTGTTCATACTTCCACCTGTGAGAGACAAGTGCTTACAGGAAAAGCCTTGATGTATCTCACTCATCCTCATAGGTATACACTACATTTCTGGTGGAAAAGGTCATGTGAACAACAGATGCAATGTTGAATCTTCACAGTGGTGGGTCATTTCTCAGTTTTGAAATCAAATGATTAAAGCAAATGTGCATCACAAATGCTGCGAGGTTAATCATTAAAATTACTGCAGGAATTCTTAGAGTTATTTTCAAGCATTGGCCATGGATACAGTATGGCAATTTTTTAGAATGCATAGGCGTATTATTTTGTAGCATAAATGTTTCTGGGATAATGATAAACCAAATGAAATAGCATTTTCTAGGGACTTTCAAATTGACGACTTTGTACCAGTGACAACTAGCAGGCACATAAATTACAGATCATGATAGTGTGTTCAATGAACTATGCGTGAAATGGAGAAATATCACCACTTTTTAACAGGTATTTCATAAAGTCTCTTTTTTTTTATTCAGCATCCAAGGGAACGTTACTTTCTGAATTGTTTGTGAATTCGTGAACAAATCCACATTAGGAGGAACTATAGAAGCTGGAGAGAAATGAAGAGGCAGATTAAAAAGGTAGGACTGGCAGGTCACGAAGGAACTGAAGGGCAGGGTCTGGGAGCACGGGGATCCCCCACCCAGAACTCTGGGTGCAGCAACAGTAAGGGGCATCCCCAGTGAGAAGTGGTGCATGAGGACTGCAAATCCAGAGTGAAATTCCCAAGGGGAGAGCAGGCTTAAGGGAAATATTTGAGAAGACAATGGGAGTAGAGGTCAAAATCATATGATCAAAGACTCAGGAGGCGAAGGGAAGCATGGATCACTCAGCAGAGTTAGAACGATGCCCGGGGAAACATTTGATCCATAGGCGTGTGTGTGAGACTAACTCTTGTGTTCTCCTGGAGTGAAGTTAAGCTATATTTAAAAGACCGGGAAGTAGACATCCTTATTCTACCTATAATCTGTGCTTTGCTTACGGACATTAAAAACTGACTTAAGTTAAAGTACTAGTTAGTTATCTAAAGTATTAGTTGATGAACAAGCCTAAAAAGGATGAAGAAAGTGCTTATTCTTCGTAATTAGACAGAACTTAGTTTGAATTTCAGCACTACCACTCCTATTGGCAAGTAAAGACACTGCTAAGCTTCAAACTAAATTTTAAAAGTGACCCACCTCGTGGTGTCCACGATTAGACCATGAGTGTCCAGCACAGTGCACATCAAAAAAATTTGTTATAAACCCAACTTAGAGCCCTAGCTGTGAAATATATAGAGAATATACATGTAAATATATTCAAAGAGAGAGAGATTGAGAATAAGTTCCTGTTATTCACAGTAGTTGTGTTCTATAAAGACACCAGGAACACTGAAATAGAGAATAATGAACCATTGCTTGTAGGGGAAATACTGAGTAAGGGTCCTGCAAGTCTCTGGTCACAATTTTCTGTTAACCAATCAATATATAACTTTGTTTCATGTGTGTTTCTGTTTAGACACCTTATTTAATATGTATTGTTGATTCATTAACATTAAACTCATGGCACACAGCACTGTAACTCATGCCTATATGAAGCTTATTTAACACATATATTTTTGCTATAAGGCACTTTACAGCTGTCCTGCACTTGGGGACACTAGACAGCACTTCAGCAGTATGTTTGGGGGCCATTTTACACATTGAAATCTGCAAGAAAAAAAGACAAAAATGCAAAAACCGTGGCACTAAGAAATCTGCAAGAGAAAAAGTCAAAAATACAAAAACCGTGGCATCATGAGAGCAGGATCCATAAGGCAGAGCATCGCTTCATTTGACCTCTGCTGGGAACTGTCGGTCAACTCAGTTTTGCCACTCACCGAACGACCCCAAATGACCAAGAAAGCACCACGAGTATGGACTTTGAGCTTACAAATAAATTTTAGAATAGGCAAACTCACAAGTACAGAATCCATGAATAATGAGAATCAACCATATATATATCAAATTCTTCCAGAAACATAGATTTTAAATAAATGTACTCTTTCCTGTGATGAGCCAGTTTCCTGTCTCTATATTCCCTTCTAAATGAAAATCTGCTCCTCATTGAGACTGTATCCTGACAAAACTTTGGTGGCCCAAAGTGCTTTGTGATGCTTTTTTCTACCACCAGGACACTTTTTCTGACTCTTGCTTTCAGTTGGATGTGGTTTATAGTTTTCTTCGTATGCTGTAGTTGAGAGTAAAGAATCCAGAGGAGAAAGATGAGGGAGAGATCCAATGTCCTTCAGTTACTTCATCTATATTCATCTTTTCTCTGTGACTAGATTACAAACTCTTTGAGGAAAATGACCAAATTGCACATTAATTTTTTTCTAAGTGTCTGGTATAGGTCTGAGTCCCTGGCAGATAACTAGTGAGTATTTAAGACTAAGGAGTAAGTAGAAAAGAGCATAGAAGGGGTATAAAGAATAAGAAAGAAGGATGTATTTGCATCGGTATTCAGATCAAGTTTGGGAGGGCACAGAATTGACTATAAAGGTTAGACAAATGGGCAAAAGGAGATAAGAGGAGTTAGAAAATGAGGGAGGAGGAGAGTAATAAGAGAAGAGGGCTTTATTTATAAACACTTATCTTCAATATATGCTTGGAATATAGTTTTGCTTTGTTCCTCATCTAGAGCATACGTCCATGGATCAGTAAAAAAGCAGCATAGCAACATAGCACTTGATTACGGATCCATGTTAAAAGTCCAATCCATATTTAATTTGAAGAGAAAACAGAATGGTAATTTCTAGAGTAGTAACAATAACAGTTTTATGTCTGGGAGGGTAAGATGCTGAAGCAATCTATAAGGAAGCGCTCTGGGGGCAATGCCCACATCTTCACATTTTTTCCTCCATTTTTCCAATGGCTAGCATACAGCTATATGACCTTTTATTACCTACCTTAAAAAGTCACATAGTGCCACTTCAATCATATGCCACGGTCAGAACAATCTTGAGCTTGCCCAGATTCAAGGAAGGAACATAGACTCCCACTTCTCAATAGAAAGAGTGTCAAGGTCACATTATAAAAGAGCCTATAAGATGGGAAATGCTGTTGTGGGTATCTTTGGAAAATATAGTCTGCCACAAGTATTTTCCAGAAAGCTAAGGGAAGAATTAGTCTCAAGTAGAGGTAATGATCATCTGTGTCAAATGTCACTGCTAGGTTTGCAAAGATGGGAATTGAGATTTAACTATTAGATTTTGCTGAGTGAGGTTTATTAGTGACCCAGACATGGGCTGCTTAGATTGGAGTAGTCAAAACAGGATATAGGAGGAGAGAAATTGAAGACAGTGAACACAGACAACTCTGTCACAGACTTATCTTTAAAGAACAGAAAAACGGAGTTAAACAGGAGCTAAAGGGTAATGTGAGGTCAAGGGAGGGTTGACTGATTTTGTTTTTTTAAGATGGGAGATATTACAACATGCTTCTGATGTGTGTAATATTGTAGTGAGGGAAGATTTGATGATACAGGAGAAAGAGATATTTTTTGGAATTATTTTATTGAGTGTGTGAGAAGGGACAGGATTTAGTGCACAAGTGGAGGGGTTACTGTTATGTAGCAGCATTCATCCATAGTAACAAGAGGACATGGAAGGAATGTGGACACAGGTGTAGGCAGACTGGTAGACATAGTGGTGGAAGCAAGTGAAAGTTTTCTTTTCTCAGTGAAATAGAAAACAAAGTTATCAGCTGAGAATGAGTTATTAACAATTTGAAGAAAGAAAAAAAGATGTAGAACATTCATCTAGAGAAATGTAATATTATTTCTAGTTAGTAAGAACCCACCCAAAGTTGTTGATTGTGTGTTTTTTCTCCTGCCATACTCAGGTGCTCAGGCACAGGCATGGGGTAGGCAGAGCTGGATACAACCAGGATTAGGGTTTAGCCAAAGGAGCATGAAGATGGGAAAGAAGAGCCAAGAAGATTAACAGGGGATAAAAGGAGGAATTATAATAATGGATTGCAGAATTTAAGCTGGTTATGGAAGGAGGAGAGAACATTAGGAAGGTGGGTTCAAGTAAAAGACGGTAAGGTCAATGGATTTTAGATCCTAGTTGGGTCAAAAAATAATCAGAAAGAGAATTCTTAAGCAGCATGTGCTAGAACAATTGAACACATAGATGGAGAGTAGGATGCTTGAACTTGAGATAATGGGAGGTGTGGATGAGACCCGGATCTGGATATCGGTGTCAGAAGCAGATTAGGAGTGGAAAAAAGATCATTGCAGAACCTGAGAAGCCAGAACACCTGAGTCATCCTCTATATAGATTCTGAAACAGGCAGTAATGATGTAATGATCACTGTGGTATTAGAAAGAATAACGATAAGCTAGGGGTTAAAATCTTCAGGAACTCCAGGAGCATAACCAGAGAGTCTGTAGCTTGCTGAAAGGAGGATTAGACAGGAAATAGAAAAATTAGATGGCAAAGTTCAAAGCTTAGGGGTCTGACAGTGATAAGAGGGACAATAACCTGAAAGTAGCAATGAGGAGCAAGGGGAAACATTTAACATTGAACACAAAAATGTAAATGCTTGTTAGTCAACACATATATGTAAGAAACCTAAACCATGGAAAACATGTCTGTCTTTAGTGTCATCCACGTAACTTTTCTTTGGCTCTGTCATAACACCCTCTAACAATGATTAAAGCCATCAAAACGTCCACTTTACACTTCTGAGAGTCTCAATATCTTAATCTATTGAATGGGGTAATAATGCTTACCCTTAGAAAATACATTAGTGAATTGATGGATTGATTGATTCAACAATTATTACGGAGGTTCTCATGTATGTTAGGCACTGGTTGAGGCACAGTGACAAGGCAGTAAAAGATAAATGACATTGCTACATTCATGGAACTTACATTCTAGTTGTAGAAGCCACACACTAGAAATGTAAAGGCAAAAGTAAATAAATAAGATAAATTCAGATTGTGATGATTAGTGCTAGGAAGAAATTAAATAAGAAACTGTGATGGAGAACTGTGTGTGAAGCTGACTCACACAAGGTCTTCAGGAAAGGACTTTCCAAGGAGGTGATATTTTATGTTGAGCTGCTAAAATATAATAGATGCTAAATACATTAAAGCTATATTGATAATGTTATAAAAATGTTCTTGGTTTCTTGCTTATATGGTGTTTTAAATTTAATAGACTTTCAAATGCTACCAAAATTGAATATAAGATTAGCATCCTTTCAGATATATAAAAAATAATATGGAAAAATCAAACTCTAAGTAGAGGTAATGTTGTATCTAAGGTCCCATGATGAAAGCTTGAGTTTGGCTTAAATTACCATGTCCAGGTTATTCATGCCTAACACTCTCTCTTTTAGAATAGCAGGCTATATTAGAACTTCCTTTATGTTCTTAGGCTCTGCTAAATATAACCTAAGGCAATTAAGAACATCACTGAAGACTTTAATAGGAAAAGTTGCTGGAAAGTGGAAGCAGGGTGAGAAAGCTCCCAACAGACCTGATGCGCATCATTCTGTTAGCACATCACTGTCTTCTTTCTCCTTTAGTTTTCCTCTTGAGAAGAGAAATAGGGGCTGCCACTGGCTGGTTCTCACACTAAGTGGAATTCCTGTGAGATTAATAGCACTCAACCTAGAGAGGGCTATCAACTAGTGACTACCAGAAAGAGGTAGCAGCTAGATTAAGGATACTAGCTCTATGTGCTCAGTTATTTTACTTTTCTCCATGTGCATCATAGGACTGCAATGGGTAATTATAAGATGGATCACATGTAAAGTTCTTTCTTGTTCTTGCTAAGTCCTAAATGGCTTGGAGCTGCTGTGTTCAGTTAGACTTAATAAGAAAGGGCAGAATATGAAATTTTCCTTTAACTCAACTCAACAAAACATGGTCACCTCCAATCATTAGGTAATGCCCAAGCTTCAAGTCCCTGTTTCCTATTTATCATCATCCTAACTAGCACTTTGCCAGCTGTAACTTGTCCATAAAACTATTACAGTCTTGGTTTGCATGAGCTTTTCATTCTGTGGTTGGGGTTTTGTTTACCTTGGCTTATGAACTCTCACCTTCAACTGGCACTATGCAAAGAGGAAGCATGTACTTTACCCACATAAAGACAGTTGGACAAATGGTGTCCCCATTCCATTCCCACATTCAACTATAGATTTGGCATGACTGGAAAACCTTCCCGAGTTGAGTATTATTGCGTGGTTTACCTGATTGAATGACGTTGCAATAGTATACTAGAATAGCCAGTTATCAAAAGTAAAACATGGGGCCGGCCTGGTGGTGTACTGGTTAAGTTCACACCCTCTGCTTCGGTGGCCTGGGGTTCACAGGTTTGGATCCCAGGCTCAGGCCTACACACCGCTCATCAAGCCATGCTGTGGCAGTGTCTCATATACAAAATAGAGGAAGATTGGCACAGATGTTAGCTCAGGGACAATCTTCCTCACACCCACACACACACACACACAAAAGTAAAACAGGATTCACAAAATAGGCCCAGGGGTGACTTTCAGTTATTCCAGGAGAGAGTAGCCCTGTTCCTACCAGGCCCTTCCTCCTACAACTAAAAAATCTTGGCCATAACACAAAAAAGCATAGGAACACTCTGAAAGGTGGAAAGAAGGAAGATAGCCTAGAGAGCTCAGTATTTGAGGAACAACATGGCAGGGAGTCCCCTGGGTTTTCTTACTGCCTCCTGTATATTTTAGACAGAGAGCTGTAGATGCCTCCAATCCAGAACCACCAGCAGCACAAAAAGAATTCCAAGAAGAGTCTGTTTCTCCTGGCCAAAGAACCAGGTAAAGGGTACCTAACCACAGAAAACCTTTTTGGTAATTTGTCCTTTACTGCAGGCAAGCACCAATAGAGTACCATACCCCCTCTCCCCCTCTATCTCTACATTTTCCGTCAGCCAAAAGGGGATTTGAACTTCCACATCCCCTCCTGCCCTGTGGTGCTCCAACTCCCCTCCTAGGGTAGTGTCAGCAGGACTGAGCAGACAGCTGATCTCCCATTCCCTACCAAAGTAGTGTCAACGAAGCTCAACAGCCAGCTGAGCCTGGACTCCCACCAGGCACCAAAGAGACTTAAAGAAATGGTCTAAGGTGATGTAACGCATGCACCTTCCCCTGGTGTCAGCCCAAGGGTCTAAGACCCCTTTCCCATCTAGAGACCCCAGGCTTCCTGGTGTGGGAGGCTCCTTCTGCACACTCAGCCAGCGTCAGCAGGGATCAGTGGAGCACCAATGACCCCAGAAAAACCAACCAGACCAAAATAACACCACAAGGACTCTGAACTTAAATTGTCATTGGAGCCACAGCCCACAAAATTACCTAGGACCTAGATAAATACCCAGCAATGGAATAGCTGGATCTTATGGTAGTTCTATTCTTAATTTCTTGAGGAATCTCCATGTTGTTTTCCATAGTGGCTGCACCAGTTTGCACTCCCACCAGCAGTATATGAGGATTTGCTTCTTTCACATCTCTCCAGTCATCCTAGACAGGGTGACTGCCTGTTAAAATGGAGGATTAGAATAGGACCCAGAGACTCCTAATATAATAGATAGAAAATCTGGGATACAATCAAAATTCACCTGTCACACAAAGAACCAAGAAAAATCACAAACTGAATGAGAAAAGATGATCAGCAAATGTCAACACAGAGCTGAATCAGATGTTGGGATTAGCTGACAAGAGTTTTAAAGTAGCTATCATAAAAATGCTTTAACATGTAATTTCAAATTCTTTTGAAATGAATGAAAAAAGAAATAGAAATTATAGAAGCAAAGGAAGAGAAGTTATAAGAACCAAGTGGGAATTATAAAGCTGAAAAAGACAACAACAAAAATAAAAACATACTGGATGGGCTCAATAGCAGCATGGAGATGACAAAGGCTAGAATCACTGAACTTAATGACAGATCAATAGTATTTGCCCAGCCCAAAGGAGAGAAAATAAATAGAAAAAAAAAAAATGGAGAGAGTCTCAGAAACCAGAGAGAAAATAGCAAATAGCAAAAGGTCCAAGACCTATGTTATCTGAGTCCCAGAAGGAGAGGAGTAAGGGACTGCGGTTGAAAGAATTACAAAGAAATAATGGATGCAAACTTCTCAAATGTGAAAGGTGAAAGACATATACCTACATTTTCAAAAATCTGAGCTAACCTCCAATTGGATGAACCCATGGAAATCTATGCCAAGACAGACCATAATCAAATGCCTGAAAACTAAAGGCAAAGAAAAAACTGTTGTTAGGAGCCAGAGAAATGACTTATACCTATAGATGAACACCAATTTGAATGACAGCAGGTTTCTTATCCAAAACTATGGAGGCCAGAAGAAATTGACACAACTTTTTTTTCTTGAATTATTATTAATTTTTTATTGTGGTAACTTTGGTTTATGATATGATATAAATTTAAGGTGTACATCATTATATTTTGATTTGTGTATAGATTACATTATGTTCACCACCCAAAGACTAATTACAACCCATCACCACACACAGGTGCCTAATCATTCCTTTCGCCCTCCTCCCTCCCCCCTTCCCCTCTGATAACCACCAATCCAATCTCTGTCTCTGTGTGATTGTTTTTACCTTCTACTTATAAGTGAGATCATATGGTATTTGACTTTGTCCCTCTGACTTATTTGGCTTAGCATAATACCCTCAAGGTCCATCCATGTTGCTGCAAATGGCTGGATTTCATCATTTCTTATGGTTGAGTATTCCCTTGTGTATATATACCACATCTTCTTTATCCATTCGTCCCTTGATGGGCACCTAGGTTGCTTCCAAGTCTTGGTTATTGTGAATAATGCTGCAATGAACAGAGGGGTGCATGTGTCTTTACACGTTGGTGTTTTCATGTTCTTTGGATAAATACCCAGCAGTGGAATAGCTGGATGGTATGGTAGTTCTAGTCTTAATTTTTTGAGGAATCTCCATGCTGTTTTCCATAGTGGCTGCACCAGTTTGCACTCCCACCAGCAGTGTATGCGAGTTCCCTTCTCTCCACAGCCTCTCCAACACTTGTTTTCTGTCTTGTTAGTTATAGCCATTCTGACAGGAGTGAGGTGATAGCTCATTGTAGTTTTGATTTGCATTTCCCTCATAGTTAATGATGTTGAACATCTTTTCATGTGCCTGTCGGCCATCTGTAGATCTACTTTGGAGAAATGTCTGTTCAGATCTTTTGCCCATTTTTAATTGGGTTGTTAGTATTTTTGTTGTTGAGATGTGTGAGTTCTTTATATATTTCGGATATTAATCCCTTATCAGATATATGGTTTGCAAATATCTTCTCCCAATTGTTAGGTTGTCTTTTTGTTTTGTTGATGGTTTCCTTTGATGTGCAGAAGCTTTTTAGTTTGATGTAGTCCCATTTGTTTATTTTTTCTATTGTTTCCCTTGCCCTGTCAGACATGGTACTTGAAAATATGTTACTAAGACTAATGTTAAAGAGCGTACTGGCTATGTTATCTTTTGGAAGTTTCATGGTTTCAGGTCTTACATTCAAGTCTTTAATCCATTTTGAGTTAATTTTTGTGGATTGTGCAAGATAATGGTCTACTTTCATTCTTTTGCATGTGGCTGTCCAGTTTTCCCAACACCATTTATTAAAGAGACTTTCCTTCTCCATTGTATGTTCTTGGCTCTCTTGTCAAAGATTAGCTGTCCATAGATGTGCGGGTTTATTTCTGGGCTCTTGATTCTATTCCATTGATCTGTGTGTCTGTTTTTGTTCCAGTACCATGATGTTTTTGCTTACTATGGCTTTGTAGTACGTTTTGAAATCAGGGAGTGTGATATCTCCAGCTTTGTTCTTTTTTCTCGGGATTTCTTTGGCTATTCAGGGTTTTTTTGTTGTTCCATATAAATTTTAGGATTCTTTGTTCTATTTCTGTGAAAAATGTTGTTGGGACTTTGATAGGGATTGCATTGAATCTATAGATGGCTTTTAGAAGTATGGACATTTTAACTATGTTAATCTTTCCAATTCAAGAGCACAGAATATCATTCCATTTCTTTGTGCCATCTTCAATTTCTTTCAACAAGGTTTTATAGTTTTCAGTGTACAGATCTTTCACCTCTTTGGTTAAGTTTATTCCTAGGTATTTTATTCTTTTTGTTGCAATTGTAAATGGGATTGTATTTTTAATTTCTCTTTCTGCTACTTCTTTGTTAGTGTATAGAAATGCAACTGATTTTTGTAGTTGATTTTGTATCCTGCAACTTTACCATATTCATTCATTATTTCTAAAAGTTTTTTGGTGGATTCTTTAGGGTTTTCTATATATAAAATCATGTCATCTGCAAATAGTGACAGTTTCACTTCTTCCTTTCCTATTTGGATCCCTTTTATTTCTTTTTCTTGCCTGATTGCTCTGGCTAGGACTTCCAAGACTATGTTAAATAGGAGTGGTGACAGTGGGCATCCTTGTCTGGTTCCTGTTCTTAGAGGGATAGCTTTCAGTTTTTCACCATTCATAATGGTATTAGCTGTGGGTTTGTCATATATGGCCTTCATTATGTTGAGGTACTTTCCTTCTATACCCATTTTATTCAGAGTTTTTATCATAAATGGATGCTGTATCTTGTCAAATGGTTTCTTTGTATCGATTGAGATGATCACGTGATTTTTATTCCTCATTTTGTTAATGTGGTGTATCACGTTGATTGATTTGCAGATGTTGAACCATATTTGCATTCCTGGAATAAATCCCACTTGATCGTGGTGTTTGATATTTTTAATATATTGTTGTATTCTATTTGCTAGTATTTTGTTGTGGATTTTTGCATCTATGTTCATCAGTGATATTGGCCTATAATTTTCTTTTTTTGTGTTGTCCTTGTCTGGTTTTGGTATCAGGGTAATGTTGGCTTTGTAGAATGAGTTAGGGAGCTTCCCCTCCTCTTCAAATTTTTGGCAGAATTTGAGAAGGATAGGTATTAAGTCTTCTTTGCATGTTTAGTAGAATTCACCAGAGAAGCCATCTGGTCCTGGACTTTTATTTTTGGGGAGGTTTTGATTACAGTTTCCGGCTCTTTAGTGAGATTTGTCTATTCAAATTTTCTATTTCTTCTTGATTCAGCTTTGGAAGGTTGTATAATTCTAAGAATTGATCCATTTCTTCTAGATTATCCAATTTGTTGGTGTATAGATTTTGTAGTAGTCTCATAATCTTTTGTATTTCTGAGGTGTCCATTGTAATTTCTCCTCTTTCATTTCTGATTTTATTTATTTGAGCCTTCTCTCTTTTTTACTTGGTGAGTCTAGCTAAAGGCTTGTCAGTTTTGGTTAACTTTTCAAAGAACCAGCTCTTAGTTTCATTGATTTTTTCTATTGTTTTTTTAGTCTCTATTTCATTTATTTCTGCTCTGAATTTTATTATATCCTTCCTTCTACCAATTTTGGGCTTTGTTTGTTCTTCTTTTTCAGTTCCTTTAGGTGCACTGTTAGATTGTTTATTTGAGATTTTTCTTGTTTGTTGAAATAGGCCTGAATTGCTATAAACTTCCCTCTTAGAACTGCTTTTGCTGTATACCATAAATTTTGGCATGCTGTATTTTCATTTTCATTTGTCTCCAGATATTTCTTATTTCTCCTTTGATTTCTTCATCGACCCAATCGTTGTTCAGTAGCATTTCATTTAATCTCCACATATTTGTGGCTTTTCTGATTTTATTGCTTTAGTTGATTTCTAGTTTCATACTGTTGTGGTTAGAAAAGATGCTTGGTATTATTTCAATCTTCTTAAATTTATTGAGACTTGTTTTGTGATCTGATATGTGATCAATCCTGGAGAATGTTCCATGTGCATTTGAAAAGAATGTGCATTCTGCAGTTTTTGGATGGAATGTTCTGTATATATCTACTAAGTCCATCTGGTGTAGTGTCATTTAAGGACAATGTTTCCTTATCAATCTTCTGTTTGGATGATCTAGCCATTGGTGTAAGTGGACTGTTCAAGTCCCCTCGTATTATTGTGTTACTGTCTATTTCTCCTTTTATGTCTGTTAATAATTGCTTTATATATTTAGGTGCTCCAACATTGGGTGCATAAATATTTACAGATGTTATGTCCTCTTGTTGGAGTGTCCCCTTGATCATTATGTAGTGTTCTTCTTTGACTCTTGTTACAGTTTTTGTTTTAAAGTCTATTTTGTCTGATATAAATATTGCTACCCCAACTTTCTTTTTATTGCCATTTGCATAGAGTATCCATTCTGTCACTTTCAGTTTGTGAGCGTCTTTAGGTCTGAAGTGTATCTCTTGTATGTAGCATATATATATGGAACTTGTTTTCTTATCCAATCAGCCACCCTATGTCTTTTGATTGGAGCATTGAGTCCATTGACATTTAAAGTACCTGTTGATAAGTATGTACTTGTTGCCATTTTGGTACTTTTTTTCCGGGGTTTCAGTAATTCTCTGTTCCTTTCTTCTTCTCTTACTCTCTTCACTTGTGGTGTGACGGCTTTCTTTAGTATTATGTTTAGGTTCCTTTCTCTTAGTACTTTGTGTATTTATTATAGGTTTCTGGTTTGTGATTACCATGAGGTTCATATATAATAACCTATGTATATAGCAATCTATATTAAGTTGATGGTCTCTTTAGTTCAACCTCTTTCTAAAAGCTCTACTCTTTTACTCCCTTCCTCCCACATTTTATGTTTTTGATATCATATCTAACCTCTTTTTGTGCATTTGTATCCATTACCCTCTTATCATGGAAATAGAAAATTTTTTCCTATTTGTGGTCTTCTCTTTCCCCCTTGAATAAGTCCCTATAGCATTTCTGGCAGGACTGGTTTCTTGGTGATAAACTCCTTTAATTTTTGCTTGTCTAGGAAACTCTTTATCTCTCCTTCTATTCTGAAAGATAACCTTGCCAGGCAGAGTATTCTTGGCTGTAGGTTTTTTCCTTTCAACACTTCAAATATATCATGCCACTCTCTTCTAGACTGTAAGGTTTCTGCTGAGAAGTCAGCTCACAGCCTTATGGGGTTTCCTTTGTATGTAACTTGTTGCTTTTCTCTTACGGCTTTTAGGATTCTCTCTTTATATTTAATTCTGGACATTTTAATTATGATGTGTCTTGGTGTGGGCCTCTTTGGGTTTATCTTGTTTGGTGCTCTCTGTGCTTCCTGTTCCTGGATGTCTGTTTGCTTCCTTATGTTAGGAAAGTTTTCAGCTATTATTTCTTCTAATCGATTCTCTGCCCCTTTGTCTCTCTCTTCTCCTGCTAGGACACCTATGACACATATGTTAGTGTGCTTGATGTTGTCCCAGAGGTCCCTTAGATTGTCCTCATTTTTTTTAATTCTTTTTCCTTTTAGCTGCTCAGCTTGGGTGATTTCCTCTAGTCTTTTGTCCAGCTTGCTGATCCGTCCTTTTGTATTATTTACTCTGGTTTTCAGTGCCTCTAGTGAATTTTTCATTTCCATTATTGTATTCTTCATTTCTGATTGGTTCTTTTTTATATTTTCCAATTCTTTATTAATAGTCTCACTGAGTTCATCCACTCTTCTCCCAAGATCAGTGAGCATCCCTATGACTTTTTCTTTGAACTCTTTGTCAGGTAGATTTCTCATTTCTGTTTCATTTAGTTTCTTTTCTTGGGGTTTGTCCTGTTCTCTTACTTGGAATGTATTCCTTTGCCTCCTCATTTTGCCTCTTTCTCTGTGCTTATATCTATGTACTAGGTAGGTCAGCTACATGTCCCAATCTTGGAGAGGTGGCCTTATGTAAGCGATACCTTATGAGGCCCAGCAGTGTGCTTCCCTCTATTCACCAGTTCCAAAGTTCCAGGAGTGACCCTTGTGTGGGCTACATGTGTCCTTCTGTTGTGGCAGGGTTGCTCGTGCTGTAGGGAGACTGGGCTGTCCCCTTGGCTGGCTGGTTGCATTGCTCAGCTGCATGTGGCTGCTATGGACCCTTCAGTCACTTTTTCATGTGTGTGGGGCCTCAGCACAGTTAGCTTCAAGGTCTAATAGCACATTCCTGTTACAGTTTTTCTGTTAAGTGAGTAGGCCCCTGGCATGGCTGGTTGTTAGATTCAGAGGCTTACAATTGCTGTATGACTCCAGCCTACAAGGTTCTTGTTAGCTATCTCAGGATTGCAGCTGAGTAGAGCTAGCCCCAGGCAGGGGAGCACTCAATTTCTTCATGCTTTGGAAGGTGGTGCCAATCCCCTATGTGGCTGTTTGAGAAGAACAAGTCTTCTGCAGTTGACAAGCCCCACCACCCACAGGGCCACACATCTTGTCCACACGGTCCTGCCCCATGTGCATGCCCCAACCCCCTGAAGCAGACCCAGTTACCCCACTGCAGAGGCACCACACACTCCACCCACTCCTTGCACACACCCTGCCCCACAGAGGTGGACCCACTCACTTGGCTGCATAGAATCCAGGCACTCAGCCTATGCAGGCACACCAGTTGCCCAAGGGCTTGCTGTTGGGTGGGTCCAGTCCCTAGGGCAGGTTGCCTGCCCTGGCTGAGATAGATTAAATCCATGCTCTAGTGGATGGGACAGACGCTGGGTTAGGAGAACAGGGGAAGAACTCCAATGGCATCTGCCAATGTCTGTGTCAGTACGCTGGTACTAGGTCACAATAATGGCTATTGCCAATGTCTCAGTCCTTGGAGAGGTCTCACCTCTTACCAAGATGCACCCAGAGCCTGTCAAGTGAGTCTCTTTTCACCAAAGGACTGTGCACTTTTCTTTCTGGTGATTTTATGTTGCTTTCCAAAACATGTGAATTTGTGCATGGACCCTTTAAGAGCAGGGGTTTTTTTTCCCTTATGTCTGACACCTTTTTGGGGGCTATTCCCTGTTGTTATTAGTAGCCAGCAAAGTCAGATATCATGATACTCGTCTCGGTTGTGCTGAGATCAGAAGATGCTTATAGTGGTAATGCTTCCCCACTCAGGTCCCCCACTCCTCCAAGGAAGGCTGCATACCTTTGGATTGCTACTGGGCAGTCATGAAGTGCTGCAGCTTGCAAAGGTGGCTTTGTTCCTCTCCAGAAAGGAATTTCTGCCTCTTCCACCTCAGTCAGGACTGTCCCTTGTTGCGGGTGTTCTTTTTATCCAATTTTCAGTTCTATCTCAGGGGTAATTGTTCCAAGAGTAGCTGTAAATTTGTTGTGTCCCTGGGAGGAGGTGAGTTCAGAGTCCGCCTATGCTGCTATTTTGACACCAACCTCTGACACAACATTTTTAAAGTATTGGAAAAAAAAAGAAAAGAAATGTGAACCAAGAATCCCATATCCAGTGAAAATATCCTTCAGGAATGAAGGGGAAACAAAGGCAATCTCTAACAAAGGAAAACTAAGAGCACCTGCTGCTAGCAAACTGGCTCTTGAAGAATAGAAAGTAAGTTCTCTAAACAGTAAAGAAATATCAGACTGCTCATAACTGCAGAAGGGAAAGAAAACCATTGGAAGGAATAAAAATAGAGGTAAATATAATAGACTCTGCTTCTCATGAATTTCCTAAATCATATTTGATGGTGAAAACAAAATATACAATACCATCTAAGTTGGGGCTAAATGTATATATAGAAGAAATACTCAAAACAATTGTTTTTTGAAGGAAGAGGGTAGTTGATGTGACCTAAATAGAAGTATAGTTTCCATACTTGGAGTCATAAAAGA
Source organism: Diceros bicornis minor (assembly GCF_020826845.1). Classification (NCBI taxonomy): domain Eukaryota; kingdom Metazoa; phylum Chordata; class Mammalia; order Perissodactyla; family Rhinocerotidae; genus Diceros; species Diceros bicornis. The sequence continues at coordinate 7,438,235 of NC_080760.1, forward strand.
TCAATACCAGTAGACATGATGTATTATATATGTGGTAATACATAAAGCAACCATTAATTAAAATATAAGATGTGATATACTTAACAACACTATAAATAAATAAAAATGGAATCTTAAAGGTGTCACCTAACCCACAAAAAGGCAAGTAAATAGAAACTAAGGAATGAGAAACAGGCAACAGGAAACAAATAATGAAATGGCACACTTGAGCCCTAGCATAACAATGCTACCTTCAAAGGTCTAGAATATACCAGTCAAAAGACAGAAATTGGCAAGAAATGATACAAAAAAAATTATCCAACAATATGCTATCTACAAGAAATTCACCTCATGCTCCCAGAATGTATTAGAGCAAGGGCTGTCTGAGTGTTTTCCAATGAGCAGATGAAGGCTTTGCATGTGAGGGAGCTGGTCTGGGCCATCTTCTGGGCCCTATGCAATAGGGCTATCTTTCAAGACTGAGGGGACTTCAGCAGGGAAAACTTAGAGATGGACCAGCAGACTCATGTGCTGCTGCAGAAAGATTAAGCCACTCACCAGAACAGAGATGTGTCTGTTCACAGCAAGGGGACAACAGGAGAGAAGTACCTATAGAGGGATTCTCCAGAACACCCATCAAAGCTCCCCATTAAGGAAAAAGTCTGCTTTAAATACCAGCCAGGCCCAGAGATTACAAAAGAGCTTACAACACTGCTACTTAGCTAGTACACATAAACACTGCATGGGGAAAACTGTCCTCATCACTTTCTTGGGAAATCTGGAATTATCCCAAGAATCTGAATGCAAATGTCCAGGGGAAGGAGACGTGAAGCTCTCATTTCCACATGATTTCAGCTTGAGAGTAGCAACCAAAGGCAGCAGTAGTGTGCTGCTGGACTCAGACAGGGACTCCTCCTTCAGCCTGGAACCAAGAATGAAGAAGACATGAGGAGCAGAGCCACAGCTGATCTGCAGCCAGCATGAACATGAATGAAAAATAAACCCTTGTTGCTGCTTGGACACATGACTTGGCTAATGAAACATGAGTAGAAGTGGCATGTACTATTCCTAGCAGAAACTCTGAGAACTGTTGCTGGTTCCAATTCTGTGCCTTTCTCTATTCTAGATAACAACATGTCCTTATTAGCAATCCAGAGTCCAGATTGAAGAAGATACATGGAGCAATGCTATGGCCAGCCTACAGCCAATATGTCCTATGAGTGATAAATAAACCTTTATTGGGCCGACCCCGTGGCTTAGCGGTTAAGTGCGTGCGCTCTGCTACTGGCGGCCTGGGTTTGGATTCCGGGCACACACCAACGCACCACTTCTCTGGCCATGCTGAGGCCTCGTCCCACATACAGCAACTAGAAGGATGTGCAACTATGACATACAACTATCTACTGGGGCTTATGGGGAAAAAATGGAGGAGGATTGGTAATAGATGTTAGCTCAGAGGTGGTCTTCCTCAGCAAAAGAAAAAGAGGAGGATTAGCACAGATGTTAGCTCAGGGCTGATATTCCTCACCAAAAAAAAAAAAAAAAAAAACCTTTATTGTTGTAAGTCAAAACAAACAAACAAACAAACAAATTCAGTTCAAATACAATGTCATAAGCAGTGAAAAGTTAAAGGATGGGAAAAGATATGCTATGCAACATTAATAATAAAAGGAAAAAACCAGGAGTGGCTATATTAACATCTAACAAAGTATACTTCAGGGAAAAATAAAATTACTAGATGCAAAGAGGGGTATGACATACTGCTTATTGTGGGTTGAATTGTGGCCCCCAAAAGGATAATGTTCAAGTCCTAAAGCCCAGTAACTGTGAATGTGACCTTATTTGGAAATATGCTCTTTGCATTTGTAATCAAGTTAAGATGTGGTCTTTCTGGATTAGTAGAATCTAGTACAATATAACTAGTCCTTATAAGAAGCGGGTAATTTGGACACAGACAGACACACAGGAAGAACACCATGTGAAAGCAGAGGCAGAGATTGGAGTAATGAATGTACAAGTCAAGGAACTCTGGCAACCACTGGAAGCTAGGAGAGAAGTGGGGAAGGATTCTTTCAGAGAGCTTTCAGAGGGACACGGCCCTGCCAACACTTTGATTTCAGACTTCTAACTTCCAGAACTGAGAAAGAATAAATTTCTTTTTTTTGACACCACCCAGTTTGTGGGAATTTGTTATGCAAAATTATATTTTTTATTAGGAGACTAATATACTGGTAAAGGGACCAATTCACTGGGTCATATAATGATCCAAAATGTATATGCACCAAACAATAGAGCCTCCAACTCATAAAACAAAAACTCATAGGTCCTCCATCTCTATAATTTTGTCATTTCAAGAATATTATAAGCATCAATTCATTTAGTATGTAACCTTCCTCTTGTGCTCACCAAGTTATCATCCAGGTCTATCTTGTCCTTCAGGATCTGGCTTGGTTACTTCCTAACATTGCAGCAGTGAATGCAGGCTGCCCTCAACATCCATGTTCTTCTTCAGTCACACAACTCTGATTTTATTTGGAAGCAGCATAATTCCCCTCTGAAAACCCACACTTTTAAGGCTTCCTTGTCTGATAGAAGCACATCAAATAATAATTCTATATGTTTATCTAGAAATGTAGGATAGTCTAAATAAATAACTATAAAATTTTCTATGGATTAAAATATTGTTTAACTATCTGCTAAATAGACTATTCTAAAGCCCATTTTCAAGCACATTGTCTGAAACTAATAGCCAAAAAAAGAATATGTATGCATTTAAAATTTAAATCTTTAATTTAATTTTTGAGGTTCCTATCTAAATAAAAAATAGTAAGTTCCAGGAAGTTTTACTGTATCTACAGAGAATAGAATAGTGGTGACACATTAGTGCTCAAATTAATATTTGTTGAATGTATGAATGAAAACAAGAATTAGTTACATTAGGAATTTTTATGTGTGATACCATTCTTCAATGAGATACTTAATATGATTCAGGTTTATTTTAATTTACTTACTAAATGGAATAGGTGCACATAGGTCTTAAATTAGACTGACTTTGATCAGAATATGCTGTGAAATAAAATCAGTAATATTAATATTTATTATTAATAAAGTTTACAAAAAACTGTTGTTGAGAGCTGACTATGTACCAGTTCTGTATTCAGCACTTTGATTTCAGACTTAGAACAACCCAAGAAAGTGGGTAATATCATTATGCCCACTTTATATGAGAACATCAAGATTTTATGTATTTGACTAAATTTTCCAAAGTCACACAGCAAGTAAATGGCAGAGCTTAGTTCCAACTCTAGTTCTCTTGGCTTCTAACATCTATGTCTTGAGTTAGAACAGCATAGAATAAGCATAATGCAAAGACAAATTTGGTGAGTTCCCCAAGAGCAGTCCAGGCCATATCCACAGCACTTTAAAGGATACGGAGATCAAGGCCAGGAGGGAGTGGGTCCAGGGGCTGCACTAAAGAGGAGACATCCCAGGTAGATGGGTGAGATCCTAAGGAATAAGTACTTGCCTCACTTCCAGGCACTATGCTGGAGGTGGGCATTTTGTGCCACTGGGTTCTGGTTCAATGGCCTTAAAGACCTAGTCTTCCCTGCTGAGAGGCTGCCCTCCTTATAAAAAAGAACGTCAATGCCCACATGGTGGTTATTCGTGCTTTGCTCATCTCCTCCATTGGCTGTTCCCCAAGCCATCTGCATTGCATGGTTTTCTTTAGTGGAGCCAGTGCTAAGAACCAGAATTTTGAGGAAGAGCTGGGTAGAAATCTTCTTTGTTGTTTACTCACCATGGAACCTTAGGCCAGTTACTTATCTCTGAGCCTTAGTTTCCTCAAAACTAAAAAAGGGGATTATAACGTTTAATTCGTAAGACTTTGTTAAGATTAAATGCAATAATGTTAGTGCTTACATGAGGCTGCCTCACTGTAAGAGTGAGGGAATGGGAGTTATACTCTTCTCTGCTCTGTTTATACTTAAAACAGGGATCAAAGTTTGGTAGGGTGAGGCCCAATATTGTTGGTAGTCACGATTTCTTTGGCCTCTACGATGTTGTAAAAATCAATGAAAGTGTTTTCAGAGAGGCATGACTCCCCAGCCCCCAGGATCTGAGCCTCCCGTGGTCTTATCTCAGCCTTAGTCGCAGGTGCCTGCCTCCTGACTGGCCCTGGGGGACCTGTGAGGTTTCAAGATCCATTCTGGTCTCACTTTCAAACAGTAGGTAAATAGATTAAAAAGAAAAGCAGCATTCCTTGCAACTTATGCAACTTTTACATCCTCTTCAAGATCCAATTGTGTGGAGATACATCCTCAATGGGCTGTCTTATGAACTGTGCTGCAAATATGTGGTGTTGGGGACTGGCCCTGCCATGTGTACTCAGATCCAAAAGCCAGGGCACAAGATGAATGCTTTATGTGTAAAATAATTGTATGCCCAATGGCAAATATCAAAAGGTGGTCTTGGGACCCATGTTTCCTTCTAATTATTGATTTATAGTTTCAAAACATATGGCTGCTTTCCAAATACTAGCAGTAGCAAGTGACCACTCAAAAAGCACCTTGTTCTCTGTCATTAGGTTTCTCTCTAGCCAGCATTATAATACTGAGATGGAATAACAAACATAAGGAACATGTCCAAACACCTGCATCTGTTACATTACTTATTTCACCTCATATAATAATACAAAATAGTGGATTTGGAGAAGGCATAGTGATGAAAACTCATAGAGTGCCCTTAAGTAGTTAAAAATATTCTTTATCTTAAAATGTTAAATTCTTTTCTTCTAAAAAAATAATAAGAGCTAATCCCTAATAGAAAAGCTGATAGGCAAGTTGGATCTAAACTTGAAAAAATTGCTTCTTAGTGTGATTGCTTCTTACTGTGATCCTTCTCCTTTCTTTCAAAGTCAGTGCATACTAAAACCTCAAGAAAAAAAAATTCCTATGATGCATATAATTACAGATCACCTCAATTCCTATTATTTTTAGCTTATTTATCATTTTCAAAGATTTAATGATTTGCGGCCAAAGGTAATGCATTTGGGAGTGGAGATAGGATAAATCCTAATTTATTTTTAAAAAATAATATTTATACTATGCTACAAGCATTTGTGCTATATATCTATTTTTTTTCTTTTTAAATCTTGGCTGGTAAATTTAAGTTTAAGCAACTTCCTTTGGTACTGTCCTAGTTAATGTACTAAGACAAGCCAAGTTGGATTTACATACATTTGTTACAAATTATTCTCCTTGTGCATTTGAGATCTCTTGAGTTACTACATTTAGAATAAGATTCAACAGTAACAGTTATGCTGTAACTTTTTAACCTACAAGAAGTTGGATTAAAATGCTAACTGTTCTGTTTAGAATAAATATCCATTGAGCTGATATATCCAGTCTTCTTTTAAATCAGTGTAGCAATGGTCTTCAAAATGATTGTTGAGCTGGCTGGAAAAAAGAAGTCTGCTAAGGCATGTGTGTGGTTCAGACTATTTACATGAGCACTGAAACGCTGGTATTTGAGTGTTAGCTGTACCCCTGTCTGCCCATTGGCAGGCCTGGAAATCTTGTGACATCTGGTACAATTACTCCTGACCAGCTCCCTGTGCTTACCAACAAAGGCTTTGATTTGAGGAGTCATCACTCCCATCTCCATTAACCAAGAAATGACAATGAAGTTGAAAGAATGAATATAGTTAAGCTTCAGCCTCAAATGCTATCAAACTCCATCATTTTAAGTGCTCTGCTTCTGTTTAGAAACAAAAGTACCCTGAACGTTACCTCAGTTTATTGTCAACTAGCCAAATCCTTCTCCCACACATTGCTTAAGAAATTGCACATTTAATAGCGTGTGGTTGCCACACGTTTATTGTGCTTTCAATTAAATGTCATGGGGCAAAAAAAAAAAAAAAAAAAAAACTTCAAATGAAACCTTACTCTTGCTTTAAACAGCACAGATCTTACTGAAAAGATACATATTTTTCATATCAAATTAATTCAAATTTCCTATTTAAAATGATTCTCAAGTACAAAAGGAATTCAGACTCCAATTTTTATTCTATCACCCACTCTTATCATAGTTTGATATATTTAGCTGTTTCTATTCTTGTTCTAAGTATTGTCATCTTGTAGGTATAATTTTCGTGTGGCGTATTGCCCAAGGGGATGAGGTATTAATATAAAAAAACTATAATCAAAAGGTAGTTTTCTAAATAGCAATCAAGCAGTCTTAATTTGTTGGTATATGCTACCATCTTGAAAATTAATGTAAGCATTCAAATTTAAACAGAAGACATAAATATTAGCCAGATGTTCCCTGGTGTTAGAAACTTTTGGTTCTTTAATTTTATTAAATTGGGGTTAAATTTGGGTCTAGGTTTTTTCTTAAATATTTCACCTAATTGTAAATTCACAGGCAGTTATAAAAATAATAAAGATAGGCCTCATGTGTATTTTGCCCAGTTTCTTCCAATTGCAACACCTTGCAAAACTATAATACTATATCACAACCAGGTTGTTGACATTGATACAGTCGTGATACAGGAGTTCCAGCACTACAAGACCCCCACCCCGTTGCTGTTTCATCAGTACACTCCACCTCCCTCCCTGCCTGTCCCTATCCCTGACCCATAGCAATCACTAATCTGTTCTCCACCTCCATGAATTGACATGTCATTTCAAGAATGTTTTAGGAATAGAATCATACAGTATGTAATCTGTTGAATTAGTTTTTTTCACTCAGCATAATTCCCTGGAGATTCATTCAAGTTGTTTTATGTATCAGTGGTTCATTCTCTTTTATTGATGAGCAGTATTCCATGGTATAGATATACCGTAGTTTGTTTAATCATTCCCCCATTGAAGGACTTCTGGGTTGTTTTTTGTTTGGGACTACTAGGAATAAAGTTGATATGAACATTCAGGTACAGATTTTGTGTGAACGTAAGTTTTCATTTCTCTGAGATAAATGCCTGACAGTGCAATTGCTAGGACTTATGGTAATTGCATGTTATGAAGCTTAATGAAGCTTAATTTACCAATTCCATCTTGATTTCTTTATAGTGATTGCTAGGATGTTGCTTTGTATGTTTTTACTGGTGGTTGGTTTAAGTCTACAGTATGCATACATAAGTTATCACAGCCTGCTGGTATCAATGTTTTCCCAATTCTAGTGAAGTATAGAAACCACACATCCTTTTAGATCTCTTTACTCACTTTTTCAATACAATTCTCTTAGGTTTTTCTTCAGCATATAGTGAACATCATATCAGGTTTTATAAATTTTGCTTCAATCATCAAAGAAGATTCAGCTAAATCATAAGAAGAGTTTACTATATTTACCCCTATTTTTATCCAATATACAATTCTTTTCTTTCTAAAGTTCTGAGAATTCCTTAATGTCATTTTCTTTCTGCTTAGAGAAGTTCCAGTACTCATTCTCTAAGGGCTGGTTTGCTAGCAACAAATGCTCTTAGTTTTCTTCTTTTCCCCCTTCATTCCTGAAAGATATTTTTGCCAGATACAGAATTTGTAGTGTACAGTTCTTTTATTTCAGCACTTATTAAAAGTTGAGCCTTTTCTTTCTGGCCTCCATGTTTTCAGATAAGAAATTTGCTATCATTCAAATGGTGTTTCCTTCTGGCTCCTAACACCATTTTTTTCTTTGCCTTTAGTTTTCAGGCATTTGATTACAGTGTGTCTTAGCATGGATTTCCATGGGTTCATCCAATTTGAGGTTAGCTCAGATTTTTGAAAATGTAGGTATATGTCTTTCACCTTTCACATTTGGGAAGTTTGCATCCTTTATTTCTCTGAAATTCTTTCAACTGCAGTCCCTTACTCCTCTCCTTCTGGGACTCCAGCAACATAGATCTTGGACCTTTTGCTATTTGCTATTTGTTATTTTCTCTCTGGTTTCTGAGACTCTCTCCCATTTTTTTTTTTTTTTTCCTATTTATTTTCTCTCCTTTGGGCTGGGCAAATACTATTGATCTGTCATTAAGTTCAGTGATTCTAGCCTTTGTCATCTCCATGCTGCTATTGAGCCCATCCAGTATGTTTTTATTTTTGTTGTTGTCTTTTTCAGCTTTATAATTCCCACTTGGTTCTTCTTAGAACTTATCTTCTTTTGCTTCTATAATTTCTATTTCATTTTTCATTCATTTCAAAAGAATTTGAAATTACATGTTAATTTTTATGCATTTTTATGATGGCTACTTTAAAACTCTTGTCAGCTAATCCCAACATCTGATTCAGCTCTGTGTTGGCAACTGCTAGTCATCTTTTCTCATTCAGTTTGTGATTGTTCTTGGTTCTTTGTGTGACAGTGAATTTTGATTATATCCCAGATTTTCTATCTATTATATTAGGAGTCTCTGGGTCCTATTCTAATCCTCCATTTTAACAGGCAGTCACCCTGTCTAGGATAACTGGCATGTCCTAGGTAATTTTTTGGGTTGTGGCTCCAATGACAATTTAAGTTCAGAGTCCTTGTGGTGTTGTTTTGGTCTGGTTGGTTTTTCTGGGGCCACTGGTGCTCCACCGATCCCTGCTGATGCTGGCTGAGGGTGCAGAAGGAGCCTCCAGACCAGGAAACACTGGGCCTCTGAAGGACAAGAGGGTCTCAGACCTTCTGAGACAAAAAACATTTCCCAGGCCAGCACTTACTGCAACAAGGCAGCATCCCACTGTTGCTGCCTGGCTGTTCCTTGTCCCTAAGGAGGGAAGAGACGTCTCAGGTTCAGCCTGGCAGAGAGCATTTCCCTGGGTGAGTGGCCGCTTGTTGTGGCTGAATCTGCTGCTAGCTGGCTGCCCAGCTGCCTAGTGTCTGTAGATGGTGGAAGGAATTCCTGCCCTTGGGCTTGAAGAGCTCTTCTGGGTCTGGGCACCTATCATAGTGGGTCTGCCTGGCCCCACAGTGCCTCTAGGAGGCGAAAGGGGGTCTCCAAGGGGATCTCTTTCCCGTAGGGACAAAGAGCATGTGTTGGCATCCTGTCTATTGGTGCCTCCTGCTAGGGCAGGGAAGTGGTGGGATGGACAACCAGTCCCCTGGCCTCTTGGTGTCAGCATGCCTCTGCACCAACACCCCTGTAGGTTCTGTGGGCTGACCTTGTGTCATCCAGGGAGGAATGGGCACACCTGGGCCTCCTCCTGTTGGATGGGGCCCTAAGCCTCTCGCACTGTGTTGCTCTTCAAATTCTGGCTCCCAGACCAGTCTGCTTCCCTCTTTCCACTTTAGAGTCCTCCTGTGACCATCTTTGTGTTGTTTCCAGAGTTTGTAGTTGAACTTGTGGACATGAGAAAAGATGAATCAATGCTGTCTTGTCTAGACCAGAAGCCCTGGAGCTCAGTTTTTAACATTCAGAAATTAAAATTGAATATGGTCGTACCAGGGGAGATATCAAAGTTGCCACTAAGAAGATAAGTGATTATGGCAGGGAGCATTTGCGACACTGAAAATGAAAATTACGGAATTATCTGCATAGAGGTGGTACTGAAGACATGCACATTTCAAAGATCTCTTAGCCACTAAGGAAAAAATAGGGCAGAGTCCTAGAAATATGGCAAAACAGCGAGAGGCTGGTGGCAGAATTGTTAGTATACATTACCATTATTTTTAAGCACATTTATTATAGACAATGGGGATGTAATAGTTCATATACTCAAAAAAGAAAGAAAGAAAATCTTATAAAAAGCACGTGGAGCATAAGGCAAATGGCATATTTTCCTGCGTTGCATTACCCTTACCAAACACATATCAAGAGAGATTGCTTCCCCACCTCCACAAGGATCTCTGATTAGACAGGGACTATAAGCTACAAGAAAGCAGAAAGAAATTGGGTCTACCAGATGAAGCAAATTCAAACTGAAGTCAACCCCATGTGTTTCTCTCTAGAAGCTTAGTAATTCCTCCTCTCTCTTCACTGTGGAAGGATTTTATCCAGAAAATAATAGTAATAAAGGAAGCAATAAAAAGTAAGCACATTTCTAAATGCATTCAGCATCTCCTGTCCACAGGTTCACACTTGCTGCATGCTCTAAAAAGACTGACAGAGACGGCTACAACATCAGCTGACATTTGCAAAGACTGCCTTCTCATTTGCCCCCATGAGACACTAAACATTTCTGAGGAAAGACCATGGTCTGCTCCCTAACATAGATTCCTGATTCATCAAAACAGTCTGAACCTTAGGATTTCCTTCTCTGACAAGCCTGCAGTTCATGATCCCTCCCAGTCCATGCCTACTGTGGGTAGTGTGACAAAAGCATCAGGCTCACAGCGGCTCAAATGCCCGTCTTAGGGCTCCTCTCCAGGCCCCATGGTCTCAAAACAACTTCGTGGAGATTTTCAGACACGGCATCTTTTCCACTATTACCCAGAAGAACCAAAAGCATTCACTGTAAAGAAAGTTATGTGCAACAAAGTAGAGAGTGTCATTTCTACACATGTCCAGTCAATGTCCTCTGGTTGTCACTAGGTATCTAATAAATTAGTGTGTGACCAGGAATCATCACTGTAATAGAACTCTTCTAGCAGCAGTGTTAAAATATGCTTGAACACTTATATTTGACAGGATTTTGCTTTAATTTTCTAACAAACAAGCTCATTTTCCTCTTTTCTCTCTAACGCTTTCCAAATCTTTGTGTGGCACCTGCATCCACCACACTGCCCAACCCCTGCTTCAGAGATGCTCTCTGTAGGGGGGCAGGGCAGGTGAGGGAGAGGACGGAAAAAGGAGGAGGGGATTATGGAGATATATTCCCTCTGCCCGCAGCAGCCTGTGCCTTCTGTTGTTTGGCAGTAGATGCCACAGCCGACCTGTCTAAACACTCTGCCTCAAGTGCTCACTTCACGCAAGGAAATCATTAAAAAAGAGCTGCGGGAGGATTTGTTTTGCAAACAGAATGACACAGCTCACCACTCGGGGCAAAAGCCCCTCAGACACTGAGTTCCTTATTTACCTGTTGCTCTGACTAACAGAAAGGCGGTGCTGCCCACTTCACAACACCCTGACTCATGGGGCACCCTGCCCAGACATGAAGGCGCATACCTGCTTTCCTCCCTGCACATACCTCTGCTCCCCCGCCCCCACGGCCCGGCCTCTGGTAGGCGCTCAGTTAGGCAGGAAGCCCACTGGGCGAGCGGGGAAACAAAGCCTCTCCGAGCGGCCCTCCGCCCGGGCCGCGAGGACAAGTCCCTGCACCGCCCGCCGTTCCCGCGCTGACATGCCCGGGCTGCGCCGGGACCTTCCGGTGAACCGCCCGCCGAGCGCCCGCCGCTGTCACGGCTCACCCGGGTTCCTGCAGGCGCGGCCGGCCGGCCAGAGGCTGCGGGCACCCCGGGAGCGGCGGAGAGCGGCCATGAGGGCGGGCGGGGGAGCTTCACCTGCACACGCCCACGCTTCCGCTCGGGATTTGCGTAGCTCCGGTAGAGGCCTTGGCCAAGCGTTCACAGCATGCGTTTCAGCTCTTGCTGATTAACAGTGCAGATCAGAAGCCTCTTTGGATTCTTTAAACACTGAAAGTTACTCCAGCAATTTGCTCTTCCTCTCTTGCTTCTGTATCATTTCCGTACACATTTTTATACACATCAGATACTGTGCACTTTGGAATCCACAGTTAAAGCAAAATTCTCTGTTAAAAATATATGGACCACCTAAATCATATTTATCCCATTTTTAGTAATTTGAAACATTGTGAGAACCAATTTAGCAGATATAAATAATATAGCAAAGCAGTTAGTTAACTGGGACTCTTTCACATTTATTACCTAAAATAAATTGGCTTTAGTATAAGCTACATATATTATTTTAAATATTTTAAAATTTATTTTTTTAGATCTTCACAGGATTCCTGTGAGGTATGCAACAAAGAACAAGTATTATCTCCAGTTTATGAATGAAAAAATTGAGACTCAAAGAGGTTACACTTAAATAAGTTTCACACATGTCTAGTAAAGGTAGGAGCAGAACATCCTCATGATTAGGGCACCCCAGATCCTAATGCAATGTAGCTGTTGTTGAGCCCAGCCCACCATGGTGCAGTGGAGAAAGTCACATCCACATGAAAGGGCTCTGCTGCAGGATATTTGACTTAGAAATGATGTGGCAAGTCCAAACATCTCTGCAGCTCTACCTGCACCCCTTCTTGCAGCCCCAGTTGGGTCTGTAACCAGCCTCCACGTTGCTGTCTGTCCAGGGCTGCTCCTGCAACCAAGACCTTTCCCATTCACTACAGACAGATGCCCCATAGCTGGCCCTCCCGCCCCCAAAGTCACTGCCACCAACAGAGCCCATGGGGCCCTACCCCTTCCCACCTTCTCACTTGGCTACTTCCAGGATCTGGTCTATTAATGCTTGGAGAGTGGACTGGCTTCCAGAACTTCCATCTGGTTCCCCACTTCCTTTCCCATCCCTGCCCACTGCTGGCTTTGGAGCTCAGAGGACTGTGGGCTCAATGGAATCTGGGTCACTGACTACAACTGGGAATATAGTCCCGACATACCGTGGATTAAACAGGATTGTATGAGCTAACCTAGGAATACAGCCACAATCAAAAACGTATCTGTAAGAAAATGAATTCTGCCTCTCAAACAACCAACTCATAAATTAACTTTGAGATCACAATGTGTTCATAAACTGCAAAATCCCTGTGATTAAAACTGAGTAAATAACTATTTTGTTTCAGTGAAGTTGACTACTTATTAAAGATTAGTTGTTGAAAAGAAGGTCCTGTCCTAAAGGAGCTAGGTGTTATGGGTATATTTTCTTTGGTAATTCTTATTTATTTTAGCTATTTTTATATGAAACCAGATCTCCATGACTCCGTTTCCCTCCTTACTTTTGGACTGAAAAACCAATTGCTTGCTGCTGATTTGAAAACTGTATGAGCAGCCAACTTACATGTTGCACAGGTTAAGCATATTTTCTGTTTGTTTATTGAGCAGGAATAGAGAAGATAGGCTTAAATATATCTGGAAATACAAAGTCCCCTTACTGGTAGGAAAAAAAAAAAAAAAAAAAAAGACCTGGACTTGAATATTCATGTGAAGATCTTTCCCTGCAAATCCTACAAATGATCATGCGTTAAACAGCCATACGTGACATAATTCCAAGGTCTGTCGGACCTCACTAAGCTTCTATCTAACTGCAGAAAATTAAAAGGGCTGTGGGAGCTGCTGATATGAAAGGTAATGGGTAGAATGGTATCATGTCATGTGCATTTTTCTGCTAAACTAAAAGCTACTTATTCATATAGGACCTGGGGGGAAAGTATTTTGGAGACTGGGGTTGAACTGATGAAGGTTAAGAATCCATTCTATCTGAACAAATGTTATCAGCGTTTCCTAAAGCCAGTTGATTCTTACAAGCAGTAAATCCAGTACAAAGCCTGGGGAGATTAACTTAATTTTATTCAAGAAAAAAATACACAAGATGACCCCAATCTCCTACCTCTTAAAATGTCAAATGTGAAGAGAATGCAAGCTATTTTTTAGAAATTTATTGATTCTTTTCTCACTGTAATAAGGAGAATTATGTCAGGCTGAAACTAATGTCAATAAGAGTAACTATTAGTGCTGATGCTTTGCTCTGCACCAACAACTGTAATCTCTCACTCATTAAATAACCCAGTGGCAACTGGACCAATATGCTCCCATTCCTCACTCAGTGGGCTCTTGCATAGTTAAAGTAAAGGCATTTCTGCAAGGAGGAAGTCCACGCTGTCCTCAACCATCTGTGGGTTTCTTTCTAACATCAAGTTTAATTTTAGTGTCACTATTTAGAAAATAATTTTTAAGCAACATATGGACACAGCTGTTTCTGTTTGGTGCAGTTTTAAACTTGAAGTGAATTACATCTTCCTTTAAAAGGGGGCAACTTTCTACTCCTCTGTTAAAGCAGAAGTCAAATAATTATAAATTGATAATAAACATGTCTAGAACTTTCTTGTCCAACCTAAAAACCAAGAGACACTGTCCATGACCTCTGCTCTTATTTGGTCTTCCATTTTTTAGGAGAGAACTTTCATCTGTTCCAAAGTATGAAGTTAATGCATAAACACCATTTAGGTTATAACACTCTTCATTTGGTTTGATAAATAATAAGAAGAAAGAAAAATGAAAACGCTCCCAAAATCGAATGGCTCACTCTCTAGCCAAAAAAAAATTTGCTATAAGGCAATTTATTAACTATGTAACATTAAAAAAGAAAGTTAATATATTAAAATGCATTGCCTAGGGTAATGAATGTGGAAACTTTGATCTATTTTCCACCTTTGAAAAAAGATCATGATATATATTGGCCTTTAAGTATATGGTAATGCTGTCCAATAGAACTTTTTGCAATGACTGGAATGTTCTGTAATCAGTGCTGACCAAGGGTGGTAGCTATTAGCCACACACGGCTATTGGGCACATGAAATTTCAGTAGCTAGTCCCACCGAGGAACTAAATTTTAATTTATTTCAATTTTAATTTATTTAAAATTCAATAGCCACCTATGGTTAGTGGCCACCATATTGGAGAGTTCATCTATATAGTCTAACAGGGCAACAAATAACAGGGCCCAAGAGTGACAAAACTAGGAGAAACATCAAAGAGGAGGTGTGAGGTGGAGGTGGGGGAATGAACAGAGTAAAATGAAATTTATGAACACTTCTTGATGCTTACCCCCGATGACAATTGAGAGCGCCCTGAAGTGGACAGCCCCTGCCCTGAAGCACAACCCAGGTGATGGTGTTCTAACCATGCACGGCTTAATCAGTAAACCAAAGGTGATGGAAAGGAGATCCAAAAAAAGGTCATAATGCCTTACAATTTGTCAAACAGAATAAGTAGGTAGGAAGGAGATCAGGATCACTTGCGGTTAAAAACAGTCCCACATAATGGGTCACCATGTCATCATAATTATGTCCAAATCATAGAATGTCCATCACCAAGAGTGACCCCGGATGTGAACTGTGGACTCTGGTGACTATGATGTGTCAGTGTAGGTTCATGGATTGTAACACATGTATGGCTCTGGTACATCTGGAGGATGTTGATAATGGGGGAGACTGTGCGTGGGGGGACAGGAGTTATGTGGGAGATCTCTGCATCTTCCTTTCAATTTTTATGTGAACCTAAAACTGCTCTAAAATATAAAGTCTATTTTAAAAAACATCCCAGAAGGGTTAAGAAGGAGGTGATCAACCTGCAAGATGTGGTGGGAGGGGATTCCAGAGAGCAGAACACAGCAGAGCAAGCCCAAGTGTAGAGGGAGGGGTCAGAGGGTCCAGGAGGTGAGCGGTCGGCTAGAAGGCCAGAAGGACAGGTGGGCCGGTGGTGCAGGGCCTGGAATGCCTGGGAAGTGAGACATTTCTGTTATAGCGGTTTGAAAGGCATCAAGGTCATTCTTTTGAGAAAAGTGTATCTAATATAATAGCTGCTGATGGGTTTATAGAAAGTAACATTGTGTTTTTCATGACAATAAAAACAACCCGGCTGTCTGAGGAACTGGTTTGTTATCTCTCATTTAGCACATTAATTTATGGCATGATGCCCTTTGATAAAAGAAATCATTCTCTATTTTTCAGACTTCTCTCATTTTTTTCCTACAGTCTTCCTTTTTTTTACACATTCTCTTTGTTACTAGTTTCTCCACCTAAGTAAATGAAGTCCTGTTTTAAAACTGTCTTGGATGCAATGATAGCTAAAATTGCGTTGTTATAATTGGGCAATGTAGACAACATATTCTTACAGATAAAAGTGTCTGGGTGAAGGAAAGGAGGAGAGTTCACATTCACGGAGCACCGTTACACGGTGGCTGCTGAGCCTGACATTGACACAGGTGGACGCAGCATCACAAATGTGAGGACTGTCGGGAAAATACCCTCCCCTAGTAACAAACAGTGAGCAGCTTGCCCAAGGACAGAGAGCTCATTAGCAGCAAAGCTGGAAGTAGAACTCAAATTAATTGGGTAGATCCCACTATCAGCTTCAGCAAAGGGTTCAGCCTCTACGATTGCTCACTTCTAGGATGAGTGCAACATAACATAAAAATGTTGGTATTAGCACACTGACACACACCATGGAAGAGTGCTACAAGGATCCACTGAAGCCAGTGCTGTCCAATGGCCCGCTCGGGGCTTCTGACTTCTAGGAGACAGGCACATTTGATAGAAAGCATGCACACATGGTTTACTGAGCCTCAAGCAGATTTCCATGAAAGATAGATGGTTTTCTATTCTAATATCATCTGAAATTTAAAAAAACAAATGTCATCAGAATCCACAGGGGGACAAACTTTGGAACTTTTCAATAGAAATCACCGGAATCTCCATCTTTTCATTCCCTAACTCTGCCTCCCACAGAAATGTAATGTGAGGCTGAGCCTGCACCCTCGGCACCCAGGCCTTTCCCCGAGGCGGGGCAGCCAGCAGGGCTATTTTGAGCTCTAATTCAGA
The DNA here is from genome assembly GCF_020826845.1 of Diceros bicornis minor. Lineage (NCBI taxonomy): Eukaryota > Metazoa > Chordata > Mammalia > Perissodactyla > Rhinocerotidae > Diceros > Diceros bicornis. The sequence continues at coordinate 7,454,665 of NC_080760.1, forward strand.
ACAAGAAGACATTTTTCGAGCAGGGCAGGCCATCCACCCCCACCCCAAGTACAGACAAAGGTGCAGCCAGCAGCAAGTGCTGCTGTGGTGACGCCGCTCTCAGGAATGCAGACAGCTGTAAGAGCAGGAACAGAGCACTGCAGTCACCTGTCTGGCCTGATCCCCCAGGTGGAAAGGGTGTGTGTGGTCATGATCGAGAGTTTAGCCTACGGAGCAGAAAGAAGGAAGCCGTCACCTGCAGGGGTGGAATTCGGCTCCACTCTCCCAGCATGACTATCTCCTCTTACAGAAGGGCCATCTCCTCTTCTGGGACCCTCCTTCTTCACAGCCACTGAATGTTCCCTGTAGGACTATAATCTCCTGGTCAAACATTGATGCCATTCCACCTGTTTAGAAAGCCTTGCTCTGTGACTCCCAAGGAATCTGAGCCTAAAGCCTCCATCTTTTCTCCTCAGGAAGAAAAAAGATGGAAACAGCTAAAGCAAGAAGGGGATGTGGAGTTACTGTTCCTCTGCTCGCCTCTCTCCTTGAGTGTGTCAACTGCAGAGTTCCCTCTTATATAAATGGTACATGGGCAAAAAAAAAAATACATATATATACACACACACACGCATACATGTAGATATACATATATGTACACATATACACACGCACTCTCACACAGTGTACCTGCATCTGCATACCTACAGACCTTGCACAGCCCCACTTGACTCTCTCAAGCTGCCACAACTTGTGCTGAGGAGAAGAGAAGGAAAGCTGGTAGAGGGTTGGATGGAGATACCCCACTAAAAGCAAATAGAGCAAGAGTGAGCAGAGAAGGCACCCTCCCAGAGCGCCCATCTGCTCCGTGTCACAGGGTGCCAGACCAGCTGAGCTGTCCTTAGGGTGTGCTACTCCAATTGCTGTCCCAGCAAGCAGAGTGGAGGGCTCTGAGGTGGGGTGGTGCCCTGATGGTGCTGGGGACTCCACAAAGCCACCACAAAGCCACCAATCCTTTGTATCCTCAGGCGAGCAGAGCCCTCTGGGCCATGCCGCCCCCAGGCTATATGCAGATCCCATGCCTCCTCCACACCTGCTGTCAGTGTAACCTTTGCATGAACTTCAGTGTTGCCCTCACTTTTCATTTTTTTCTCAGCTATTTCTTGAACAAATCATTATGCTGGTAAAATGTCAAATGCTGTTTTCCTTGGCAGATACAGAGCCTAGGGGGAAAGAAAGCGCATTCCTACCACTCTTTTTAAACATTGCAGGGGCTAATTGGGATGTTAAAAGAGACGTCACTGAGCAGGGATTGTAAGCACAGTTCCAGCCATCCAGGGGTGCGATGTCAGCCAGATAGGGACGTTCTCATCACTGGTGGACAGCTGGTACCCAGTGCTCGCCTCCTTCTCTCACTGCAGCGTGACTCCCCATGGAGCACTGGCCCTACACAGATCATCAGGCTTCTGCCCTGGACCTTTGTACTCAAAAAAACCCTTGTATCACTGGAGCTGAAACTGAAGACACGTTTGAAAGTGCTGGGATGGAGGCCAGCCCCAGCGGCCCTGGAAACCTCTGGTACTGGCTGTGTGCCCTGGGGCAGCGTGGATTTCTCTGGGAGTCTGTGTGTTTGTGGAAGAAGTCAGGGCCTTGTCCAGGCACTCACCAGCCCCCCTGCCTCCCTTACCACATGTGTTGTTTCCTGGACCGTGAGGCATCATATTCATTCCTCTGCCCGCTGTCCTTCCGCACGGGTGCTTCCCGTGGGAATTTACACTTGCTGCGAACCTCTCACAGTTTCCAAGAGGAAACCTCTCGTTCCCCCTTTAGCAAATTCAAGTCCAAAGTCAGCTACTGAAATATTATTAGGAACTTTTCTGAGTAGCTGTTTCACTGTTGGCAATCCACACGCTCTGCCAGCTAAGGAGAAGCACTTTCCTGCTGTTCTGAACGTGCTCCTTGGGACTGAGGTTGAGGGGGTCTGAGGACGAGGCTTCCTCATGCTGGACACTTGATCCGCCTTTAGCTCTAACAGCCCAAGGATCCACCAGAAGAATTCTTCCCAGCCCTGCTTCTCTATCACCACTTACAGCAGGTTAAGCAGACAGCAAAGGGTTTACCCGCATTTTACGAGATGTTAATAAGAGGCAGGCATTGGACCTGACTTGACTGCAGTCACCTGCATGGGAGGCACAGTGAAGAACATCATATGAAGACAAACTTCACAGGGGCCCATTAAAGCTTTTGCAAAGTGCTGAAACCCCTTTCTCAAAGATTTGCAAACACACGTGTAAGGTTAACAGGAAAACGCCATGAGACGTGTGCTCATGAAGGAATCATTTTTGCTGGGAGACAGGTTTCTCTTTCATGCCATCCACTCGGCAAGCTGGAGTCCTTTTCTTTGTCTCCTACAGGGAACTGCAAATCCTTGGACGGGAAACGGCAGAGGCCTGTGGGACCCTTCCTCTTAGAACAGGGTTTCGTTACTTCTCCAAGAGCACGTACAGAAGAACACCATGAACCAATCTCTATGAGGTTCTTCGGAATACAAAAAGCAAAGTTACAAACATGTCATTCTTCAGGACTTCAGAATTTCCCTTCTCCCTCCTCCTGTCCTGCTATTTCTCCAGCCAAGATACTGGTGAAGGGGGTGGGAATTCCAAAGCTGTTTCACTGTTCTAAGTTCTTCCAAGGGAGTCAATTGCAGTGGTCAAAAATCGTGAACATTTTTCTCAGCCACGTGTTCATCTTGCAATGCACAAGGGAGAGGGATGGCTTTTACTTAGCCTTGGTTGTACTGAGACACAATTACAGCAGAGTTCAGTTGAGCATTTCATACAGGGCTGTGGGAACAATGCAGAACCTTCTAGGACATGCAGAACATTATGTGAATCACAGTGTGGTGCATGGAGCAGCAGTGCAAGCAATACCTCAATACTCAACACTGAGAGGTGGCCTGCAGCCATTCCCAGCGTGGTCTGTGGAGCAGCAGAGCGTGACACCAGCTGGGACACCCAATCCTGTGCTCTGCACCCCACTAATGTTGGCATGGCTCATGGAAAAGCAAGAAGGTATCATCGGGTATACACAACACTGCATAGCAAACCAAACACTCCCAGAGCAGTCTATGGGTCAGCAGCATGGGCACCATCCAAGATACACACACTGAGAACTGCACAGCCACCAGGCACAGTGAGCACTTTGGAAAGCGGCCTTGATGTCGCCTGGAACACACACCATGGACTCCACACATCTTCTTCATGCAGTCCCTGACTTCAGCACAGCATTGCGTGGAACACCCCGCTGTGCTCTATACCCGCAAACTCATGTAGTGTAGTTCATGGATAAGCAGCATCAACCCCACCTGGATGCCAAGCACTGTGCTATAACCCCAACCACACAGGGTGGTCCATGGAACTTGGTAATGGGTATCTCATGCTAACACAACCCTGTGCTCTACAGCCAGGACTCACAGTGTGACCCATGGGCCGGCACCACATGCATCTCTGGGGTACCTGACCTGTGACCTCTACCCCAACTCTTTCCAGGGAAGTTTGTGGATGAGCAGCATTGATGTCCATAGGAACACCACACCGTGTCCCGTATACAATAGTACCCACATCCTGGGGACCCCACACTGTGCTCCACACACAAACAAAGCACATGGTTCTGTGTCAGATCAGCATGGGCATCCTCTAAGATTTCACACTATTCTCTCCACACCCACCACTCACAGTGGGGTCCATGGAGCAGCACATGGGCAGCTGCTGGGTTTGTAATGCTGCACTCCAGCCTCCACTTTCATTCTGTGATCCGGGGAGAGGGAAGATGCCTACCTGGAACATGTATCTCTGTGGTCCTCAGAACTCGCCTCTCAGGGCATCTGTGGGAAAGCTGCACGGGTATCACCGAGGATGCCCAGCACCACACTTCCTTGTCAGAGTTCTCTAGAGAAACTGCCAATAGATGTTTACATGCAGAGAGAGGCAGATACACTGTAAGGAACTGGCTCATGTCATTGTTGGGCCTAGTTAATTTCAATTCTGCAGAGCAGGCCAGCAGACTGGAGATGCACGGAAGAGCTGATATTGCTGCTCCAGTCTGAGGGTTGTCTGGAGCAGAATTCCCTCTTCCTTGGGGGACTTCACTCTTTCTTCTCTTAAGGCCTTCAACTGATTAGATGAGCCCACCCACATTGTGGAGGGCAATCTATTTTACTCAAAGTCTACTGATGTTAAATGTTAACCATATTTTTAAAATACCTCCACAGCAACATCTAGACTGGTGTTAGACCAAATATCTGCATACAGTGGGCTTGCCAAGTTGACACATAAAATTAACCATCACAGCACTCTAAGACCTGGTCCTCACTGTAGGCTCTGTAGAAAAGCAGCCAAGTCCCCTGCAAGGCTGCCAGCGCTGTGCTCTCTGCCCTTACCCACAGTGGGTCAGGTGCATGAGCCTCGTGAGGAACACTCAGCGCTCTGCACCACATCCCACCCTCAGCACAGTTGCTTTGTAAGGACTGGGCCATGGCTAAGGACGCCAAGCCCGGCACTGTAAACCCTGACTCTTCCCAGCATGGGCCATGTAAACATTGTACAGGCCTCACAGGATGCCCAGGAGAGAGGTGGGCTCTGCTATCCCAAAGCTCAGTGTCGTCCATAAAAAGCAGGATGGACTTTTGCTGGGAAACCCTGTGCTCACAGACACTGATCACACTGTGGTCCGTAGTGCAGTAGCACTTGCACCACTTGGGATCCAGCCCTATGCTCTACACCCTCCCTGCTCACCGAGGGCCGTGAACCAGCATGCTGGCACCTCCTAAGCCTGAGTAGCAGGAGCATCATGTGGGTTCCCAAACACTGTGCTCAGCACCCTCCCACTACTCACAAGGGGGTCAGTAACAGCAGCCAAGCATCACCTAGAATGCCCCACAGTGTATGCTCTCCCCAGTCCAGTCACAGGGGGCTGTGGACCAGTAGCAGGGCATTACTGGTGTACCCTACACTTCAACTCCCACCAGCTCTTCATCCTTTACTGACTGTGGTGCCCGTAGACCAGCAGCATCACCATCACCTGGCAGCTTGTCATTAGGAGAAGTCTCAGGCCCCGCCAAGAGCTATGGAATTATCTCTCCATTCTACCAAACACTTGGGTCACGTGAGTTTAAGGAGTACCTCCTGAAGCAGAGGCCCACTCCTCTCTCAAGTTCTCAGATTATTTAAACCACCTATGGGTATAGTACACTAGAGTTTCCATAGAAGAATGTTATCAAATTGTAAAGAGAGTCTACCCTTCAGCTGTTATTCACACCTAATGGAGTGAGATTTTTAAAGAATACAAAGCCTCATCAAATAGACTCTGGAGGGGCTGGCCCAGTGGCGCAAGCGGTTAAGTGCGCGTGCTCCGCTGCGGCGGCCCGGGGTTCGCTGGTTCTGATCCCGGGCGCGCACCGACGCACTGCTTGGCAAGCCATGCTGTGGCGGCGTCCCATATAAAGTGGAGGAAGATGGGCACAGATGTTAGCCCAGGGCTGTCTTCCTCAGCAAAAAAAGAGGAGGATTGGCGGATGTTAGCACAGGGCTGATCTCCTCACAAAAAAAAAAAAAAAAAAAAAAATAGACTCTGGAAGTTGAGACTACCCTATATCTTCCGATAAATCTGATCATCCAATTAGACTGAAAATAATCTGGGGATGTTGCATGTGGGATCTGAAGATGCAATGTCAGTATCACTTGGTAGTGAGATACTGCCCACCCTTGAGCCATATTTCTCCCCCAGCACCATTTTTCCACACAGGTACATACACACATATTACCCATCAGTAGCTACAGTTTCTTATAGAATCTCATGTGTGTCACACCAAGCTGGCCAGATCACCATTCATCTCTCATCATCCCAATATCCCTTCGTTTTACAGAAGAAGAAACTGGGACACAGAATTCCCATGCTGTTCTTTTTTACATTTTGATGTTCCTAACCTTTTCTTTGTCAGCCTGTTCAAGTCATCTCATCCCCCAAGAGGGCAGGGGTCCAGTGGGTAAGGCGAGGAGGCTTAAGATGGTTCAGCAGGAATGCAGAGAAAGAAAGTTGAATGTGGCTCATACTCGACCTGTGGCAAGCACAGCAGGAATTTGCAGCAGGTCAATAGACCTGAAAGTTGGTGAATATGTCCCACATTCCTAGAGCATCTCAAGAACTCTACCTGAGGGCTCCACTGATGTCACATGGTGAGGAACTCACCAGGCCTGAAGCCTCCAGTGGAAGAGCTAATAATCCACACACTAGCTGAAAAAGAAAACGAGAACAAAGTCAGGGAGACTGAGATCATCGTGTTCATCTCACTGAGTCAAGTCAGTAAACATCCCGGTTATGTTTCTCAGCCACCAGGCCTGCTGGCCAAGGTACAAGGTAGGAGGAAGAAGTGGGGCCTCTCAAGGGAGGTGGGGAGTTTCCATCTCCCTTATCTCGGCTTTGGCCTGGCAGCAGGGTCAGCATGGGACAACTTTCAGATAACTGAGGGGAATTTGAGAGCAAGAGTGCTTCCCTGCCTGATGTTTGAGGCTCCAGAAACAGGCTGCCCGTCAGGCCGCCCACCACCCTGTTCACACACAAAAATCACACTCAGAATGCAAGGAGGCACGGGAAGGTAGAAGGAAGGACAGCTGGAGGTGGTCAGCTTCCTCCTTCTTAGTTCCCACACGGCAGGGACAGGAGCCAGAAGTTCCCAGACGCCTCTGAGATGGACTGTGGGAAGTGGCTGATTGGAAGGCTAGGAGGACCATGATAGTGGGGATCATGTGGCTGTGCTAGAAATGTACACACAGGCATGATATCATAGTATAGACTTCTAATAATGACTGTTTGGCCCAGTGGATCTGTTTCTACAGATTCTGTTTACTCCCTCAGTGCCTCTAGCTCACAGCAGATAGTATTTAGCATAACTAGATGCTCAATAAATATTTTTCAGTTAATACAATTTTTATTTATTAGTAAAAAATTCAGTTTCTTCCTATCCCCACTGGATAAATTACAAATGTATGTTTAAAACATATCAATTTCAAGGGTTACCAGATTATTACCCTTCTTAGACCACATACATGATCTGGCTCTGGGGTGAATTAAAGGTTGTTATCATCAACACGACTTTTAAAAACATAGTTATAAGTAGTTACATGTATTTAAAGGCCTCTTCTTTACACTAAGTTATAACACCCCCCAATACATCTCATGTCAATCCAGATGTTCAGGCATGCATTTTGATTGGAGGGATAGGCCTTCCTTTAATCTCGTGTGGCTCCTTAGCCCAGCCGTGCTGCAGCCTCACCCGGGCATCACGTGTTGTGTTCTGCTGATGCCATCCACTTCACTTTGCTCCTTCTCTGCTTCTCTTGTGACCACCCCGCTCAGCCTGCCCTCACACACCACATATGTTTGGCCAAATCTCACAGACTTTTATTTAGTGCACACCTTGGCTGTTCCCATTTGCAAACTGTGCCCCTAATTCTGAAAGGAAGTGGATGTGGTCAGTTGAGGATGGCTGCATTCAGCCTGTGCTTTCCTGGCATGCCCATGAGCTCTATCTGGTCCCAATGTCCACTCTGACCCCTGGGATCTGAGGCTCCTATCTGTGTCTGAACCCACTGCCCTTCCATTACTATATTTACTTTCTATTGCTGCCAGAACAAAGTACCACAAAGTAGGGGTTCAAAACAACACAAATTTTTTATCTTACAATTTTGGAGATCAGAAGTCCCACAAGAGTTTCACTGGGCTAAAATCCAGGTGTTGGCAGGGCTGGTTGCTTCTGGAGGCTCGAGGAGAGAATCTGTTTCCTGTCATTCTCAGTTTTAGAGAACACCTCATTCCTTGGCTCATGGTCCCATCCTCCATCTTCAAAGTCAGCAGGGGTGACTCAAGTCCCTTTCATGCTTCAAATTCCTCCTGCCTCTTTTTCTGTTTTCCCGTCTTTCTCTCTGAACACAGTTGGGGAAGCTTCTCTGCTTTTAAAGGCTCACCTGGTTAGATTGGGCTCACTAGGATAAATCAGAAAAATCTCTCCATATCAAGGTACTTAATCTTAACCATATTTTAAAGTTCCTTTTGCCATGTAAGGCAATATATCCACAGGTTCTGTGGATCAGGGTGTGGACATCTTTGGGGCCATTATTCTGTTTACCACAATTACTAATACCTCGCTCTTTTATTTCTTTGTTCTCTGGCAGGTCTTCCCAGGCTGCTTCAGTCTCTGATTTGTTGTAGGGATAGTACAAAAAATACAGGTGCTAATGATAGAGTACAGCCTTCCTCCTTGTTCCTTGATGTTTCTCAAATATTGTAGAAGTCAATTAATGAATGCATGCCTGGATTCATGGATGGCTGGATTCAGAGATGATGCATGGATGAATAGATGGATGGAAGCAATTTTTATTAAAAATGTACTATGCTTTAACTATAATTTTGACTGCTTTCATGTATGTTGTTTCATTTATTTGGAAAGATAGTCCTTACCCTCTACTTTTGCAGATGAGGAAATAAAAGCTCACAGAAGTTTTAAGTTGATGGGTCATACAGCTGACTTCTGAAAGGGGTGGATCATTTGTGTTCATGACCCTAAATCCAGATGCTCCTGCCCCTTTTCATAATTACACACTTCTCTTTTCATTTTTCACCCTAGACTATCAGAAATCAATGGAAAACATCCCAGAATTTCTATGCTGGAGTTTGGCATGGCAAGAGATTAAACGGAAAGATGTGGAGTGTATTATTAACTTGCTCTAGAGACAAAGAAATGGAAGACTTGTTATCAAGCATTGCCATGGACATCTGGGCTATTATTGACATGGTAGAAAAATAAAATATGTTTTATTACCATTACCTCACATTTATTGAGGTGTATGATGTGTCAATATCTATGCTTAACAATTTATAGATATTATCTCATTTAATTTCCTAAAACCCAGTAAGATACAATCTGTTATCATCCCATTTGGGAATGAAGAAACTGAGACATAAGGAGATTAAGTAACTTGCCCACGTTCACACAAGATGTAAGCAACTGACCCAGGACCCGAACTGAGATCTGTGCGGTTCTGTAACTTGTGCTTTTAACAACCATGTCGTGCCTTCCACTGCTGAGCTATTCAAAAATCCTAACACACAGCATATTTTACCAAAACTAGTCCAGGACATGAAAAACAATGAATTCTCTTAAGATAGTACTATGTTTTCTACTAGACTATCCAAATGATTTTTAGAAAGAAAGAAAATTCTCTATGAAATTGTTTCCAAACGTCTTATAATTCCATCATAAGGAATTTGAATCATTCACCTTTAAGTTATTTTTTCCTTTCAATGGCTTTACCAAACATAGATGCTCTCTATTGGTGACACCAACCTCCTCCTTTTGGAGCTGCTATCAAAATATTAATTAATATTTACATGCCAAACTAGTCAAAAAAATATCCTGGCCCTGAAGGTGAATAGTGCAAAGGCGCCAAGCAGGAAAAGCCCAGGGAGAAAGCCCAGGGAGAAAGCCCAGGGCGTGTGGCTCTGGAGCTGTCATCTTTGCATCAGGCAACTATTAAGGGATTGAAAGAGGGAAAGGGCTGAGGGAAATTTCATTAGAAGAAAGTTGTTCCATACTCAAGTTTTCCAAGGAAAAAGTGGAGAGGTGGCAGAGGGGAGAGTCAGGAGGAGGTTACAGAGGAAAGAGAGCTCTGTGCAGACAGAGGGGCAGTCTTATCACATGGATGCCCTTTGGCTCTAGATCAGCCCAGAGTCTGGCAGGGGGGCAGCACTGTTGGGTCTTCTGGGCTGGAAATCCCCGTCAGCAGTTACACACTCTGCTGCACATACACACAGACCCTCAGTTGTTTCCCCTCAAAGAGCTGCTTTGCAAATTCTCCACACTGCCATTTTTCAGTGATATTTCAGCAAAGAGAGATAACGTTAGCTCTTGTTATTTCCCATCATAAAATATCACTTATATCCTGCTCAGGAACTCCATGACAGAAAAGAGTTAGAGGGAAGAAAATAGAGCAAGAAAAAACATCACTCATTAATCTAATGTCTTTTCTACACAGTAGAGGATCCCACCCTATAATTGAGAGACAATCAAAACAGAGACTCCATCTTCGAAACACACGTTCACAATTAGATTGGAATATTTATTTAAAGACAGACGAATGGGGTTTTCTGAAATCCGCTCTATGTGTTCCATACTGATTTTATTCCTGTAGTAGATTTTCATCATTACAACAATCAATGTGTAGGTGTTATAACATAAATCCTTACCAGGCACTGCATTCAGTCCTGGTCCTCAGCCTAGAGCCAGTCAGAAATCAGCCTATTCCTCTTAATTCACATCTTATGCAGCCTGTTGTTTCACCTTATAGTGACCATGCAAAATAACCCACTGGATGTGCCCACGAGAGTTGAAATCTATAGACGAACAGAAAACACTTGTCACAATGCCTAATTTTAAAACTTCTGTGATCTCTGTTGATAGCTAAAATGGTTGGGTAGCTGGTATTTAGAACCTTGAGTTTGAACTAAGATCATACCATTTACTGAAGCAAAATATATTCTTCGATAAGAAAATTGTGGTGCATAGATAGATCTGTACTAGGATGTACTTACAGTGTCCCCTTACTTGTATTTCCCCTTCGGTAACACAATCATCATGGAAACTGCCAGGATCTCTCTGAAAGGAAGAGAACCATGTGGAAAATCCAAGAAATTGCCCCCATTGCCTGATGAGGATAGGAACACCCACACACCCATCTGGAGCTCTGCAGACAGAGTGGTCCAACCGAGATTTGAATCTAGATGGCAGAATATTTACATTCAAGACCCGGTTTGACTGGTCTATCAACATTTACCAGTTGGAAGGAAGATACTTCCATGACACCTGTCCTGCAGCCCTGGCATGACACAGAGCCAATTGGCACTAGTCCTGAGCAGCATTAACCACTTATCCCAGCATGTCACATAATGTTTTTTCCACGTACGCCACAGCAAACAATCATAATAACAAGACTAAAGTTGGGAAGTTTTGCTGTATGTTACTCTATCTCTGAAACAGTTGACCAGTGGGAAGATGATGGATCTATAGTTCCTGGCATCAGACATGTCATAACAGGCAGGGAGATCACCCTTCTGCCATGGCATCATCTGGTTATTTCCACACTGGTTCCTGGCTTATTCCAAGGCTATCACTGCCTCAGACTTTCTTATTTTAGTTTTCATGAGCTTTTGCCCTCTGTCTGTAGTTTTCTTAGGCCATCATCAGGAATAGGAGACCTACTAGCATCCACTTTCAGGACTTGATCCTTTATCAATGTCCAGCTCATCCGCATGGAAACCAGTGCTTCAGAGAAGATGCCTTGACTCCCTATCTCGATGGGTGGGCTGAAAACTGGCCCACGTGCTGTTGGTTGAAAACTTCTGGGAGAAGTTTCCACTCTCTTAAGGAAAAGAGAGAGCCATCATTTCACTCCCTCCTTAAACATTGTTGTGACAAGAAGTGAATATGCAACTACTGCAGCCACCTCACTTGTGACCACCTCACTTCCAACCTGAGGGTGAATGGAGAGAAAAGTCAGCAGAGAGAGAGGTGATTCTTGATCTTCTTTTATGTGAAAACTTGACACAAACAAGTCAATTTCTTTATTGACAAATTTCACTTCTGTCAGGGTTTCTGAAAGCATCAACATTGCTCAAATGCAGTCAAGTTTCCCATTAGCTGACTTGCCCACATCAAGATGGAGCTGATAACGAACAATAAAAGCTAAGGTTGATCAAGTGCTTGTGTACTAAGCACTGTTCTGGGAGGTAGGTAATATTCTTACCTCAACCCTGTGAGGTAAATATTATACTTATCTCCAGATTACAAGTGGGAAAACTGAGGCACAGGGAAGTTAAGTAACTTTCTCTAGGCCACACAGTGCTTAAGTGAGAGAGCAGTTCTTTTAAATTAATTTTATTTCAAAATTACTGTCAAAATAATATATGCACATGTAATAAATCAAATGGTACAAAAAAGACTTATGAAGAAAAATAGAGTCCTGTCTGAGCTTTTCCTCCTATTTTAAATGTTTCCTATGATTGTTGTTTTTTTCTTATTTCTGATGACGGTTACTTCCACAAATCTAGATGATGAATGTATCATCTCTTCGTGATGTACAGCGTTAGACGATAGTCCCTGACTCCCTATAAGACACGGGGTTTGGCTCATTTATACTCCCACCTCCTTCCTCTCAATTTTGAAATGTGTTTTTCAGTTCTTCTACTGATTACCTGTATTTAAATGGCTATTTACTTTTTGCATCAACTATTGGCCATATTTTTTTACTTTTCCCCAAACTTGGAGTGAGTATAAATGTGAATGTCCCTACCATTCTCCTACCCACCCTGTGCCCACTATAGCTTTCCTTTACACACAGTCTGTACCACAATATAGTCTCTACTTCTTTGTTCATGGCTTGGCTCAAAAGAGTGAAAAACAATAAAACATTTACAGTATTATGATTGTATAAATGCTGCTCACTGAAGAAATTGGTAGGTCAGAAATTCGTCCTCTGAATCTAGTGTCTCAACATCTGGACAACTCAAATTACGCATTTCCTGTCCCCAAGAGCAAATGGATTCTCTCTTCTAAGATGGTGTTACTTTCTTGAACATTCCGCATTTTAGTCTGCTCCATATTTAAGCAATAACTTTCTCATACAGATTTTCTTTACCCAAAGTTTTCACCGCCTTTTCTGTCCTTGCGTTATTTGCCATTATTAGAGCTGCATGCTTTTCTAAGTTCAGATCATGCTTCCTTTCTCATCAATTCTTTCCTTTCCTGGGGACTTCCTTCTAAAGCCAAGTTCCTCCTACTCTATTCTTGCAAGATACTTCCCAAGCTTGAAACTCAGCCTCTTCAAGACGCTCTGTACCCGTGGGATGGATCTACTTATCATGTCTTCCTCTTCCTTTATTTCCTAATTTTGCTGAAATTCATTCTCAACTGACTTCCTTTTTTTTGTGAGATCAGCCCTATGCTAACATCTGCCAATTCTCCTCTTTTTTTTTCTTCTGAGGAAGACTGGCCGTGGGCTAACATCCGTGTCCATCTTCCTCCACTTTATATGGGACGCCGCCACAGCATGGCTTGCCAAGCAGTGCGTCAGTGCGCACCCGGGATCCAAACTGGCGAACCCCAGGCCGCCGCGGAGCATGTGCACTTAACCGCCTGCGCCACCAGGCCGGCCCCTCAACTGACTTCTTAAAGGAGGATGCACATCTATTCTGCCTTCACAGTTGATGCCTACTCTAATGAGAAAAATTTTTTTAAATCACCCTATGTATTTTTCTCTCAGTAGTTCCATTTTGCCCTGAATTCTTTCTCTCATTAAAACTAGACATTGTGGCTAAGGTTTATTGTCTCTGTGAAGGGAGGATATTGGAAAAAAAAACAGCCAAGAATTTGATGCCACATATAGATATACACATACACACAGTAAACAAATGGCAATGGCAATGGTCTTGAAAGCAATGTTTCCTATGACAAGAGTAAGTCAATGTCAATCAGTGCAGGAATCTCACATGTAGACCCTCTGTTTCCCCTCCCATCACCTGGGTCCTCATCCTCCATGCACCTGCTGACTTGAAGCCCTGGGGATATTGTGAGGCTGTTCTGCCATCCCACTCCCACCCCCTTCCCATCCTGGGAAATTTATAGAGATATCTTGTTTATAGGTGAACTTATCTGCCCCAAGCCCCATGCCCTGACCTCCCCTATTATTTTACCTATTATGACTTTATTCTTTTTTTCCTTCCTCTGTTGTCACTATGGTGGGGTCTCAGGAGGAATTGGAAGTAAAAGTGTGTGCCTAGTCTGCCATTTTAAACCATATTCCCTTATTTTTTGATTCTTACTTTTGTTTTGCAATTTCCATTACCTCAAGGAGTTAAGATTGTTTCTATATAAACAAATCAATCTAGATCTTTCATAACTCCAGAAGGAGAAAGGAAAATAAAAAATAATTTTCAGTGTCCAAGTATTCATATTAACTTTTGACTCTCCAATTAAATTTCATACTAGTATGTTAATATCAGTAAAGTACTAACTATACATGCAATGTGAGTATTAGTTCCAACTAGTACATCTTATCTTTTAATGCAATTGAATTTTAGATCAGTTCATTTGCAAATCTCTCTGAATTACCTCTGACTAGACATTAACATTTCAGACTGATAGAATGTAAGATTTATATATATATACATTATATGTAGTTTGAAATCTGATTATTAAATTAAGTAAAATAATCTAATAATATGAAAGCTATTGTATGCCGTCCCATCAATATAAAGTATTTTTAAAACTATAAATGCAAGTTTGAACTTCAATATTATCTATTACAAGATCTAAAGATCAACAGTGCAGAGTGGACTTTGGAAAAGTCCATAATTAATTCTAATATCTCTTTACTGAATGTGTTTGCAATCCAGTATCAGTCATCATGTAACATTTCTTCCTAGAATAATAAGACAAATAATATTAATAACTAGCTCTTACTGAGTATTATATGTACTTCTCATCTTATCAGGTAGATACTATTATCTTACCCATTTTGCAGAAAAGGACACAGAGGCATAGATGGGGCTAAAAATCTGTTTCAAGTTCCACAGCTAATAAAGGGGGAAATCTACTTGTTATGTCCAGCAACTGAGAAGCAGAATACTGGGGTTGGCCTGGTGGTGCAGCGGTTAAGTGTGCACACTCTGCTTTGGAGGCCAAGTTCATAGGCTCAGATGCCGGGCGCGCAATGATGCACCGTTTGTCAAGCCATGGAAGATGGGCACGGATGTTAGCCCAGGGCCAATCTTCCTCAGCAAAAAGAGGAGGATTGGCATCAGATGTTAGCTCAGGGCTAATCTTCCTCACAAAAAATAAAAAGAGGTGAACACTGTGAGAGGAGCTTGAAACGTCATCCTCACAGAGCAAAGCCAGGTGAATTGACTAGGCACAGATTGAGACCAGGAGTTGTTCTGACTCCAGTTTTGTAATTCCAGCTGTTCTCCTGAGTTGCTGAGAGCCCTTTGGAAGGAGGCCACAAGATCTCAGCTTTTAAGCTGAGCACACATGCATGGTGCTTTAAGCTGAGCACCACATGCATGGTGCTTCGTCTTCTGGCTTCTTATGCAAGGAGGACGATGCTGAAATATGTCTTGGTTCAATTTGGGACTCAACCTGGGTCAGTTACAAGTTTCTCATTAGGTCTCTGAGTCAATAATAACTGCATGCCAAACACTAAAAGATATTTTGGAAAGGGGTTGTTAGAAGCAAGGCACTGTTTCCTGAAACAAACATTTTACAATCTGCTATGGCAGAAATATGGGGTCTGCTCAAAACATTGTCAAGATAACATTGACTTACCCAGAGCCAACACGGCCACAATACCAAAATCAAGATGCCTTGTTCTAATACACCTTCCTCAGAGAACGCCTCCTGTGTGCCTTCAGGATGTTAGTCCTGTGTAGGAAACACTGAATACCAAGTCTGCACATTAAAAAAAAAAATACTGCAAAGGAAAACCTAGACCTACTCTTTACAAAGCAAATTTTGTTCACTGAAACTATTTTAGGGCATACCTATAAGTTTGTAAAAACTTGGGTTGGTTGGTGCAAAATTTGGGTTAGTGCAATTGATATATAATCATTACTTTGAGAAAGTACATAATTGCATAGAACAAGCAGTCTACAGAACATACTGAAAGTGAAAACTGAAAAAAAAAAAATCTAAATCGCCTAAGGTTGTCATGCAAACTCAAATCCTAAGACCAAGATAGGTAAAACAATACAGCGCAAGGCTAGTTTTACAACTGCACTCTGCAAACCAATTGTCCAGTGTATAGATTCGAAGTGAGTTACAAACACTCAAAAGATCCCCCGATATATTTTTGTCCTGCTGTGGTGTTACGTCAACCAATACAGCCTCTTCCAGGTCTTACTCTTTATTTGTCAGGAGTCAGAATGCCTAACTTCTTTAATAGTAAGTTAAATACATGCTAAGTTTTCTTAAATAGTTACACATAAATCTCATCTCTCTCATGATAGACTAAGCTCTTTATGGACAGGAACTATAATTTTTACTCTCCTTAACAGTGAATACAGGGCCTATAGCTGATATCCCCAAAAAATGCTTATTTAACTGAGTTAAACAAAGGAGTCTGTGTTCCCTCTCTGAATCTGAACCAGAGAGGGAAAATTACACTGATACTGGACTCGCCAGTTTTATGCTTTGTAGCAGTAGTTCCCTGAGGAAGGTTAAGAAAATCAAACCTCTCACATGTTCTCAAGTGAAGGAACTCAGGTCTGTACTGATCACTGTGAGAACCAAACGATGAGACGTCCTTTTCAGAATGAGGGTAACGGGAGTGCCGTCTTCTTAGACCGTTCCCAAGGAGAGACTCCCTCCCAAAGAAAATGGAACATCTAGAGAATAACAGAATATGTACACACACACACACACACTGATTTACAACACCAAATAAACACATGACAGTATGTTTGGACTCAAATAACTCATACTTATGTGATTAGGGTTTATTTTTCATTCCAAGTTTAACAATACTGCAGCTACATGCACAGCCAAAGAGTGACATCTTTAAAATACTTGTAGTTGTTCAGATTATGGGTTAATCCACAACTTGTTCCTGTACCAAACTCAACAAGATACATCACGCCTGCCTGGTGGACAACACACAGCTCAGATTTGCGTAACACTTGATTAGAACAAATGTCTATTCTTTCCTTTTGTATCTCATGGTTCAGTTAATTACCACTTCTTGGCATGTTGTTAGCTTAGCACTAAAAAAGGAATCAAATGATTTTATTAAATCAGTGAAGCCAAAATGGTTCTTTTGCTTAGAACTGTAAGACTTCCTTATTGATCTTTAAAAGCAAAAACGTACAGGAATAAAATTTTTAACATTCTTACATATACTGCTAATGTCCAATTGATATTGTAAATCATATCTTGTTCCTCAGACAAACAATCTAGAAGCTCTCAGCACCCTACATTATCAACAGGTATTTATTATCTTTCCTGAAGTCAGTGAAGAACACATATTCTGTAGTGTGTATACTCATGGAACAGGTGCCCAACAATTTTTGCCCAATTTTACAGTCCACAAAATGAAAAGAGAGAGAAAAAGACAGAGAGAGAGAGAAAGAGAGAAAGAAATTGAGAGAGGTTGAGAGATGCAGTAGTAATTAGTGCTGTCCTTAATTATTTTTAGTATTTTCCCCTTGTAGGATTGTACTTCTGAAATCCTTTTAGATGGATGAGACCATATACTTGTCCTGCCCTATGAGTCATGAGTGACATTGATATGTGTCACTGTCCAGCCAAACATGTAATTGCTAATGCAAGACTTTCCAGAGTTCTGTCTCCCTCTGACCCATAGCTGGCAACTTTCAAGAAGGTGATAGCTCCATCAGCCTGGTTTCTTAGCGACAAAAGTAAGCAGAGCCCGTATTGAACGTCAACGGGTACACAGCCAGTCTGAGGATAAAATGCTATTTCCCAGCACCGCAGTTTGGGCAAGCAATCGGTTACTGTACCATAGCACAACTCATCGCATGGAATATGTTGTCGCACTGTGATACAGTTGGGCTGTATCCTCTAGTCTAGTCTGGTGCCAGAACTTGCAGAGCAGCTGTGCATGTGTGTGTGTCCCCCAGCCGTGTCAGTCCATCCAAAACGAGCTCCAGGCCGCTGGGATAAGAGGAACTGGAGTGACTGTAAGAGGAATGGACTTGGCTTTAATTATCTAAAGAAGCATCTTACTGTTTTTTACAAGCTTAGCCATAATTTACACGGAGGAGTTTCCCTCTTTGTGATAATTTATCTGCAAGGATGGGGCAGAAGTTTGTTTTTTTTTTCATTCCTACCCTTAACCTCAGAGAGTTGGCAACTACTGATCCTTTCAGTCACAAAGGAAAGAAATCCAGTGATTTGAGTTTATAATTCCTTCATCTGGGAAAAATGAAACATATCCATCTCTCTACAAACAGGACTCCAATTAAACTGCTTCAGAGAGTAGACTACCATAAAAAAATTCAGGAAAAGAGACTTCACAACACTCCTTGGCAAGCTATTTAACAACCTTAATAGCCAGTACATTCTTCTTAATGTCTAACCTTACTCTCCTCTGCTACAATTTCAAGCCGTTTGCTAGTATAATGGGTTTTATGGAATTTAAAGCTTTCCTAAATGCTATCTGAATATATTAATTCAACTCTATTCTATTCTTAAAAGACTACAAAGTGATATACAGAATATAGAATGCAACATTTAAAAAATAAATAATGGAGGAAAAAGGCAGAATGAAAAGAAAAGGAGGAGATCCACAAAGCTATGCCATAAGGGTCTGTATTTTTGTGACGTGGAGCAAAAACTAGTCTCTGCAATTTTCAGCATCCAATATTGCAAGAAAAACTTCTCCAGGCATCACTCCAAGCAGAGGGACTTTACGGCTCAGTGTAAAATCCCTCATGCAGCGGAATCACATCCACATATACAGGCAGGTAGGGGAAATGCCTGCTTTTAGATCCACCTGGCTTCAGATCACATCTCACATGCATAGGAAGATCTTCCTGCTGTGGCTCTTAGCACATCCACCCCTCTCCAAACACACACAATAAGGAAATTTCTTGAAGGAAGAGGAAAAATCTGGAATGGCACTTAGATGACCTCCCAGCCTATCCTGTAACTCTTCATAATGTGGGACAACAGCTCTCTTAGAAAAAGAGAAACAAAAGTGAGACTCTAATCCCGAAGAGCAGTGGGGATCCCAGTGAAGCCGGCACAGCTCTGCACTGAACAGGACAAAAGCCCCACACATTCCAGCTTTCACTCCCACTCTTTCCCATTTTGGACTCTAAACTTCATCCTCTCAGCTCTAGCCCCAAACTGAATGAAAGATTGTACATCATTCTTTCTGTCTCCCTATCCTAAAACAGAAACACACCATGCATACGTCACACGCGCACACACACACACACACACATAACTCAACAGTGAAAGAGCACTGTCCTCATAGCAAAGGTTTACTCAGACCCCGAACAGTTCATCTTTCACACCCTCCCACTAACTTATGGTCTTCTTCCTTTCTCTAGTCCAGAGACTAAGTACAGGGTTATTGCTCCTCTAATTTGACTTACTAGTGCATCAGAAAATAAGACCAAAAGGAAACAAAACAGAGGACACAATTCACACCAGCTGAGTCCTCAAAATTATGTCACATAAACTTCCCCACAATTTGAGTAAAGCAAATGCCTTTAATACACTTGATGTTCAATAAATATTCTATGAATAAATGAATAACTGGATGAAGAAATAAAACTTCTGACATACTCCCTTCAGTCTCTTTACTCCAGAACACTCTTTGTGGAGTAATCACTCTCAGACTGAATCACGGCCAGTGGGTGAAAATGGTACCTATTTGCATGGAAACTTGTGGGGGCTTCAATTTTACAGATTTTATATTATATCGTGGCTTAGTGAACTATATGCTTTATTCAAGGCACCCAAAGAGACTTCTGTCTATGTAGCAAATTACTTTGCAAACTGCATTTGTAAAATGTAGTTTACAAATCATTGAAAACAATCCATTTGGAAATTCTTCAGCTGCTATTTTGTTTAAAGATGGAGCACTCAAACTAAAATTAAATCTAAACTCAATCTAAACATCCTTTAATAGAGTACCAATGCTTCACCCAAGTCAATCAACATTTTTTTTAAGTTGCCATGGAGCAGAGAGAAAATATGAAATACTGAGCAAACAAGTTAAAACAGAACCCCTCCTTGTCCCAGTATAAAAGATGGTACTGCCCTGCTGGCAGCTGACACTTGACTATATGTCAAATGCACTGTCTTAGTTTGGGGTCCCCCAGAAGTAGGCCCTGAGACAAGGATTTAAACGCATGTAGTTTACTTGAGATGTGATCCAAAAAACACTTTGCAGAAGTGGGACATCGAGACAAGAAAGAGGAAAGTCAAAAAAGAATAAATGAACAGTGACTCCTATGGGCCACTAGGCTCAATCAGTGCAGACCTGGGAAGACAACTCAGTGTCGTCTCACTGAGGGGCCAGGGGGCTGGAGTATTTATTCACAGACTTCCTTTTCTAATTTGTTGAGCATTCTCTTGGTGTTACTGCCCTTCAAGCTGCCGCAGCCAGGTGCAGGCAACTGCTGGCTCTCCACAGCGAGCCCAGGGGTAGGCTAAGGAGATATGGATGGGGCATCCACAGCTACTGCTCCATGCACTGGAAAGACACCGATCTGCTGAGATCAAGGTAGTTATTAGAGGGTCCCTCATGAATAAAAATCTATGATTTTCTGGGGCGCAGAAAGAAAGCAATCTGTAGTTGGCTGAATAAATCTCTTCTTCACCCACTCCTTCATTTTAAAACTTAAAAGTTTCTCTAAAAAAAAAGTTAAATCTTGGTCTAAGTATTCTCATGTACATCTTGAAATTTGAACTGCCAATGTCCTATCCCAGATATTTTCCCATATGTCATAGGTGCTTGTTGATGGACGTGGAAGATTGGGAAGGGATGGTGCCCCCTGGCTTCACACCAGGCAGGATGGTGTGGGAAAGCTGATCCACTCTCGGTTGGGAGGTTGTTAGTGTCTCTCACCTTGATGGTGCAAAGGATCTCTTTCATGCCTCCTATTTATTTCCTTCTGAGGATGCATTTACCTCTCACATTTTGATTAGACTTTCTGACCACTACTGTCTAGTTTTCTCCACCAACTGACCTTCTCACGCAAAACAGTGTTAGGACTTATAAAAATGTTTATTATATATTTCCATGGCACTTTACATGCTTACACATGAAAGGTGAAGCAAGACGACCTTGTCTCCACAATGAGTCTGAAAGATAAATTGAGTAGGTACAAAATCTACTTTACAGATATAGACACATGGGCTCAGAGAAATGAAGCAAATTACTTCAGTTTAAAGAACTAAATACTGCCCATGTTGAGGCTGCATGACTATTCTACTTAGGAATTTCTTCCAAACATTTGAGGGAGAAATAACATCAACTTTTACACAAGTTTTCCTAAAGAATAGAAAACAGAGACTACCAATCAATGCATTTTATGAGACCAGCATAAATTTCATACCAAAACCCGACAAGCATATTATTGCAAGGGAAATTTACAGTTCAATCTCTCCCATAGATAGATATGAAGATATTAAACAATATATTAGCAAGTAAATCCAGTGTTATAAAAAGCACAATACCAGAGTTTCCTTTAAAAAAAAAAAAGCTTTTTATCATTGCAATATCAAGTTTAGATTTCTTATTGCATTAATGAGCTACTGAGGGATTCACAAATTGCTTACTTGATCAGAAGATGCAGATTATTAAAACCCATTGATGAATTTCCTACATAGGGTGTAGGAAAAGAAAACATAAGTTTTCTTATGTACTTAAAATATTACAATCTCCATTCCTTCTCTTTCAACTTCTCTCAAATATCCCATAATGTATTATTTATTAAGGGGAAAGTGTGAAGGATCTCTCCATTCTTGACCACAATCTCCATCAGATCCCACAGTAAAGCTGAACCCTTAGAGAAGCTGGAACTCTCACCAAGTGAAGAATGCACTTGAATCCAGGCACAACAGCCTTGACTGTTGACTTGAATAAACTTTTGATCTATTTTAGCTTCCTGTCGTTATAGACAGTACAATCTGTGGCAAGTGAAATTTTTTTTTTCCATGTCCACATCAAATTTCTCAAATGTTTACTCAAATTCTATGTGTTTACTAATTTGAGTCTCTGTTATGTCTGCTTTGTTTTTGACAAAGCTCTCAGGTACCTCTTCTCTCTTTTCGTCATGCCGGAATTTAGCCCCATCTGTCCCACCAACCAGGTGGACTATGTATCTATTTTTCTTACCCCACCATGGTCTACAAACTGAATGAAGACCAACTTGTTTAAGAGGCTTGTGCATAACTAAGTGTTGGTAACATTAAATAAAAGCCCAGCTATGCCTCTTTCACTCATTGCCTTATGGAAACATGTTGATTCTCAATAATTAGTTAGCTTGTTAAATATTGTTAAATATTTTGTTGATGTTTTAAAATATAGGACACAACTTTTTTTTCATCAGTAGGAAGGAATTAACATGCTAAACTAGCCACAGTTCTCTAGTGGCTCCTGAAAACACCACATTCGAATGGATGAAATGACATCACATACTTTGTTAGGTGAGTTAGAAGAAATTTTATAACATCTTTCCCAGGGGAACTACACAGGCATGATGTGCTCCAACACAGACTCCTGTATTTTATTATCCACGATCAGAAACTCTAAAACGGAATTTTTACCAAAGAAAAAAATATTGTAGACTGTTCTCACGGACGGTCTGCTCTTGTCCCCATCGTCCCACTATAGTAAGACTTTTATTTATAAACGCATATACTATTTTGAGATGATCTTGGGAAATTCACTAAGCCCTAGGATGTGTAAACACTTTTGTACTGTAATTTGATACTTGTTTATTGACATTTTAATGGATTTTCCTGGGTGAGCCTTATGTATAAGAAATAGCATTTAATAAGATGTTACTACTTATCTCTACTGATATACTTGACATAAGTCTCAGTCCCATTATGGAGAGTCTCACACCAACAATGATTATAAAAAACACTTCATAATATACCTAGTGTCCCTACACAGAGAAACACGTGAGAAATCATGGCAAGCACAAAGAGAACATTTTTTTATATTTTATATAAATATATGTATATTTCAGGAAACTACAGAACATTCTAAAACATAAAGATCATAACTGCTTCTTCAAGACTAAAACAAATCTACAGAAAATGTTTGCAACATGCATATGCATAAAATGGTTAAGTTTCTATTAAACTATCCATTCTAAGTAAATCTAAAATTTAACATACTACCATTAAAAGCAGGATGAGATATTTTTGAACTTATATTAACTTATTCAAATGCCAAAGAAAAAAGAATATCAAGAAAAATCCTGGAAAAGAAAAAGAAAAAAGAGGGTAACAATGCTTCTAGGAAATTAGCATACTATAAAGCCATGATAATTAAATTAATGTGGTCTGATACAAGAGTAAACAAACAGAGCAATGGAATAGAATAAAAATTTCAGGTGTAGACTCAAATATATCTATGTATATTGTATATAATAAAGGAATTATTTGATGTTGAAGGATTAAAAAAACGATTATTCAGTGATTGATATTGGGACAAGTGAATAGCCATCTGGGGAAAAAACGCTGGATTCATACCAACAACATAAAATAAATCAATCATGTAAGTAAAAAGTTAAAATTTAAAAGGACAAAGAGAAACAGCAAGATAATTTTATAATCCCAGAGAAGCAAAGGCCTTTATAGCAACGAAACAAATTCAGAAGCCATAAAAAAGGATCGATAAATTTTATTATGTAAAAATAAAATGTCATTGTCAAAAACCGTCATAAGTGAAAACAAAAGGCAAAGGAGAAGTTAGAAAAAATACATTTGAAATTAATATCATAAAGAAAAGACCTATTTTCCTGACATATGTGAAGAGATCCTATAAACTAATGGAAAAATGAGTAAAGGATATAAACAGTTGACAAAAGATGAAATTCAGATGGGTCTTAGGCATTTGAAAAAGTGCTCAATTTCACGATGAGATAAATGCAAATGAAAGCTACATGAAAATTCAATTTTTCACTTATCAGATTAAAACAATGATCAAAATGTTTGATAATACATGATTTTGGCAAGGTGTCGAGGAACAAGCACTTGTTGGTGAGAATGTGAACTGGCCCAACTGTCTGGAAGGCAATTTGGCAAACTCAATCCGAATTACGACCAACATATCCATTGACCCAGAAATTCCTCTTTTAGAAATTTATTTTACAGATATATTTGTACACGTGGGAAATGGAATATGTTAAGGTTACTCATTGAAACACTGGTTGCAGTAAAAAAAAGACTAGAAATAACCTAAACGCCCATCATGAGGGAATGTTTAAATAAATTGTGTTATATTCCACACAGAATACTTTGCAGCCAATGGTGGAGGAGGAAACGCTTTACGTACAGAGATGGGAGAAGCTCCAAGAAATGGTGTAAAATAGAAAAAGAGGAAAAATCAAGGTGCATAGCAGTGTGTGCAGGATGCTTTCACTTGTGTTTAAGGAAGGGAAGGTGGAATACTGAGTGCGCGTGTGCATGTGTGTATGTGTCTTCTATATGCACAAAGTATTTCTGGAGACACACACAGGCGTGGGTCAACGGAATCAGTTGCCTTTGTTTGATCTATCCCAGCTGAGTGGCCGCTGGGCAGTGATGAGAGAGTTTCCCTGTACTGTGGTTTGTACCATTTGGTTTTCCCAACCTGTGAATGCATGCTTATTCAACAAATCAGTGCTTGTTAAGTGTATTGGTTTTCAAGAATATGTGAATAGTCAGTTATCTTGCCATAAATCATAAATACCTGCTTTATTAAAATTAATTAAATTTAATAAAAATAATTTAATTAAAAATAAATTTATTAAAATTGATTAAAATCAATACTTTTAAGTTTATGCTGCTATATAAAACAGAGTTAGTAACCAAATAACAAAATAGCTGCCATTCCAATAGCATAGTTCACAGGATCACACACCCATTGACTAATTTGGCAACTCTTCACTGAAGGTCTCCCATGTGTCAGGCATTGCTCCAGCTTCTGGGACCACCTGGAGGAAGACAAGCCTGATCCTTCCGCCCCAGGTTAGGGAGCCCTGGTTTCCCTGCTGCCGCAGGGGGTCTTCCTTTGCTGGGTGGAGAGCTCAGGACTCACACCTTTGTGCTTTGCTCTGCTCCACAGATACTCTCTCCGTGTGATCTCATCCAGCCTTATGGCTTTAAATGCCACCTATCTATCAGCGAATCTCACATTTTTATCTCCAGTCCAGTCTACTCTCCCCAATCCCAGACTCTAAAACCTACTTGCCATTTCCACTTGGGTGCTATATTAGTATGCCAGGGATGCCATAAGAAAGTACCACAGACTGGGTGGCTCAAACAACCGAAATTTATTGTCTCACAGTTCTGGAGCCAGAAATCCACAATCAAGATGTTAGCAGGATTGGTTTTCCCTAAGAGTTCTGAGAGACAATCTGTTCCATGCCTCTCCCCTAGCTTCTGGTGGTTCACTGGCAATCTTGGCTTCCTTGGTGTGTAGAAGCAGCACCTGATCTCTACATTCATCTTCACATGGCATTCTCCCTGTTTGCATGTCCATGTCCTAATCTCCCCCTTTTATAAGCACTCCAGTGACGATACTGGATTAGGGGCACACCATACTCCACCATGATCTCATCTTAACTAATTATATCTTCAATGACTCTATTTCTAAATAAGGTCACATTTTGAGGTATGGGGACTAGGACTTCAATAATGAATTTCTGGGGGACGCAATTTAACCCATATCAGTGTCTATGGATAATGCAAACTTAACATATCCAAAACCAAACTCCTGATCCTGCCCCTTCTCCTCTCCAATTTCTGCTCCACTCACAGTCTTCCACTTCTCAATTGAGGCAATTCTTATTCTCTGTTGCCAAAAAAAAAACCTTGGAGCTAGGCTTTATTCTTCTTTTAATAGGTAAAAAGGAACAGATTGTTTAGCTATATTAAAACAACTGAAGGATCACTGAATAATTGATTTCACTTTAATTTCATTCTCAAAATGTGTCTGGGTTTTTATGAAAACACTACATAAACAAGAGCTGACTTCAAAATCAATATGCAGTCTTATAGGTAGGTGGTTTTGTGGTGAACTCATTTTATAGCTCATAAAATAACTTGTGTGTAAAAGTTGTGTTTTTAAAAAAAATTTATTTCACTTCAGCAAATATTTATTTAGGTTATTTCCACATCTTAGCTATTGTAAATAATGCTGCAGTGAACATGGGGATACACATATCTCTTTGAGATAGTGGTTTCATTTCCTTTGGATATAGAACCAGAAGTGGAATTGCTGGATCATATGGTAGTTCTATTTTTAATTTTTTGAGGACTCTCCATACTATTTTCCATAGTGGCTGCAGCAGTTTACAATCCCACCAGCAGTGCACAAGGGTTCCCTTTTTTCCACATCCTCTTCAACACTTTTTATCTCTTGTCTTTTTATAATAGCCGTTCTAGCAGATGTGAGGTGATATCTCACTGTGATTTGCATTTCCCTGATGTTTAGTGGTGTTGAGCACCTTTTCGTGTACCTGTTGGCCATTTGTATTGTCTTCTTTGGAAAATATCTATTCAGGTCCTCTAAAGGTTTGAAGTTTAAAAACCATGAATTCTAGGTTAAATTAACTAGTAAGTATCAATATTTAAGGATTAAATGTAGGTGTGTTCCCTGTCTTCAGTGTTTGAGCACTATGATGATTACTGAAGGTAAATAAATGAACAGAGTCTCTACTGTCCTGGGCTGGCTGCGGGAGCACAGGTGAAGACTAAGTACACCACAGGACTCTACCGGTGGCTATCGTCGTGGTAGTGCAAGTCCTTTGGGGAACATAGAAGGGGAAAGTCTCAACCTCCTTAAAGAGGAACAAGGAAGATCTGCGGAAGAGCTGATGTTAAAGTTGAATCTTGAAGGATAAGTGTGTGGTCTTTGACTGTGGTGAGCATGGACATCACAGGCAGAGGGGAACATGCACACAGAGGTGCAGACGTGCGGAGGGATGTGGCACTTTCTAAAAACTAAAAATGGTTCAGCATGGCTGGAGAGCAGGCCCCGTATGGGATGCTGCCAGGAGAAGCAATTGAGGAGACAGACAAGTTGGGTCCTGTGTGCAGTGTCTGCTCTGTTGGGGAGTTTGAGGAGCCATAGTGAGTTTTAACCAAGGGGTAGATAGGGCCAGATTTTTGCTTTGGAGAGACTAGTGTGACACTGAGCAGGACCGGGGGATTGGCAGGGGGACTTGTGGGCAGAGAGGAGGGATTTTTACTCATCCTTAACACTTTAGCTCAGTTTTTATGTTAGGCATATTTTGAGTCCATTTCTCCATGTCTCTGCCCCTTGGTTCCCCTGGACTTTGAGCGTCCCCAGGAGAGGGCCCAGCAAGACCAGGTGTGTTTGCCCCAGAGATGCCAACGCACATGTCTGGGAACTGCAGGCCCACCAGACATCTACTTCCATGAGAAATCTGGGAGCCTTCAGGGGAACACTGCCTCTTAAGAGGGGAAAGGGTGAGACAGAAAAGCTTGGCCAGTAACCAGTCATGGTGCCTAGAGGAGAGGGGTGAGTGTTCAGTACAGGGTGTGTGATTTGAATTCCAGGCCAGTGGCTAAATACTTTGGCTCTAAAATCAGGCAGCTTCTTTTCTGGTTCCATTCCTTGCCTAGAAAGCTTCACTTCTCTATGAAATGAGGGACAAGGGGCTGGGAGAAAACCTATTTTACAGGGTTTTTGCTTGACATTTTTTGGTTGGCCCTTCAAATCCACTCTGGATTTCTTCTGGTTGGCCTTGGAAATCCAGTCCGCAACACCCACTCTGCTCTCTGCCACATTTGTGCCCACTGGCTTAGGGTGTAGCCAACAGGGAACGCAGCAGGGTGGTGAGGGGAGGGAAGGTGCAGAGTGAGGGTTGGGTGTAAATCCCCTGACACTGGCACACCATCTAGGGCCTCACGGATCTGCCCCTGCTGGCCCAGGTGCTGGCATGAGCTGGTACATCTGCCCTTGTGTGCAAACCTTCCGGAATCACCCCAGCTTGCCTGTGCTGCCTAATGTTGTGATTGTGGGAGGGTAAGAAGTTAACACCTGTGGCAGCTAGTAAGCACTCAGGAAACATTAGCTGTCCTCCTCCTTGGCCGCCTCCCTATTATCTTTCCTTTTATTCTTATCCTAACTTGGGAGCCCCACAAGTGCTCAGAGCTGCTTTACGAGCAGACAACTCTGTGAGGTGATAAATAAGGACCCAAGGAATGGCTCTGGGGTGCAGAGGTCAGGACTCACCCCACTTCATTTTGAGAAAAAACCTGGGTGTCTCACAGAGTCCACACCGCCCACCTGAGCACTCTGAGGGCCTGGCGTTCCCACCACCTCGGAGCTCAGCACAGCAGCAGTGCTGGGGTATGGCAGGCAGGGGAGGCCGGATCAGGAGAGAAGAAAGCACGTCCCAGCACTCGGGACAGATCAAGAATCTCCAGAAACCCTTGTGATTAGGGGAGGGAAGCTTGTTTCAGGAAAATAGCAGTCCTTCAACAGCACATGGGAACATGAACCTGCGAAGCGCAGGATACAGATGTAACGTACAACCTTCCATTTGCATCTCTACACATCTGCCCAAGCCTCTTGAGGACACAGTGTGGCCTCTTTTTTCTCTGTACCAGTAGCAAGAACCCAATATTAAATACAAAATTGTCCCCCAGCATACATCAGTTGAATGAATGAGTATCCCTTTCTTTGAATCTCCTTCTAACTGCTTATCATCTTTTAAAAACACAAAAATGACTTATGCTTAATTCCATTAAAATGCTTTATAAAATAACTGTAAGATATGTTTGTGCCATTGAGCAGGAAAACAAGTTGGGCAGGTCATGATGGGAAGCTGGTAACTCCCTAGAGGAAGACGCATGTTTGCATCTACTGCTCAAGGCCCGGGAAGCTCTGGGAAGCTCACTTCCTCTGTGTACTGAGTACGCATATCTGTCTGGTTCCGGAGCCATCCAAATGCTCATTAAAGCAGAGTAACATGAGGCTCATCCTTTCAAAGGCTGATAATTTCAATCTCACAGGAAGTGGGGTCTCACTTGATTTTGCAACTCAGTTTGGATTATTTTCTTAATACCTCTGCTATATTTTGCCGTTTGCAGTTAGTCATTCAGGCTGCTATTTAAATTATATGAATTAAGAGTTACTTGGCTGCATTCCATTCCAAGAACCCTGCGGCAGAGCATCATTTAAAAGCATGTATTAGGACTAGTGCCATGACCTGCAAACATGCCTGCTGGTTTGTTCAGGCTTTTTCTTGTTGTGGCTTACAGGGTCAACTACCTTGGAGAGTGCAGTACAAGAAAGAAAGGCCAGGTGGACTGTATCACATACTCCAGGGGAGTGCTTCTCAGCAAGGACACTTCCAAAGGAACAGTTGGGCCCGCAAACACCGGGCAAGGGAAAATCTGAGGACTGGATCACTGGATATGTAGAGTATTAACAATAAAGGCAAAAACCCAATATATAGATGTCACAATTGTTCTCTGTTATGCCGTGAGCCAGGAGCAGCGTTCTCGTAGGATTTATTTCCTGAACAGCAGGATGCAAATAATCAATAGGTTAGAAAATTGTTAGGAATTCCCTCCAAGTCCAAAACTATGAAAAATACCACAAGCGATGCCAGAATTCCTCTGTAATTAGTGGAATCCTACATTGCCTGGAGCAGTATCCTTTTAGGAATGCTAGGAAGGGATCATCTGTTTCTTGTAGTTGTAAGTTACATTTTTGCAAAATTCTTCTAACTGCAAAATAGAAGAAAGAGTTGAGTCGCACAAAATTCTAGTTTGTTTGTAGTCTCTAAGCATCTACAGAATACCCAGTGGATATGTTTAACATAGAACATTCAAGTAATTCATATAAGATGGAGATAAATGCCTAATGTACAGTCTTAATGTAAAGGATTTTCAAGATTGGCAAAATAAATGTCCTCCCCGCACTTGCAAGGCCATACCACTCTATAGAATTCACTGGAAGTTGACAATAATTTATTGATCATTATGCTATCTTCAATGTAATGTTAAGTATAATTTTTGAAATGGAATATTTCATTTACAAAAAACTAGGACAGATTTCTGGGATAACTGGAGTTAAAGCCACAATCTGCAGTTTTCTATTTCAGGATGAAAATGAAAGCAGGAGCTGGAAGGTCTTCTTTCCATCCCTTACCTCACATTGGTGTTCCTAAACACACATGTACATTTCCACGTGGAGTCACTGTCACCAAGTGACAGCGATGCCAAACCCCTTTGTTGATCTGCCTTGGGCACTCACTCCTTGTAACAAATAAACTCTGCTGTTTTATGCCCTTGAGATTTTCATGCTGTTTGATATCAGAGCATAATTTGTAATATCCTGCCTGACACATCACCACAGCATAGAGTAAATTGAGGTACTGTAAAAGTTTGGAAGAAGATGCTATTATGTTAGATAGAGTAGATGTTATTTCATTGACTGGCCTTCCTGCACTGTGGAAACACTGTCTGTGTTCATTGTAAGTGATCAATGTAAACACACGTCCCTTTTTCCCACCTTTCAAATACTCAGCATTCTCTTGCCCACTTGCCAACTTTTAGTCTCTGCTCTCTACTGCCTGTGCTTGGCATTCTCCCATTCCCTGTCATCAAACAATTACATAACCAGGAAATTCATCTCTCGGAGTCACCCTCATTTCCTCCAGCAACTATCCCTCTCAGTGCAGCCTCCATTTTTCCCTCTTTCACAATTACTCATCATCACACTTCCTCTCCAAACGGTTAGAAAAGATGGGACAGGAACACGACATAGCAGTACGAGACTGACAGACATCCATTAGGGTCAGGTGGGTGAGCCCACCTGGCTACAGCGTTGTGGGCACCCAGGGGCAACAGGAGGGTTGGGGATGTTGGCACTCTAAGATATTGTCAGGGGGACAGATAAGGTCAGACAATTCTTGCTTTTCATATAATCCAAGGAACACTATCAGATTTGCCAACTAATCAAAACCTCCTTGAATTTAAAGTACATTCAGTGTAACAATATGGAATTGTATTTGTCTAGCACATAGTAAGTGGTAAATAAATATAGAATAAACAGATGAGTTTACATTCCAGTGTCTGATTATGCAAAGTCTTCGACTGTCGTCATCTGAGGTATGATGTCTTCAAGGAGAAATGAACAATCCCTGAAAAAGAAGACACTGTCTGTAGTGCCCTCATAGCCAGCTGTCACATGGAGCATACAGCAGGCACTCAGTGAATGCTCGGTGACTCGAATCAAGGCCCCTCCCACCATTGTGCATGTCATTCCTACAGTAAATACCATATTCCAGGGATTTTACCCTTAGTGTAAGATTGTCAGCAGGGGGAAACCTCTGCAGAAAGTAACTACCTTGTAACTATTCCCTCCTCACTCTAAATCTTAAATTTTTCAAAATCTTGTAACTGTAGTGTCTTGAATACTATTGCTCATTTCTTGTTTGACAGCAAGATAATATCAGATGTTTCATGATAACACCCATGCTCAAGTGACTAGGAAAAAATAGCTCTCCATCACACTTTAAAGAATACATAAAACTCAGTGGCTTTACTTATTGTTAATCATTTACATCTAATAGAAAATTTAATGGAAAAAATTTAGTAGAAAAATAAAGATAAGCAATTTCCTTAAATATGATGCAGGCAAAGCCAAATTTATTGTTATTAATTTTTTTTTATAATTTGGATTGAATTGTAGTCTTTCAGCAGAATTTTCAACAGTTCCAAAAATCAAAAGTGATAAAGGTTTCAGTAACTCCTGGGTTTAAAGAGAAAAATGATGGAATGTTCTATGAGGAGGAGAGGAAGGAGAGGAAGCCATTTCTGTAGAAACCAATACTGTTTCATTTTCATGAGAAATAGCCAGGCAAACAGCAGTAGGAGAAGACTGTCTATTTCTTGCCTGGTAAACAAACATACTCAAGGGCTTTTCTCAACCAGAAAGAGATCCTGGCACACTGACAGAAGGC
Organism: Diceros bicornis minor; assembly: GCF_020826845.1. NCBI lineage: Eukaryota > Metazoa > Chordata > Mammalia > Perissodactyla > Rhinocerotidae > Diceros > Diceros bicornis. The sequence continues at coordinate 7,486,441 of NC_080760.1, forward strand.
ATTCCTGAGGCTGTGCAGGATGCATTGCCTGATGCCTACTGTTTTTGTGTCTGCATATGCAAATATAAGTAACTTCCAGAATCTGCTTGCTTACCCATAGTAAGCAGGAGAGCGACGGCCAGAATCATGCGTGGGAAACATGGAGATGGACACCTGAGAGACATTAGGGGGGCGTGCTGTCTAACCCACCCACATATGCAAAAGAGGAAACTGAGCACCAGAAAACCTCCATGAACCAGCCACAGCGACAAAGTTCATTAGAAGAAGAGCTGGGACCAGCACCTGTTTTGGTCACTCCCTGCTTCCTCTCCAGGAAACTTTCTTTCTTTGGGGGTAATCACATTGGTCGACCAAAGGCATTGTGTGTGATATTCGAGCACTGTTCTCCTTGAGAGAACTGAGAACTGACTTGGACTTGACCATCCTCTCGGGATTTCATTACATCAGGTTGACAACTATAACATTAAAATCTAAGGCTTGGTGAAGCCCAGATTAAAACCACTGATGGCTATTCTGCCTTTGGGCAACCAGGCACAAAACCATAAGGGTTTTTAATGCCTATTTAAAAGCTATTTCATTTTATGTGACACATTCTTGGTTCTGAAAAGAAAGCACAGCGAGCCCATGCACCAAGGCTGGAATCCGTGTTGTGTCACGTTACACAGCACACTTCAGTGAGAGAGCAAGTTCCAACAGCAACACTCTCACATGAGAGCCAGCAACACAGTTTCCTATTTATTGTTAGAACAATACAGCTCAGGTCCTCACTTCTATCCCACTTTTCTCCAGAGACGAGGGGTTAGTGCAAAGGACATGCAGACTCGAAGCCTGCAGACCCCAGGACAAGCCCAAGACACCTGTGTAGAGCAGAGCACCCTTTCTTCTCTGACTGCTCTGAGCTTCAATTAACACAAGATGTGTCCTTCTCAGTACAGTGTGACATTCAAGGGCGGCCCTACCACCTCAGCAGGCCAGGAACATGTACATGCAGCAGGGTGGAGCATGAGGGAAGCATGGAAGTTCTACCTCATTAAGTGCTAAGGCGAGCTGTTTGCCTGCCGTCCAGGGAACACTGGTGGGGATTCTGGTCCTCCTCTTTGCACCTTCACTGTTTCCTCATGCCCTTTTAATATTTGCCCAGAGTGTACCTCTTACTCATTTCTTGTCTCTACTCAATGATCTAGAGCTCTCTAATTCCTCTCTCATTAGTCCAACTGCTCCCTGCTCCTCACTTCTTCTGATAAATGACTATCTCCTCTCTCTCCATATGCACTCCAGGTTAGGGTACTGAAAAGTAATAAACCTTGTTCTACAAATAGTAGTGTGCATGCGTGTGTGTGTGTGTGACTGATATCCAAGTAATAGCCAGATATTTTAAATACACTTTTTGTTGAGTCAAGATATCAGTCAAAAATCAGTACACTTGGCTCCCATACCCAGCAGTGATGCTGTGTTCCCAAACTCTCTGTTTTTGCTGTATTTGTACGTCCCTACCCTGGGAGCCTCCTCACATTCAAAACAGAGCCATAAACATCCAGAGACACCCTTGTGTGGGATGCTCACGGGGTGATGTGGGGGCTGCCCTTCTTCCTCCTCAGGTCTGGGGTGAGCCCAAGATGCCAACATAGCTAGAAAACTCATGAGGGAAGAGCCCCATTCTCCACTTCACCCCATGAAGCTGACAATGAATGCTGGAGAGACAAATGCTTCTTTCCAAAAGATATATCCTCACAGCATTCAAATCCTAGGGTAGAACACAGGTAGGAGAGGAACCAAGAGGTCCCGAGTCCAAATTTGTGTCAGCATCTTGGGATAAGTTGTCCTATTCAATGTTGAGGACATACCTGAGAGTCGAGTTTTACTATACTCAACTTATAGATGAGAGGACAGGGCTGGGCGAGCTCACCAAAGGCCCCAAGTCACCTCCATGTCGAGTCACAGAGCCTGGATCTGTGCGAGAGTCTGCAGGAGTCCAGAGCCAAGTCCTTCCCACCACAGCCTCCTTCAGGCCCCACAGCCCATGCAAACTGCAGCTCCTGTGTGAGGCACAATGTCAGGGCTCAGGATGGACAGAAAGAGTCAGAGAAGCTGACCACAATGAACTTCTACAGGAGGTAGATTAGATCTCAAAGTTGTTGGTCAGTATCCTACCCAAAGTTTGCCAATCAAGTTCTTGATTGTATTAACACAAATCATCTGCAAGAGCTCAAAATGATTTATAGTGATTCATAGACACAGGGAATATTTAAGTGACAAGACAGAGGAAATTCAAATCATTATTCTTTGACTAATCTGAGGGGGAAAAAAGGCAGCTTAAGTTTATCATTTAAGCTTATTATTGAGTTAGAGGAACTTATTTTCTTTTATTGCTTTTCTTAGGCTAGTTCTTACTAAAAACATACCTATTAGATCACTGGGCATAATTTATGTGAAGTGGTGAGAAATTAATCCGACTTTATATATATTTGAAGAATATGACTGCAAAACTTGCTTAGAGTTAATTTAGTCATTAAAAGTGTTATTAAACAAAGAAATGTATCTTTTCTTTTTGAATTCCACTGTGGGAAGGTACTCAGGAAGTATTGCTGAGCAGATGGATTTAAGTCATGCCCAGTGGCTGACTCTGATGCACAGATTTGCCTCATCTTAGATTCCATTTTCACTTGGAGTACACTGTCCTGAGGTACTCACTCTGTCAAATTCAGCTTTCCTATTTCAACTGTGTAAACACTGTTCATTGTGTGTAATGAAAGTGTATCTTTAGAGAATATATTTCCTGAATCAAGTTCCTATAGGAAAAATGGTTTGCAAAATACATTGTATCTCACTCTTGCTTGAATTCCTTTTTCAGTAACAAGGAAGTAAAAGAGATTCCTTTCCAATTCAAAAAGAAAAAAAAATCAGAAAAAGACATTAGAAATCTGAAATGGAATAAAAAATGAATGAGAAGTGATATTAATTCAGTTAGCCATTCAACAGAGATTAAATGTCTAATGTTTAAAGTGTTCTGGGGCTACAGGAATAAATAAATCATAATTTCTGCCTTCAGTAAGTTTATAATCTAACTGAGGAAATAAGTTTGTAAACAGGCAATTAATTATATGAGAGTACAGCAATTGCAACGATGGGGATGACTGATGTGGCACCAGCCCTATGGGAGACAGCCGCATAAATAAAGCTCAGAAACAGAAAAATGGGTAAACATTGAGAAGGCCCTGAAAAATGGCACCTTACCAACCGGGAGGAATTAGGAAAGGCTTCTCTGGAGAGGTCATGCCTAACTCATCTTGTAAGGGTGAGTTACAATTAGCCAGGGAAAAAAGGTAAAGAATGCACTAATCAGGAAGAGAAAACAGAATCACTGAGGCATTAAAGTGAAATGGAGAGTGGTCTGCGGGGACTGCAAGCAGCTAGGTGCACAAGTGAGAAAGAGGAGAGAGGCAGTACAGGGCAGGGAGCCTGGAGGGCCTCATTTGTCGTCTCAGGACATGGGAAGGTCCTAGATCAGTGTGGCTCAGTGAGGAGGATGGACCAAGGGCTAAAATCCGAAGAGAGGGAGCTGTTTTGCAGCTGTTACTATACAATCAATTGTCATTTAATGATGGGAATACCTTCTGAGAAATGTGTCTTAGGCAATTTTGTCCTTGTGCAAACATCATAGAGTGTACTGAAGGGGAACAAAATTTGCCACCCCAAAATGTGTCTCTTCATCCTAAGGATTGTTTTAGACTGGTTATTTTTAAGAAATAAAAGACTCAGAAAGTTTTTCTTGTTACCTCCCTTTTAACTGCCTAAAAGTATTAAGATAAAAAAGAAACCCAACTCAGGAAGCAAGCTATCATCTTAACATAACATGAACTAGGTGTAGACAGGGAGGAAGCTAGAAAAGCCTGTTTGTTGGGCTCCCCTCAGTGTTCTTCTGCTTCTGTGTGGGCAAACACTTGTTTTCCAAATGTTTGCTCCTTTCACCTACCTGTGAATTGCCTTCCTTCCCTTTGAAGTCCCTGACTCTCCCCACTCCCAACATCTTCTTTTGTCTTTAGCTGAGGATCACATCTAATGTGAGGGCTTCAGCCATTTTGGCCAAAGTTACTTGATTTTCCTGTGTTTCTCCCATGTATACATGTTATTAAACTTTTGTTTGTTTTTTTCCTGTAATACGTTTCATGTCAATTTAATTCTTAGACAAGGCAGAAGAACCTAGAAGGGTAGAGAAAAATTTCTTCCTCCCCTACAGTACTTACACAAACCTAGATGCTGTAGCCTTCTACACACTTAGGCTATATGGTACTAATCTTATGGGACCACTGCCGAATATGTGGTCCAATATTGACCAAAATGTCATTATCCTGCATCTGACTTTAGTTCCAGAAAGAGTTGACAAAATCTGAACTAGGCAGTGGATTACAGATGAAAGTGAAGAGACAAATTACATAGTTTATAAAAGATGTGTAATTGAGTTTTCCACACTTCACTTGAAGTAGTAAATTGCTGATACCAGTAAACTGTTATAAGTCACATACATGTATAGTTATAACCAGAGCAACGAATACCGAAAGTATACAAAAAGATAAAATCCAAAACACTATAAACAAATCAATATGGAATCCTAAAAAATATTTTAACTATTCCATAGGAAAACAAGAAAAAAATAAGCAGAGGAAGATGAACCAACAGAAATAAAGAGAAAACAAAAAAGAAAATGACAAATTTATAAGCTATCATATCAATAAGTACCATAAATGTAAATGAGCTAATACACCAATTGAAAGACAAAGATTATCAGAGTGCATAAAAATACAAATCCCAGGGTGGCTGGTGGTGTAGTGGGTAAGTACACTCATACCGCTTCGGTGGCTGGGGGTTCATGGGTTCAGATCCTGGGAGTGGACCTACACACCGCTCATCAAGCCACGCTGTGGCAGTGTCCCATATACAAAATAGAGAAAGATTGGCACAGATGTTAGCTCAGGGCCAATCTTCCTCACCAAAAAAAGAAATCCTTAATAAAGATATTTTCCTATGTTCTAAAAGTTATAAATAAAGCTTTGTTTAAAAAAAAATACAAGTCCCAATTATACGCTGCTTAGAAGAAACTCTCTTCTCATTCAAAAACATAGGTAGGTTAAAAGCAAAAGGATGGAAAAAGATATGCCATATTAACATTAATTTTTAAAAAACAGGAGTTATATTAATGTTAGATAAAATAGACTTTAGAGGAAAGAAAATTACTAGAGACAAAGAGAGACATTACACATGATAAAAAGATAAATCCATCAGAAAAACACAACAATTATAAATGTGTAGGCACAAAACCAAACCAAACCAAACAAAATAAAACAAAATCCTTAAGATATGTGAAGCAAAAACTGATAGAAGTGAAAGGAAAAGTGAATAAATCCACAACTATGGTTGGAAACTTCAAAATTCCACTTTCAAAAACTAACAGAACTACAGGTAGGAAACTGCAAGACTATAGAAGATCTGAAAAATGCAATCACTCACTAGGATCTAATTGATATTTACAGAACAATTCACTCACAACAGTGAGATACACCTTTTTTTCAAGCTCCTATAAAACATTGACCAAAATAGATCATATTCTGGACTATAAACAAACTTCAACAAATTAAAAGAATTGAAATGATACAGAGTGTGTCTCTGTCGATAATGGAATCAAAGTAGAAACGAATAACAGAAAAATAAGAGGAAAATCTCTAAACATTTGGAAATTAAAAAATACACTTCTAAAATTTGCATGGGTCAAAGAAGAATGCTCAAATGAAATAAAAATTACATAGAACTCAATGAAAACAAAACAACATATCAAAATGTGTGAAATGTAACTAAAGCAGTTCTTAGGGAAATTTATAGCACTAAATACTTAGATTAGAAAGGAAGAAATGTCTCAAATCAATAACCTAAGTTCCTGCTTCAAGAACAAAGAAAAGAAGGGCACAATAAACCCAGAGTGATTATAAGGAAGAAAATAGTAAGGATAAATCAGAAAACAATGAAATTTAATATAGGAGAACACAGAAAAAATTAATGAAAAAAAAGCTGGTTCTATGAAAATAATCAGTAAAATTTATAACTTGCTAGCAAGACTGACAAAAATAAAGAGAGAACACACAAATCACTAACATAAAGAATGAAATAAAATATATCATAAAGATCTGACCTCAATTAAAAAGATAATAAGGGAATACCAGAACAAGATCACAAATTCTACAACTTAGAAGAAATGGAACAATTCCTGCAAAACTGGAATAAAACTGGAAACTGCTAAAACTCAACCAAAACAATCTGAATCACCCCATAACCATTAAAGAAACTGAATTCATAAAAATAAAACTCCAAAAAAAGAAATCTTCAGACCCAGGTAGTCTAACCGGAAATTCTATCAAATACTTACAGAAGAATTAATACCAATTTTACATAATTTCCTTCAGAAAATAAATGAGGGGGAAACATTATCCAACTCATCTTAAAAGACCAATATTAACCTGATATCAGAGAAGAAAACTACAGACCAATATCTCTTATGTGCTTAGATGAAAAAAATCTTAAACAAAATATTAGCAAACCAAATCCTAAAATGTATAAAAAAGAATTATACACCATGACCAACTGAGATGTATTCTGGGTAGCAAGACTGGTTTAACATTTGAAAATCAGTCAGCACAATTCACCCTATCAAGAGGAAAAAGAAGATCAATTAGATTAGCATATCAATTAATGAAGAAAAAGCATTTGACAAAATCAGATTCCATTAATGATAAAAATTATCAAGTTAGAAATACAGGTTAATTACTTCAATTTGACAAAGAGCATTTAGAAAAAAAGCCTATAGTTAACATCATACATAACACTGAAAAATTGAATCCTTTCAACTTAAGGTTGTTTGCTTTCACCACTCTTACTCAACAAAGTACTAGAATTTCTAGCCACTGTAATAAGGCAAGAAAAAGAAATAAAAATTATACAGATTGATAAAGAAGAAATATCACTGTACTTATTTGGAGATGATACAATTGTCTACATAGAGAATTCCAGAGAATTTCCAAAAAAACAAAATCCTCCTAGAACTAAAAAGTGAGTTCAAGAAGGTCTCAGAAAGACCAACACATAAAAATCAATCACATTTCTACATAACAAAAATGAACATACAAAAATCAAAGTTAAAAATGCAATACTATTTATAATCACTCCAAAGAAAATGAAACATTTAGGTATGCACTTAATGAAATATGTACAGAATCTGTATGCTGAAAATTGTAAAATGCTGATGAAAGAACACCTATTCAAATAGTGAGACATGCCACATTCACGGATTAAAAGACTCAACATAGTAAAGGGATGTCAACTATCCCTAAAGTTATGTATATATATACAAATAAATGAATATATATAAATATTTATATATGTATAATATTTATATATTAATATATCATATAAATATTACATAAAAATAAATTTACATACACACAAACATATACGTATAGGTTCAATGTAATTCCATGTAATTTCTATCAAAATCCCAGGAAGGATTTTTGTAGACATAGACAAGCTTATTCTAAAATTTGTACAGAATGGCACAGGCTATAGAAGAGGTAAAACAATCTTGACACTAAAGAATACAGTGAGAGAAATCACTTTTCCCAATATTAAGGCTTACTAGATAGCTATGGTAATCAAGACAGTGTGGTATTGGCAGAGGGATACGGCCATAGACCAATGGAACTGAACAGGAAACCAAAAAGCGGACCCACACACAAATATGCTGAATTTATTTTATTTTTATTTTTTATTTTTATTTTTTATTTTTTTGGTGAGGAAGATTGGCCCTGATCTAACATCTGTTGCCAATCTTTCTCTTTTTGCTTGAGGAAGATTGTGCCTGAGCTAACATCTGTGCCAATCTTCCTCTATTTTGCATGTGGTACACTGCCACAGCGTGGCTTGATGAGCGGTGTGCAGGTCTGTACCTGGGATCTGAACCCACGAACCCTGGGCCGCCGAAGTGGAGCGCATGAACTTAACCACTACGCCACCAGGCTGCCTCTGCTGAATTTATTTTTGACAAAGGTGCAATTCAAAGCAATTCAATAGCAGAAATACAGTTTTTTCAACAAATGATGCTGGAGAAATTGGATATTCATGTGCAAAAAATAAGAACCTTGATCTAAAGCTCACACCTTATACAAAAATTAGCTCAAAATGGATAATGGGATTAAATGTTAAATATAGAAGTATAAAACTTTTAGGAGAAAATCTTTGAGATATAGTCTAGTCAAGATGGGATTAGCACAAAAGCATGATCCATAAAAATTGATAAATTGGACCACATCAAAATTAAAAGCTTTTGTTTTATGAAAGCCCGTATGATGATAATAAAATGATAAGCTAAAGACCGAGAGAAAATATTTACACATACCCAATGAAGGACTCGTATCTAGAAGACAGAAAGAACTCTCAAAAGGCAATGGCAGAAACAAACAATCCAATTAATGAGTGAAAGATATGAACAGACATTTCACTGAAGAATATATACAGATGGTAAATAATCACAACATTAGCCCTCAGGGAAATGCAAATTAAAACAAAATGAGATATCTTTTATCAAAATGGCTGAAATAAAAAATAGTGACAACATCAAATCCTGGTGAGGTTGCGAAGAAACCACATCATTCATGCATCACTAGAGGAATGTGAAATGGTACAACCACTCTGGAAAACAGTTTGGCAGTTTCTATAAAACCAAACATTCAACTATCATACAACCCAGCAACTGTACCCTTGTGCATTTATCCCAGAGAAATGAAAACTTATGCTTACATAAAATCTGTTCACAAATGTTCATGGCAGTGTTATCTTCAACAGCCAAAAACTGGAAATAGTCCAGCTCTCCCTCAACAGGTAAACGGTTAAACAAGTCATTTTTTTATATTTGGCTTTTATAACATTTAAAAATTTTAGAAATGGAAGACAGATTACTGGTTACCAGGGTTTAGGTCCAGAGGTAGGGCATGCAGGAGGGAGATAGGTGTTATTCAAGGTTATACAAAAGCAACAGCAGGGAACATGTTGGACCTGTGCAGCAGCTCACTGTGGTGGTGGATACAGGAAACTACACTAGTGATAAGATTGTATAGAACTAAATTCACACATACACAATGAATACAAGGAAAGCCAGGGAAATCTGAGTAGGATGGTGGATTGTATCAATGTCATATCCTGGTTGTGATAAAATACTATAGTTTTCCAAAATGTTAACATTGGCGGAAAATGGCCAAAGTGTGGAAAGGATCTCTCTGTACTATTTCTGACAACTAAATTTAAATCTATAATTATCTCCATAAAAATTTTCAATTAAAGGAAAAACAGATTAGTTACTCTAACTAATGAAACGAGATTTATAGATGACATGAGGAAAACCTTGTGAGGGGTTATTCCAGAGTAGGAGGAACTAAAGATAGGGAAGTATGCAATATCCTAGAGGAAGTAGTTGTGTTTTGGTGGATGACCCTGAATAACAAGGATTAAATGCTTAGTCGGAAGGGACCATCCTCAATTATCTCACTTTTTTGTATCGGAACTGGCTAAGGTTCCCTAGCAGTGTCTAACCTGATTAAGAGGTAGAAAGGTCTCTATTTGGGTTAAGTTTTATCCCAAATTATTACGAGCCTTTCTGGAAGGGGGCTGTGTATTTCTTTTCAGAGAAACATCCAGAGTCAAGAGTACTCAGGCTTTGGGAACATTATCAAGAGTCCTAATTTGGACATGGGGTGTTCTGATGACCAGGGGAGAATGCTAGTTAGAAGAGGGGAGCAAAGATCTCAGTTGAAGAAGCTCAAGTGGAGTCTTCCTTTGGGAATCTTTTGACTCCTTTGTTTAAAAACTTGCCCAGTGCTTGGTTGCTCCCCACCTTTAATCTTAACTGTTAATAAAAATGAGTTGGGAGATAGAGACATGGAGATAGCAAAATGATATGATTCATATGCTTGCTTTTTTCAGGATGCATTTTTCTACATACACAGATTTTCATGAAGACTAAGAAAGAACACATGAATAAATCTAAATGAAATTGGGGATAGATATTTTCTAACATCTCTATAGATAATATTAAGGAAATATTTCAAGTCAAACAAAAAAAATCACCAGGTAAATGAGAGTATTTCCTTTCAATGACCATTTTCCTTTTCCTATTATTGGTCATAAAGATAATTTCAAAACTCCTCCAAACTTTATTTTCATAATGTGCTTGGTTTATACAAGTTTGAAAGTATCTCATTCAGCATATTTTACCAACCAAAATATGCAAAAGTCTACAATGTTTGCACAGAACAGAACCACAGTCTGGTGGAAACAGTTCTTCCGTTTGAGTCCTGACTTAAATTTCTGCTCAATCTTTCTCCTCAGTTGCTTGTTTATTGTACCAATCTCCACCAACTCATTTCCCACTGATATATGCAATGTAAAGACACTTATTATAACTTAGTATCTTCATCACTGAGGAAAATCACAGCGTTTAAATAGACTTCTCATTCAACTCAATGATAAAATGTTCGTTTCCAGTATTTTTATTGCTTCATTTTATTTGGAAAGGAGCTTGAAAGTAGCCCAGACAGCTACCTGTGTCCAGATCTGGAAGGATGCCACTCTACCTTAGGGGCTAAATTTAAAAGTAGACTTTACCCATGATACACCCTGCCTCCAGGTCCAGGACGCTTTTTCAGATGATTGAGCTGGAAAGAAGTCACTGTCCATAGAACACCAGCGGTCCCATCTTCAGTCCTAAGACTGCCTACACTCTGTGTCCAAACACACTCAGCCCTTTCTTCTCCTGCCTGCATCAATCACTACCTGCACTTATACCTTTATCATTTGATTGGAACTCGACTTACCTCACTGGGAGAAATTATGTTATTTTTTTTTTCTATCTATCCACTATCATCCCAAAATTCCTAGCACTGGAATTTTACATAAAAATCTGCACTCAAAATCTTAAATTTAATGTAATTAACTTAGCATACATTTAAATGAGTCCCTTAGAAAAATATGCCAGTGCTATTGCATTTTAAGTTTTAATTATAGTTATTAAATGAAAGCCTCTTTTAAAGAATTTCCATGATCCAGTGATCATGTGCATCTGATAGCTTTAGTGACAAAGATCCCAAAATTCTCCATGGTTCTGATGCCCCATCAGGCTCATGGGAACCTATCGAATCCTAATTACGTGTCAGTATTCTTCTTGACAGTTAAAGGAAGGAAAAAACCAATTTCAGTATCTTGGGATCCAGAGAGTTACAACCCTGTTTCATTTCTCTACACTTAGAAATGTTGGGGTTTTTTTCAACTTTGAACAAAAATAAAGTGATGGAAATGAAATCAAGTGAGAGGAGAATATTTTTGTATAAAAAAGCTAAGGAAAATACTTGTCCTGAGAACCCTGAGATGTACATATTTATTTTTTTCTTATGATTTTAAACAATTCCTCCTTGTCTCTTTCCCAAAGGGGCTCCACACTGCAGACACTATGAAATTGCCTTTGCACATTCCCCCTTCCTTTTTTTTTTTTTTTTGTGAGGAAGATCAGCCCTGAGCTAACATCCATGCTAATCCTCCTCTTTTTGCTGAGGAAGACCAGCTCTGAGCTAATATCCATTGCCAAGCCTCCTCCTTTTTTTCCCCCCCAAAGCCCCAGTAGATAGTTGTATGTCATAGTTGCACATCCTTCTAGTTGCTGTATGTGAGACGCGGCCTCAGCATGGCCGGAGAAGCGGTGCGCCGGTGCGCGCCTGGGATCCGAACCCCAGCCGCCAGTAGCAGAGCGTGTGCGCTTAACCACGAAGCCATGGGGGCGGCCCAACATTCCCCCTTCCTTCTACGGTCTCTGCCACCTGCTACAAGATGCTGTTCAGTCAGTACTTCTTTTTCAAATCCAAGTTAACAAATAAAAATGTTTAAAGAAAGTGTCATTTCAAGTCCTTTTTAATTCTTTTTTATAAGAAAATAAAAGAAGGAGAGAGAGAGAGATCCATAAATCTCTGAAAAGCAGTTTTCCTCCAGGTTTCAGAAATTCAGGATTTGATAATAAAATACAGAGTTCTGCATAAAGTCTCCAAAAGTCTTCTCTTCTTGACCACTGTGGCCTTTCATATTCTTTTTTTCTGTCTTTGAGATATTATCCTTTGCATTCTAATTATCTTTTTGCTTCTTTTACAATCTGGACTATATCTGCATTTATAACTGTTTTGAGAGTTTTGACTGAACTGAATATAGAATCTCATTTATATGAGCAAGGTTATTATTATATGACAGTGAGTGATGTGGTAAGAATTCTTAAGAAATGAAAGAGGAAAGAATCATAAAACCCTGAAGAAAAAGAAATAAATGTTGAAGTCTATTATTTATGTTTGTATCATTCATGCAAACTCAGATTCTCCAAAATAGAGTTGTTTCCATCACTTTATTTTTCTTATCTTGGAGACAATTTGTTCAATATTTTTGGAAGTGGAATGAGGGAGTGGGGTATCTAGAGTCCAGAGGGGTATGGAGTGTTGGGTTTCTCTTTTTAAGTTAACAGGAAAATAAAAATCAGTGGAAAATGACTCCAGCTGAATATGAGATAATAGCATATAAATTCAAATCACTTTAGGAAGGACTAGGGTAGAAAGGTTTACTAAATAGTTTCCTTCCATTATGGATGGGTAGAAGAGCTACGCCTGCAGTAAAGGGGAAAATAAAGCTAAGAATGAGAAAGTAAAAACAAAAACAAAAAATAGCAAACAAGCACACATGTGTTCATCAATGTGCGAGTCTTTGGGTTACAGCATCACTGCAAAAATAAAACTCTACAGGTAAAACATAAAGAAAAGCTTTGTATGTAAATATTTTAAATGATACCGAGGAAGTGAAAAAGCAAATTTAGCAACCTAACTTCCTATTGTATACCAAAAATTTTTCTAGGCTCTAGAACACCAAGATAAACAATGATCGTTTCCTGTTTTTGGAGAACTCACAGTTAGGGTCAAATCAAAAGTAACCCTCAAGAATTATTATTGTGTCCACTGGATTGATAACTAAGAATCAATTTGGGGACTTCCACGTACACCCTTAATGCTGTAGATCATATTCTTTCTCTTCCATTTTCTAGAGTAGAAACTAAAAGGAGCTTGAAGCTTCAAAGAGAACATAGGCAAATTTCTCTAGATGCATCTGAGGGAATTTTCCCACTGCCTTATAAATGGATATGGGACATGCACCGGGGCCAGTCACATGGTAGGAAGAATGAGGAGGCCCAGTGAAGGTCATCCATGAGGGTCTGCAGAGAACTAACATCAACATGTTCAGTAGCAGCAGGACAGCCTGAAGAGAAAAGCAGAGTGCACCTCAAAGTTTACCTCCTTCATTCTCCCAAAAATAATTTATAGTCTGTTTAGGTGTCCGCCTTTTCTCCAAGAGGCTCAGAAGAAGGCAACCTCGTCTCAGGTCAATACTGATTTTGTCAACTTCAGCACTGCTGACATTTGGGGCAGGGTAATGCTTTGTGGTAAGGGGCTGTCCTGTGCACTGCAGGATACTGAGAAGCATCCTCAGCCTCAATACACTAGTTGCCAGTAGCACCCAGCCCCCACCAGTTGTGACAACCCTAAATGTCTCCAGACATTGCCAAATGTACCCTGGGGGCAGAATCGCCTGGTTGAGAACTCCCTGGTCCAAACCAGCTAGCACAGGGCACTCCTCTGAAGTCAATGCCCCATGGGCCCCTGACTCAAATTGGCTTTGACACAATGCCGTGTGGACTGATTACTTCCTCCCCATCCCCACTCTAAAGTGAAGAAAAAGGCTGCAGCCCACACTGCCACCAGTAGTTATTCTGCCACTCCATACAAAACCAACAAGCTCTGCTAGGTCCTGCAGCAGAAGCTGAGGACAGCAGAACGTGCAAAACAAAAAGACCCTGTGCTTGATGATGGCACTCAGTCCTGGAGTTGGGCTATGTGACATGACATTTCTTATGTTTGAGTGAAGTTTGAGTGAAGATGTCCTGTCACCTGCTGGTAAGGTCATCTTAAATAATACAGTATGCAAATCCAAGGAAAGGAGGTGATATTAATGGCTGTTTAAAGGCTGACTTTGCCCAAAGTTCTGTATCTATATGCATCCTATACCAGAACAAACATTTAAAACGCAGCTCCTCCCAAACTGTACACCTGATAGGCTTTGTAGACCTGCTCCTCTCAGAGTCTTCTTTGTCTCAGTTTACTGGCAGCTCCTCTCTTCTAAGTGCTCAGACCAAAACCGATGGGGCCATCTTTGACTCCTCTCTACCTCTTACACCTCGACAACTCTGTCTTCATCTTCAGCATTTACCCAGAACCTTTCCACTTCCCACCACTTTCACTGCTTCCACTGTGGTCCAAGCCAACATCATCTTTGTTGATATTAGTTCTAGAGCCCCGTAAATAGTTTCCTTCTATCCACACTTGCCTCACTTCAGTCTGTTCTCAACAGGGCAGCTTGAGCGATCCTGTTAAAACCATGTGTCACTAGATGCAATGTGGTATGCTGGATTGATGCCAGAACAGAAAAAGAGACATTATTAGAATAACTAGTGAAATCCAGATAAAGTCCACAGTTTGGTTAATCATATTGTACCAATGCTGATTTCTTAGTTTTGAAAAATGTACTATTTGCATGTAATATGTTAACATTAAGGGAAGTTGGGTGAAGACTTTATGGGAACTCTCTATATTTTACTTGGTAATTTTCCTGTAAATCTAAAATTAGTCCGGAATGAAACTTTCAAAAAATATGAAAATTTTTAAAATTTAAAAAAGTGTTACATAATGACATTCATCTGCACAGAATTCTCCAGTTGCACCTCATTTTTCACAGAGTAAATATCCACACCCTTACAACCACTCCCAGGGTCTCCTATGATGTGACCTGTGTGTCGTTTTCTGACCTCATCTCCTTCTCACCCTCAACTCCCCTCACTGCTCCAGGCACAATGTATTTCAACACTCAGGCATATTCTTGCCTCAGGGCCTTTGTACCTGACATCCCACGCCCAATACTCACATGGCTCCCTCTCTCACTTTCCGTAGGTCTCTACTTCAATGTCTCCTTCTCAATGAGTCTTCCTGGTCAGCCTGTCTAAAATAGCAGCCCCTCACCTCCAACACTTCTTTCTCTCTGAGTTTCATTTTTCTTCATAGCATGTATCACTATCTAATATACTATATATTTTCTTATTGGCTGTCATTATTGTCTGTCTCACCCACTAGAATGGCAGCTTTATGAAGGCTGACAGTTTTGTTTGTCTTGCACACTATTATTCCAGAATCTAGAATGGTGCCTGGTATTTAGAAGCCTTGTTTGATGAATGAATGAATATGTGTGAATAGTATTTTGTTAACTAAATTTGTTATCACAATTCTGTGGTAAAAATACCTGGGGGAAGGGAAATATCAACTCCAGACCGCTCCAGCCATCCTGTCCCATCTAAGCAGTAGGGGGAAATAAAATACAGATTGGGAAGGAAGAAATAAAACTGTCCTTGCTCACAGATGACACGATCATCTATGTAGAAAATCTGAAAAATAAAAAACAACTCCTGGAACTAATAAGCGATTATGGTAAGGTTGCAGGATACAAGGTTAATATACAAAAATCAATCACTTTCCTATATACCAGCAATGAACAATTGAATATTTAAAATTAAAAACACAATATCATTTACATTAGGTCCTAAAAAATTAAATTCTTAGGTATAAATCTCACAAAATATGTACAAGATCTATATGAGGAAAACTTTGATGAATGAAATAAATAAGAATTAAATAAATGGAAAGACATTCCATGTTCGTAGATAGGAAGACTCAATATTCTCAAGACGTCTGTTCTTTCCAACTTGATCTGTAGAGTCAATGTAATGCCAATAAAAATCCCAGCAAGATTTTGTGGATATTGACAAACTGATTCCAAAGTGTATATAGAGAGGCAAAAGATCCAGAATAGCCAACACAATATTGAAGGAGAACAAAGTAGGAGGACTGACACTACCAATTCCAAGACCTACTATAGGGCCAGACCTGATGGCCTAGTTGTTAGGTTCAGCGCACTATGCTTCAGCAGCCCAGGTTCAGTTTCCGGGCACTGACCTACGTCACTTCTCTGTCTGTGGCCATGCTGTGGTGGTGGCTCACATAGAAAAAGAGGAAGATTGGCAGCAGGTGTTAGCTCAGGGCAAATCTTTCTCAACAGCAACAAGAAAAAAAAGACTTACTATAAAGTTACAATAATCACAACAGTGTGGTATTAGCAAAATATAGACAAATAGATCAATGGAATAGGATAGAGAGCTCAGAAATAGACCCACATAAATATAGTCAACTAATTTCTTACAAAGGAGCAAAGGCAACACAATGGAGCAAAGATAATCTTTTCAACAAATGGTGTTAGAACAACTGGACATCCACATACAAAAAAATTGACTCTAGACACAGACTATACACAATTTGCAAAAATTAACTCAAAATGAATTACAGACCTAAATGTAAAACACAGAGTTATAAACTCCTAGAAGATAGCATAGGAGAAAGCATTGGGTATGACATAAATAGCATTGGGTATGACAATGACTTTTTAGATACAACACCAGAGGTAAGATCCATGAAAAAAATAATGGATAATTTGAACATCATTAAAATTAAAAACTTCTTCTGTGGAAAGATGATGTCAAGATAATGAGAAGATAAGCCACAGACTGGGAGAAAATATTTGCAAAAGACACATCTGATAAAAGACTGTTATCCAAATATATAAAGAACTCTTAAAACTCAACAATAACAAAAGCAACAACTCAATTAAAAAAAATGAGCCAAAGACCTTAACAGATACCTCACCAAAAAAGATATACAAATAGCAAAAGAGTTTATGAAAAGATGTTCAACATCATATGACATTAGGGAATTGCAAATTAAAACCAATAATGAGATACCACTACACACCTATTAGAATGGCCAAAATTCAAAACACGGACAACAACAAAGGCTGATGAGGATGCGAAGCAATCAGAAGTCACTTTCATTGCTGATGGAAATGAAAAATGGTACAGGCACTTTCGAAGACAGTTTGCCAGTTTCTTACAAAACTAAACATAAACTTACTACATGATACAGCAATCATGCTCCTTGGTATTTACCCAAAGGAGTTAAAGGCATATATCCACACAAAAACCGGTATAGGATTACTTATAGCAGCTTTATTCATAATTGCCAAAACTTGGAAGCAATCAAGATGTCCTTCAATAGGTGAGTGGATAAACTGTGGCACATCCAGACAATGGAATATAATTCAATGCTAAAAAGAAATGACCTATCAAGCCATGACAAGACATGGAGGAACCTTAAATGCATATTAATAAGTGAAATAAGCCAATCTTGAAGGGCTGCATACTGTATGATTTCAGCTATACGACCTTCTGGAAAAGAGAAAGTATGGAGACAGTAAGAAGATCAGTGATAGCCACGGGTTGAGAGGGTGGTGAGGAATGAATAGGCAAAGCAGAGGATTTTTAGGGCAGTGAAACTACTCTGTATGATAGTATAGTGATAGATACATGTCATCATACATTTGTCCAGATCCATAGAATGTACAACGCCAAAAGTGAACCACAACGTAAACTATGGACTTTGTGTGATCATAACGTGTCAATGTAGGTTCCTCAATTATAACAAATGTACTATGTGGTAGGGGATGTTGATAATGGGGGAGGCTATGCATGTGTGGGGGCAGGGAGTATATGGGAAATCTCTGTAATTTCTCCTCAATTTTGCTGTGAACCTAAACTGCTCTGAAAAAAAATCTTAGGGCTGGCCCATGGCTTAGCAGTTAAGTGCGCACGCTCTGCTACTGGCCGCCCGGGGTTCAGATCCCAGGCGTGTACCAACGCACCGCTTGTCCAGCCATGCTGCAGCGGCGTCCCACATACAGCAACTAGAAGGATGTGCACCTATGACATACAACTATCTACTGGGGCTTTGGGGAGAAAAATGGAAAAAAAAGAGGAGGATTGGCAATAGATGTTAGCTCAGGGCTGGTCTTCCTCAGCAAAAAGAGGAGGATTGGCATGGATGTTAGCTCAGGGCTGATCGTCCTCACACAAAAAAAAAAAAATCTTAAAAAAACCCAATATTGATCTGCTGTATTCCCATGGAAACATATAGAAAATATACATAGAAAAAAATCAGATTAGTAAATAATTTGTATATACTTTTGAAAATATATACATATGTATGAAAATAAAAGACTGAAAAGCAAACAAACAAAAAACATCAAAACCCTCATGGGTGTCACACTGGTTGAGGTCCTTCCAAACAGATAGTCTAAACCCTGTGTAAAAGACAATCAGCTGGATTTTCCTTTTTTTCCTCCTTATACTTATCTCTGAGATAAGAATGCCAATTCTAAGATGTGAAGATAAATGACGTCTTGGGCACTCTGCAAGTATTTGAGAATAAATTATTCCTATCTAGACATCGTGGCAGAGAGAGAAATTTGATCTGATTCCTTTAAAAGTAGAAAATCACAAAACCAATGCAAATGTCTAGAAATTGCAGAAAGAACCTTGAATCTGCTAGACCCTTCGAATGAAACCCAATCAAGTGAATGATGTATTGAAGACGCGAAAGGCATGCTTCCATGAAGGATTAGTTTCACAGAATACATCTCTGTTTGCCCATCTTGGTCTGTCCTCTTCCTTCTCTCACCTCCAGCCATCTTCTCCATCCACAGATTTCTCCTACAGCTGCTGTAGACACCACGATACTTCTCTTCCACCCGCCTTTCCCTCTACTAAGAGCATGGGCTTGAATCCCTTGTTCTTGCTTTCAAGCCCTGTTCAACCACTGGGTAACTGTGCCTTTTAGCAAATCACCAAAATTCTGTACCTCCTTTTATTCATTGTAAATGATCTAAGATCTCACAAACTTATTGAGCTAGTGTCAAATGCTGTCAAGTGATGTAAAGAATGATGTTTATGTATATCTTGTCCATGTTCTGCTTCTTTTCAATTCCTCCTCTCCTGACTGAGTTTAAACCAAGCATCACTTTTCATTCTAATTAGGCTTTGTTATTCCTAGATATTGGTGGAAGTAAAAGGACAAGAAGAAGAAGAGATGGTGGAAACAGTAGTTAAGAGGCATTAAGTGCCTTAACTACGTTTAAATTCTGGAAGTAAAAGCACATTTGAACAATTTTAGCATTAAAAGTCATTGAATCCGAGATAAAAAGTGATGATGTGGAATACTTGAGCATCACAGAAGGATGCCACAAAATAAGAACTCTGCTATATCATTTTGACTACAGTTCTGGTGTAAGTCACAGAGTTCTTTTAAAGAAGTGCATAGTGATCGTCTTCTCTTAAACATAAAGGAAGTTAGGAGACAAGACAAAGATGTGTCTGCAGCCCTCAAGAGACAGAATTACAACTCAAAGTCCTCAGATTACAAATGTGAGTGCCACTAGCTCGTATCATTTCTAGTGTGTACTGTTGGGGAGGCAGATGCACGGCAGCTAGGGAAAACTGTGAAATCTGGTCTCCACCCAGAACTAAGTCTTTAACAAGAAGTCACTGCTTAGTATTCTCTTCCTAAGAAATCCAAAGAGCTTTGCCCACTTCATTTTGTTTAGTTGACTTACACCCTCCAAAGGAAGGTAGAAACAGGATTTTGCTTCTATTTTTAGATGGGGAACAAAAGTAATAATTTTTCATAAGATTCAGATAATTAATCCAAAATCCAAGTTTCAATATTTATGGTTATCAAGAAAACCCAGTTTCCCATGAGGTCAGTCTCTTGTTCAGACTCTTGAAACCCCATGAAACTCACATTCTTGTTATGAGTAAAAAACCAAGCAAACTATTAGTAGACTTACAAATATTTTTGCATTTTTTCAATTCCACGCTATCAATCTTATAGCCTATGTCATTCTTCAGTGCTACATAACTTTAAAAAGATAGTGATTGGATCATACTATGTGAAAATACATTTTAAAGCCTAATCCTGGATGGGAAAATTCAGTGAGACCTAGTGAAAATGCACACCAGATTGCAGGCCACGAGACTGGTCCAGTCACACCTGGCTGGGTACTTCCTATAGCACTACTCTGAGCCCCAGCTGGTATATCTGTAATTTTAAAAAGGATGGGGGGTGGTGGTGGAATTTTTCTCAGAACAGGCTTTACCTAGGGCTAGTCTCTCAGCCTGCTTGGTCACTCCTCTTGAGTTTCTGGAGGATGCAAAATCAATATCTCTCTTCATGTTATCACATCCCCTCTTGGCCCCATAGTTTCCATCTTCTAATTTTCCCTTATGTATTTCCTCACTAATTTGCAATAAATGCATGTTCCTGCCTGACCTACGTAAAGCATGCAGCATTGTTCTCCTCATGACTTAGAGTGGCCATATGGGTCACATAGACTTGAGATCACTTGTTAAACCATGAAGCATCTTTCAAAGCAAGGTGTTATTGACACCTTTGCTTGTATTCCCTACCTAAACCAAAAGCTTCTTCCTCAGCCAGCATGCTCAGAAAGGGAATGAGTGTGGTGACCTGCATCTGAGAAGGTGTTATTCTGCTGGGAGTCCACCCACGTAAGCGTGTCTCAGGATGGCTTCATCATTCCCCAGGTAGTTGCCCTTGGATCGGTGAGCCACCCTCCGGCAGAACAGCATTTTCTCTGTCCTGTGTGGAGAGTTTGTATGTGACCTATTTATTTTTAACACTTCTAAAATCAAGATTGACCCAGGAAATCAGTGGGTCACAATTGCTGATGAGTCAGTTAGGAGACCAGTTGTCCAGCCCAGTCCCTCTGTGATCAGTAATGATGACGTGCCTTCTCTCAGGATGCATGTCCTTTATCTGGATGTTGCCACCATCCCCAACCCGTGGGAGGAGGTGCAGCTTTTTGCTGTGCATCATCGGTTCAGTTGCCAGGTCTGTTGCACATGAAGGTTGTCCAGCTTTAGGAATAGGTTTAGAATGCTTGGCTTCAAGCTCCAATATGAACTTCAAATATAAGGCTGATGTGCAGGTATAAACTTTGATCTTTACTTCCAGGTATTGTCATACCATGCTTACTGGTTGTCGGTCTTACTCCACTTTTTCGCTGTTTTGTTTCTAAAAATGGGACTCTACCAACTTCTCTGAGCTGCTCTTCAGACTGACACACATGGCATTGCTACAGAATAAATGACACAGCCAGCTGCCATCCTGCAGTCACTTTGCCAGTGTGCCCGTGGAAATCACCCTACACCACATCTTCCATCTGGTATGTGAAACACTGTTTCAACCCTTGATGCAGGTCATCAGGAAATCCTAACCTACTTTAAATTCATTGATCAATACAGTGGATCCAGATTTTTTAATTTGGTCTGTCAATGCTTCTCCACTCCTAGGGTTGCTCCCAGCTGAGCCCCGAGACTGCGGCATTCTTATACAAGCACCTCAGGTAGGTGAGGTAATTGGGGGTGAGCTGACATCGGGGCTACAGGTGGGTATCGGATGCCTCTTCTATCTAGGACTTGGGGAGTAAACTCATTTTATTTAAAATATTTTCTAAGTATTTTCTTGAAGAGCTAGCACTCCTCATAATTAAGCTTCTGGAAAATGTATGAAAAATCAAAAGTAAGATTTTTTCCGCACAAGTATCATTACTTAATATACTTTTCTACTTAAAATTTTTTTCTTATAGTTAAAGATGGATATGGAGGTGATGGTAGAAAAAAATGAGAATATTAACCAAATCTAAGTCCTCCTCTTTCCACCTTTGTGCAAGGTTAAACAGATGACCTAGAAGGAGTCAGACAAGACACTCAGACCAGATATATCCACTTGCATCATGGCAAAATCTTAAGACATTTTGTCCTCTCCTGTACTGCAATTACCATATGTCTCTTAGGGTAAGTTTTTAGATATCTCATCTAATAATTGCTTCCTTTTTACCAGAGTCTTTCTCTTTGAATCCTCTTTTGAACATTCTACCATCATGCTTTGTAACACCTGGAAAACAAGCAGGAACTGTGGAAAAATCCATGGCTTAGAAGACTCAGGAGGTAGAAAGAGGGAGAGAAACTTCAGAAAAAGGAGATCTATAGTAAGAAAAGTGACAGAAAAGGGTAGAAACCTTCAAACACAAACTAGGATTAACTCCATCTAACCTCCTTCCACAGGTTTATTGACAAGGAGTCGTGAGTTGAAAGATGGTTTTTCAAAAAATAATGATCTTGGTAGGAGACAGAATAAGCAATAAGGAAACTGGTCAGGAGCAACAGAGGGAAAAAGAGAAGCTGGTTTTTATAGCACCTGCAGTGTGGTTCGATGACAGAGGTGACGCCTGGAGGTCCAAATCACAGTGCGAAAAACACCTCAAGATTTCACACATATTTTGGTGCGTGGATTTTCAAAAATTGAGTCTCTTTCTCAGTGTTTCTCCTTCTTCTTCAATATTCCACAAAACTAAGTGTAATTCTTGGAGAAAGTCATGCATAACTGCATGGATTCAAGTACTACTTCCTGAATATAAACTCCTGCCTTATGCAGAAAAAGAAAGGAAAACAACGGAGGCACCTCTGCTTTATTTAAATTATTCATCACCACAACAAGTTCAAGCAAATACAAAACAGATTCAGTGTACAGAAAATATTAAAAGGATACGGCCTAAAGAGGACAATCACTTTTAAAGTTATATTTTAGAGGAGATTCCTCTGTTTTCATTTAAAATACAAACTTGAATTTGAAAGGACGGCCTAAGATGGAGACAATCTGCCAAGAGTCCTCAGGAAAACTCTCTTCCAGGAACCTTGACTAACAGGGTCAGCGATCCTCACTACCGGGGCCTGGGTGGATCAGCCCACTTCAGCTGAGCCCTCAAGCTGTGGTCACTGCCCTTCACTCCGCAGTGCCTACACAGCTGTGTCTGTGTCCAGAGCTGCTCGTGACATCTCTGGTTGGTTGCTGCTATTTCTGACGTCTCTGACTCAGACCCTGCTATTCACATAGGTCCAATTCTTCCTTTAGAAACTGACCTCCTTCCCCTGCAGCCTGGAGTATCCATCAGATCCTTTCAACAGGGAGGCCAGAAGTTGGAATCCTAGCTCTGCCCCATGCTGTATGACAGTTCTCAGTTTTCACGTCTGTAAAATTGGAATAATACAGACCTCACAGGACTTTGTGGGATTAAATAAATGGTATGCAAAAGAAAAGAACACAGACTTTTGGCAAACTTTTGTTCTTCCCTTCCCTACCCCTCATCCCAATCCCATCCTTTCCTGCTGACCCCTTTCTCCTCCCAATCCCCAGTACCAGCTCTCTTACCATCCTTGTCCCATGGTTCCTCCATCCCAGTGTACTATGCCATGATGCTACCCCAAGGCAAGCGGAGGGGCTGGGAAAAGCCCCAAGGGCCTCCGCACTGAAGTGGACAGGTATCTATGAGGCGGAGGTAAGGGCACCGGGCCAGGACTCGGAGTCTCTGATCTGAGGCACATGACTAGCACTCTCGACATCAGGTATTTGTCCTCTCTGAGACAAAGTTCTGTGTCTGGAAAGTGCCTCTAATAATATCGGCCCTTCTTCTGTCCCAAAGTTAGTATAAAGATCCAATAAGGGCCGGCTCCGTGGCTTAGCGGTTGGGTGCACGCGCTCCGCTGCTGGCGGCATGGGTTTGGATCCCGGGTGCACACTGACGCACCGCTTCTCCGGCCATGCTGAGGCCGCGTCCCACATACAGCAACTAGAAGGATGTGCAGCTATGACATACAACTATCTACTGGGGCTTTGGGGGGAAAAATAAATAAATAAAATCTTTAAAAAAAAAGATCCAAAAAGAACATGAATGAGGAAGCACATTGCAAATTATACGCATTGTGCAAATGCTAGAATTCATTTTTAGACCGACTCTACCCTCATTAGTAAGGCATGAGTTTGGTTGTAGAAACACTATTAGGAGTGAAGCCGGGAACACAGCTCATAGCTGTGTCGCTCCAAAGTCCGTGCCCCAGCCCTGCCCTAACTAGTGCTTATTGAGGACAGTGCCCCACTTATTTCAGGCGGTGCCTCACTTTCCCAGATTGACCCCTTTGGCCCCAAATCATGTGCAGCCAGCATTGTCCCCAGATACAGATCTGGGAACCAGACTTAGGGGTGGGTTACTCACCTGCTCCAGCAGTGTGCCAGTGCAGAGCTGGATCACTTTCAGGTCTTCTGGCTCCGTCCCAGCTCTTTCCACCCGACCTTACAGTGTTTATCTCTGTATCACCACTATCTCATTGAATGCTAAAGGAAGTGTTTCATTCCATTCATTTTATCCTTTATATTACTGTTCTGCTATAATTCTTTAGAATAATTTGGTCCTCTTCAGTTCCCCTAGGCACTTTGAAAATCACACAAAGAGAAAGAAATCCTAAACTGTTAATTTAAAAATGAGTATTGTTCCAGTCATCCCAAACCATTTCCTTTAAAAACAGATCAATAACCTGAAAGAACAAGTTGCACTTTGGCACCTCTGGCCTTCACATGCTGGGAACACACCTGCAGTCAGAGAGGATCAAAAGGCTCCAGCCTGCGTGTCCTACACCCCTAGTTCCCCCTGCTGGTGCCCTGCCCATCTGCCCATCCCCCCCTCTGCTAGTGCACTGCCCGCCTGCCCACATCCATATTTCTCCTCCATCTGCTCTGCCACCTGCTGTGAGTCTGTGACCCCTTCCTGTGGGCCAGCCCACCTGTTGGTTCCTGACTGTCCCTTCTGTTCTCTCCTCTCCCACTAGATCACGACCAGGATGGGGTTGTCAGGGCTGACTCATCCACTTCACTGTCTGGCAGTCATCTTCCCTGGCCAGGTTCCACTGGGAAGTGACTTCCCTCCCTGGACTCTGGCCATCCTGGCACATGCCCACTCCATTCCCCTACTCCAGCCGCTGCTCTCACTGTGCCACTGGACACGGGGATTTGGTGTTGTTTGTAGAATCCTGCCACCTGCTTCAGGCTTGAACCTCCCAGTCAGCTGTTTGCTCCATCTGCTTAGAAACCCTGAGTCTGTTCACAATGGAGTTTTTTCCCCTTTGTCATAGTGTATAACCCCTAATGTCAAGGCTGTGGCTCAGACCCAAATTCAAAACCATGTGATATTTAATGTTCTGTGAGAATAAGGTAAAATGTAGAACTTTTAGAGTTTTATGATATAAACCTGCCTGTGAATGTCACAACCCTCAGAGTTTCCAAAGTAGGGTCTGGGCCCTCTGTGTTCACTCAGAAGGTGCCCAGGAGAATTCCCCATTTGTGTGATGATGGAAGGAGAACCTTTGATGCTTTTCAGAGGAACGAATGGGAAGGGGTAGCAGAAGAAAGAAGTATGATGTGTAAAGAACAGTCTGAGAAGGAAGAGATAAAGTAAGAGGAATTAAATACGACGAGTTTATTTTAATGATTATTTTAAAGTAAAATTCATCAATATCAGGAGATTTTCCATTTCCAATGCAATTAAGAGCAGAAAATGTAAGAAAACTTTGAATTGGATGATATAACAATGCTAAATGATTCTTCTATACCGTAGTAAAAAAAAAGTACAATCAGTAACTATACTCTTTGGTATCTTTTAATAAAGAGCTAAGATATAATTTTATCTTAACTCCGTGCTTTCCCCATGGCTCACGCACATAGAGAAGTAGAGGACATGCCATGGCTCCCCATAGGCATGCCTGGAGGCTCGCACTCACCCCTTTCTGTCGCTGGGGCCCAGGATAGGCACATCGTAACTCAGACACAGCTTTAGGAAATCACTCCTACATGTTAAGTGAGCAAAATGTTTCTCAGAATTGAGAGCTCCTGCCAGCCGTTGCTCACATTAGCACTTGAGCCCAGAGTCACCCCACTGCCTAGCTTTTTATGGGCTCACAAAAGCCAAATTGAATCAATCACAAGAACAAAAAGAACGTGGCTGGCTTTCCTCACCCCCGTACAGTGAACCCTGACACTCGCCCAGCATGTGAATGTGTCACCGTGTCCAGATCGCACATGGAAACAACTAACTACTGGCTCTATCGCCACTGCTGTGCATGAGCAGCGGGCTTTCAGTCAGAAGAAAGAATGCTCCAGGATATACGCAACAGAGCCACAGCTGGAAAAGTCATTGAAATATAATATCAATCCAAAAATAGTCACAATTTATTTTTTGAGACTTATAAATAGTTAAAGAAATGGAATCCACCTTCGGGAAACAACGTTTCTTTATGTCTAATCAGATCCCATATTCCCCCAAAGATTAAAACAAATGGCACTGTGGTAGTAAATTATCTTTGTCAGCTTTGAGCAGCCCTGGAGCCTCCTCCCCAGGTTGTTGGAGTAGACAAGCCATCCCCAGTTGTGAAGGGATGTCACTTGACTTCAGAAAGGAAGCAGGGAAAAAAGGAGGGGGTCAGAGCTGGGAAGTAATGGCAGCACATGAGAGCTAAGACATGGCTATCTTAGCAGTGACAGCTCTGTGGTGTGGCTTCAGGGAGCCTCCAACTTCCTCAATTGCACTGATGAACCTCCTTTGCCCAGTGCTCATCCCATCTTTGCCTGTTGGCCAGAGCCCCACTGTCTGGACACGCCCAGGCTGCTGGCCTCCCGTTGAGATCAGCTGCCCATTCTTGGTGGGCAGACTAAGAACTCCAGAGCAGCAGTTAATGAGTCATTGTGGCTTCCTGTTCTTAGGCCTACCTAATAGTCCTCTGCATTTAAGAAATAGATAACTGAGTTCATTAAAAATGAGTTAATCCACTCCTTCTTTTGTGTATTCATTCAACAGGCATTTATTGAGTTCCCATCACGTGCCATGCACTGTGCTGGGTGCTGGCACAAACAACGTACGAAAACACATGGGCCTGGTCTCTCACAAACAAGCAGGAGATAAAATCACTTTTTAATGACCTAAATAATTATTTGCTTACAGCTATCACGAGTGTTTTGAAGAACAATAAAGGATGTCGTGAGCATATAAACCAGAGGGTCCTCATTTGGCATGGGGACATCTGTAAAAGGCTTCCCTGGACAGTGACATTTAAACAGACTCAACTTGGAGGATGAGGATAAGGAGTCGGCCAGGCCAGGAAGTGGTGGCCGGGGGCCGGGGGTGAGGTAGGAAGGAAGAAAACATTATAAGAAGACAGAGGAGCGTTGTAAAGACCCAGAGATGGGCTTGGAAACAAAAACAGAACAAAGGCCAGTGTGGCTGGCAGGTCTACCAGGCACCATGGGGCAGGGGCTCCTTACAACCAACATTGTCTACACTGAGAATAGCGCCCTGCACAGCCTCATGCAGCAGATTGGACAGCAGGAAGGTTGGAATGAACAGGAAGGCAAGGACCAGATTATGCAGGACCTTTGCATCCTTTAGAAATATGTTTAGCTGCAAGGAAGAGAATATCAATGAAAAGGGGCCTTCACAAACATAAACTTATTTCTCACATAAAGCAGCTGGGGTTAGGCTGTGCAAGGCTCATTCCACAACGCCATCACTCCCTGTTTTCTCTGCTCTACTGTCAGTAGCACATTGACCTTTTTCCTACCGTACCACAATGGCTTTGGCACCTCCAGGAACCACTTCTCGGGCAGGCAAGTAAAGGGGTTGAGGGGAATGGGGAGGGGTTGTGGGCCAGGCAGCCAGCTCTGTCCTATTTTCCTCAGGAAACCACATGTTTTCTTGGAAATCTTACTCAGGGAAGGTCTCCAAGGAGAAGGGCGTGTGAGTGGGGCTGAGTTGGCCAATCAGTATCTGCTGCAACCTCATTTGGCCATGCTAAGAATTTGAGGTTGTAAAATTTGAAGATCTCAAACCATTGTTCAGTAATTATACTCTCAAACAAATCACATTAGTGTCACATTTCTAATAAGTGTATAAGATTCTTGGAGATGATTAGCATGGCATCGGGCCCCAGATTCCAATTCCACTCTGATTGGATTCATTCCTTGAGGACACACAGGAAGAGATGAAGCCTCCTTCATCTTTGCACTCCCAGCATCTAGCACAAGGCTTGGTGTTTAACACTCAGTAAATATATACTCATCCACGTAACAAACATTTATCAGCTGCCAATGTATGCCACATATGGTTCTAGGTGTAGGAGGTTTATTGTTGATACATCCATTTAGGAGCTGTTTTCAGGAGGCATACCACTCTCCATAAACTGTTTAATTCACTCAACTCCTTCAAACTGACAGCTGACTGGTTAGAATTTCTCCTTGCACCATCTCTATGGAAATGGTACTAGAGAAGGAAGAAAATTCCTCTTACAATCTCGAATGATAGTGTGTGAATAAAGAAGACTCCACATTCTTTATTATTCCCTTAGAGTACAGTTAAAGGGAAAAATAAGCCACAATCCTGCCAAAGCCAGCAATCTCATTTTCATCTGGTAAACAGGGAAACATTATGAACTTGCCACAATTATTTTTCCTCTTTTTCACAAATAGCAATATCTAAATTCATTCCAAGACAGAATTGAATGGAATGGAATTCATTCCAGAATGGATATGTACTGTTATGCACCACGAGAAATTATATTCTGTTATAAAAATAGAGGCTATCAGATCCTCATCTTCCCCACCTGTTCCTCACCCCTTGATGGGCCTGATGAATTTCCCCTGAATGCCAACAAATCTCAATTTCCACCTGTTAATATTCACAGAGAAATGATGGACAGCTCTACATGGCCATAAACCATAAGCCTACACAAGAGAATAAATGAAACTAGCTGAGTGGGAAGCACATTTTTTTTTAATTGTCTATAAAATGAAAGTAATATGTGTCTTGAGAAAATATGAAACTATACCAGAGTAATGCAGTAGAAAGTCATTCTCTAAGCTGTTTGACCAATACACTTTACCATTCCCTAGCCAACTTTTCTGTTTCCAATAAGATAGCCATTAAATGCATGGTTAAGCTGAAAAGGTCAAGAATACGCAAGCAATACTTCAAATGAAAATTACAAATCCTTGAAAAGCTGGAAAAAAATCAGGTTAAACTGCCCATGAATTAGGCAAAAATGCTGAAACATGAAGGTCAGTAATATCATCAGAGAGCTGCCATGTCTGTAGTTTAGTTCTCGTAGCAATTCTACCATGTGTTCTAGTCACCATTATTTGAAACTTACGGAGACAGGTAACTCACACAAGGTCACACAGTTAGTAGACGGGGAAGGCAGATCTTCAACATGGTTCGTTCAACTCCAACACTAGTGCTACTCTACAATTTAATATCACCTTTTTTCTTCAAAATATAAAAGAAGAACTATTCCTTCCAGTTTTGTTTCTCCTCATATTTCAATGATAACAATAAATGGCAATATTATGACAATTCTATAATAAGGAAGTTCTTTTTAATGAAGGTAAGAATGTCATTGTGATCACACAGCACGCTGTACTTATGAGGTTATCAATGGCATTTTAGGAGGACAGTTACCTAAAATTGTAATGACATCATGTATCAACATTCTACTTGATGCCTGTTCCTTTATTGATTATTAAAAAACATAAAGTAGAGTCGTTTCAATTTTTCATCAAGCCATACTGATCCAACCTTACCATGAACAGGCAATCTGTTGCAGGAATCCAATCCAATGTAGCTGGCACAAATGAATAATTACGAAGTCTCGAAAGATGCGTTATTTGATAAGAAGCCTTATAGCATATAAAACTTTGTTAGAAGGATAAAAATATGTGTGTGTGTTTGTGTATGTTGATGGATGGGTTTTGGGAGTGAGACTGATTTAACTTCAATTAAAATATGGCTTAAATATCTGTTTTTCTAGACAGACTCTGAAAGTAAAGTCCTGAAATCCATTTCCGTTTATCCCTTGTCCAATAACAGTCTTCAACACATTTTGAGTAAAGGGGACCGCACATCTTTTGAAGCCTTTCTCTCTCTAAAAGTCAGTCTTTGTATTGTCAGAGCCAGTAGTCCATTTGGCCAACATAATATAGACCTCATGTTGTCTGGACCCTGAATCCTGATAGCAATCCATGAAATTCAAAGAATTCTTCAATACATGTGTGTGTCCATACCATGCCCACATATACACACATGTGCAGTTTCAACAAGATAGAAGTAGGATAATAAAATATCTTATACAGATATTTGGAACCAAAAAATTGCTAGTCTGGGGGCCAGCCCAGTGGCGTGGTGGTTGGGTTCGAGCACTCCGCCTTAGCGGCCAGGGGTTCACGGGTTCAGATCCTGGGCAAGGACTTACACACCGCTCATCAAGCCATGCTGCGGTGGCATCCCATATACAAAATAGAGGAAGATTGGCCCAGATGTTCAATCCTTCTCACCAAAAAAAAAAAAAAAATGCTAGTCTGAAAAACCAATATCGTTTTCTAAAGATGTAAAATCAGAGCTCAAAATTATCTAAACACACTAAATATATAAAGATAATTAAGTCTAATGTTCACGCCTAATTCTTTTATAAAAAATGGACTTATCCCTAGACATATACAGAAGCAAAAATGGTTTCAGTTTTCTTCAAGAAGAAAAAACATAGTGTGCGATTATTAGCAATACTGTGGTGAAATTGAAAACAAATGTCAAAATGTATTTCAGTACTGCTCGTTCTCGTCTATATCTAATGATCTGAACAACAGTGTAAACTGCCGAACAGTCTACCAATCACTTTTCCTATATCGAGCCACTTGATGACATCTGGACGACTCAGAGCTTGTGGCGGAGGCAGGACAGTTGTCCCATCTCCTTGTCAGTGTTGAGACTCTGAGGCTGGGGAAAGTGAACTGACTTGCCCCAGACACACAGAGCTGTGTATTCCAGTGCTCTTTCTGCTATACCACACCACCTAAAAACAAATATATCATTCCATGAAATTAAAAGGCCCCGACAGTTATATTTCCTACTTCTTTAATGTAGAAATGAGCAAGTATTCCATCTGATACTATTAAACACAATAAAAGAGTTGAAATAACGTGGCTCAATTAAACCCCAGACGTTTGCCCAAGGAATTATGATTTGAAAGATTTTATAACAAATGAGAACAAGGAGTGCTAGAAGGTTTACAGCAAAGACAGATCCATTCACTGACCCAAAGCTGGAGACAGCCAAATTGATCCAATCCACCAGTTCGGCGTCATTTTATTGCAATCAACAAATGTGTTTAGCTTGAATTGTGCTTCTATGGCCTGAATTCAAACTCTAATTTGTATTTTAGGTCTCTCCAACTTTATCTGATGTCTGGATTTTATCCCAAATTGTATGAACTCTCTCTAAGGTTTTACGTGCACATTTGTCTCTCATTTCTTTCCCCTCTGCCTCCCTCTCTTCCTCCTCCTTCCTCCACATCCTTCTTGCTTTTCCACATGCCACATTAACTCCAGGCCAGTCAAATGTTTAAAAGTCAGGTTCCGTGGGAATACCTTATGGGAGAATCTGCTTCAAGACCCACCTGCCTTGTTAATTCACAAAACCCTGAAATACTAGGTGGATTCGTCAGGCCATAGCTACATTTATCATCTGAAACTTTTTCTCTATACCAACAAATAAAACCTACCCAAGTCACAAACTTTTCAATCCTATTGAGGAATGAATTTGAGTAGACAGATTCACTGATAAACAACAGAGTAACCCATGGAAAATGTCAACTTGGAGACTTTAATAAAAATTGGTAATGACGATGGTGAATTGGCAGCACTCTCCTCAGGCACTATATCAAGCACCTGGCATGCATTTGTGTATTTAATTTTCACAACAGCCTTATGAGATTAGTACCATTACTACCCACACTGGACAGACAAGGAAACTTAAGCTCTGGAAAATAAGTGACTTGCCCACGCTTCTCTAGTAAAGTGGTGATGCTGGGATTCATATTCAGTAGATAGAAGAATATTTAAGGAAAAAAGAGTGAGGAGCTAAGAAAGAAAATCCTCACAATGTATAGTAGAGGGAAGGTGGCTTGTTAGTCATCACAATTCAGAGGTCATGAATTCATGTTCCAAAAATATTAGCAAATCCTCTGAGAATCAAATTCCTTATCTTTAGAGTAAACAAAATAGTATTATCTTGAGTGTATTCACCTGTAGTTTTCTTTTTTTGTACTGCCTTTTTCTATTTTGGTATCGGTATCATTAACTTCATAAAGTGAATTGGAGAGTGTTCATTCTTCTATTTTCAGGAAGAGAATGTGTAGAATTGGTGTTAATTCTACTTTTGGTAGAATTTTTAGTAGACTTCTCAGGTGAAACTACTGGGCCTGGAGATTTAATTTTGGGGGAGATATTTAATTACAAATTGAATTTTATTGATAGTCATAGGACTGTTTGAAGTGTCTATTTCATGTCCCTTGAGAGTTTGTGCCCTTGAAGGAATTAGTTCATTTCATCTAAGTTGTCAAATTTGTGTGTGTAGAGTTATTTGAAGCATCTTCTTATTATCTTCTGATGATTGTAGGGTCCACAGTAACATGCCCTGTTTCATTCTCACGAATGAATATCAGTATTGGTAATTTGTGTCTTCTGTGTTTTTTCTTTGTCAGTCTCGCTAGAGATTTGTTGAATTCATTGATGGTTTCAAAGAGACAGATTTTTGTTCATTTCATGTTGCATTTCTGTTTCAAATTTCTTGATTTCTGCTCTTACCTCTGTTATGTCATTCCTTCTCCTTGCTTTTACTTTATTTTGCTCTTATTTTTTGACATTATTGAGATGGGATCTTAGATTATTAATTTGAGACTTTTCTAATGTAAGCATTTAGTGCTATAAATTTCCCTCTCACCACTGCTTTAGCTAAATCCCATAAATTTTGATATGTTGTACTTTCATTTTTACTCAGTTCAATGTATTTTTTTATTTCCTTTGAGACTTCTTTTGAGACCTATGGATTATACAGAAGTGTGTTGTTTAGTTTTTAAGTGTTTGAATATTTCCCTGTTATCTCTGTTATTGATTTCTTTTTTTATTCCATTATGGTCATAAAACATATTTTGTATCATTTAGGTTCTTTTATATTTCTTGCAGTCTCCCCCTGCCTCACACCAGGATATGGCCTTTCTTGGTAAATGTTCTGTGGGTGCTTGAAAAAAATATGGATATTCTACTGTTGTTAGATGGAGTATTCCATAAATGTTAATTACAACTTGTTGGTTGAGAGTGTTTTTGAATTCTTTTATACCCTGCTGATTTTCTATCTAGTTTATCTATCAACTGTTTAGAAAGGGTTATTGAAATCTCAAGTTATAATTATAGATTTGCATATTTCTCCTTTCAAGTCTATCAGTTTTTGCTTCACATTTTTTGCATCTCTGTTTCTTGGTGAATGCACATTTAGAATTGCTATGTCTTCCCTGTTAGATTGACTCTTTTGTCATTATGCAATAACTGTCTCTACCTCTGGTAATTTTCTCTGCTCTGAAGTCTCATTACTCTGATATTAATATAACTGCTCCCCATTTCTTTCAATAAATATTTGCATGATATATCTTTACTATTATTTTACTTACAACCTACCTATATTGTTATATTTGAAGTAGGTTTCTTGTATATGGTATATATTTTGGTCATGTTTTTTAATCTACCTTGCCAATTTCTGTCTTTTGTGTATTTAGATCAATTACCTATAATGTAATTACTGTTCTTAGGGCTTAACTCTGACTTTTTACGTTTTGTTTTCTGTTTATTCTCTGTGGTTTGTTGTTGTTGTCATTTATTGTCTGTGTCTTAGTAAGTTCAGGCTGCTACAACAAAGAACTATAGACTGGGTGGCTTATTTATTATTAGGAATTATTTATTTATTTATAGTTTTATAAATAAAACATTTTTATTTATTTGTTTTTTGTTTGTTTGTTTATTTCTCAGACTTCTGGTGGCTGGAAGGCCAAAATCAGGTCACTAGCATGGTTGTATTCCAGTGAGGACCCTCTTCCTGTTTGCAGACCCCCAACTTCTCTTTGTATCCTTACAAGGCAGAAAGAGAGTGAGAGAGCTCTCTAACTTCTTCTTATATGGGCACTAATTCCATCATGAGGGCTCCACCAACATGATCTCATTTCCTCCCAAAGGCCCCACCTCCAAATGCCATCACATTGGGTATTAGATCTCAACATATGAGTTTTGGAGGGACACAGATATTTGGTCCATAACAGTCTGTTCATCTGTTTTCTTTTTCCTGACTTCCTGTGGGTTACTTGAAGATTTTTTAGCAATCCATTTTTACTTATCTTTAGTGTTTTTGTGTACATCTCTTTATATAACTTATTAGTGGTTGTTCTAAGTATTATATTGTATAACA
This sequence comes from Diceros bicornis minor, assembly GCF_020826845.1. NCBI lineage: Eukaryota > Metazoa > Chordata > Mammalia > Perissodactyla > Rhinocerotidae > Diceros > Diceros bicornis. The sequence goes on from NC_080760.1 coordinate 7,520,779, forward strand.
TCACAATTTACTAGTGTCATTATTTTACCAGGTCACTGATGTGGAGAATCTTACCTCACTTTACTTCTATTTACCCTCCCACATTTACAATGTAATTGTCTTATACATTTACTCTATATAAATTTAGAACCACATAAGACAGCAGTAAAGTTTTTGCTTCAACCATCAAACATGATTTAGAAAACTCAAGATGAGAAGAAAAATCTATTGTATTTACCCATATTTTTGCTCTTACAATGTTCTAGCTTCCTTCCTGATGTCCCAAGCTTCCTTCCTCTTAATTTCCTTTTGGTTTAGAGAATTTCCTATAGCCATTCCTTAGAATAGGTCTTTTGAAAACATACTCTTCTAGTGCTACTGCTCTGAATATGTTTTTTTTTTTCCCAGCTTTACTGAGACATCATTGACATATAACATTGGGTAATTTTAAGGTGTACAATGGGTTAATTTGATACAGCTATATATTATGAAATGATTGCCACCATTGTGTTAGCTAACACCTCCGTCATATCACATAACTACCAGTTCTTTTTGTGGCGAGAACATTTAAGATCTACTCTCTTAGCAACTTTCAAGTATATACCACATGTTATTAACTATAATCACCATGCTGTAAATTAGATCCCAAGGACTTATTCATCTTAAAACTGGAAGTTTGTGCTCTTTTACCAACATCTCCCCATTTACTTCACCCCCAACCCCTAGTAACCACCATTTTAGACTCTGTTTCTGTGAGTTTGGCTTTTTTATATTCCACATATAACTGATATCAAGCAGTACTTGTCTTTCTCTGCCTGACTTATTTCACTTAGCAAAATGCCCTCAAGTTCCATCCATATTATTGCAAATAGGATTTCCTTCTTTCTTATGGCTGAATAATACTTCATTGTTTTTGTGTGTGTGTGTGTATGTGCGTGTGTGTATCTATCGATAGATAGATAGATAGATAGATAGATAGATAGATAGATAGATAGATCATATTTTCTTTATCCATTCATCCATTGATGGACACTTAGGTTGTTTCCATGTCTTGGCTATTGTGATCCACTGTGAGTTAATTTTTGTGATGGGTATAAGGTCTGTGTCTAGAGTCTTTTTTTTTCTTTTCGTGTGGATGTTTTATATGTTATTGAAGTTAAGCTGGTATAAATTCAAATTAGTGTGCTAAAACTTTAGGTTGTTAAATGTAATCACCATGGTAATCACAAATAAAATAGCTATAGAATACATATAAAAGGAAATAAGGATGGAATTTAAACATTTCACTACAAAAAAATCAACTCAAGACAAAAGAAGATAGTAATGCAGGAAATGAGCTACAAAATGCTACAAGACATACAGAATACAAATAGCACAATGACAGAAGTAAGTCTCTCCTTATCAGTAATTACTTTAAATGTAAATGGATTAAACTCTCCAATCAAAAGACAAAGATTGGCAGAATGGATAAAAATACATGATCCAAACATGTGCTGTCTATAGGAGATTTACTTGAGACTCAAAGACTTGAAATTGAAAGGAGAGAAAGAAATATTCCACACAAATAGTCATTAAAAGAGAGTAGGGGTAGCTATTCTAATATCAGACAAAATAGACTTTAAGTTTACAAGAGACAAAGAAGGACATTATATATTTTAAAAAGTTCAATACTGCAGGAAGATATAGCAATTATAAACATGTATGCCCCTAATGACAGACCATCAAAATATTTGAAGCAAAAACTGACAAAACTAAAAGGAGCAATAGACAGTTCTACAATAATAGTTGGAGACTTTAATGCCCCAATCACAATAATGGATAGAGCAGACAGGAGATGAGCAAGGAAATAGAGGACTTAAACAAAACAATACACAACTAGATCTAATAAACATATACAGAACACTCTACCCAGGAACAACAGAATACACATTCTTCTCAAGTGCACATGGGATATTTTCCTGGATAGATCATGTGTCACAAATTAAGTCTCAATAGATTTAAAAAGATATATATCACACAAAGTATCTTCTCTGACCAGAACAGGATAAAATTAGGAATCAAAAACAAAAGGAAACTGGAAATTTCACAAAACTGTGGAAATTAAATGTCACACCTTTAAACAACCAATGGATCAAAGAAAAAATTACAAGGGAAATTACAAAATACTTAGAGACAAATTAAAACAAAAACACAACATACCAAAACTATGGGATGCAGGGAAAGTGGTGCTAAGAAGAAATCTATAGCTATAAATACTTACACTAAAAAACAAGAAAGATCTCAAATCAACAACATAACTTTACAACTTAAGGAACTAGTAAAAGAAGAACAAACTAAACCCTGAGCTAGCAAAAAGAAGGAAATAATAAAAATTAGAATTGAGGTAAATGAAATAGAGAATAAAAAAACAATGAGAAAATCAATGAAACCAAAATTTAGTTCTTTGAAAAGATCAACAAAATTGACAAATTTTTAACTAGATGAACAAAGAAAAGAAGAGAAGAGACTCAAATTACTAAAATCAAAAGTGAAAGTGGGGGCATTACTACAGATTCTACAGAAATAAAAAGGATTACAAAAGAGTACTGTGAAAAATTCAATATCAACAAATTGAATAACCTAAATGAAATGGACAAATTCTTAGAGACACAAAACCTACCAAGACTAAATCATGAAGAAATAGAAAATCTGAAAAATCTATAACTAGTAAGGAGATTGAATCAGTAATCAAAAATATTGCAACAAAGAAAAGCCCTGGATCTGCTGGCTTCACTGGTAAATTCTACCAAACATTTAAAGAAGTAGTACTAATCCTTCTCAAACTTTTCCAAAAAAATTGAAAAGGAGGGAATAATTTCTAACTTATTTTATGAGGCCAGCATTACCCTGATACAACGCCAGACAAAGACACTACAAGAAAAGAAAACTATGGAACAAAATCCTTTATGAACGTTGAAGCAAAAATGCTCAACAAAATACTAAAAACAGAATTCAGCAGCATATTGAAAGGATTATACACCATGACCAAGTGAGATTTATTCTTGGAATGCAAGGATGGTTTAATATATGAAAATCAATTTATATAATATTCCACATCAACAAAATAAAGAAAAAAAAACCCCTCATGATCATTTCCATTGAAGCAGAAAAAGCATTTGACAAAATTCACCATCCTTTCATGATAAAAATAGTCAACAAATTAGGAGTAGAAGGAAATTACCTCAGTATAATAAAAGCCATATGTGAAAAACCCACAGCAAACATATTCAATGGTGAAAGACTGAAAGCTTTTTCTCTAAGATCAGGAATGAGGCAAGGATGCCTGCTTTCACCACTTCTGTTCAGTACTGGGAGTTGCAGCCAGAGCAAGTAGGCAAGTTAAAAAAAACAAAAGGCATCCAAATTTGAAAGGAAGAAGTAAAATTATCTCTGTTTGCAGATAGGATCTTACATGTAGAAAACCTTAAAGATTCCACAAAACCACTGTTACAGCTAATAAATGAATTCAGCAAAGTAGCAGGATACAAAGCCAACACACAAAAATCAGTTGTATTTCTATACACAAACGATGAACAATCTGAAAAGGAAACTACAAAAACAATTCCATTTACAATAGCATCAAAAAGAATAAAATATTTAGGAATTAACTTAACCAAGGAGATTAAAGACACAATAAAAACAACAAAACGTTGCTGAAAGAAATTAAATAAGATATAAATAAATAGAAACACATTCCGTGTTTTTAGATTGGAAGACTTAATATTGTTAAAATGTCAATACTACCCAAAGCTATCTATAGATTCAATGCAATCCCTATCAAAATCCCAATGATGTTTTTTGCAGAAATAGAAAAAGCCATACTAAAATTCATATGAAATCTCAAGGGACCCCAAATAGTCAAAACAATCTTGAAAGAGTAGAACAAAACTGGAGGGCTCACATTTCCTTCTTTCAAAACTTACTACAAAGCTACAGTCATCATGAGTGTGGTACTGGCATAAATACATACATATTGACTAATGGAATACAATAGAGAACCAATAAATAAACCCTCACATATATGGTCAAGTGATTTCTGACAAAGGTGCCAAGACTATTCAATGAGGAAACGAGTCTTTTCAACAAATGACGCTGGGAAAACTGGGTATCCACAGGCAAAAGAATGAAGTTAGACTCTTACCTAATACCATATACAAAAATTAACTCAAAATGGATCAAGGATGTAAATGTAAGACCTAAAAGAATAAAACTCCTAGAAGAAAACATAGGACAAAAGCTTCATGACATTGGATTTGGTAAGGTTTTTTGGATATGACACCAGAGGCATAGGAAACAAAAGAAAACATGGACCAATTGGACTTCATGAAAATTTTATGCATCTAAACAGATTATCAACAGAGTAAAAAGACAACTCACAGAATGGGAGAAAATATTTTCAAATGATAGGAGATTAATATCCAAAATATATAGAGAACTCCTAAAACTCAACAACAACCACATAAACAACATAATTCAAAAATGGGAAAGGGCTTGAATAGACATTTCTCCAAAGAAAATATATGAATGACCCATAAGCACATGAAAATGTGCTCAACATCACTAATCACCAGGGAAATGTAAATTAAAGGTACAATTAGATACCATCTCACATTCATTAGGATGGCCACTATCAACAAAAACAAAAACAACAATTGCTGGTGAGGATGTAAAGAAATTGGAACCCAACAACATTTATGTTGTTGGTGTGAATGTAAAATGGTACAGCTGCTGCGGAAAACAGTGTGGAGTTTCCTCAAAAAATTAGAAACAGTATTACCATAGGATCCAGCAATTCAACTTCTAGGTATATACTCAAAAGAATTAAAAGCAGGGTCTCGAAGAGATGTTTGTACACTCAAGATCATAGCAGCATCATTCGCAATAGCTAAAATGTGGAAGCAAACTAAGTGTTCGTTGGTGGATGAATGGAAAAGCAAAATGTGATGTATACATAAAACGGAATATTATTCAGTCTTAAAAGGATGGAAATTCTGTAACATGTTACAACACGGTTAAACCTTGAAGGCATTATGCTGAGTGAAATAAGCCAGTCACAAAAAGACAAATACTGATATTTCCACTGAAATTAGATACTTAGAGTACTCAAAATCATTAAAATACAAATATAATGATGGTTGCCAGGGCCTGGAGGGAGAGAAGAATGAGGAGTTATTGTGTAAAGGGTTCAGAGTTTCAGTTTCACAAGATGAAAAGGATTATGGGGATGGATGGTGGTGATGGTTGCACAACAATGTACAAAATTTAATACCACTGAACTGTACACTTAAAAATGATCACAATGGTAAATTTTATGTTATGTGTATTTTACCACAATAAAAAAATATGTTTTCAGAAAAAAAATGGGCATGAGATCTGAACAGACACCTCGCCAAAGAATATATACAGATGGCAAATGTGCATATGAAAAGATGTTCAATATCATATGTCAATAAAAAATTGCAAATCCAAAACACTGTCAATGCCAAAAGCTGGTGGGGGTATGGAGCAACAGGAACTCAGTTTCATTGCTGGTGGAAACACAAAATGGTACAGCCACTTTGGAGGGCAGTTTGGAGGTTTCTTACAAAACTAAACATACTATTACCATACAATTCAGCAATAGTGCTCCTTGATATATACCCAAATGATTTAAGTTATGTCTACACAAAAATCTGCACGAAGATGTTTATAACACCTATATGCATGATTGCCAAAACTCAGAAGCAAGATGTCCTTGAATAGGTGAATGGATAAATAAACTGTGGCACATCCAGACAACGAAATATTATTCAGTCTAAAAAGAAAGGAGCTATCAAGTCATGACAAGACATGGAAGAAAGAAGCCAATTTGAAAAGGCTACATACTGTATGATTCCAATTATACGATATTCTGGAAAAAGGCAAAACTATGGAGACAGTAAAAAGATCAGTGGCTGTCAGGGGTTTGGGGAGGGAAGGGTGAATAGGTCGAGCACAGAGGATTTTTACAGCAGTGAAAATGCTCTGCATGATATTACAATGGTGGATGCATATTATTATACATTTGTCCAAACACATAGAATGTAAACATCAAGAGTGAACTGTAACGTAAATTTTGGGCTCTAGGTGATTGTGAGGTGTCAATGTAGGTTCATTGATTGTAACAAATATACCACTCTGATGGGGGATGTTGATAGTGGGTGGGGTTGTACATGTGTAGGGATAGGCAGTATATGGAAATTCTCTTTACTTTCTACTCGATTTTGCTGTGAACCTAAAAAATTTTTTAAAATTAAATGCTGTGCCACTTACTTCTGGCCTCTGTGGTTTCCAATGTGATAGCTGCAGTCATTTGAATTGTTTACCCCCAATACGTCAAGAGTCATTTCTCTCTCACTACCTCTATGCTTATTTTTTGTCTTAATTTTTTGCAAGTTTGACTTTTAGATGTCTTGGTATAAATTTATCTGGGTTTATTCTCTTTTGGGTATACTCATCTTCTTGAATCTGTAGGTTAATATTTTTCCCCAAATACGAGAAGTTTTCAGATTGAGTAATTTTTAGTACTCACTAAAATTTTTCCTTTCTGGGACTGTGACAATATAAATGTCAGATCTTTTATTACAGTCCTACATGTCCTTTAGGTTATGTTCATATTTTTTTTCAGTCCATTTTCTCTCCTTTGCTTAGATTAGGTAATTTCTGTTATTCCATCTTCAAGGTTGGTGATGCTTTGCTCTATGTCTTCCTTTCTGCTCTTGACCTCATCCATCTCAGTCATTGTACTTTTTAGGTATAAAATTTCTATTTGGTTCTTCTTTATACATTCTTTGCTGAGACTTTCTATTTCTTTTCTGAGATTTTCTACTTTTTCGTTGGTTTCAAGCATGTTTAGAATTGCTCGTTGAAGAATTTTTATCATGGCTACTTAAAATCTTTTTCAGATAATTCTAACATCTGTACTCTCATTACTGGCATTTATGATTTTTTCTTAAGTAGAGATCGTCCTGGTCTGTGGTTTTATGAACAATTTTCACTTGAAATGTAGACAGTTTGTATACTATGTTATGGATTCTGGATCTTATTTTTATCTTCTCTTTCAGCTGCTTCCTCTGATACTGCTCTGATGGGTGAAGGCAGGGATATCATCTTTCCTGCCGAATCAAGGTGAAGTCCAGGTTCCCCACTTGACCACCTTAGGTACTGGAGGAGGGACTTCTCATTACTGCTGGGTGTGGATGGGATTTCTGGCTCCCTACCAGGCCTCCAGTGACACTTCCCTGTTACTGTTATTACTGTTCTCCATGTGGCCTCCATGAACACCATGTGGGAGGAAGTGGTTGGCGGCCTCTGTACTGCTGAGTAGTGGTTAAAGTCCTGAGTCTCCACTAGACCTCCTCTGACACTATCCTGAGTGGAGGAAGAGGGCTCCTCATTACTGCTGGATGGGGTTGGAAGTTCAGGGTCCCCACATAGTCTCCAATGACACTGGGGTGGGGGTTGGGGGGTCATTACCTGCTAATGGGCATGAAAGTGCCAGTTCTCATTTGACCTTCTCTGACACCACCTTGGCCAGTGCTCGGCAGGTGAGAGGTACCTCATAACAGCCTAGTGAGATGGAAGTCTAGGCTCTCTACTCAGCATTTGCTGGGGTGGGTGGGGGTGGGGTCACTATTTACCTGTGGTGTTTGGCTTTAGTTTAGTGATTGTTGCCTAAAGCTCTTTATGTATTACTAGACCGTCCCTTTCTTGTCCTTTGGCTTTTTAGGGGGCATTTTTTTTTCTTTGACATTTGGTATTTCTGGATTCTTGGCTTCTTCAGCTCCAAGTCTGTGATATATGGGGCAGAAAGAAAACCCAGGGAATTCACCACCATGTATTCCGTGGGTTCCAACATCTCTAGCTGGTCTGTCTTCTTCTTTCCACCTTTTGGAGATTTCTTATAGATATTTTACATACAATGTCCAGGGGTTTTAGTTGTACTTAGTAGAAGGAATAAGGTAAAATATATCTAATCCATCTCCCCAGAAGTGTAAGTCTCTAGATTTCTTTTTATTTAGAATCAGTTTGATTTCTGTCATTTTTAACCAAAGATATATATGGCTTATTTCTATTAGTCACATTTGAGGAAAGCTGGGAGTGAATATTATAATGCACTCACTGATAAAACGAAAGGGGTGAGGTCATATGGAACAAGTGCAGTAGCCTGGAATTTCCACCACAACCGGAGGTGGTAGGGAGGGTTCAAGCCATCTGCCTGGTGTCCAGCAGCAATAACAGACTGATCCCTCACCATGTGGAAGCCATGCTCTCAGAGGAGGGGAGTGGACTGCTAGAGAAAATCCATGTTGCAAGAGGAAGTAACCCATTGGAAGAAGATTCACACTACAGCTAGCCTCGAGGACTCCAAAAATCAGAGAGGAGAAATGAAAATTTTCTAGAGGAGCCACAGATAATTTGCTATAACTGCTGGCATGAAAATGTCCTACTGACTTCATCTTTGAGTGTTTGTTAGTGAAGAGAGCCAGTTGTCTAGTAGGTTTTATTTCCCCTATTGGTTTAAGCTTAAGTGCATCAGAGAGCACTTGCTATCTCAAGTTACGGTTATTTTGCTACCTGTGAGATGGCGCCAGGTCATACCTGAGCTCAGTGCTATGGGCTCAGAAGTTCTAGTGTCCATTCTCCTATCTAAGGATACAATTTTGACCACCCTGGGAGGATAAAATCATACAATAACAAAGATCACATCTTAAAAAATATTAATAAATAAACTTATGAACTTTTTAAGTTCAATCTTACTTTCTAGTAAATGACTTAAAATAATTTAATTTATTAATTATATGTCTTTTCTAAACGTTATTAGTCTGAGAGTTAATCTGCATAGAACCACTAGTTGAATATTCTGTAGTTCATTTTTACCTCTATCCCTGTTAACTGGATCATGTACAGCCAAAATTATTCCAATGTCACATGCCCTTGTTTTACAATAAGCCCTAGTCCAATTTCCTCAATAATACCATCTATAGATGTTATTCCAACTCTTTGAAAATCTCTAATGAAAGTGACTCACTGAGACACCATATTCTATCTTTGATTCATTCCTAATTGTTAGAAAATTCTTTCTTGCCAAACTAAATTCTATGTATATGTGTTTTCCACTTCGTTTTCCCACTAGGGCAGATCAGAGCCAGGTAAATCCCATCTTCACATGAAAGTCTTTCAAATAGTTAAGATAGAGATCAAATTCTATCTCACTCCTCTCTGTTCCTAAGTCATCTATTTTCCAGCCCAAACAAAACAAAACAAAATAAAAACAACAGTAAACAAATCTTCTGGTTCTTTCTACTATTCCTCTTATGAGGTGATTTCAAGTTCTCTCACCAACTGATTCTAACTTAGGACCACCTCCATTTCCCAGTGCCCTCCTCAAGTCACCTGCATTGCCCATGTCTGGACACCATGTTTATATTGATTTGACCCAAGGTCACATTACTCTTCTGTGACGTTCATACAGTAGCATTCATTTAAGGACTACTTATTGAGCAACTACTTTCCTGAGAATAGAGAGATGTACGAAATGAGAGTCAAGGCCTCAAGCCAGGTACGGTGTTGCAGGGATCTCGTAAGACGTTTATAAATCTACAACATATTAGGAAGAAAATGGTAAACACCAGGACAAAGCTAGAGATTGTGTTTTATGAGAGCACAGATCACAGAAAGATTGCATCTGACCAGGAGGACATGAAAAGTTCTATAATGTGAGAGGCATTTCAAATCGATTCTGGATGTGTGGATAGGACCTGGACTTATAGAGGTAATATAGAGGGGGGAATATTGATACTTAATTTTCACTTAACCACCCAAGAGCCGAAGCTTGGCTTGTATCCCTATTAATATATTTGCAAAACTGTTTCTGTTCTTTCTTTTTACTTTTAACCGAACGTAAAGTATTATTTTAATCTCTATTAAGCTTTAATTATTAAATGAGTCTAGATACTTGAAATGGTTTGTATCCTTATCCTGTTATCCATAGTGTTCATTACCCAACAAGCTTCTCATCACCCAGTAATTTGATACATTTTCCTTCCACTCCTTCCTCAAAGTCTTTAAGGAAAAGAGGGGCCAGGACCAAGCTGAGAGCAGGCATGCTCTCACCCTGGAAATTGCCCTCAGAGGTGACCTTCGTCTCACTCATCACTCTTTGACTCTCACATTCTTCTACTCACATCTCACCATCCTTCCATAAGGATAACAGGAGACCCCCCTGTCAGATGCCCTGTTGAAATCCATATCTGTTTACCAGCTGACAAAACTGACAAAAAAGGAAATTAGGCTAGCGTGTACAACAATGTGTTATTAGTAAATCGATGGTGACTTTGAGGATCATTGTTTTCTTTTCAAACATTTAGAAATTGTTCCTAAATTCTTGTTTAAATTCTACAGCAGGCTTTCAAGTTTATAATTGGTAGAATTCTTTCCCAGCAAGGACACTGGAAGTTCACTTCCCACATTTGTGTACCCACATCCATTTTCTGGTCTTCCCCACTCTACAGGTTTCCACAATTACCCACCGTGGATCAGTGATCCTAGTCAGCCAATCATTCAACAAATATATGAAAGTTTTGTCCACATGGGTATATGATTCATTTTGGCCAAGAGGTTCAAACTCTTATCAAGTAGAATTTTGTCTTATGATCTCCTTGCACTTGGATTTCCTCTTAATATTTGCCTTATTGTTTCTGTCCAAAATGATTCAGTTTTATGGGAAAGACTGAATAAACATAGGAATTAATGAGTTTTATTTTCTATTTGTCAATCATCAGCATTCCCCACTGACCTCTGGCAGATCTATCTTTTTACTTCTCTCTGCCTCTTTGAGGACAGCTCCATAATAATGTAAGTGTGGAAGAACAGGCTTTGAAGTGTGAACCTGGGCTACATAACTGCTGACCTTGAGCAGGAGACCGGGCTTCTCTAGGCCTCCATCTTCTGCTCTGAAAAATGGGGATAATGACACAAACCCGTGACAACATTATAGAATTGAAAGAAACACAATCTGACTCTGGTAGGCGCACAGAAAGTGATAATTCATAAACCATTTTTTAATTCATGTATTTGATTAAGATCCCTAACATTTTTCCTAAATTTTTGTTCTCTTGGTGTTTACACCATCTTTAAAATGAACATTATATGTCTTGTCATTCTTTCAATATTTATTCTTTCTCATATCTTTCTATTTGAGTGTGCTCTTTTTATATCTGAGCTAAATTTAGATCAATTAAACAACATGGATAAATAGCACAGTGTTTAGTAAAAAAAGTCAGACACAAAATACACATGTTGCAGGACTTCATTTATATAAAGTTCAAAAACAAATTAAATGAAGTGAAGTGTTTAAAAGCGTGCTTTTGTTTGAAAACGACTCAGAAGAGCAGGATGGGAGATCCTCACCACTTAGAATGGAGGGTCCTTCAGGAGAGGGAGTCAGGATGCGAGGGCACAACGCTCTTGCTGCTGGTAGACCTAGGTGGTGAACACGATGTGATTACATCATACTAATTCACGATGCTGTGTGTTCATGTTTTATCTATGTTTGTTTATGTGTCTTGTGTTTCATGATAAGGTTTTTTTTTAAAAGGTTACTTAAAGCTAATTTAATTTTTAAAAGATTACTTAAAGCTAATTTTATATATTATAAAATGTGTGAGGATGGGAACAATGAGCAGAATTTTATTACAAGCTTAGAGAACTCTCATTAAGTTTGACTAAACTTTACTGTTACTTTGAATTATGAAGGGTCAAACAAACAATAAGCATCCTCGCCCTGCCCTGCAGTAGGTTTTATTACCAGAATTGGGGGCTTACCTTGCTACCACCTCAGTCTGTGAGTTCATAATTTCTGTCTGGTTCCACGTACAGGTGTGACCAATGTCAGAGACAAGGCATATTCCTGGGAGAATCTGTAGTGCTGAGTCTGGAAAACTCTTGAACCTCCCCTCACTGTCCTGTGTCCCTTCTCCACTCCACTCCCAAACATCTCTCATCTGTCCACCCACACAACACACAAAGCAGCCTTTCAGTCAAATAAAGCAGTACTCTATCTGACACAATTTTGGACAAGAGAAATAATCCAGTCACCTCATTAAACCCATGACATTTCTTTTCCACTCCCCTCATCTTTTGCACTTAATCTCATAGATGAATAAAGTCCTATAGAGCCCAACATATGTTGGAATAATGAAGGAAATTAGTATGTACATTTTCAAATACCTCATCATAAAGAATGTATAGTAATTAAACAAAACAAATTTCTTTACCGTCTACTTTGTACTTATGTGCTCAAAACTTAGAGAAATAAATTTCCAGTCCCAATATGATGGCATAGACCCATTTCCCTCTGTACTTTCTGACTAAATACAACTACCAACCCTGGAAGTTACCAAAGGAAAACAGTGAAAGGCAGTAAGAAAAAGACGAATGGGTTTGGGAACTTGAGACTTAATGTAAAGCTCCCCAGCAAGATGTCCACATTTCCTGCCCCATCAGCAGAAGAAGGTGGCACAGGCCCAGAGCTTCTCAACCCTCAACCTGCAAGCAGACCCATTCCTCCAACACATCAGGCAGCACCACAACAGCCAGGGGAGGAAGCTCCCTCCAGCAGACCTGAGACTCCCTCCACTCAGAGATGCTGCGATCGTGGACACATCTGTCCTCTGACACAACCTCCTCCATCCCCACAGGCAGGGGAATCCCATCACAGCAAGTGCCAGGCCAGGGAAGCCTCTTTACCCCAGCAAGCCTGAGACTCCTCTCCCCAGGAGACACATGGAGTGGGCGGGTGTAATCAGCAGGAGGACCACCATAGCCTGAGACTAACCACCCCAAGAGATACTCCATGGATGCCCACAAATATGCTGAACTGATGTTTTTAAATAGACATTTTTTAGAGCAATTTTAGGTTCACAGCAAAATTGAGAGGAGGATTTCTCATATATCCTCCGCCCCCACACATGCACAGTCTCCTCCATTATCAACATCCTTCACCATAGTGGTACGTTTGTTATAACTGATGAACCTACATCATTATCACTGAAAGCCTTTAGTTTACATTTGGGTTCATTCTTGGTGTTGAACATTCTATGGGTTTGGACCCACATATAATGACATATCCCCTGTTGTAGTATCATACAGTATAGTTTTGCTTCCCTAAAAATCCTATGTGCTCCACCTATGTATTCTTCTCTCCCTCCAACCCCTGGCAACCACTAATCTTTTTATTGTCTACATATTTTTGCCTTTTCCAGAATGTCATGTACTTGGAATGTTACAGTATGGAACCTTTTCAGATTGGCTTCTTTCACTTATGCCTTTAAGTTTCCTTCATGTCTTTTCATGGCTTGATAGCTCTTTTATTTTTAATGCTGAATAATATTCTACTGTTTGAATGTACCACAGTTTATTTATTCATTCATCTACTGAAGGATATCTTGTTTGCTTCCAAATTTTGGCAATTATAATAAAGGTGCTATAAAGATCCGTGTGCAGGTTTTTGTGTGAACATTAGTTTTCAACTCCTTTGGGTAAATATCAAGGAGGATTGCTGGATCGTGTAGTAAGAGTATGTTTAATTTTGTAGGACACCTCCAAACTGTCTTCCAAAGTGGCTGTACCATTTTGCATTACCACCAGCAACGAAGGAGAGTTTCTCTTGCTTTACATCCTTGCCAGCATTTGGTGTTGTCAGTGTTTTGGATTTTCACCATTCTAATAGGTATGTGGTAGTAAGTCATTGTTTTAATTTGCAATGCTCTAATGACATATGATGTTGAACATCTTTTCATGTTACTTTCCACCTGTATATATTCTTTGATATCTGTTCAGATCTTTTGCATATTTTTTAATCAGGTTGTTCATTTTCTTATGATTGAGTTTTAAGAGTTCTTTGTATATTTTGAATAACAGTCCTTTATCAAATATGTCTTTTGCAAATATTTTCTGCCAGTCTTTAGCTTGTCTTTTCATTCTCTTGACAGTGTCCTTCAAGGAGCAAAAGTTTTTAATTTTAATGATGTCCGATTTAGCAATTCTTTCTTTCATGGATTGTACCTTTGGTGTTGTTACCTAAAAAGTCATCGCCAAATCCAAGGTGACCTAGATTTTCTCCTATGTTATCTACTAAGAGTTTTATAGTTTTGAATTTTATATGTAGGTCTATGATCCATTTTAAGTTAATTTTTGTGACAGGTGTAAAGTCCATGTCTAGATTCATTTTTTTGCATGTAGATGTCCAGTTGTTCCAACACCATTTGTTAAAAAGACTATCTTTCTTCCATTATGTTGCCTTTGCTCCTTTGTCAAAGATTAATTGACTGTGTGGATCTATTTGGGGACTTTCTATTCTGTTCCGTTGATTTATTTGTCTATTCTTTCACCTATACCAAACTGTTCTGATTGCTGTAGCTTTATAGTAAGTCTGGAAATGGGGTAGTGTCCATCTTCAGACTTCATTCTTCTCCTTCAATATTGAGCTGGCTATTCTGGGTCTTTTCTTTCTCCATATAAACTTCAGAATCAGTTTGTCAATATCCACAAAATAACTTGCTGGAATTTTGATTGGGATTGCTTTGAACCTATGTACGGAGTTGAGAAGAACTGACATTTTGACAATATTGTGTCCTTTTATTCATGAGCATGGAATATCTCTCCATTTATTTAGTTTTTCTTTGATTTCTTCTATCAGAGTATTTTAGTTTTCCTCATATAGATCTCATCCATATTTTGTAAGATTTATGCCTAAGTATTTAATTTTTTTAGGACCTAATATAAATGATATTGTGTTTTTAATTTCAAATTCCAATAGTTCATTGCTGGTATATAGGAAAGTGAATTATATTTGTATATTAACTTTGTATTCTTCAACCTTCCAATAATTGCTTATTAGTTTCAGGAGGGTTTTTTTTTTTTTTTTTTTGGTACATTCTTTCAGATTTTCCACATAACAATCATGCCATCTCTGAACTCAGTTTTATATTTTCCTCCCAATCTGTTTACCTTTATTTTCTTTTGTTGTTAATGTATTAGCTAGTACTTCCAGTACAACGTTGAGAATGAGTGGTGTCCGATAAACACAATCTCAGCCAAGACTGTGAACAAGGTCAACGTAAACAAATATAAATCATGTTTACAGTATGTACCCTTGGTATGATGTGATGAAAATGACACTTGATCTCTGTGATCTTCCTCCCCAAACCCATAACATCAGTCTAATCATGATAAAAACATCAGACAAATGCCAATAAAGCAGCATCATACAAAATACTTGACCAATACTTCTCAGAACTTTCAAAATCATCAAAAACAAGGGAAATCTGAGAAACTTCCACAGCCAAGAGGAGTCTAACAAGATATGACCACTAAACGTAATTGGTATCTTAGATGGGATCCTGAACCAGAAAAGGGACATTAGGTAAAAACTCAGGAAATCTGAATATACTATGGACTTTAGTTAATAAGAATCTATCAATATTTGGTTCATTAATTTGTGACAAAGGAGCCACACTAATGTAAGATGCTAATCATAGAGGAAACTGTATGTGGGAAGTGGAGGAAGTGTATGGGAACCCTCTGTACTCTTTGCTTAATTTCTTTATAAATCTAAAACTGTTCTACAAAATAAAGTCTATTAATAAAAAGGAGGGGCAACAGGAGGGATCTTGTGGTAATGGAATTGCTCAGTATCTTGACATTGGTGGTGGATACACAAACCTATACATGCGATAAAACTGTGTAAAGCTAAATACACACACATGCACACAAGTGAGTAGAAGTAAGGCTGGAGAACTGTGAATAAGAATGGTGGATTGTATCAATGTCATTATCCTGGTTGTGATTTTGCAAAACTATAGTTTGCAAAATGTTACAATTGAGAGAATGGGTAAAAGATACAACTGCATGTGAATCTACAATCATCTCAAAAAAATTTTCAATTAAAAAAATTAAACAATACCTAAAATCATGTCTTCAGGAACATTAAAGAAGGAAAAATTTTGTGCAATTTCATGCCTCTGAACTCAGTCTTTATGTGAACCAAGGAATATTCAAAATTGAAGGATGATGCAAGTTCTAAGAGAAGGCAACAACAACAATAATCATAAGAAAAAAGAAGAAGAAAGAGAAGGACAAGCAGATGTAGAAGGAGAAATAGTAGTGCTCCCTTTGGAAGCCAGATGCCAACATTTTTTAGAAGCTAGAAATATCCCCTTTGGAGCATTACAAGCAGCTTCTGTCCCCAGGATGGAGGCCAGTATTTACCTTGGGAGCAAACAGCTTCATTATTTTTAATAATTGCATTAACATTTTTTATTATGCAGATGCAAGCCATTTCGTCTAAGCACACGGCACAATGACTAGCAGATAGAAGATGCTAAACAAATAATTTTTTAATAAAAGCAACTAGAGAAATGATCAAGAAATTTTTGAACTCAGATCTCAAGTATTATTCAGTATAGTTGACATGGAGCATTCTCAAGGATAGGGGTAGAGCATTAAACCCCTTGCAGGACACAGGCACAGGCTTCCTTTTTAAGCAAAATCAAGTTTCCTGTGATAGTGAGATGGACAAGGAGTAACAAGCTCACCAGCCCTGCCTATCTGAGGCAGTAGTCTCCCTACCTGATTCTTTCAGGTACAGTTAGCAGCATAAAGATAGTCCCATATCAAGGGTGAACATGGCAGCCGTAAATGAAGAGAGAAACTGCAGGTCCATGTCACAAGGAGAATAGAAAGACTAGCGCTCCTATAGGGGCCTTTAGTTTCCAGATGTCAAAGATCCTCTCAGGCTTCCTCTGCCAGAAAACCTCAACACAGTACCGCATAGACAACAATTTATAACATAAAAATTTGGATCAACAACTTAGAAAAGTGAGCCTTCCCTGGAGGCTATGGACTTTTATAGCACTTTGCTTCAATGTCTGGGCTTTTTTTCCCTTTTTTTCTGCACCTGCATCAGTATTGAATCAGCATCTGCTCCCATCACATGATCCAGGTACAGACGCGTCAGGTTGAGCAGATCGTATCTCCTCATCTGGCCTGGCATTTGTCTGTCATGCTGTGGCCAGAACGTGATACCTAGTTGACAAAACGCAGCCTTCACATATGTCAGGAGGCCCTTTGTTCCACCAGGGTGCCCCTGCTGTTTGGGGTCCTCCAAAAGTTCAGGGATTCAGGCCTCTATCTCATTGGCCCTTTCAAGACAAATGGCAGATCACAGATCACAGCAGGTGCTGTTCAGCTCAACACTTGTGCCTCCCCATACAAACGCACCTCTGCCTGTGCATTTCAATGTCAATCAAGGAGGCTTCGTCGTCGTGCGCATACCCATGAGTGTGTGTGTGCATGTGTGTTCTTACCCTGTGATTTGGAGTGTGCGAGTGTGTGCTTAGCTTGGATTTTTTCTTTTTTATCTTGAGCTTTATCCTGGGAGTTCTTGGCGACCCGGTTTAGGCGGCAATTAATAGCCTGGCTCAAGGGCCCCTACGAAAGACTCTGTAAAAAGCTGCAAATACAAAAAGTGGCTGCTCTATTGTCTGGTCCTAGGAAGTAGGAGAGATACAACAAGGATTCCACAGCACAAAAGTTATTCACACAACCTTCCTTCTCCCTCTGTAAGGAATTATAAACAGTGCTCAGACCTCTGAGAACAAGAAGATGTGTAAAATGTCTCATTCAAATTTTCTGAAAATTCCATTCAGAGCACATCTCAATGTATATATTTACCTCCAAAGGATTTATTACATTTTTTTAAAAAAGACACCAATATCATTATTATTTCCTGATAAGTTGGATATACCTGAGTGATGGATCAGTTTTTTAAGGCCAATAGACAAATAGCGTTAGGATGAGTTGGCCTCACCTTCCCAGTGTGAAGATCTTTCTCTATCAATCCTCTTCTGTGTGAGAAACACCTCAGTCAGCCACAAAACCCTCATGAATTACTTCTTTACATTCTAAATGTCCTTGCATTTGCATAAACCACTCCTGATGCTTAACAGTATATACTAAACTCCAGTTTGATTGAAAATTATGAATCCAAGCCTTTTTATAAGCAAATTGCAAGATCCAAATTTTTCTTAAGAATGATGACAGAAATTTAACATTGAGATTGCTTTCATTTTTCAGTCATTATTGAGTCTTAATGGGCAATTCCTAGAATTTTGGTCATTCCTTAAGAACAAGTGTGCTGACTGGCACAGGGATGGTGTTTGAATGTCTCTGCCACGCTGCTCAACTCTTTTCATGCCTTTCATACAATTTCACCTATGAAAGTTCCCCTCACATTCTCTGTGAGGCCCCGGTGTTCCAAGGCTGGTGAGGAGAGAGGGGCACAGTCCTGTGGTCTTCATATATATGGGACCCTCCCTGAAAGAGTCAGGACTGCAAAGATCACAGAGTGAACCTCTGAGAAATTAATAGGATGAAGAGATCTTTGCATCGCTTAGAAGTGTGAACAAGATAATCTCCACAGTACCTCCCAACTCTAAGACTATGTTATTCTAAAACTAGGTAAACACTGAATTAGTGAAGTGGCATCCCTGGGCCCGTGCATGAGGTCCCTAAACAGGCTTTCTCCAACCCTAGTGGACGGAATACCACCTGGATGATGGCTGCAGCTTCTTCATTTTCCACAAAGCTGTTCAGGACAGTCGTGTATGGACTCACCTCTGAGTCCTTTGAGTTCCCTGGTGTCAAGCCCTCCACCTCCAGCCAGAAAGAAGGCATTTGGCAACCACAAATGGCCCTCACACATGTCACTTCTGAATCTCTCTCGGTGCCCTAAGGTCCATTTGGCCTCTGAGCTGCTTGTTCAACAACTAAAATCTGGTCTTTTCTTGGGGTCAGTCCTTGAGAATATTGCAATCTGAACCAACATGTTGATGCTCATTTATTGAGAGTTATTTTAATGTTCCAGGCATGGTGCTCGGTGCAGTGGAGAAGGTGAATACACCAGGGCCCACCCTCTGATAACTGTGACCTTGTAAGACGTTGTAATCATGGCAAAAACAGGTGCCATGTAAAAATAAAATAAATATGAGATTTATATTGACTTAAGCAATTGGGGACAGTTTTGTGAAGTAGATGGTCTTTGAAAAATGGTTAGGATTTCAACAATTGGAAAAGGAGGAAGGGAAATATCTAGAAAGAAAGTCATAGGCTCAAAGAACAAAGTCAGCAAAGGAAAAGAGGCAAGGAATTGCAGGCTGTGTCCTGGACACAGCAAAGAGTAGGTTGGAGTGCAGGTATGCAGTGGGACAAGGGGTGCAGTGAGCTGTAGTTTGTCAAAGCAGAGTGGAGGCAGATTGCGGACACCTTGGCCACCAATTTAATGAGCCAGGACTTGGTTCTTTGGCAATGGCAAGTCTTTTGAAGAAGTCTGAGCAAAAGAGGGATTGCTCAAGCTAATTCTGGACACCATATGGAAGCTAGATGTGGCAGAGAAGGTGGGTTGGCAGGAGTCACTGAAATCCACTGGGCTTTTCTACCTCAGCTTCAGCTCACATGCTCCCTTACTCCTCCATTCGCTTCAGCCCTCCCCTCTCTAATGCACACAACCCTTTCTGAAGTAGGGTATTAATCCTTTTTAAAGATACTTTCTTTAAATTGAAGAGTCTTAAAAACTGAAAAATCTTCAAGACCCAAAAGAATGTCACCACAGTGGGAGGAAAGATGGGTGCTGGCTTGGAAGACCATGTTCTCTGTCGACCCTGCACAAAGTGGCCAGAGGGACACTGCAAAGGAGCTCTGCCTCTCTCCAGGCACGATTAAAAGTGACTTGGAGGAGAAAGCAAAGGGGAATGAGAACAGGAAAATGCTTCCTTTTCAGCACTGACTCCTCCCCAGGGAAACTCCAGAGCACTTGAACTGGCCTGAAAACAAGGTACAGGCACCAGCTTTTAAATCCAATGATTAGTCATATCCTTTTCTCAGGCTTGAGGTTTCAGCTTTTTTGCTCCCAACAAGGCTCAGTTCTGGAAGGCCTGCTGCAGGAGCCGAGCCACTGAGGCCCCATTCCATCTCTGAGCTGTAGCTCCACAGGCCTCTGCCCACAGCGCGGGATGAGTAAGGACTGTCTGCCTTCCCCTCCTCACACCCACCCTCAGTCTCCTTCCTTCCCAGAGAACAAGAATCACACAAAGAACTCACTGTTCTAGGGTCCGTTGCTCACATTCTTGTCTTTAATTGCACTGTATAAATAGTAATTTAATTTTTTGACCAGTGTCTATAGGTTACAAAATGGAAGCAAGAGAGAGAAGAAAAGAAAGGAAGCTGCAAACAACTCAAAGCCCGATTCCTGGAAGAAAATACTTTCTAAAACTGTGAGAGAGTGGAAAAGGCTTCAGAAATTCCTGTCGTCAAATCCAGCAACCAGGGATTTAGGTATTTCTTATTTTTCTGATGACAGATCACAAAGCCAAGGACCCAGGGGGCACAATGACACTAAAATCTCTCCTCTCACAAAAGCTCAGGGGACAAGCTTCTCGTTTTTTTAAATCAAGAGAAAAACCCAAATGGAAAAGGCAAGTGAGTCCTTCTGTAGCAAATGGCCTTGCTGGGCCTCTGGTTTTCTACGCCCTGCGTCTCCAGGCCTGAGGCTGGGGAGGGTCTCAGCTGACCACCCTGTGCCTGGATGGAGTCACCTTACACAGGGACAGGGCAGGTCTCCTGCAGACCCCTGCCTGCTGAGGCAGACTGCGTTCTTAGGAGGCTCCTTGCTGAAATGCTGTTGCCAGAGAGAAGACTGCCTGCCTCCCACTCAGGCTGCAGAGCCTACAAGCACAAAAGGAGGGTGGAGCATGATTCATTCTGAGCTGAAAAGTGACTCAAAAAGGAAACGGCCTGGTGTGCTGGGATGACACAGTTCATCATAACCTGCTGTGACCAGGCCTGTCTGTCACGCAGCTGCCTACCTTTGCCTTGGAAATCACTGGAGTGAACACTCCAGGCTTCCCCCGCTCAGTGACTAAGAGAATGCTCCTGGTTGAGCCTCTCTGACCACTCCCAGTCTCTGTGCCATGGTGATCATGAGACTGAAGGAAACAATTTAGGTGCCGAATAGAAACGCTTTACGTAAAAAGACTGACTGCTGCAGTGCCAGGAAGGAAAGCAAGAAAGAGAGGAGGAGACCCACAGGCAATCAGAATTCTTTGAGCCTGTGTTAACTTACCCGTCATAAATGTTTCCTGCTTCACGCTTACAACTCTCTCCAAATCACACGCAAAAAAAAAGAAAAAAGCTCACTTTTGTTTTCACAATTGACTCTTTCTCTCTCTCTCTCTTTCTTTCTTGTAAAGAGACTTTTATACCTTAAAACTTGAAACAGATCCGGTACTCCCTGAGTTGTTTTAACCCTGAAAAATAAAGATTAGAGTGAAGTATATGAAATTACTATTTTGGTAAGTCAAAAATGGGCAAATATCCTCCTTTTATATGGCTCAGTCTAACAGAGTACATAAAAGAGTAGTCAAAGCGTCTTCAAAAACTGCTATTTGTTTTTCAAAAGTTTCGTTGGCATCTCATGAGATGTTAGCTTAGCTTTCTACCAAGGCCCTGCTAACCTCTTTCTTACCTAGTCAGTCCTCACCCACTGTTCCCTATGCTGCCTAGAAGGTGACTGGTGGTCCACACTGCCTTTCTCCCCACCCATGAGATGCCAAGCCGATTCCAAGGCTACACACACAGTTGGCACTGACTTCTGGGCAAAGTTCACACCATACCAGGCTTATGGGCTTACCATAGAGTCTGTCACTGTCCCCAGAGGAGCCCTGGAACTGCCCCTACACCTCTTGGGAATGGCCAAAGCCACGTCAGACCTACTGGCATGCTTCAGGTGAAAGAGCCCACCCTCCTGCTAAGTCCCAGCTCAGTCGACTCCCATGTTCTCTGAATGGGGCAGAGTGAACCAGCTCCAGCGGGAGAGGGATACCACGCCATTCTCCCAGGTGAAGGTGATGCGTGCTGCTGAATCCCACCCTCTCAAAGGAGCCAAGTGTGATCTCTAAAGGACTCAGAAGAGGGACTACCACACCCCCCAACACACACACACACACCTCTTCTTATACACAGGACAAGACACCAGAACTTTTCTAAAAGTCACTGTTATTGGCTTCTGGTAAGTCCAGTTCTCCTTTCTTCCTTCCTTTCTTCTTTCCTTCAATGAAAATTTGTTGAATGTTTACACTATGCCACGCATTGTGCTTTTCCAACAAAAATTAATCAAATCTCATACTACCCTCGGAAAGCTGAGAGTCTACAAAGGGAGAATACACATATACAGGTAACCTAGGAATGCCTGTGCTATGCGAATATGAAGGAGGAACAATGAACTCAGCCTGGGAAGTTAGGTCCATGAGGGTATGGGTGGTGTGTATTGATATTGCTCAACCTACACATAGTGAATATGCAATGAAGATTTATTAGTGAATGAATGAGTGAATGACTGAGTGAATGAAGGAAGGAGTTGATTTTCTTTTATGTGTTAGGCTCTGTTCTAGGTACCAGGGATAAAGTAGTGAATAAAACAGACATGAATCTTTGCTTTCAGGTTAAGTGGGTTTGACAAACATGACACTTTGAGTTGTATTTAGGAAAAAAATAGATTTTAGAGATATAGTAGTTTTTTTTTTCAGAGAAAGCAGGATAAATAAGGAATTTGAGCAAAAGGAACAGCTTAGGGTCATGAAAGCACATGGAATGTACATACACAGTCCAGACAGGAAAACTATAAAATCAAAAAGTTTCTAAATCTCATGAATTTTAGAGGAAAAAAAATTAGTAACATGTCCTGGCCTCTGCTTTTGACCCTGTTAAAATGATTATTACCATTTTCAGACCTTTCCCTAGTCACCAAAACAGAAAGGAGAAAATAAAGGAAATCAGTCTGACATTCGATTTGCCTCCTTTAATAGTGCTTTACCTTCAGCTTAAACTTCATGAACAGGCCAGACAATTAGCATGAGTCATCAGAGGCCAGCTGGGTGACAGAAAGAGATACAGAACCCGTCCTCCAGGAGAGCACCTGCCTCGGCGCTGCCCTCTGGCTCCTCGGTGCTGGTTTTCTCAGGCTTGCCTGAGACTCTTCACTCTCTCTGATTCCCAATAAACACTAAAGATCAATTTAGCAAATTTATATTTCTAATACCATATTTTTATTCTATTGAGGTAAAATGTACTTACAGTGGAATGCATGGATTATAACAATACAAATTAAAACTTTGATAAATGCATACACCTGAGAAACCACCTCTCTAATCAAGACACAGAATGTTGTCACCCCCGAAATCTCTCTCAAGCCCCTTCCTAGACACCACCTATATGCAGAGGTAATCCCTTTTCTGATTTCTATCACCACATATTAATTTTTCCTGATTTTGAACTTCATATAATGGAATCATAAAATATATAATCTTTAGGTCTGTCTCCCTCAGCATGATGTTTTTGAGATTCATCTATGATGTTTCATTTGTTCATTGATTCTTTTTATTTTTAAGTAATAGTCCATTGTATGATTACACAAGTGGTTTATCTAGTCTCTTTTCATAGACGTTCAGTTTCTTTTCCCCCCTTTTTTTGCTTTAATTCACACAATCTTTTAAAGTAAAGTAAGTTCAGGTCACTTCATAAGCCACTTAGAAATATCTATTTGTCTTCTAGAATAAACCTTGTAAACAAGTCTGTATGTCCTCTCCTACCCAAAACAATGTTGTGCTGTCTTCTCATCTCAACAGCCCTTATGCTAGGGAATGTTGCAGACTGGCCAAAATGGAGAAAATTCTTCAGAAATACCACTTTCTCCAGAGTCTCTGGGTTTTCTCCTTCGGTCTGCCTTGATAAGAGCTGGTGTATGGGATGAGACAATGGTACAGCTAACTGCCTCACTGGCTTTGAGAGGAGATTCTGAGTTTTAAAAGCAGACTGTATTTTGAACATTTTATATAGTGTTTATCTGATATTGTCTATATTTATTCCATGTATGTTGAATAACATAGCATAGGGAGGCATACAATTTAGGACTCCAAGAAATTAGCTTTTCTTTCATACAATAAATTATGTTCCCTAATTTGACTTAGGAAACGAAGAATGATATTTAACGTGGTCATATGAATAAAATAGAAAGGAAGGCACAAAGCTCAAGCAAGATTTGGGAAAGAAGATGCATAAATTTTCCCAAAATATTAATTAAGGAAAAGAAGGCTGATCACTGATCTCATCATGGAACAGCAAAGTCTTACTATGTGCCATATGCTTTACCTGTGCTGCAGGACTGAATCCTCACAGTAGCTAAGTATGATGGTGGTTAACTCGGTAAGAAATGAAGGGCAACATGTTCTAAGTGATGTTTCTAAGGAGTCAATACTAGGAGGTGATGGAGTCAGAATTCCAGCAGATGCAATTCTAATTTTAATGTCTTCCCTTTTACTGTATTGCTTTTACAAGAAGCTCTCAGGACCAAGCCAGAAATACATCGCAATTCATAGTGGAGCTACATTAATGGCATTTATCCCATAGTAAAAAGGGAACTATGCAGAGCTTCTTCAGCTGAGGCTTGGTTTCAGCTACATCATTCAATGCTTGTTGGAGAATGTTGAAGGAGTAAAGTTAACATTGATAACTGTGCTGCGATTTTTCCTATCTTGATGGTGTTACAGCGTGCTGCATCTGAGCCCACACAGAGATTCAGTGTGAGATTGTCATTTATGGGATTGTTTACAGAACTGGTGTGAATGAGGGGCAAGATCTTGGGAGGTCTGCTTACAGGCATTGACATATGTGGGATTTTTTTGTCACAGTAGAGGGAGGATATTTCTACTATTATTATTTTGTCCTAATAATGGATAAATAAAAGGGGATGAGGACAACTGTGGGATTGGGTTGACATTTAACCAGTGAAGAAGTTGTTTGCAAGGAGACTTCGTTCCTGGGCACAAGCAGACACAGGCTCTGCAGACAGTAGCGAGAGGGAGCCCTTTGTGAGGAGTTGCAGCTTCATGAGCATCAGGTAGCACTGTATTGGCACCAGGCTTGCCTCCTTACCGTGGGTCCTGTAAACAGCAGAAGGCTGAGGTGCCCTCCTGCAGCCACGGTGAGAAGACGCGTCAGTCAGCCAGGACACAGCAGACATGGGTGGGCACAGGGCTGTCTGTGCCGACTGGAGGCTTTAGGAAACACCTGAGGCAGTCCTTCCAGCTGAGGCAGCTCTGTAAGGGGCTTGAAGAGATAAGAGCCAAGGGCTACTGTAATTGGACCATTAATGTTACAATGATCTTATTCATTCATTCATTTTTAAAAATGAGTTTACACAATCTCTGCGCCTTTGCCTGTGCCAAGTGCTAGAGGTACAACAATCAGCAAAACACCCCTGCCTTCATGGAACTTTCTCTAGTAAAATGGCATCAGTCAAATCACATAAAAATCAGTATAGCTTCACAAAATATGATCTGTGCTATGAAGGAAAAGCAAAGTGTCCCATGAAAGCATCATAGCAGCTCCTGCCCATGGCTAGGTGATTGGGGGTGGGGGGGACTTTAAAAGGTGGTATATTGGGTAGAGGGTGCAAGGATGCAGGTGTCGGAGATGACTGCTAGGTTTCAGAAGTGGAACGTGAATGGATAGTGTGCCGCACACTGAGACGCAATGGCCTGGCAAAGCCCATCACGGAGTTTATGAACGGAATGAAGAAGAGCAATGTGGCCATGCCTTCGTTCATTCACTTGAGAAATATTTAATTCATGCTCGAAGGCACTAAGCACTTTGCCAGACATGCCTCCAATGTCAAATCTTTTAATTCACATTTTAGATTCCTTTTTATGCAAAATCTTTAGATTCCAATAAAAGTAGCATAGTTATAAAAATTACATCAGAAAGGCAGTTGAATTGCCTCTAATTTTTTGTCACGTGCAGTCAAATCTTAGTGAAAGGACTCTAAAATGAACGCACAGAAATAGTTTCTTCAGTAATAGATTAGTTTTTTTGTTCTCTGTTTGCTTGCTTTCCAGCTTTCTTATGTTAGAAGAGTCTTTTGCTTTGTTTTAATATCAAAAAGAAGCCGTTCAGCAAATGTATAACTTAGAGAGTGTTGGGCATATTTCTTAATAGATAGTCTCTTTATTTTTTATCCTGCGAGATACTATGAAATTCCAGACCCTTGAAAATCACTTTAATAAGTAGAATGTTTTTCCTTTCTGCAAATATACCCCTTAAATGTTTATTCTAGTATAAAAGCTTTCCTATGTTATCAAATAAAGACCACAGAATAATTTCAGTTGAGAACAGAAATGCTTATGGTTAGTCTTATCCCCACAGATGATCATATTTATTCATTCAATAAATTCTTCTTAAGTGGCCTCTATCTTGTGAGCCAGTCTTTGATAACTTAGCTAAATGACGTTCTTTTACTGCCTTCAATTTACAAAAGTGATTAGTAAGTGTTTTTTCTTTGAAATTATATGTATGCATATATTAACTATATGAGTATATACATATATAACTATATAGTTATAGATGCATTAGTTGTAGATTCTTAAAAAGTAATTAATTATTACACCACACAGGATTTTCAATGAAAGTCTAGATAAGAGATGCAAGAGCTATAACAAGAAAAAGAATATATTATCTATTTGGCTTATTGTATAATAAATTACCTCATGAAACTTTTACATATACCTCCCAAGAATTAAATCCACAATGCTAAAAGAGAAGAAAAACCACTGGGGAAAAAAGCAGAATAAATGTTTGATCACACTTTTCTCTCAGCCCATGTCCAGTGGTTCCGTGGATGTCCAATGGTGGCAGACCTAAAAGTCAGCTCGGAGTTCCATTTCTACTGTGGGTGCTGAAAGATTTCATGGGGTGGTCTTGGTCCCTCAGTCATCGTACGGCTTCATGTTTGTGTTCTTTTTGTGGCTTCAGCCAAGAGTCCAGTCCAGCAAGGTCCAAGAAACAATAGTCAATGCAACTGGGCATAAGCAGCCAGCTTGTTAGGATCCCTGTACCTCCTCTACATAAAGGTTGTTAAATCCTCCTCAGTACTTGCTGGAACCATGTGAAGTAATGAAAAATAATATTATCAAACAAATAAAATAGTGCAAGCACCTTGATAGATGACAGGTAGGTAAAGTCTACCATCACACCGGATGAATCAGGTCTCTGCTGGATTCCACCATATCGCCAGGGCCCTAGGCCTATGTCGAGTAAATCCTTCATTGACACTCTCCAAATCAAAGTCCTTTGCATGAGCTCCTCTCCATAGCTATTAAAGCGATTTTCTTGTCTAGAAAAGTTATGAGGAGCTTTGAACAAAGTCTGCCTTAGTGACTTAAAGAAATGATTCTCTCAGTAACGTATAAAGACCTTTGAGAGACTCTCCATTGAATTATTTTTACTGATGACTCTTACTTAAATGTTTAGCCCTAAGTTTCCCAGACTATTTTATTCAGACACACAGATTTTTCAGGTTTTCTCTCCAGAGGAGAAAGGGAAGATATTCCAGTGGATAAGGGCTCCATTTGCAGTAAGAACATAACACAGTGATAGTAAATGAGATAAGTTTACATGCATACTTTTTTCCTCAGAGTATTCATGCAAAAGTATGAACAGGTTTTTTTTTTTTTTTATCAGAGTATTTATTTGAGAAATGCTAGAGATATCAGAGAAGCAATAAAGTAAGACGGCAAAAGGTTCAGAAAATTTGAATTAGGGGGAAAATTACAATGTATTGCATTTGAAAGTGAGTTACAATGCACCGCGGGGCTACAGAGCTGGAGGACACACTGCACACGATGTAGAAAAGGGCAAACATCTTTGCATGGGTCACTCTGAAGTCACCTTTGGAAGGAAAAAAATAGAGACCCTGGAAATGAGATAACACTGAGGAAGGAATATGACACATATGTTTTCTTATAACACCATAAAACCTATGAGTGGTTGAACTTCCATGAAGTTAGTGGATTATTGTTAATAATTTTAAGAAAAAAATATTTATCTTAATTGCTCAGGTGTTAAAAAGCCCAGAATGGAATCTTTCAGCTCCATTCATTTTGCATCTATTAATTCTACTGGGTCTTAATCCCAAAAGTCACAAGTTGGCAGCATCTTTCTGTGACAAGGAGAGAATCTTTGCCTCTTTTCTAATCTCCAACAAGAAGAAAACTCATTTCATAGTATTCGCAAGTGAAAGAATGCATACACACCTGTCTCTTGAAATACAGGATAACGTACTGGCAATACTAAACTTGCACATGGAGTTGTTGGCCCATTGGCCAAGAATCTAAATTCAGATTGACTGTTAACTATTAGACTCAGAATATGCAGTTCATATCTTTAATCCAGGGCTCACAGTCTCTGTCTATGTTATGGTTATAACACTGGACACTCTCATCAAAGGAGTATGCTGTTTTACTTACGACGATCCAAATCTACTGCTTTCTCCTCTGCACAATCTCCTTTGACTTTTACATTTTCAGCTGCATATTTCCAAAGAGGATGTTGCTTTAAAACTAGCAGAGCAATTATGAAGCAGGATGATGGTCAACAGCAACAGTGACTTGGAAGAGTCATGGCATGAAAAGTAATGCAGGGTCTAAGCAGGCTTAAGATACAAACAGCTGCCAACACATTGAGTCGTTGAAGACTGCTAAGTCCTAAATATGTCGTCTATATGTAAATAAGTAAAGACTTCATTAACTTCTCTTGCTTCTTCCTGAAGACCCATTGACTCTGATTAAGGCAGAAAACACAGCATTTCAGAGATTATCTGGCCCTTTTGGCCAAAGAATAGTCTTTTTAGAAGCAGAAGTTTGTCAAATGAAAATCTGGAGTTCAATGCCTAAGTCAACATGTACTACTGTGTGTAATTTCACTCCAGGCACCAATGTGCTAGGAAAATATTACTACGATTACATCCTATCATTGTGAAAAATAATCTATGGACAGTGAAATGAGAAATCATGAGTATGAAATAAATTTGCTTGCCCACTGTAACGGAACTCAATAGGCAAATCTTTAACTGTACATTTCCTATTTAGCTAAAATGCTGTCCCCCTCCTATGGGCAAATCTTTTAGATTCCATAGTCTCCGTGGAGCAGTGCCGCACTCTATTCGTGCCATAAGTTCTCTTGCTGTTGGGCTTTTGAAGGACAAACATCATAGCTTAGGAAAGGCTTAAGTTCAATGCAGTCCACAAATGCAAACATTTATTGAGTTCCTGCTATACCTCATGAACTTACCTGGCAGCTAGAGGGGTGCTCTGGGGAGGTGAATAGACTTGGAGATAAAGCACAAGACCCTAAGAACTGTCACCACAAGATCTAGAGAAACATAACAAAGTTATCACATTGATCTTTGGAGCCATCTCACTGGACTCGCCTCCCTCTTTTCTCATGCCTCAGAAAGGAGGCAGCTTCCTTCCACACTCAGGCAATTAGAGCCCAGCCTTTAGGGTTGCCAGCGCCTGGGGCTGTCCCCTCCCAAACGCCCAGACTCTGCAGCTCTTATCTCTCCTCATCAACCCATCCTTGAAAATCAAAACTCTATACTGAGAGCCACCCATCACCTTCCTGGATCTAATCCCAGCAAGAAAGCATGATATCTGATTATTCCAAATGGATATTTTCATTTTAAGAAAAGAGATCAATACACTAAACAACCAGTAACTCTGCCTGCTCGGATGGTCAGGGTGATGCTCCCTGCGTCCTTTATGTGAGCAGCGTTATGTGGAAGACCACACTTTTTAATGAAGACTTTGGCTGTAGGAGGTATGTCCACAAGGCAATAAGAGCACCAGCCTGCTGCCAAGCAGAGATGGCCTGGGGGAGGCTGTGTCAGCTCAAAGCCTTCAGCGCGGGGCCCCTGCAGAGAGAGGTGGGCAGGGCAGGGCATGCCGGCATCAGAAGAACAATTTGTGAAAGACGCAGATGTGCCAGCACTGGGTTCAAGGTGTGGCTGTGGAGAGTCTTACTGATTTGGAGTGAGCAAGCAACTGTGAGGACAACACGTTCACAAAGCCCCTGGGGCGCATTATGGGATTGAGGAAACGCAAGGGAGACTCCTTCCTTGGTGCAGGAGAAACTGTTCTGGGGATGGTGATGGTGACTGTAGAGAACATGGCGTCCTCACCACTGCACTGACAGAGGTGGGGGCCCCTTCCTGCCTTCTGGTGACAGATACATACTAATTAGGTGCACAAAGGATGCCTGAATACATGAACCAGTTAGTAAAGGTCTGAGTGACATAGGAGAGCATTCCAAAGAAATCTGTGACAACTCACCAAACCTTTCAGTCTATGAAACCACCAGCTGGATAAGAAACGTAGTCCCGAAAGTTAAGACTTGAGGAGAAGTAAACGGTGGCCACATTTTAGAAAATGGTTCAAAATTCTGGTTAAACTGATTGTATTACACAAAAATAAACGCGGCAACTCTACGGTTATGCATGATGGCTTTTATTTTATGTTTCTCTCACTGGAAACTGGATTCTGGACCCAACAAATAGATCGTTATGAAATAGTAATCCAGACCCTTTGTGGTTGAATAAGAGGAAGAGTTATACATAATTTCCATTTCATAGTTCCCCCAAAACTGAATAAGAATTTTCCAATATTTCTTCTGCTGCAGAGCAGAAAACATATATCTGAGTGCACGGGCATTTAAACATTGTGAAAGGATTCCATGCCCAGTGGCAATTATTTAGCTGTTACCAAAAGAACATAGTATTTTGAAGATACACTGTGACTATTTCCTTGAGCAATCTCCCATAACCACATATGCCATCGAGAGGGACTAAGTTTTGAAAATACAATCTATTAATTGATTAAAACTACATAAATTGATTTATATTAACTGATGACATTGTAAATAAACTTTTAAGGTATAACACAGATTACGTTTTGAGTTTTGTGTTTTTTTTTTTAACAAAAGACGGCAAAATAACTAATCCACTCTTTCGCTATTTTCTATTTCTTGCTTCTGAGTCCAGGAGAGAAAGGTCAATAGAGAAAGAAGTGAAGAAGGTAATAAATCATAGGAACTTGTTGAATTGGAGAAGAAAGGACATACGATTAAAGGTATTTAACATAGAGCTTGAAAAAAGAGAGGGAGTAGAGGAAGTGGCAAATGAACAGAAGTTCCCTGTCAAGGTGAGGATGAAGGAATGGTCTAGGAAAGGCCTTCTCTGGCAGTGCCCCCAACACTGGTCTGTTCCCTAAGGCTTGTTACTTTGCTCAGTCCACAGAGGACAACACTTTGAAAGAAACAGAAAATACAATGAGGAATAAATTTTTAGAATAATTAAAAGAGATGCTTCATATTTTAGCTGATGTTTGTAAGCCATTCTGAAAAGTGCTGATTTCATTTATAATATCAATTCTTTGAAGGATTCTCAATATTGTTCACTTCTCTTTTCATGTTTAAACTTGAGTCTTTTTTCCTTCCAGTTTTATTGAGCCATGATTGACAAATAAAATTATAAGGTATTTAAAGTGTACATTGTGGTAATTTGATATATGTATATATTGTGTAAGGATTCTCTCCACCTAGTTAATTAGCACATCCATCACTTCATATTTTTATCTTTTTTTTTTGGTGAGAACATTTAAGTTCTACTCTTGTTGCAAATTTCAATCATACAATACAGTGTTATCAACTATAGTCACCATGTTATCATTAGATCCTCAAACATTATTCATCTTACAGCTGAAAGTTTGTACCCTTTTACCAACCTCTCCCTATTTCCTCCACCCCCAGCCCCTGGCAACCACTTTTCTACTCTATGTTTCTATGATAAACTCAAGTCTTAAAATGGAAAGAAAATAACCCACAAAATGCAAACAACTTAAATACTTGTTTTAAGACAAAGTACCTACAAGAAGCAGTTATGTTTAAAGACTTTATGTTATTAATAAAATAGAAAATTCTGTTTACTAATAATAAACCACTCCAAATTCATGTATTTTTGTGAATAGCCAGCCTTTATTTGATATTGCAAACCCTGTAAATTTTGGGTGGGCTGGTAAATGCAATCCACTAACTAAGACTGCATTATAATAATATAAACATTACATTGTATTCAGAAGTGATAGACCCAGAACTTGAACCTGGATCTGATTCCCCTGCCCTTGCTTATTCCAACGGAACTAGTTGCCTTTCTCAGTTGACATGTTGTAACAAATTGATCTACTCAAGTCTAGTTACAATTTTCAAACTGTGCATTTTTTCTCTGGCAGATTGCCTTAGAGAGCCTGATCTGCCCTGCATCTCCTGCCCATGTCAGCTCCTCCACACCACTTGCCCACCATGAAGAACATCCGGGCATTAAGAGCCTGTGTCCCTACACGACTGCTTTTGGGTATGAAAGCCCTCCTGGGGGTGTTCTCACCTACTAGTGGTCTGTGTAATAACCGGTCAGCACACAACATTCAAAAGTACATTAAGATTGAATTAAAGGCACTTTTAATGCTTAACGTAAGCTTTGCATTTTGCCTATATTATGTTCATGAAATTTATTGTAAATTTGGGGTTCAAAATTATTCCTTTTAAAACTAGTAATAAATTACTGGTTAAAAATAAGATATTTAAGAGGAATTATAAAAGTGGATCTGATGCTATTGATTGGCTGAATATGAAATTAACTGTATTGCATGAACTGATTCATTAACTACTGTGGACAACAGTGACAATATGTGAAATGACGCAATGGATGGTGACCTTCTAGCCAAGTTACTGGCAAGAAACGATGGCACAATATATCCAAAGATGGGAGGGAAAATACCAAAGTCCTCAAAGCAATTTGTACAATGAAACTTTGCAAAATAATTCTAGAGTCCTTGCCTGGGGTATTTTGAAGTAAAACATATTGGGAAAGCATTTTTTTTTTTATGTGCAAAGAATTAATGGCTTAATATTATTGAAAATGTATGCAAAATTCAAACCTTGTTAAAATAAGTTTGTAGAATTGTTTAAAATAATTTGCTGCCTAGTCCTTAAGAAAGAAATGAGTCAGTTTATAAAGAGCTTATTAGACCTTCTACTATGGATATTGTAATGAGTATGATAATGGATCAGACTGCTATATAAATACAGAGTATTGAATAATCCAAAAAATTAAAATACCTGTTGAGTTAGTTTGAAGTTTATGTGACTTCTTTACAGTTCAAAAGAACACAGATATACAGACGTCTCCTTTCTGGAATTTTTATACAAATTCACACACAAACATGAATACATATTATTTTATCAAATTTTTGACGTGTACAACAGAAAAAATAATTTTAAGAATTTATGATAATTTTAAAAACATTATCAATAAGTTCATAAAAATCTTATATACTCATGGTATGAAAGCTATAGCAGGAAGAAACACAGTAGTTATGGATCCTATAAAAACTTCTAGAGAAAACTGACTTCTCTGTATATAGAAAGTTATTTAAAAACACTGTTAAAATGAAAGCATCTTTTAAAACACTATTGAATAATGGCATGCGTTGTTGTATAGCATGGTCTTTAAATTTCGTACTTTTCATTTTGTAATGATTTTGTTTCGCAATAAAGGGGATCTTGCTGAGACGTCTGAAAACATTTAGAACTTGAAAGTGTATGATCTCTCTGCAATAAAATATCACTTACTGAAGACATTTCTTTGGGAAGGTAAGCAAATAACATCTAGGTAATAATGGAGCTACTGTGTATCAATTATTTATTCTGCTCCAGGTACTGTGTTAAATGCTTTGTTATTTCATTGAATAATCACAATAGGGATGATTAGCTTTCCCACTTTACAGATGAGGAAACTGAGGCTCAGAAGGCTCCAGCAACGTTCCCAAGGTGGCTCAGCCAGGAGTGAGCGTGGAGGGCTTGCAGAGGCTCCTCTGTCTCCAAGAGCACCTCTGACCTTCACCCACCCCACGTGCATTCTGCCTCCTGCAGGGGCTCTGACTCTGTGAAGCCAGCCAGACAGGTCACCGCCTGTCACCTAGTCTGTGAGGAGTGCCAAATGTTATTGTTAACTAGCAGTAAATTACCAAGGTTTGTAAATTGGAAAGAATCCAATTCTTCCCATAGTAAAATCACTCCTGTGTGTTACAGTGTTTTCTTGAGCAGTCTAAAGAAAGGGGTCGAGTTACAGCTGGCTGGATAACAGGAGTTAGTCTTCCCAGGCTATTCAGATGCAAATCAGACATTCCTTTGCATCACAGCTGAAAAACAGGCAAAACAAATACAAGAGTGAAAGCCACCAACCAGGCTGGGCCCAAGGAGAGACACTTGCGTGCTGCAGAGAGTGGGTGGGTCACCTCCCCTGGGGCGCCCTTGTCAGAGGCCTGTCACCTGGGTTTTGGCAGGATCTGAAGCACAGGTTACTCAGGCATTTAAGTCTGCGTTATGAGTTCAATATGGACCTTTTCATTAAATGCTTCTAGAGTAGAAGCGAAAATTCTTAGAACAAAAAAAGGAATTACTATTTTACACAGCAGGTAGCAAAAGTAAGGAAGTCATGATCCTAAGAGATGGAAACTTGGAAGAAGTCCAATAAGGGTAGGTATATTTATAGATGGTAGTCCCTTCAGGGCTAAAACACAAGTTGCATGTTTGACCTCATACAAGTTACATAATATCACATCAATCATATTCTCTATTTGTAAAATGGAATTACTGTCATTTTCTAGATTAATTAAAAATTATTTTTCCAATCTAAGTGTCTTTGAAAAAATATGTATACATACTTTTACCTGTTATTTGAAAAGTTTCTTCATATAAAATTAGTTTTAGGCCATAATTCTGAAGTGTTTTTTTTTTTGTCTTTTCTCTGGTATGCCTTAAGAATTATCCTTTAACAAGTCTCTTCCTGATAACACTGGGAATTTTCATTTAAATAATTAGGGTGTTGATAAGAACTAACAGAGCAAAGAATAAAAGCAACTATTTGCTCCTTAAGGTGGAGAGGGAGAAGAGTAAAAAAGATGATAGTATCAAGAATATTGCCTGACCTGTAGTTTTGAAATGAGAAACAAGTTTTGATGTAAGGACCACAGAAAGATAGTGAAAATACTATTCAATGTCCATAAGCAACATATACATTTCAGAGTCCATAATTTGTTGAAAATATTCTCCCAGTGTAAAATAAACTTCAAAGAAACACAGTGAACCTTCTTATGAATTAGTCCAGTGCCTAAGGTCCCATGAGCTATGAAATAAAAAATAAATAAATAAAATTAAATAAATACATAATATTTCTGAGCAACCTGGCTTAGTCTTAAACAACTTTTCCTTATATGAAAACTTTCAGAAAAGAGCTACTGTGAAATTTATGTAAGTATTCACCCTATGGGTAGTGCTATAATATTTTAATGAACAGTTGTATAGAATGGTGATTGAATCTAATTATAGAGAGTCTCCAGAGCTATCCCCTCCACCACTTCCTCACATATAGGCACACAAGTGTGCACACACATGCATGCACGCACACTTACGTAACTTAGCTAAGGTGGATCCTCAACACACATTATGTTTATTTTTAAAAACCTTAAATGTATTTAAATATTCATGAGAATTTAAAAGTATCTCTCTTGCTTCTCTTGTTTTTTAAACTCTGATGCATGTTTTAAATATACAATCAGCACTACTTAGGCTGGCAGAGATGCCCACAGGGATTGGAGGCACTGCCTGCAAACCTAATATGAGGAAGAGTTACAGATAAAATATGGCTTGATCCAAACCCTTTCCTATAACAGATGCTGAAGCCAAACCAAAACTGCTTTGCAGGGCACAGTAAGAAAAAACCGGGTTCACTTTGGGTTTTGCTGCTTTTAAACAATCATTACTCTGCAATATCTGCACTTTTGAATCCTTATGATAGCCAGGTACTACAAGAGAAATTCCAGACCCACTAAAGGCTGGCCAACAAACACTTATTGAGTGCCTACTATACACTATGTACAAACAAACCAACAAGCAGATCCTTGGGGATCTCTAAAACAGGGAATGCTTGGGCTACTGGTTGGAATAAAGTACAATATTCTGCTTAAGTCAAAAATGCCAGTATAAGGAAATGATTTTTTCCACGTTTCCTATGCTTTCAAGTTTTCTTTCTCTCTTACAGAAAGGGGTCCTATAGCTTAGAATACTTGAGAAATCTCTGACCACAGTTATAAATAATTAGCTATGAACCCACGAAGGAACTTTTGTGTAAGAATCCATGGATGGTTAGTGCCTCATCCCTAAACCTCCAAGACAATGAATGATCAACAGACAGAACTGAACGCAATACTAGTCTGGCACCCATAAGGGAAATGGAAAGTCAGCACAGCGTTTGTTGAAATGGGTAGTTTTGGCCAGTGTACAATGTTCATTTCCAGACTCCCTCTGCATCTGTGTCAGTTCTGCCTCAACTATTCACAATCAAAAGGATGAACCTCAGATTTGAAAGTGGCTGAGCAGTCCCAGAACCCTGCCAGGCATTTGAATGCTATTTGCCAACATCCAGAGCAAGAAGTGGCACTGGCTGAAAGTCTTACCTTTTATCAAAAAATAATTAAATATAATAAAAAAAGTTATTTAGATAGTGCAAATCCACAAAATAACCACTGTCAAAATGAGGCTTTTATTAAGAACGAAGACAGTTCTGTCTTTAAACTGTCTTCGGATCCCAGCCCTGTCACTTACCAGCTCAGTGAGGCTGGATGAGTTAACTGCAGGGAAGCTCCCTCTCCTCTCTAATCGGGGCATTCAATCTACTTACTTTCAAGCCGCTGCAGGACCAAATGTGAAGCACGTGATACATGCTGTGCATAGTAGGGAACAGTGTCTTGTCAGCTCAAACACCTCACTGCACTCACTCACAGGTGACACTGCAGACAGCCACCTTCCTTCACAAACCACCCACCGGCCTTGGAGGAGTTGGCCTAGTCAGGAATGGGCATGTGACCCGATTTCGGCCAAAAGGATGACGAGGGAACATTTGCTAGGTGCAGATGGGTGATAGCTTCTGGAAACAGGAGTTTATCTCTTGAGAGAAAGACCAAGGGAAAGGCGCATCATCCTTTGTCTCCTTCTGGGAGCTGTGCCTGGATTTGACAACTGAGGATGAATGTTGTCACATGAACACTAAGAAAGAGCAGAGAGAAGGAAAGAACCTGGATCTTGATATACATCTGCAGTGTCTGTGTACCTTACCTCTGAAATTCTTACTGTATGAGGATTGAATCAAGGATTCTACTAACTTGCAGGCAAAAGCACTCTAAATGACTCAGAGAACACATAAATGTTAGTGTGGGGAGGGGATGTAGAGGGAAGATAGTCACACTGTTTTAAAGTCTACGAAAACTTCATTCACTAGAACGCAATCAACTCGGAGAGAAGATCTGAAGCACAGTCAAGTCAAGTTTGTATAGAACTGCTTCCCATTCTCTCCCATCCTCAGGTTCCAAAAGTATCAAAACAAAGAACTCCTAACTCTGAGAACTTTAATTGCTAAAGACACTTAACAGTATTAAGCTGTCACAATAGTATGGAGCCTGATAGTGTCCCCCACTCCAAGAGGCAGCCATTCTTAGCAAAGGTTCCTGCAGCACAGGGTAGCTGAGTTCCAGGCATTCTCCATAAAGCAGAGTTTGAAGGATTTGCACCTGGTCAGACTACCATTTTTTCAATTAAACGAAAATATTTGTCTTGAAATAAGTGTAGATTCACATGCAGTTATGAGAAATAATACTGAGAGATCTAGGTACTTTTAGCTAGTTCCTCCAATGGTAATATCTTGCAAAACCATAGTACAATATAACAACTGGGATACCGACATTGATACAGTCAAGATACAGAACATTTCCATCACCACAAACTGCCCTCCTGTTGCATTTCTCTAACTGGACCACGTCCCTTCCTCCTGTTCCTAATCCTTAACTCGTAGCAAGCACTAATTTCTTCTCCATCACTGCAATTTTGTCATTTCAAGAATGTTATATGAATGGAATCATATAGTGTGTAACCTCTGTGATTGGCTTTTTCTTCACTCAGCATATTTCTCTGGATATTCATGCAGTTTGTTGCTTGTATCAATAATTCATTCCTTTTTATTGCTGAGTACAATTCTGTGGTATGGATATACCACAGTTTGTTAACTATTCACATTTTGAAAGACATCTGGGCTGTTTCTAGTTTTTGGCTAAGAAAGCTGCTATGAATATTTGTGTACAAACTTTTGTGTGAACATAAGGTTTCATTTTTCTGGGATAAATGCCCAGGATAGCAATTGCTCAATTGTATAGTAGTTGCACGTTTAATTTCTTAAGAAACTGACCAATTGTTTGCAAGAGTAGATGCACCATTTTACATTCCTACCTGCAATATATAAGTGACTCTGTTTCTCTGCATCTTTGCCAGCATTTGGTATTGTCATTATTTTTTATTTTAACCATTCTAATAGATATATAGTGATATATCTCCTTATGGTTTTAATTTGCATTCCCCTGATGGTTGGTAATGTTGAGACCTCTTTTCATGTGCTTCTTTACCATCTACCTACCCTCTTCAGTGAAATTTCTGTTCATGTCTTTTATCCATTTTCTAATAAAATCATTTTGTTTTTTTCACTGTTCATTTTTGAGTAATAAAATTGTTTTAGCTAGTATATTTACTTTGCCTTTATAAATACATTGTAAAATAATCTTGCTTGTATCTACAAAAAAATCTTGCTGAGATTTTGATAGGAAGTGTGGTAAACTTTTACATCAATTTGGGGAATGCTGGCACCTTTAGTATGTTGAGTCTTCTGATTCATGAACCAGATATGTCTCTCCACTTATTTAGATCTTTGATTTCTCTCATAAGAGTTTTACAGGTTTCAGTACACAGTACATGCTTTGTTTGTAAGTAGTTTTGTATTCATAATTTTGTTGTCCGTGTGGTCATTGTTAGTACACATATGATTTTTGTATCCTGATCCTGTATCCTGTGAACTTATTGAATTCACTTATTTCTAAGAGTTTTTTTGTAGATTCCTTGAGACTTTATAAGTAGACAGTCATATAATCTGTAAATAGGGACAATTTTATTTTGTTCCTTTCCAATCGGTCGTTTTTATTTTCCTTTCTTGCCTCATTTTACCACCAAACCCTTCCAGAGCTGTACGGAATCAGAGTGGTTAGAGTGGACATTCTTGCCTTGTTCCCTGTCTTAGGGGAAAGCAATATATCTTTCATCATTAGTATAGTGTTAACTATAGAATTCTTGTAGATACTCTTTTCAAAATTAAAGTTCCCGTATATTCTTATTTTTCTGAGTTTTTATCATGAATGGGTGTTAAATTTTATCAGATGCTTTTTCTGCATCGAGTAATATGATCATGTGATTTTACTTCTTTATCCTGTTAACATGGTGTACAACCTTGATTGATTTTTGAATTTGAACCAGTCTTGCCTCCATACTAGGTTATGGTGTATAATTCATTCTATAATTCTGATCTTATTTACTACAATTTCATTAAGGATTTTTGAGTCTGTATTCATGAAGGATATTGGTCTAGTTTTCTTTGTTGTACTGTTTTGTCTGGTTTTGATTTTAGCATAACGAACTAGGACGAATTTTTTTCCTCTTCTA
This sequence comes from Diceros bicornis minor, assembly GCF_020826845.1. Classification (NCBI taxonomy): domain Eukaryota; kingdom Metazoa; phylum Chordata; class Mammalia; order Perissodactyla; family Rhinocerotidae; genus Diceros; species Diceros bicornis. The sequence continues at coordinate 7,560,409 of NC_080760.1, forward strand.
TTGTCTGGAAGAGAGAGTATACAATTGGTGTTAATTCTTCTGTAAAGGTTTGGTAGCATTCCATAAAAACCATCCGTACCTGGAAATTACCTTTTGGGGATGGTTTTAGTCACAAATTGGATTTCCTTAATAGGTAAAACGCTATTCAAATTATACACGTCATAATAAGTTGTGGTAGTTCATGCTTTTCAAGGAATTGGTCCATTTCAACTAAGTTGTCAGTTGTATGTGTGTAGACTTGTCCATTTTACTCCTTTATTATCACTTTGAGTAATATCCCATTTCATTCCTGCTTTGGTAATTTGTGCCCTCTCCATTTTTTTTTTCTTTGTAGGTCTTGATGGAGCTTTGTCAGTTTGTTGATCTTTTCAGAGAAAAACTTTGTTTCATTGATTTTCTCTTATTGTTATGCTTTTAATTTCATTGATTTCTGTTCTTTTCTAATATCTTCCTTCCTTCTGCTTACTTTGTGTTCCTTTTCTACATTCTCGAGGTGGAAACTTGGATCATTGATTTGAAAATTTTCCTCTTTTCTAATATAAGCATTTTTAGTGCTATCAATGTCCCTCCCAGCACTACTTTAGCCATGTCCCACAAATTTTTCTATGTGGTATTTCATTTTCATTCAGTTCAATGTATTTTTTATTTCTCCTGAGACTTCCTCTTTGATCCATGGAATATTTACAAGTGCATTGGTTAGTTTCCAAGTGTTTGCAGATATCTTTCCATTTTCAATTTCTAGTTTGATTCCATTGTGGGCAGCAAACACATTCTGTATGATTTTAATTCTTTTAAGCTTGTTGCTTTTGTTTTCTGACTCAGGATACAGCCTCTCTTGATATGTTGACTAGATCCTGTTGGTTGATGGTGTTGCTGAGTTCTTCCATATTCTTGGTGGTTTTCTGTCGTGTTGTTCTATCAAGTGCAGAGAGGGGGTTGAAGTCTCCAAGTAAGCTTGTGGGTTTGCTATTTCTCCTTTCAGTTTGATCAGGTTTTGCTTCACATATTATGCAGTCCTGTTGTTTGGTGCATACACATTTGGGATTGCTATGTCTTCTTGGTGGCCCTACCGTTTTATTGTTATGCATGATTCCTCTCTGTCTCTGGTAATTTTCTTTGCTCTAGTCTACTTTATCAGACATTAACATAGCTTTTCCTCCTCTCTTTTGATTAATGTTTGCATGATACATCTTTTTCTTTTTACTTACCTATATCATCACATTTAAAATAAGTTTATTGTAGGCAGTATATAATTAGGTCAGTTTTAAAATCACTCTGCCAATCTCTTTTAAGTCATGCATTTAGATCATTTAAATGTAATGTAATTATTGAATTGTTAAGGCTTAATCCTGTCATTTTTTTTTTCTGTTTATACTGTATTTATTTCTGTTTTCCCTTTTCCGCCTTCTTCTAGGCTAAACATATTTTTACAATTCTGGTTTGCGTGTATCTTTTTGTATACCCTTAGTGATATGTGTGTAACTCATCACAGTCGACTGGTAGAGATGTCTCACCAGTTTGAGTGAAGTAGAAAGTGTGCCTCCCTTTATATTCCTTTTTCCTCTCTCAGTAAAAATATAATTGTCTTTAATATTTCCTCTTCTCACATTTAAAGCCATATCAGCAATTTTTACAATTTTTGCTTAAACTGTCAAATATAATTTGGAGAACCCAATAAGAGAACGAAAACATATTGTATTTTCCACACTTTACTCTTTCTTCCTTCATCCTGCCCTCATTGTCCTCTCCTCCTGAGACTCCGATGACACAAATGTTAGCTCTTTTTTTGTAATCTCATAGGTCCCTCTACAGCCTGGGAAGAGTGCAAGTCTGTGTTCCCCATTCAGCTTTTGCTGGCATGGGTAGGGATGGGGCTGCAGTTTTTTCTGTGGTGTTTGAATGGAATAGAGTGGTTGTGTCTTGCTAGGCTATCCTGTCTCTGGTCCTCATTTGTGCTTCCAGGTTTCCAGATTATTCTGCTTCAAGTCTGGAATAGCCGAAGCAAAAAGAAAACACAGGGAATTCACCACGATGTTGTTTCTCAAGCTCTGAGTCCCTAGCCAGTCTGCCTTAATCTCTCCACCTTTCAGAGTCTTCTTATTTATTTGATATATAATGCCCATTGATTTTAGTTGTACTTAGTGGGAGGAATAGGAAAAAATACAGTTTTAATTCATCGTCCTCAAAGTAGAAGTGGCATTTTAATATCTCAGCCTCCCTGCAGCCACACAAGGTCTGAGCAAAGGAGACATTTTCTTTCGCTACATGTCAAGTCAAAGAAGGACCCTGAAGCCACCCCTGCACAGCTCACCACTGCTGGCCACCTCTCCTGTCGCTGTCCAGTGTTCCCTTCCTTTCAGGGTGGGAGCTGGTGTTTGGTTTTGCTTTTTGATTGTTTGGTTTGGTTTGTTGTTTTTTAAACAAGGATCATGGCATTTCTGAGAGATAAAGACTTAAGATTTTCCCAATTTTAGAGAGAATTCCAAATTTTCTGAGTGAAGCAGAGAGGCATTATATAAATAAGTTAATAATTCAACCACGCTATCCTAAATAAATAGGTTTAATTAATAATTCAGTCCAGCTCCCCTACATAAGTTACATAAATAAACAAATATGTGAAATACTTCAACCAAGCTGCCGAGACACCAAGTCATGCACGCACTCGGTCAGTCCATATAAGTGAACATTACAGTGAGTGCACTGAGCACTGAGGTGCCTTTGTGGCCTCTTTTATTTCTGTCTGGGCATTCAAGGGCTTGTATAAAAGTATTTTATTATTCACTAAAATATGACCAGTAAACAGCTTATATTCTTCACAGGGGAAAAATTCATTTAATAATAAGAAGTTCCCTTCCTGAGACACAGGCTTGTCCCCTGATGGGCAGGTAAGAGGAGCATTCCAGCATATTTGACACAAGTGTTTCCCCAGAAGGTCAGTGACCCCATCTTCCGAGTATATGTGAACAAGATTAGGAGAAGAATTCAATTTAACAAAGATGCTTTTGATACTCAAGGTGTTAGGTTCCTTAGAGGAGAATTTTTAAATTTTAGGTAAGAATCAATGCATCCCTCAGGTTACCAGGACAAAGTCTCCAAAGGGGTTAACAATTTATTGAATGCATATAAATGTCCCCAGCCCCCTTGTGCTGAATGAAGTGCAGGTGCCTCTCAGAGAGAAGAGCCCTCCTTTCAGCTCTTCCTCTTGGTTCCTCAGGTTAGCAGACAGAATAGGTCCCCTTGGAAATGACAGCCTCTTGGCTACTTAGGTTTTACATTCTATGATGCTACCAGTGATTCATCACAAGTAGGAAGAGGTATGGGGCTCAGGCTGGACTCAGGATTCCTCTTCTGGATTTTTCCTTCCCAGTCACCTGTTTCTCAGGGCTACACAGGACATCAGAATTCCTCAAAATAAATGGTTCCCAAATCTCACTGGTGTCAGAATCACATGTGGAGCTTTAAGAAATGCACTTCCCAGGGAGGCTTCCCAAACATGTTTATGAATCAGACTCTTCTAGGTCAGGGCTTGGGGGACTTGATTTTTCAGAAGTTCCCCAGATGATTGTGACGAGCCAAGGGAAGGTTTGGAGCCACAGGTCTCTTGATCCTCTCTCTTGCAAAGAGCTACCAACAAAACCTACAAACAGAAACAGACTCTGGACTCCCAGGCCAGGGGTCTTTCCCTGCAGCTCTACCCCTGTTACTCACAACACATAGCCTCTCAGGGGTTAATGATCACATCCAGAGATTTCTCATCTGAAGATGGGGATGGAGGTGTTTTATTTACAAGCCACAAGGTGGTTAAAGATGTAAGCTTGCCGCTATGTTCAAAGCCCACAACTTCGTAAAGCAACATACATTTTGTGACACGAGATGTAGCTCTGAAAACCATAATAAGTTTCCTGGAAGGATTGACTTAAATCTGAAGTGAAGAAGTTCTCTTCAGGTAAAGCCTTGGTCAGCTGCAGAGAGCAGGGTCACTCAGTCCGGCCACTCAGATCAGACCCTGAGGAGAGGAGAAAAGGTGTCAAACGTGCCGCGAGAACAGCCCTCCCAGAGCTGTCGACAAGACTTTTGAATTATGGTTTCCATAGCTAACTCATTCTCAAGAAATGCAGGGGCTGTCAGGTCAGTTTGTTATCTGTGTCTACTGCCCAGGGGAAAGTTTGCTTTAAAAAGACAAAGTTGACTTTCCCAGTCGGGGATAGGAGTGAAAGCTTCTTTCTTCTTTTCTTTCTGGGCTCCATGGAAGAGTCTCCAGAGCACAGGTCTTTATCCAAGCAAGAAAAAGAGGGTGTGTGCCATGGCCGCCTGGCCGTTCTCGAGTGTGGGCCTGTGGGCTTGGGCCAGGAGCAGGAATTCCCCACACAGACACCGAGTCTGCTGCCCGAGACAGGAGCGGCGGCTCCACAGAAAGCCACTCTGTTCCCTGCCACCAAGTAACGCTCACACAACACACACACGCAGCCACGGAAAAAGGAGTATTTGAAAGGAGTGTTTTTGTTCCCTAGAATACACAGTGCTCTTATTTCCTTAGGGGTGCAGTAAAAATTAGCCAGGAATAGATTGCCAAATGCAGCTGAGAGTCGGAGGGATATTTATCTCCATAGGCTGGGGTTGCTGGGTCTGGTCGCTGGGACAAACTTTGAATACTTCTATAAATCATAATGAAAGATTAAAATAAGAAAGCATTTGCTAAACATGTCTGGAAGGAGGCTTTTTATGCTGTTATTTTTTTTACCACCAACTGCTGTTCAGAGACTTCACTGGGCTGTTTAAAACCAAGAGAAAATGTGTATTTGTTTGAGGTGGGAGGCAAAAAAAACCCAGCAGTTCATGCACGGAGCCTTGGTTTACGTGGGTTTTTGAGGTCAAAGAAAATTCACTTGGGAGATCTAAGTGCATATGTTACATTAAGTGTAAAAAACAACAATAAAAAAAAAGAATATATCCCTAGGACATGTGAATTTTTAACAAAATGGTCGATTGAAGTGTTTCATTTATTTTCGATTTTATCATCATATAAGAATCAGGGGCCGGCCCAGTGGCGCAGCAGTTAAGTGTGTGCACTCCACTGCAGTGGCCTGGGGTTCCGCAGGTTCGGATCCTGGGTACGCACCGACACACCGCTTGTTAGGCCATGCTGAGGCAGCGTGTGGCAGCGTTCCATATAAAGTGGAGGAAGATGGGCACGGACGTTAGCCTCGGGCCAATCTTCCTCAGGAAAAAGAGGATGATTGGCATTGGATGTTAGCTCAGGGCTGGTCTTTCTCACACACGCACACACACAAATATATATATATAAAAGAATCAATTTCCTTAAAAATCTGTGAAAAAATTCCATCAATCATTTAAAAAATTATGAAATATCTTTGTGAGCACTATTGGACAACTATGACCTTTCAAGAACTTGTAGCTATCAGAGGACACGGGGAGACACAGCCGTGGGTCTCAGTTCACTTTTTTGTGAATAAAAATTCCCTATTTGTTTAGAGTAAGAGGTGGAATAAAATAAGAGTAAGACTTCCTTTCTAGCTCAGAAACCGTCCCTTCCTGAAGTTTGTCCTAACTGTCCCTGAAGGCCCAGCGTAATGCCCGCTTCTGTCAGAAAGCCTCTGTCCGCAGCCCCAGGGCTGGCCACCTGCTCAGGACCTGGGAGCATGAGACGGGCCAGAGCTGCACTCTTCTCTCTGTGGACACAGCCTGCCTCGCTCAGAACTGCACGCTCACCCAGGGCAGTGATCACACCTCAGGCTGCTGTTAGGGGCTGAACTGTGTTCCCTAAAAATTTGTATGGTGAAGTCCTAATTCCCAGTACTTCAGAAGGTAACTGTATTTGGAGACAGAGTCTTTAAAGAGGTGATTAAGGTAAAATGAGGCCATTGGGGTAGGCCTTGATACAATATGAATGTTGTCCTTGTGAGAAGAGGAGATTGGGACACAGACACACAGAGATGGAAGACCCTGTGAACACCCAAGGAGAGGGTGGCCACGACAAGCCCGGAAGAGAGGCCTCAGGACAAGCCAGCCCTGCCAACACATCTACCCTAGACTTCCTGCCTCCAGAACTGTGTGAAATAAATGTTTGCTGTTTGAGCCCCTCAGTCTGTGGTACTTTGTTATGGCAGCCCTGGCAAACTAATACAGCTTTTTATGCTCCATGTCACATAGCTCTGAGCCTTAACCAAAGGAGCTCAAAACTTGTTTGTTGGTATATCAGTTTCCTATACATAATATATAATAATGTAAATACATGTAATAACATATAATTATACATATGTACTACATATTTACTCATATACCATATATAATATATAGTATATATAGAATTATATAAATTAATGTATTAATATATTATACATTATAATATATAATACATATTATAATGTATATATTAATATTATATATTATAATGTACATAATACATTATATTTACTATATGTATTATATAATACTAAATATTATATACACAGAATAAATATGAGTGTGAAAAAGAGTTGCTGTTTTATGAAAACTATAAAAATTTAGTGAGTTGTAAAAACTTGCTATAAGTAACAAACCTGTAAAAAAATTTAAAATAAAAACTATAAAAATTTAGCAGCCTCCCCCTGGACTTGTGCTTCTAGAAAGATGTAATAGGGGCCTGCCCGGTGTTCGTTTGCTCTGCTTCAGCGGCCCAGGGTTCGCAGTTTCAGATCCCAGGGCACGGATGGACGCACCGCTTGTCAAGCCATGCTGTGGCAGCGCCCCATATAAAGTAGAGGAAGATGGGCACGGATGTTAGCCCAGGGCCAATCTTCCTCAGCAAAAAGAGGACGATTGGCAATGGATGTTAACTCAGGGCTAATCTTTCTCATAAAAAAAATAAAAAGAAATAAAAAATAAAAAATAAAATAGAAAGATGCAATAAACGTTTTTTTCTGTTCCTCCTGCTAAGTACAAACAAAAACAATAAACAGTATATGTAACACAAACATAAGAAGACTCTTGAAGGTAGAGAGAAGGCAGACAGCTACAGAAGTCAACACTCAAGGAAAAATGGTGATGAATTCCTTGGGATTTCTTTTTGCCTTATATATCCCAGACATGGAGCTGAAGAACCTGGCAACCCAGAAGTGTTAATAAGCACAAACCAAAAAAGCCCCAAGAAAAGCCTACTGTCTCTAGCTAAAGGACCGGGAAAGGGCAGCCTAACAATACAGAAAACTTCTGGAAAACAACTGCTCTACTCTTGCCAAACACCAGGAAAAAACTGTGGCCCCAGTCCAACCCCACTAGCAAAGGCCAAGTGAGGGGCTTTTACTCCACAATCTCTCCAAGCTGAAATAAGATGCCCAGTGCCCTGCAGGGTGCATCACAAAGGGCCAAGTAGTAGGCTGAGAACTGCATCTTCAGAGAGAGTATTGGGAGCCCCCCCCACAGTATCATAGTATGGACATCCACCCCTACACAGTGGTAACAAGGAATCCCTCCCACTGCCCACTACAGAAGGCCTAGTAGAGAGTCACGACTTTCATCACCTCCTGATGCAGTGTCACTGTAGGCCACATGGGGACCAGTAACAAGGTACCACTCACCATCCCAGCCAGGATGGTGTCAGTGGAGGCCTAGTGCACAGCCAGAACTCCCACTCCCAACCAGCAGTAGCAAGGAGCCGATCCTCCCTCATGTGTCAATAAAGGCCAAGTGGAGAGCCTGGACTTCTACCCTCACCTGGCAGGAACAACGCAGATGCCCCTTTCCTTTGCTGGAGCAATGTCAGAGGAAGTCAGCTAAAATAGAAGGTTTAAATAAAATCCAGATTCTCATAACATAATACCCAAAATGTCCAAATTTCAGTTGAAAATCACTCATTATACAAACAATCAGGAAAATCTCAACCTGAATGAAAAATCAGTCAATAGACACCAACTCCAAGATGCCTAAGATGTTAAAATTATCTCACAAAGATTTTAAAGCAGCCATCATAAACATGGTGCTCCAATGATCAATTATAAACATACTTAAAATAAATGAAACAAAAAGTCTCAGCAAATAGAATATATAAAGTAAAACAAAAGGGAAAATTTAGAACAGAAAAATATAATAACTGAAACTTTAAAAAATACTCAGTATATGGACCCAACAACAATATGAAGAGGATAGAGGAAAAATCAGTGAACTGGATGATAGAACAACAGAAATAACTCAATCTGAACAGTCCAAAAAAAATATAGAAAAAAAAAGAAAGAAAGATGAACAAAGTCTCAGGGAGCTATAGGTCTGCAAAAAAAAAAAAATACCTAACATTCATGGCATGAGTCTCTGAAAGAAAGGACAAAGAAAGTGAGTCTGAAAAACTATTCAGTGAAATAATGGCTGAAAAATCTCCAAATTTGACAAAAGACATAATCCTACAGACTCAAGAAGCTGAGCAAACTCCAAACAGGATAAACCCGAAGAAATCCATATCAAGAAACCTTATAGTCATACTACTAAAATGTGAGGACCAAGAAAAAAATAATTGAAAATAGCAAGAGAAAAAGAATACCTTTTCTCTAGGGGAAAAACAATTTGAATGAGAGTGAAGTTCTCTCCAGAAATTAGAGAATACAAAATATTTTTAAGTGATGAAAGAAAAGAACTATCAGCCCAGAATCCTATACTCATAAAATACCCTTCAAGAATGAAGGGAATTCAAGACATTCTCAGATGAAGAAAAAAGAAAGAACTTGCTGGCAGCAGAGCTAACCTAAAAGAATGGCTAAATAAACTTCTCTAACCAGAAAGGAAATGCTAAAAGAAAGAAACTTGGAACATCAAGAAATAAGAAAGAACAATGGAAAGAGTAAAAATATGTATCTAGACAATACATGTTCCTTCTCTTATTGAGTTTTCCAAATTACACTTGATGGTTGAAACAAAAATTATAAGACTTCCTGATGTGGCTCTAAAAGTATGTAGAGAAAAGTATTTAAGACAATTATACTTTAAGTAAGGTTAGAAATGGGACATAAAGGAAGGTAAAGTTTCCAAACTTTATTTGAACCAGAAAATATTGACATCAGTAGACTGTGAATTAAAAAAAAAAAAAGCTATAGAAAGAGATACATTCAAAAACACAGAGATAAATCAAAAAGGAACTGAAAAAAAAATGTTCAACTAACCCAGAGAAAGCCAAGAAAAAATACACAAAGAAATGAAAAACAAAGAATAAAGAGAAAAGGAAAATAAAACAGCAGGCTTAAGCCTTAATAGTTCCATAATTACATTAAATTAAAGTCTGAATACATCACTTAAAAACAAAGATTGGCCCAGCAGATTCAAAATCATGACACAACTCTACATTGCCTATGAGAAACTTATTTCAAATGTGATGATATAGGTAAGTAAAAAGAAAAAGATGTATCATGCAAACATTAATCAAAAGAGAGGAGGAAAAGCTATGTTAATATCTGATAAAGTAGACTTTAGAGCAAAGAAAATTACCAGAGACAGAGAGGAATCATGCATAACAATAAAACGGTAGGGCCACCAAGAAGACATAGCAATCCCAAATGCGTATGCACCAAACAACAGGACTGCATAATATGTAAAGCAAAACCTGATCAAACTGAAAGGAGAAATAGCAAACCCACAAGCTTACTTGGAGACTTCAACCCCCTCTCTGCACTTGATAGAACAACACGACAGAAAACCACCAAGAATATGGAAGAACTCAGCAACACCATCAACCAACAGGATCTAGTCAACATATCAAGAGAGGCTGTATCCTGAGTCAGAAAACAAAAGCAACAAGCTTAAAAGAATTAAAATCATACAGAATGTGTTTGCTGCCCACAATGGAATCAAACTAGAAATTGAAAATGGAAAGATATCTGCAAACACTTGGAAACTAACCAATGCACTTGTAAATATTCCATGGGTCAAAGAGGAAGTCTCAGGAGAAATAAAAAATACATTGAACTGAATGAAAATGAAATACCACATAGGAAAATTTGTGGGACATGGCTAAAGTAGTGCTGGGAGGGACATTGATAGCACTAAAAATGCTTATATTAGAAAAGAGGAGAAAAGTAAAAAATCACCACCAAAGTATTTAGCATATTCAAAATAGCTAAGGAATTCACGCTGCTGATTAGTAAAATCTTTCAAAATTACCTAATTGGCTCAAAACAATCTGTAAGTACTGCCCTGATTATGTGTGAAAACAATGATTTCCTTCCTTAAGTAGTAGATAATAACGACAATAAACAAACACTTAGAGACAGAGATTGGATTGGTGGTTACCAGAGGGGAAGGGGGGAGGGAGGAGGGTGAAAGGGATAATTCGGCATATGTGTGTGGTGATGGGTTGTAATTAGTATTTGGGTGGTGAACATGATGTAATCTATGCATAAATAGAAGTATAATGATGTACACCTGAAATTTATACAATGTTATAAACCAATGTTACTGCAATAAACAAAAAATTAAAAAAAAAAAAAAAAGAAAATTTTCAAATCAATGATCCAAGTTTCCACCTCGAGAATGTAGAAAAGGAACACAAAGTAAGCAGAAGGAAGGAAAATAATAGAAAAGAACAGAAATCAATGAAATTAAAAGCATAACAATAAGAGAAAATCAATGAAACAGAAAATTTTTCTTTGAAAAGATCAACAAACTGACAAACCTCCATCAAGACCTACAAAGAAAAAAAAATTGGAGAGGACACAAATTACCAAAGCAGGAATGAAATGGGATATTACTCAAAATGATAATAAAGGAGTAAAATGGACAAGTCTACACACATACAACTGACAACTTAGTTGAAATGGACCAATTCCTTGAAAAGCATGAACTACCACAACTTACCTATTATGACGTGTATAATTTGAATAACGTTTTACCTATTAAGAAAATTCAATTTGTAACTAAAACCATCCCCAAAAGGTAATTTCCAGGTACAGGTGGTTTTTATGAAGTATGCTACCAAACCTTTATAGAAGAATTAACTCTAATTGCATAAAATCTATCCTAGAAAATAGAAGCACCAAGTTATCCCCCAGGCAGAAGGAACAGCCAAGTCTGATCAAATGCCAGGGGCCAAGACGACACAGGCTCCCTCTGAGTCTCACAGCTTCAGGAAGCACCAATAAAAACTGACATTAATCTCAGTGTTTATTGAGAGAGAGAGATAAAGAGCAAAATAATTAATATAGAATCTGTTAAGCATTCCAAAGTGAGTATATGAATGATACTAATGGGGACACAGAGCAGGTTGGGGTAAGATCTGAAATAGCAAACATTTTGGATTATAATAAATTTTAAACAACTTTAGTGTCAATCCTTTCGAGTAATTGCACATTTAGTACTTCAGATTTTTAAAAGGTTGGAAGATATTAATGAACAACCAAGTCTGTATTGTAATTAACACATTGATTTGCATATAAAGTATATACTGAAAAACACAGAACTTCATCTTCAATATACTCTATGTAAGCCCCAAGCCCTGCTTGTGTTATTAATTTTAAGCAAATAAGTCTTTACATATATTACAAATTTAAATTGTAGTCAACCTAAGATCTATGACACAGTACAGTCTGACTTGATTAGGTTTTGCTATAAACACAGATGATTTTTTGATCCGTTTAACCAAAGATGATTTCTTGCTACCAAGTGAGGCCAAGTCTAAACATAATATAAAATGTGATAAAGTATTCTAAGTAAGTATTGCTTATGTGCCCTCATGTGCACAAATATATGTTTATTTCTGATATCTAGATTGTACTCTTCACCTTTGCAGAAAGAAGTCTGCTGTATAAATGCATATAATAATATAAACTATCTGCTCCTGAGCCAAGAAGTCAAAGCAGTCTGTAAAGCAGACTCCGTACAGGACCTGGTGCTCAAATCACAGCATATCCACGTCTGCTGAAAACACTCAGCAGTGAGGCATGTGGAAACAACATTCTCTTTACCCAAAAGGCGCTGTCCACATCCATCTTCCAAGGGAAATAGCTTTCCAGGGACTGCAGGCCGATAAGAGATGGCAAGTGATAAATGAAGCACTAGTGTCAAAGGACAGATGGCCCCTGAGGGTGGGAAAGCCAGTTAAATTTGGACGGGAGCTATGCAGGCAAATGCATATCTGCCAAAAACATCACACACACATGCACACATGCATATGCATCCCCGCAAGCATACGTGCACACATGTACGCACATGTGGCACAGCAACAACCAGCAGTCCACTCAGGAAGGAAACTGGAGCCCCCTCAAGTGGAATGCCACCCTTTTGCTTCCAACAGTGAGCAACGGATTTAACCTCTCTGAGCCTCAGTTTCCTCAGATGTGGAACAGAGAAAATAATATTGCCTATCTCACAGGGTTGACATGAGGTTAGATGCTTTAACACATAGAAAATGCGAAGAACAGTGTCCAGCATTTAGTAGTACTTAAGAACTGTAGCTTATTCTTCAAAACAAGATATAGATTTTTCATTACCACCTTTTTGGTTTCCACCCTCCACCTCTGACTATTTACCTGTTAAAACGAGCATCTCTGAATATAAATGCTGGTAAATTTCAATTAGTCAAGCTCAAGATTTGTTCTTAGGACAAATCTTTAACCTTAACCAACTTGCCCAGTCACCTCTGCTGTGTTTTCAGATGCTTATTGAATGCTAACAAGTCCAATTTAAGGAAAGGAAGAGGGGAAAACCCTCCCTTCCTGCTGGTCTCTGTGCCCTCTCCCCGCCAGGCATAAATATCTGGGCACCAGCAGGAATGAGGAAGCCCTGCCCCGGCAGTTCCAGAGGCCAGCGGGCATCTGCCTCCTGCAGGCTTTGGGATGGTGGCCTGCCTCCTCCCAGTCTGCAGGAGCAATGCATCTGAGGCAGGAGGTGAAGGGCTAAGAGCTCCAAGTCTCCTTTTGGAAAAGCACCAGCTATTTTTGAAACAAAGTACTTCCTCAAGACCAAGAAAGTCCATATTAGTAAAAGCACCAGAGAACTGCCTCTCTGGCTCTTCCTCTAGAATCTCTTTCCTGGTTATTTTTAGTAGTTGCTTTCTCCCTGGCCAAACCGTGAAAAGACGGGAAGTGGTATTCCCAGGGCAATACCTCTGACTTCACCTCTTCTGGTAGCTCTGGGCCATGCCGGGATCTCAGTGGCCACAGAGGGTCCCGGTGGAAGGCTCAAGTCAACTCCGTCATCTGACGGCCAAGGGTAGAAATCCTAGCTCTGCCTTCTTGGGAATGTCACTTAACATCTCTGAGCATTGGTGTCCTCAGACAATGAAGTTCTTAATTAAGTGACATACTAGATAAAAGGCCTTAGCCCAGTGCCAGTAATCCCTAACTATGGGTTATATATTTAGTAGTAGTAGTAGTAATAGTATTCTGCCTGGCTACTAGTCAGATAGTTCCCTATTAAATAATAATCACTCAGGCAATCTAATTCCTATTATTTTTGGCGATTTCCTAATATAGTTGGCTAAATCCTGAGGTATATCTTGATAAAGTCACTAGAACACACAAGACCAAAATGATGGGGCCCTGGTTACTTCTAACCTTGCCGTCCTCATTTCCTCTTGAAGCGGAGTCTGTCAAGATGGCCACAGTGACTCCTCCAGCCCCTCCAAGACGCCCCTTGCGGTGTGACTCGGCCACTCCTCCCAATAAGAGGAACAAGCTTGAGTCTGTGTTGGCCTTGGGACTTGCTGTGACAAGTAGAAAGTGGCAAAAGAGAATCTGGGGGACTTGGGAGGCATGGCCTCAGGGGGCCGGCAGCACCCACTCAGGCTCTTTCTGCTTCTGGTGACGTCTGCGTAAAGAAGTCTGAGCTAGCTTCCTTGAAGGTGAGAGGCCACCTGGCGAGAGAGATCTGGCCAACAGCTAGCACCAGCCCCAGAGCGAAGCCATCTCAGACCATCTCGCTCTTATTGAGCCATCGGTTCCCATAAGACCAGCAGAAGGACTGTCCAGCTGAGCTGAGCCCAGACTGCCGACCCACAGAATTGAGAGCTAACGATTGTGGTTTTAAGCCCCTAAGATTTGGGGTGATTTGTTCCATAGAAACAGATAGCTAATACGACTCTCTTCGGGCACAACAGTGTCCTCACAGTTTTTTAAGCACACCAGGCTCAGCTCTAACTCAGGGCCTTTGCACGAGGCTCCCTCTCCCTGCAGTACTTTCCCCCCAGAAATGCCTTCTGCGTGGCTAGCTCTCTCGTATTCTTTAAGTATCTACTCAAAAGTCTCTTTTCCATTGAGGCTTCCCTGACCCCCTATCTAAATTTGCAACCTTTTCCCATGACACTTTTATCTTCCTTCCTTACCCCCTTGACCCCTGTGGCACTTATCTCCGTCTAACATAGTACATATTTAACTATTTGGGAGTGTTTGCTTCTGTCTCTTGCAGTGGAAGGAGAGCCCCATGAGGGCAGTTTTCATTGGCTTGGTCCTAGAACACTACCTAGCACAGTAAGCTATATTAGCTTGGGTAAGCTTGGCTGCTGTAACAAAGAGATCCCATAACAATCTAGCAGCTTAAAACAGATAAGTAGTTATTTCTCTCAGCGGTGAGGTGAGCTTTCCAGGCTGGCAAGTGGCTCTGTTCCATGAGACCTTTCAGAGACTTGAGTTCCTCCATCTGGATTCTCCACAACATCCCCTGCATACTTAAGTCTGGGTGGCAGGAAACCTCTCCAGCCCAAATCACAGGAAGCTACAAGTGAACCCACTGGGGCATCTTAAGTCACAGACCCCAACGTGGCACAAATCTCTTCTGCTCGTGAGGCCATTCCTACCCACGTGGGAGGCTGAGGCCAGGGTCTGTCTGGGTAGCCTTGTGCCCAGCTACAAGCCTATTACCACAGGAGGGAAAGAAGAGACTGAGTACCAGCAATAGACTTGATACTGAACCAAGTGGGGTCACCTCCTGGAGAGTTAAATAAGACTCTACACCAGTGGAAGTTGTCTCACAAAGTAAAGTGTATTTGCAGCAAATAGGAGGCCATGAGGAATCATTTCCAAAGTCATCGAGTCCCTGAACAAAGGAAAGCAGGAACTTTTATTTGGTTGGGGAATGAATATTCAAAAGGGAGAGGCGGGTATTCGCTTGCACAGCCTCAGTTGGAGAACATGCTTCCACATAATGAGGCCTAAGCTCCTCCTGGAGAGATTTTTGCATTAAAAATAAGGCAAAGGTAATGGGCATAGCTCTTGCGGTGAGGCTTGGTCAGTTTCAGGATGGCTGGTGGTTACATCTCCTTAACATACAAAAGGAAAAGAAACAACTTGGAAAAACAGTTAATTGCTTCCAAACCCACCTTTGAGTTTCTCTAGGCACCTCGTAGGTGGCAGACTTGGCCACTATTCCATCAGTAATGGACAGCTTTCCCAGGAATTGTTCTTAAGGAACTTGTACCAAAATAACTAGCATTGGAACTAACAATAAAAAAGGAGAAATAAATTATATGCATGCGCCACTTTTTCTGAGGCTCCTCAGGCTTAGCTGAGAGACATGATGGATTAGCTGGTGGGATCCACAGCCACACACGGAGGGCTAGCTGAAAGTCAGCAGAGAAAAAACAAGCACCTAATCTCGTATTAGGCAGGAAATCAGGATGACAGAGAGAGCTATGATGCTAGAAAAGCATGCAATGCATGTGGAGCCACCATTCCTGATTCAAGTCCAACTCTGCCTGTGGTTGGCTGGTTTGTGCACTAACCAACTAACCGTTCTGATCATCGGCTTCTTCCCCTAGAAAATGAGGAAATCAGGTGGCATTGTTGAGGATGCAGTTAAATAATGAATATGAAAGCAGACTGGAGGCCAGAAGCCTGTAGAAACATTAGATGTGATCTGAACCAGACTAAGGGAGGCACCAAGCAACCAGCTTAGGGCAATTTTGGTCTTTAGGAAATCTGCACTTCTCTGAATTAGCAAATTCTCTTCTGATATGGCAGTCATACCTCTTACTACTTGGTGGTAAAGAGAAAAATAAATGTAGAGCATTTCATGACCATCTTAGAGGAAACATTTGGATTATTTTACAGTTTTCTTTCTTTCAAATGCTGCTGTAAATGCAAACACAGGCACTCCATGTATTTGATGCATTCACACAGGCTAGGCATGCTTAGAAGTCTGTGAGCCTCAGTGGAAAAAGGAATAGGGAATACATCCAAGCAGTTCTGTCCAAAAGATGGCCCAACAACTCACAGGTGGCCCAGGAAGGGGTAGGACCAACCATGCTCAACCCACTGTCTACATTGAACTCAACTCCACAGCCCTGTTGTGAAAGGGAAATGGTGAGGCCTTACCAGAGCCAGCTGGAGTAGATACTCCCTTCATGGAAGTTTAGACTGCCCTTTGAGGTTCTCATTAA
This sequence comes from Diceros bicornis minor, assembly GCF_020826845.1. NCBI lineage: Eukaryota > Metazoa > Chordata > Mammalia > Perissodactyla > Rhinocerotidae > Diceros > Diceros bicornis. The sequence goes on from NC_080760.1 coordinate 7,576,757, forward strand.
TAAAAAATTTTTCAGCAACTGCTAAGAGAATAACCTTGAAAATGCTTCAAAATATACTTGTTTATATGAAACTCACAATTCTACCACTAGAACTGGCATTATTTTTAAAACAAATCCTTACAGAAGATCTTACGTGAAGCCCAAAGTAGGGAATGGGAGAACCTTAGCTGTATACTGCTGCCCTGGCATCATAAAGGGCTTTTATAAGTCAGTCACCCTTTGTGCTGCATTATCCAGAGCTTTGCTAGCAAAAAGGAAACAACGAAATGAGTCATTTTTTTAACCTAAATAAGGAGTGACTTGATTATCTATTACCTGGTTATATTGATATATACCCACATATTGATAAAGTAAGTTCTAATATGTGTACAATAGACATTAACAATTCAAAACAAAAGACTTTGAAACAAAGACATTTAAAAACTTGAAATCCAGAACAAGAAGAAACACGTTAGAATTTAATCAACGTAAAAGGCTCTGCAACACTGGCTCAGTTTTTGTTTACATACAAAGTCCTCTGACCACTAAAAAGAGACAATGTTTAAGTTCTTAGATTGAATTTGAAATTACAGATTTCCCAGTGAATTTACTGCAGCACGAGCTGATCACTGAGAACCTCTTCACTGATTAGCCACAGCAAGTGGACCTTAAATTGACTCCCTCTCTTTCTACCCAGATTTACTGGTCTCCTCTAATTTCCCAAGTACTTGCTAGTCCCACAACATTCCTAAGCCTGGCAACACCCACATTCCCAGAAACAGCCATCTTCTCAAATGCATCATTGCCATCTGCAGAAAACCAATCAGTTAACGCCACAGTGTTATAAAACAATGCTATTATTATAAAATAAAACAACTAGCCAGTGATTTAGCGTTTCTCCCCTAAATCATTGATGGTAGCTGTCTTATTAACCATGTCCTCGGACATCAGTATTAGTCACACTTTGTTTCATAGATCCCCATGTCTGAATTAAACGGCTCTGCTTCAGGGGAATCCAAAGCGAGACATCACTTGTGAAGTTTCACTGACACAGAGTCAGTTGATACAATTTCCCACATGCTGGATACTTTGGGGAAAAGAAGCAGAAACAACATCAGCCTTTGTATCTTGACCTCTTGCCTACTGTGACTCTTGAAGAGTCATGTGTATGCAATCAGAGCTTTAATAAGAGATTCTTAGATTTGCCAAGGGAAAAACTTGACCTCAGTCAGGAACTGATTTCACCAGGGATGAATGAAGAAGAAAAATGTATTTGATTCTCCCTAAGCTCTCCCTAAACAAAGTAAGGTCAACGGTGTAAAACAGATATTTTATTAAAGTAAAGAGTCTCTTGGATCTAACTCCTTAAGTATAGCTAAACTGTGTGTTTGGCTAAAAGAAAACAGAAGACCAGTCATGCTATTTCTATCTGTTGTGGAGCTCAGTGTGGCATGCAAAAGAAAAAGCCAAGGTCTAGCTGATCTTGAGGCTGAATTGCCACCAAGGCCTAAAGACTAGATGACGAACAGCTAGAAAATTGTAGGAAGCTAATTATCTACAAATTCAAACCAAACTTTGACATGTCAAATGATGTCATTATAACTAAAGCTCTAGTTGGGACTTTTTATTGTTTAACATAAAATCTCTTTAGCACAGGACATGATATCACCTAACAGAATACAATACAGTTCAAGGCAGGCAGATGCTCAAAAACAATAGAAATAGAAAAAAATAGCAAACTGATTTCCAAAGTTTCAAGGACATTATTGAAAAGTACACTTGAATGTAAGCTAAAAAACTGAAGGGCATTTGACGTGCTTTTTGTAAACATTGTTAAGATTATTTTTCCTTGTCAGAGACAAAACACTTCTTTCCCTAAGACAGAGAGGAAGGGTAGATGGAATTGCTCAGGGTAGGATGACCCCTATTTTCTGTTCAAAGTAGGAGACAAGGCTACGTGCTGAGCAGTGTGACCCCTACAGAGTATGGTGATGAACACACACACAGCAATCAATATCACAAATTACCAAGAATGTCCTCACAGTGAGTTATTAAATTAGAATGAAGTTTTTTGTTATTGTTGTTACGAAGCATATTCTAAGGCAGGCTCTCAAAATAACGTATTCTTCTGATTGTAGAATTGTCATGTGAGTATCCTAAAACCACAATTATGAGAAAGCAGGGGAGGTGACTGCGGCCCCTTCATTTATTTACTTGCTTTCAGAATGTCATGGGTATTGCTGTTAACATGTGCCTGGTTAAGTGGATTTATGAATTAAATTATCTGGTTTTACTAAACTAGACCTAAAAAAAAGGACAAGTAGGTTAAAATCATTTGTTCACAGGAACCCCAAGTTCAGGGTAATAATAACATGGAAGGCACAAGCCAACAAGACAAAGGCAGTGCTGCTCCTTCTTCCTCTCCATCGAGCTTTCCCATCCACAATATGAGGAACTACAGTCAGCAATGATCTAGTCAGATTTGCAAGAAGCTGGCCAAAAAGAAATACAAATTTATTAGTTAGAAAGATTATTTGAAATATGAGATTACAAATGAATCACTGAAGAGGAAACTTGAACTTAGTGTGCACTGTGATTTAAAATATAAACTAATGATAGCATGATCAGTAAGATAATTAAAAATAAGTATGTAGGGGCCGGCCTGGTGGCGCAAATGGTTGAGTGCGCGTGCTCCGCTGCGGTGGCCTGGAGTTCGCCGGTTCAGATCCCGGGGACGCACAGATGCACCGCTTGTTAAACCATGCTCTGGCGGTGTCCCATATAAAGTAGAGGAAGATGGGTACGGATGTTAGACCAGGGCCAGTCTTCCTCAGCAAAAAAGAGGAAGACTGGCATTGGATGTTAGCTCAGGGCTGATCTTCCTCAAAATAAATAAATAAGTATGTAGAATATGGAGAAAATGTTTACTATTTTTAAAAGATATTTAAAGTTGTGAATACTCAACATAGTACTTTACAAATTTTTAATTAACTTAACGAGAAATATTTGTAAGTCTTGCTTGGGGTCTCTTGCTTAACAGTAAAAGAAAAAAATGCCAAATAGCTTTGGGGAACACTTGTTCTTCTTTCTACTGTAAAAAAAATGTTGAAGTAATATGCGGAAACAAATATGGAAACAATATATAAATCATTTATTCTTCAGCAAACACTACTATAAGATGCATATAAAATAGTTATGTTTATTTAAAGCATTAAAAGACGGAGTGAACCCTGTTCCCCGGCTGGGAGATTTGCTATACCACATTGCTATAAAGACATGTATTTGTCGGGATAGGCTATCTGTAACATTCAACCTCAGAATCCCAATGTTGTAAAGCAATGAAGATCTATTTCTCACTTATTCAATGTCCACTGAAGGTCCTCTGGACCAGGACACTTTATGGAGTGTCTGTCCTCTAAGCATTAAATGTGGAGACCCAGGCTCCTAACATCGTGTGCCCCCACCATGCAGCACCCTTTGCTTCCAGCTGCACAGAGGGGGAACCAAGCAGAAGATCAAGAGAGATGTTGTGTCTCCAGGCCTGGATGCAGCTCCTTTCACTGCTGCCCATGTTCCATTGACCAGGACCCAGTTATATTGTCGCATCTTAATGCAAAGGGGCTGAGAAGTACAGTCTCTCCACCCGACTAGGTAGAAAATTAAAAGTGTGTTTCAAACTGTCACGATATATTTCTAACATGTGTAAGCTTATGGTATTTGATCAATTTTGTTTCAAGAGCAAAATTTTGTGAGCCTTTAAAGAACATATATTCCAACGAAAGGATATTCTAACATAAAAGAAAGTAATAAATAAAAACATTTTGTCAAAAAACTGTGAAGCTTTGACAAGAATGAAAAAACAAAACAAAACAAAACCACTGAGTAAGGCTATAAAGGCAGCACCAGACATAAAATCAATCTATTGCTTAATTCATAGCCAAAGTACTTCAGAAAGGAAGTTAAATTCAAAGTGATCAAAGTCAGTAATGTAGTCAATTTTATAAAAAACAGAGCTTTAAAATGTTATGAAACCTTGAAAATAATTCATAACGAGAGGGGGAGTGACTGTGAACACTTTTATGCCACACTGTTTACTGATCAGAACGTGGCAGAGTATACAAAAGCTGTCGAATGTCAGAATGAGCTGTGAATCATTTTACTATAAGACAAGCACTCAAGATTTGTTGACATTTTCTGTGACATGTGGCCTTCATCTCATAGATACTTGTGCCACCTCCAGCAATGGTGGATGAGAAATAAAAAATTCAACAACCCATTGATGATGAAAACCCTCAGGAAATTTGGAATAGAAGACAACTTCCTAATCTTATATAGGACATCTATGGAAAATCTACAGCTTACATCATATTTAATGGTGAAATAAATGGTGAATGGCATGTTCCCTCGAACACAGGGAACAAAGCGAGGATTTCTACTTTTACCGCTTCTCTTCAACATTACACTGAAATTGGTAAAAGTAGAAATCCTTGCTTTGTTCCCTGTGTTGGAGGGAACGTGCCCAATATTTCACCATTAAAAGAACATAAAGAAAAAAGGGATACAGATTGGAAAAGCAGTAAAACTGCCTTTATTTGTAGACAACATGATCATCGATGTAGAAAATCTTCAGTAATCTACAAAAAAATCGAATAGAAGTAATATATGAGTTCAGCATGATTCCAGGATCCAAGATCAACACACAAATATCAAACACATTTTATGTACTATCAAAGGACAATCACAATATTAAACATTGCATTCATATTAGCATCAAAAATACCTATGAATACATGTAACAAAATATGCTCAGACAGGTACCCTTAAAACCTCAAAACAATGCTGAGAGAAACTAATGAAGACCTAAATAAATGGAGAGATATAGCATGTCTATGGATCAGAAAAACCAATAGTTAAGATGTCGATTCTACCCAAATAGCTATATAGGTATGACGAAATCCCAATCAAAATCTCAGCAGGAATTTTTTTTTTTTTTGGAAATTGACAAGCTGATTCTAAAATTCATATGAAATGAAAACGTTGTTAATCAAAACAATTTTGTAAAAGAACAACATTAAAAAACTTATTACCTAATTTGAAGACTCACTATAAAATTACAGAAATCAGCACAGTGTGATATTGGCATAAGGATAGACATAGTGATCAATGGAACAGAACAGAGAGTTCAAAACTAAACCCACACTTATATAACAATTTGACAAAAATGCCAAGGTAATTCAATGGAAAATGGGTAGGCTTTTATATAAACTGAATATCCGTATGAAAAATAACGAACATTAACCCTTACCTCACATATATACAAAAATTAACCAAAGAAACCAGAGATCTAAATGTAAAAGATAAAACCATAAACTATATAAAAAATACAGAAAAATATCTTTGTGGCTTTGGGTTAGGCAAACATTTTTTAGATAGGACACAAAAGCATGAAACACAAAATTAAAATTTGATAAATTGGACTTTATCAAAATTTAAAAATTTGCTTCTCAAAAGCCACTAGTAAGACAATAAAAGCAAAGTCACAGACTGGTGTCTGATAAAGGTATTCCATCCATAATATATAAACAATACCTACAACTCAATATTAAAAAGACATACAATCCACTAGTTAATAGAGAAATGCAAATTTAAACCACAATGAGATAACACTACATACCCACTAGAATGACCAAAATTAAGAAGACTGGCAATAGTAAGTGTTGGTGAGGACTGGGAGCAAATGGAACTCTTACACATTTCTGGTTTGAATGCAAAATGGTATGGCCACCATGAAAACCAGTTGAGTAGTTCCTCATACAGGTAAACCTACACTGATCACACGACCCAGCAATCCCTCTCCTAGGTATTTACCCGAGAGAAATAAATACATGTAATCTCACAGACTTGCACTTGAATGTCCAGAGCAGCTTTACTAGTAATAGCCAAAAACTAGAAACAGTGCTCATGTCCACCAATGGTGAGCACTGGTGAATGGATGTAGTACATCCACGCAATGAAACACTGCCCAGCAATAGAATCGACAATACATGCCACAGCAGGAACGAATCTCAAAAGCATTTACGCTCAGTGAAAGAAGCCAGATACAAAACCATACAAGGCTATTTCTATGCTATTATATGTTTATAGAAAAAACAAAGGGACAACATGTGGCTCAGTGGTTGCCATGGTGGAAGGGGAGGGGTTGGCAGCCAAGGGGCAGGAGAGGACTCTGTAGGGTGACAGAGCATTCTATAGCATGGTCATTGCGGACAGTCACAGGAATGGATCCACTTCAAAACTCATCAAATTACATACTTAAGACTAGTGATCTTTATTTTATGTAAGTTATATCTCAATAAAACTTTTAAATAGGTCTTTGGGATTTGGATGTTTATTATTATCACAATGCCTGTTGAGGTTAAAAAAATTTGAATATGATGGTGTACTTATTTTCTATTGTTACGTTATAAATTACCACAAATTTAGCAGCTTAAAATAAAAATACAAAGTTCTGGCAGGCTTGACTGGGTTCTCTGTTCTCGAGCTCACAGGTCAAAATGAAAGTGTCAGCCATCTGGACGTTCTTGGGGCGAACCTACGTCCAGGCTCATTCAGGTTGTCGGCAGAATTAATTTCCTCATGGTTGTATGGCTGAGGTTCTCATTTCCCTGACATGGAGCCCCCTCCACCTTCAAGCGAGCAACGGCACATGCAGTCCTTCTTGTGCTTTGAATCTCTCTGCTTTCCCCTCTATCTTCCTCTCTGCTTTTAAGGGCTCATATGATTACATTGGACCCACCTGGATAATGCAGTATATTCTCCCTCTTTTAGGGTCAGTTGATCAGTAACCTTAATGACATCTGCAATGCCTCTTTCGCCATCTAAGGTAACATATTAACAGTCCTGGGGATTGGAGTGTGAATCTTGGGGACCATAATGCTGTCCCCACAGACAGCCCACTACCACTGATAATGATCATAGCTAACAGGCATTGAGGGCAGCCTACTGGTGCCAGACAGTGGGCTAAATGCCTCAAAGTCATCACTGCAGTTTATCTTCCTAGCTGCCTTACAAGTTGGGCACTATTTCTTTGGTCATTGTCCAGTGTGGAAAATGAGCAAGGAAAGGTTTGCAAGTTGCCAGGATCTTTCGGCTGGTTAATGACAGGGCAGACATTAGATTCAGATCTATCTGGTTGCAAAGCACTAAACTGATGGCGGCTGTATTTTGATCACTATGTCATTCTTGTCAGCTCAATTTTATTTTAATAAAAAGTGGCCATGGCCTCTCACCAGTCCCTCATTCAGAATTGTTTGCATTTTTCCTTCACAATACATTGCACAGTTTGCAGTTACCTATTTTTTTAAATGATTTAATCAGCACCTGTCTTTTCAGTCAGCCCTAGCGGTCTAGTGGTTAAGATTCAGGGCTTTCACCCCTGTGGCCTGGGTTCATTTCCCAGTCAGGGAACCACACCACCCATCTGTTGGTTGTCATACTGTGGCAGCTGCATGTTGCTGGGAGGCTGAAAGCTCTGCCGCCAGTATTTGAAATATTAGAAGGATCACCCATTGTGGACAGGTTACAGTGGAGCTTCCAGACTAGAACACCTAGGAAGAAGGACGTGGCTATGCACTTCTGAAAAAATTGGCCATGAAAACCCTATAAATAGCAGTGGAGCACTGTCTGATAGAGCGCAGAAGGTGAGAGGATGGCACAAAGACTAGGCAGGGTTCCACTCTGCTGTACACAGGATCGCTAGGAGTTGGAATTGACTTGACAACACTAACAACAACAAAAATCTGACTTTTCACTAATTCACAATTGCCCTGAGGGGGACTATGTCTGTCTGCTCAGTATTGTATCTCCATGTCCCAGTTGATGCTTGATTTATGGTAAACGGCTCAATCCATGGTTGTTGACTGATTGAGTGAATGAATGAATGAGCAAGTGAATAGCATATAAGTATACATCCCTCTTCTGTTATCCTCTCCAAATGCTGCCCATTACCCCCTGCCTTTAAGAAGATGAGAGAGAACAATGAAAGTATGACTCAAACTAAAGGCACGCACCTATGTCCCACAGATAGGGATGCATCTATGCTCCCTGACAGATTAATTGCAACATTCTACCAGTACATTTCTGGAAAGGATTGCTAGGACCTGTTGCCTCTCTGTTCTTCTCACTTGTGAAGAGAGCTCGTTCTTTTATAATAATACAAGTCATATCTTATCTCATCACCATATTTGAATGAGTGAACAAATTGAGCCCACCCTCCTCTAGATTTTAGGAAGAATTACCTGGACTAGCATGTCCCAGGCAGTCCCAAAGCAGGACTGAATTTCTTTATGGCACCACACAGCTCAGAGTCTGGTCTTCCTGGACTAGCATACACGCCACTTTACCATGTGACTTTACAACAGAGATGGTCAGTGCCCAGCAGGCAGGAACTGTGATAATTCATGAATACATAACATGATGCACTGGGCATACATACTGGTTAAATGAATGAATGTAACAAGTGCAACACATGGAAGCGGATTCCATGACTCTCCTGGGATTTTTATCATTAAAAAAAAAACAAAGTCTTGCTCCCTGAAATAGAATGAAGGCACATCCACAAATATAAGGATAACAATGTTGGCCAAATGCTTTCTACAATTTTGAATGTGGAATTGCCTTTCCTGATTTGCCTATGTTTCTAGTACTACAAAGACAATGTCCCTTTGATGCTCCTAAATGTAACCCTACGTTAAAGATTAGATCAGAGCAGGAAGGATTTTCTTTAACCACAGTTGTATTTCTCAAGTGCTAAACAAAGCATGCTCTGAGTGGCTTGACTGGCAAGCTTAATTTTAATGAAATGCCGGAAAATACATCACCAGGGTTTTCTCTGTCAGTCATCCCCAGGCAGTGAGAACAGGGCAGCACCTGCTCCAGGTACAGCCTATGCTGGGACAGCCATTTGGTATATTCCCCACCAATATAGGGCACAAGTTATGAAAAAAATATCCCAAATTCCTTCCTATAGCATGTCACAAATCTAGAATGAGAATCACAGGGAATTTGAATGTAGCCACTTTGAATTTGCAGATGAAATCTTGGCTTTGCTTAGATAATTTGAAATACCGAGGAAATGTGAAAAGATATGATACACTAGGTTGATACAACATGGCAGTTTTTTGTAGGTCAAAAATGGACAATTGCTGACATTTTCATAAGGTTCAACCCAATGAAGAGGCTGTGAGTAGACGGATATCAACTTTAGTTTTGCTTTTAAGAATCACAAAACTGGAAGGACCCTCAAAGAAAATGAAATCCAACTTTCTCATTTTAAAGCTTGTGTTTGCAGGATTAGGTATAACTGAAAGTAACTGAAAATCCCCAAATATCAATGGGATAAATAAGATAGAAGCTTATTTCACATTCCTGTCCAGGAGTACCCACAATGTAAGAGACACAGCCCCTTCTTAGTTTCCCCCTCCACTCTGAGAGGTTCCCCATGTCCCCAGTGAACCTCATGGTCTAAGACGGCTGCTGGAACTCCAGCCATTAAATACACAGGGGCTGATCAAAGAAGAGGCTTACAAACCATGCAGACAGAGGCCAGATCCTGGAGAACTGTGGAAACTGTGCTACAGGGCTTGGATATTATCTTATAGGCACTGAGAAGGCATTTCAATATTAAGCAGAAGGAAGACATAGGTGGATGTGTGTTTTAGCTACATCACTCTGGCAGCCCTGTGGGTGGCTTGGAGAAGCACGAGACAGAAGACAGTGGGCTAACGCAGGGGCTGGGTGGGAGCAAAGAGGACAGCTCAAACGGGAGGCACAGCAGTGGAGGCAGTAAGCACAGCCTACACCTGAGAAGGCAAATAAGAAAGGGCACAGTTTAGACAATAATGAAAAGATAATGCAAGGTCAACAGGATTTTGACTTCCTTCTGGCTGTGAATAAGCAAGTATAAGAAAATACGTAGCCTTTTCGGGGGAATATCTACACAAGAAGCAGTGTCTTCAGGGGAGAGGCAGGTTTCAGACAAGAAAGGTGGAGAGAAGGCTCTGTACAAAAATGGATCGTGTAAGGTAAATGTTCACAATTGAGGAGGGGTTTGTTGAGTACAGCTGAAAGGTGTTAGAGAGATCTAGGCTAAGAAATAAAGTCTAATAAGGGGGTAAGTATTTGGAGATAGGCAATTCTGGGAGCTTTCTTTTTCTCTGAGTAAGCAAGAATGATGGAAGTGGGGGATGTGGTTAGGAGAGCCTGGTCTCAAATATTTGGACTGGTATAGGTCATTTTCTGGTCAGCATTGGCTCAGAGGCCCAGGCAGTACCAGGCCTGGTCTGAGAGGACAAGCCTGGTTCTGTTCTGCGTAGGAGGCATGTGACAGCTGCAGAGGGACAGGATCAGAGCCAGAGTGCTCCCTGGCGCTCCAGGCTCCCTTGGAAAGTGGCAGGCACTACTGTCCCTGTGGTCGTTATGCAGACAGCACAGTTTGCCACGACCTAGCTCTGGGTGCCCGTAACCCAGCATTCAGTAGGAGGAGCCTGGCGGGTTCTGTGGGATTTCTTGGTTGGCTATGGAAGGCCTGGAGAAGCAGCTTCTTTATTCAACCTGCTGACATTATTGAAGTTGCAATAATTACTTATCACGTGCCACATCTTAATTTTTAACTTTGTAAATTACATGTAAGAAATTACATGTAAGATATAAGAATCCTATCCTTAGTAAACCTTAGGCATTTGCCTTGGCCACCAGTCACTTGATTATGGTTTAAAAAAATTATCTAGAAATGTATTAACACCAGCAAATATTGAGTGTGTATTTTGGGAAAAGGTATTCTTTCCAACTCAGCCTCTTTTCTAGGCCCTGCTGTGTGTTCACAAGGGCCCTCCCAGATGGGGTGCTATGGGGGAATTCAGGGCTTACCCCTGCTCAGGTGAATTCTCCCACTCCTCTCCCTTAACACAGACAACAGAACATGAACTGTGCTGTCAACCTTCAGAGGTACAGACAGATAGATGATAGATACAGAGATAAAAATAGACATATATAGGGGCTGGCCAGGTGGCACAAGCGATTAAGTACAACGCGCGCTCCACTGCGGCAACCCGGGGTTAGCCAGTTCAGATCCCGGGCGCACACCGACGCACCGCTTGGCAAGCCATGCTGTGGCGGTATCCCATATAAAGTGGATGAAGATGGGCATGGATGTTAGCCCACAGCAAGTCTTCCTCAGCAAAAAGAGGAGGATTGGCAGATGTTAGCTCAGGGCCGATCTTCCTCACACACACACACAAAAATAGACACATATATAGGAAGAAAGAGAGAGACATCACATAATTGACAGTCTAGTAGGGAGGAAAAATTACAGAAAGAAAGTAATCACTCATTGTGACAAGTGCTATAAAGGCAATGGTCCTGGGACAGAGAATGAGGATGCACAGGGAGGGATTTACTCTACATGGGGAAGTCAAAAACTCTCGGAAGAGCTGCCTTTGGGGTGGGGTGAAGAATATGCAGAAGTCCTAGGGCAGACAGCTGGGTGGCTGGAGGTACTGAAAGCAGCTTGTCACCACCGTGTAGCAGCACAGGGGAAGTGGCAAGAGAAAGCCATGGAGATTCAACCACCCACATGGTTGGCTAAAATCACCTCTGCATTTCTCATCTCTATCTCTATAAAACAAAATTGGTAAAAATGAATTTAAATTATGTAAATAACTAACCTTTATATTTGCCTTTTATTAAAATAATTTCATAATAGATTTATAATATACTTGGAAATCAATTATATGATGTCATTTCTTAAACAGCTTCCAAATGCCTGCATCATAAAAGGTCCACATTAAGTAAAACATTTTCATCAACTCAAGGTCCAAACTATTTATCATGGCAAAATTCCAATTAATTGTGATTCAAAGGAAAGGTTGTTTTGCACACAAAGTTAAAGGAAGCATTTATAGCATTAACAGTCCCTTTAATGTACTTTTGTATTTACAAAAGTATCCATCAAAAAATTGCTTGAATTTTGGAAAGTCCTATAATCATTTCACGCATAGTAAAAATTGTATATAGTACAAATTAAATGCAGTTTATTATTCTATTATTGATTGATTTGATATGAGGTAACTGTTCAGGCTTAATTGCCTTACTCTGAAAGAGCTCGGGGGAAAGTAATCCTGTGTCTGCTCCACACAAGCAACTAGAAACTACAAATAGAAATCTCAATTTGCCTTGAAATGTGATTGGCTGATTCTATCAGGCCTGCAGTTTGTTTCTAAAGTCTAAAAATAGTACGTTAAAAAACTCACAATAATGTAATGAACGCCTTAAAGTTTAGCAGTATGTTGACAAAACATGTCCCTAATAAATACCTTGCTTTCCCTGAGAAATCCTTGCAAAAACTTTTGTAACGTCAACTCAGCAGCCCATTGTCTTAGAGAAGTGCATTTCACAGAACAATGCATTTGGAAATGTTTTGCTAAAAGATTACACGGAAAAAAGAACTTAGGGAGGAGACAGATCAGGAGGAGGGTAACTCACAAAGTTTTCTAACCAGGTTAAGGAATTTTTGCCTGGTAGAACAGATTTGATCTTTTAACATCAGCCTTCTGTGGTATTGTCCTTACATCACTTTTTCCACTTTAAGGGAACATAGCTGATGGATCCCAGGCCTGAAGCTTGCGAGGTAAGAACGGATTAGCTCACCTATAGGTGCCGGCAACAAGCTCCTCTGTATGACGTCTGCGCAGACGCCTGGACACGCCCATTAGCGTGCTTCCCACAGTGGACGCCGTTCCCCAAGGCATGCCAGCTCATGTCCAGAACACGGAGGAGGTGGTTCTCGACAGACCTAGCCATGTGAGACACCTGCGGCCCACGGCCTCTCTTATTAACTACCGACGACCACTCTTTCAGCTTCTTGTCTTCTGGAATGAGCACTGCAACAATCTCTATGCATTAAATATTTGCTACAACCCTGGAATATAACAAAAGCCACTAGTGAGTGTAATTCACAGGTGAGTGTAATTAGAATAGATCCAATCTTTCCCATTTGTTCTCCATAATCGCATGAGAAATGTCACAGCTGCTAGTCAAGAGGGCATATAGGAATACTATTTAACCAGAGAACTGTTGCAAACTCATAATCACCATCATTTCATATTGGTTACCTGTTCTCAGAGAATTTGCTTTAGGATGATACAGTCCCTGCCTTCACCAACCACCCTTGACTCTGGTTTCAAACAGCGTCCAATCCTTCACTCGACAAACAAATGAAACAAGGAAAGAAAATCAGAGACCTCAACACTGGAACTATTTCATTTTGGATTGTTACTCATGGTTGGCAGAATTTTCCTGCTTTCAGTCTAACGATGGCAGTATGTATACTATAAAGTAATTTGTATTCAAAGGTATTTCCCCCTCTGAAGTTAAACATGTAGACACGTTGGAGAATACTCTAGGTTTTGTGCTCCTGGCTGAGTTAACCTATTTTATTGCTGTCTTAATTCAAATACGGTGCCCCATCTGTGGTTAAAAAGAGCAGAAAGTCCTCTCACATTAAAGATGTAAGGACTACCCTTTGCAGTCACGGAACTCATCTTTCAAATAAGTAAAAAATCAATTTTACTGGATTATTTTCCAAAAAAGCAAGATTGGGCTGTACCACATAGCCAAGTGGTAGTTGTCAGCCTGTCTTATTTGGAAGGCTGCCTCTTTAACTAACTTAGAAATTGCCAGTGGCTTTTCCAAGATTCCACTGACAGCCTCCACCCTCACCCCCAAGAATGTATGCGGGGGGAGGAAGAAAATAACTAATCCAAGTTCCTCTTCCTCTCACTAACATCACCCAAAACTTGAAGATATCTTGTTCCAGACTCCCTCCTGGCATCACAGCAAAAGTACTGATAACCAAGAGTGGCTCAGCCCTAAGAGCAAGCTCTTCACCTTCATGCACCCGTAAAACAATCGTTTGGATAACACACCTGCTAATTCTTGAAGCTCTTCCAAGTTCCCCCAGATCTCCCTGAAGCTTAAGGCGCCCCTCGTGTAACATCTCTCACACAGCGTGCACAACATACTTTTAGACCTTGATGATTCACAGTGCAGTCCATCCAAGGTGCCGTGAACCCAAAAGACAGAAACCACTGAAAATCAAAACTCCGACGTCAGCCATCAGAACACAGTCTGCAAGGAGCCTGGCCTCGACCTCCAAGTGGGACCGCGCACCCCAGCCCAGGAACCAATAGGCGGCCAGTCCAGCCGTTGCCATGGCCACGCCGAGTGTTAGGGCCGCGTACGCACCCCGCGCGCGCCCGGGAGCCAATCGGCGGCTGGCCGAGGCGTTGCCATGGCCCCTCTGTGTTCTGGCCGCGCGCCGGCGCCCGAGACCCGGCCCGGCTGCCCCAGCCCCAGGCTCGCGAGGGTCCGGGGCGCCGTGCGCCGCTAGTTACCGGCCGCTGCCTGATTCCGTGAGCGCCCGGCATGAATCGCAAAAAGCTGCAGAAGTTGACGGACACCTTAACTAAAAATTGCAAGCATTGTAAGTAAGAATGAAGTGCTGGACGAGCGGAGACTTCTGGGCCAGGTCTCCTGTCCTGCTGGGTGCTAATGTCCGCTCTCAGCCTGCTTCCCGCCTCCAGAGCCTGAGTGCTGCTGGAGCCCCCTCCACACCCATGCCACAAGAGAAATCTGGAAGGAATTCCCGGGGGTTAGCGCCTTGGGGCGGGCACCATGCCTGCCCATGATCCTAAGGACCAGGATCCAGGTACTGCACTCCCATACAGGCGCTTGCTTCTCAAACCCTCTTTGTAACTTACTTTTACCTTAGAGAAAAGTGATTTATACACTCACGAGACACAAGTAGTTTTAGCTTCAGACACAAGTGTAAAATAAGGACTAAAACCCACCAGACTCAAGAAAAGATTCACAACCAAATACGCCTGCTTTCTAGCTCTTTTTAGAGCAAGTAAACTGGCGGAATCCAAGTTCTGGAAACTTAGCAAGAGATCCATAAGGGAAATGGTTATCAATGGCTGAATACCCTTAGGAAAGATGAGTTGAAATGACACAGAAACCTGTATCTCAGAGCAAGGAAATTTGTTTGGAAACCAAAGAGCTCAGCAAAGCTAAACACATGGTAAAGAATCTTCCCAACTCTAGTCTCCCACTTTCTAGTTGCTGGTAGGGTTGCAAGGTAAAGGACACTGCAGGTGACAAGATCAGCACTTATTAAAGGTATCTGCTCTGATCACACATCCTAAAAGGTGGTCCTAGAATTTCATAGTTAACTTTAGAATTGTACTTGGGCAAGGAAGGTATAGTTTAGATGACGAACATATTGTCTCATGAGCAAGCTTTTAAGTTGTGTGCTGATTGCAAAACCACTGGCCACTTGAGGAAATAGGAGAAGCCATAATTTAAAGAATACCCCCATTGTGCAAAGAAGGAGGAACAAACATGTTTTAAGGTAGTTGTAGAGATTATAGGATCTGGTGCCTTCTAATCATCTTTAGTATCTAATGTAGTGAAATGCGGTAAATAAAAGTTATGATGTGTATAAGCATCTTTAAACTTCTTAGAAAAAAGGCATCCTATAATTTAAGGTATTATTATGGTTATTATAATCTGATGAGGGTTTTGTTTTGTTATTTTTCTTAAAATACTTCCACTTCTGGGAAAAGACTAGATCTTCTTAAAACATCTAGTTAACGTTTTGAATAAACAGTACAATAACTGCTATACACAATGCTGAATTTGATTTAGTCCCTGTTCAGTAAGTTTGCAATGTATTGCAAACAGATATTCTGTGAACAGTCAAAAGGTGAGTGCATTAAAAGATAAGTGAAAACATGGCAGGAAAAACAGTCAACTCTTTTGATTTTTGTCCTTACATAAAATTTTTAAAGTGAGCCTTAAAAACCTTGATGATTACAAGTTGAATTCTATAGAAATAGTTACAAGTCATGGACATTATAATAGATTTAAATTTCTTGAAACAGAGGACCTTTCCCCTAGTGTCAGATTTCCTTTTAGCTCTCAGATGATAATCCCACCAGGATGAAATGGATAAATTTTGTAGAATCGGAGAAGAAGAAAATATCTTAAATAATTGTCTAGTTAACCCACGGTTCTACAGATATGGTCCACGGAACACATACACAATCCAAGGAGATGAAAATCCATTCTTGAATTTCCCTTAATTTCATTTAGTATTGTATTCTAGAATTTAGGAAACATTTCAGCAGGAAATGTTTTCTTATGGCTAATCTTTGATCTTTCAGGTGATAAATTAATCTAATATTCTTTAATTTTTATTTCAGCTGAGATGGAAAAATGGCTCATCAACATCTCCCCTGCTAGCATTTCATATACATGAATGGAGTCTACCATTCTTCATGCAGACTTTTTTCCCCAATTACTAACAGCTCTTTTTATTTTTAGAGTTTTTTTGTGTGTGTGTTTAAATATACATAACATAAAATTTACTATTTCAACTGTTTTAAGTGTACAGCTCTGTGGCATTAAGTACAACACTTTGTTGTGCAACTGTTACCACCCTCCATCTCTAGAACTTTTTTATCTTTCTCAACTGAAACTCTGTAGCCAGTAAACTATAACTCCCCTTTTCCCTCTTCCCCCAGCCCCTGGCAACCACCATTCTACTTTCTGTCTCTATGAATTTCACCACTATAGGTACGTCATATAAGTGAAATCATACAATATTTGGCCTTTTTTGTCTGGCTTATTTCACTCAGCATAGTGTCTTCAAGGTTCATCCATGTTGTAGCATGTATCAGAACTTCCTTCCTTTTTAAGGCTGAATAATATTCCACTGTAAGTATATACCACATTTTGTTTATCCATTCATCCATTGATGGACACTGGGGTTGCTTTAACCTTTTGGCTACTGTGAATAATACTACTATGAACAGTGGTGTACAAGTATGTAAGTCCCTGCTTCAATTCTTTGGGTATATACCTGGAAGTGGAATCACTGGATCACATATTGTTTCTGTGTTTAATTTTTTTGAGGAACTGACATACCATTTTCTATAACAACTAACAGCTCTTTTTAAAATTATAACCATTATATCCTTTTCTACTGTTTAATCAGTTTATTTAGTAAATCATTTATTTTCTGGAGTTTTCAACGTTCCTCTTAAATTGTGGTACCCAAAACCAGAAATCACACTCCAGCCCATCCTGATCTGTAGGATGAAGTATGAGTTCTCTGTTCCTATGCTGTCTTCTTTTATATGCACACAGGTTTTGTCCTTGTTTTTAAAAATACACAGCTGTAATTTTGTCTTGTTTTGAAATCATATCTTCCCAATCTTCCACTTATACTTCACATTTAAACTCACTTTTATGTTCTTAATGGTAGGCAATAATTCTTCCACCCACAAACCTTGGATGGGGATTGGAACACAAATAATTAGATCAGTATTTATCAACACCACCCTTTATGCAATTTTGTGTATGGGCAAGTATGTATGTGTGCGTATATCCTATAAGTAAAAATTTCCTTCCTCCAAAGTACTGCTGAATAGTTAAGAACCATAATGGGTACTGGAATATGTTTAAATGCTACTTTATTGGAAAGTGGGTGATTCTGGTTTCCATAATCTGGGTTATGAATTAACTAAGGCTAATGTGAAATGAAAATTGTTGCCTGGTTTTCAGAAGCCTGTATCTATTTCTAGGGAAAAGTTAAGTTGTAAATCTCATGAATGCCTATAATCAAAATGCTGGGAAAAAAGTTACCATTCTTAACCATTACCATGCTTACTTTGAATCATACCTCTACTACCTGGTAAAGTTTAAGACCTGACCTCACAATCATTATTCAGGTAACTTAGCTATTATTATCTTTTTTTTTTTCTTAAATGTGACTGAACTTACGTGTGTTTAATATTCAACTCCTGTTTAGGGAGAAGGCTATTTCTCTCATTTAAGTGGAGAATCCTCTGTAGTGACCACCCGCTATTAACTTAAGGATCATGTATCTCAAAACAGGGTAGTCTTCTGTTGAAAACTACATATTTGATGGCTTTGCTGTTTGTCTATAAATTCATTACTGCAAAATTTAAGTTAGAAATTAAAGATTAAAATGCATTTTTGTTATATCTTAATTTTATTCTTTCCCAGTTAATAAATTTGAAGTGAAATGTCTTATAAACCTCTTTTATAACTTGGTGGGAGAGGGAACAGAGCGGCAAGGTGTGATCCTTGGACTGGATCGTAACGCATTTCGAAACATCCTGCACGTGACATTTGGAATGACAGATGACATGATTATGGACAGAGGTAGGAAGACATACAATATTCAAATGGGCCAAATCCAGCCATAACTGAAAAAAAAAAGTTTGGGGATAATCTTGGTAGGAAGCTTAATGTTCTGAATTTCCAGTTTGACTTGAATATAAAAATTTAATTTTTATATTTATATAAACATATATTTATATTTTGTATTTAAGAAGAGGACAAAGTCAGCTTGAATAACTAGGTCTCCTTTACTTTATATCAAAAAACCCAAAATATTTTTATTTATTTCAGTAAAAATTTAGATATAATCCCATCTATCATGTAATAACATTTCTTTTCTTGAATAACAAAAATGTAAAATTTTATATTAATACCAACATATTTAATATACCAATATATTTGTTAATAATTATTGATTAATATATTTAGATATTCAGAATTTACTTTGTTCCCACAAAATATGAAGGGAAAATGTGTAAGTTTAAATAAAAGTTTTTCAGTGTTACAATGTCTTAGTTTCCTCCTTTGTCAAATGAGAATGTTGGACTATGTGATCCTGAAGTTTTGTCTAAATTTTAAAAGTGAGTAGTACCAATGTGGATACATTACTGAGAATAAAAATGCAGCACAAGTGTTATATTTTACTTTTCTCTTTTTAGTATTCCGAGGTTTTGATAAAGACAACGACGGTTGTGTAAATGTATCTGAGTGGATTTATGGATTATCACTGTTTCTTCGAGGAACTTTGGAAGAAAAAATGAAATGTAAGATTTCAAGTTATCCTATTGGTTTGTATATTATGATTAACATATCTAAAGAATTTAAATTAGTGTCCTCTAATGCAGCCAGTGAAGTAGGTTTGTCTGTTGGTTGGTCGGTTTGAATCCCCATTAGCCTTTTTATAGAGTGAATTCAAGTCAATGATAAGGGTTGAAAAAAATTAATAAAAAGGAAAATTAAGAGATTCTGAGGAGTAGTTCATGCCAAGCAAGACTGCATAGGCATACACTACAAATGCTAATTATACACATATGCATTTGCAGGTATTAAGTATTTTACATATTTCATTACTTGCGTCATAACCATAAAAGTAGAGAACATTGATTCAAATGTTCTGATTTTTAATTAATTCTGATAATTGTGTTTAAGAATCATATTTCAATGAGTTTTCCAAGAGTTTCAAGATGAAAATGTTCAAGTATTGTTCCTTGGTATGCTTTTTCATAGCTGAGCATAAGAAAACTTTTTCTAAAGATTGGTGAATATATTCAACAGGTGTACATTAAGTATTTACTATGGAATTTAGATTGCACTAAGGCCTGCGGGGTTAAGAGCATCAATAATATAGACCTTGGCCTTGAAAACTTTATCAGAGCGAATGTTACCTTAGTGATAGTGTCAAATTCATAATTGGTTATTTTTTTAAAAGATTGCTTTGAAGTGTTTGATTTGAATGGTGATGGATTCATTTCAAAGGAGGAAATGTTCCACATGTTAAAGAACAGCCTTCTCAAACAGCCATCTGAAGAAGACCCTGATGAAGGAATTAAAGATTTGGTTGAAATAACACTTAAGAAGATGGTAAATATGGGTAATTTAGAGTTTTATATTGAAATTTACAGGCCAGATATGGGATAGAAATAAGATTCAAATTATTGTAACTATCAGTTTCCTGCTTGGTGAAGTAAAACACTTAGATTGTGCTCTTTTATTACAATATTAAAAGTTCTTTTCAATTTCACTATTTAGTCTCTTATTTGCTAGTACTTTTCTTCTATTAACACTTGACCATGAAAAAGACAGTACGTATTTGTGATAAGTATTTTCCATGTTGACTAACATATGGCTGGTCACCTCTTAGGACCATGACCATGATGGGAAGCTGTCTTTTGCAGACTATGAACAAGCTGTGAGAGAGGAGACTCTTCTACTGGAAGCTTTTGGACCATGTCTACCTGATCCAAAGGTAATGATATTACTTTCACTGAACAGTAACCAAAATATAATGTGGAGTCAACAACCCAGGACTTCTTGGTTTGGTGAGTGATGGATCAGATGAATCATGTTCACCCACAGAGAATAGCTTCTAAATAGAGAAACCCCACTGAAGAAGAACCTGCTGGTTCATTTCATAGTACTATTGTAGCCCAATGCTATTTCTTTTCATTCATTAACTTATTAATTCATGTAAGAAACAATTATTGAAGCTTAATGTGTGCCAGAAACACAGATGAAAGGCTCAATGGCTGCACTCAAGGGCTAATATTTTCCTGGGAAAAGCCAACATGAAAATAATTATACAACAGAGTGATAAATATTATTATAATAATAGTTAATGCCTTGTGCAGTGCTTCATCTATGCCAGGCATTGTCATAAGCACTATGCCCATATTGCCTATTTAATCCCCTTAACAACCTTATGAAGTAGGTAGTGTTATTATCCTCATTTTACAGATGAGGAAACTGAAACTCAGAGAGTTTAGGCAACTTGTCCAAGTTCACTCACAAATTATGGAGTACTCTGGGTACCCTGGTGCTAGTTCCATAGAGATATGTATAGTGCTGTCGTAGTCAAGAAGAGGGCATCTAAACCAGCTGTATGGAATGCCTGGTAGGACAAGGAAGGCTTACCTGGATTTTTAAGGATACAATAGTCAGCCAGGTCAAAATGGAGAACAGTTTTAAGCAAAGAGAATGACATATGTGTGATAGAAAGAGAGAGAGAGAGCAAGAGATAAAAATGAATTTGTATTGGAAGAGCGTTTGGTGTGTATGAGACTGATGATGAGGCTGGAGATGCACAGAAGGGCCAAGTCCTATGGAGCTTGGAGCTTGGATTTTGTTTTGAAGGTTGTGAGGATTCATTGGAAGATTTTAAGCAGGTGTAGTGATGTGATATATAAATATTACCATATACCCCACCCCCAATCTCCGGTATGTATCTCCAGCTGCCTATTCAGCATGTCCAATAGATAATAAACTCTTAGTTTTCCTCCCAAACTTGCCCCTCCCCAAGTCTTTCCTGTCTCAATAGATGACACCCCTGTACACTCAGTTGTTCAGTCAAAAACCTAGGAGTCATTCCTGGTTTCTCTCTTATAGCACTATTAGCTACTCCTTCAGAATATATCCTTGAATATAGCCTATTCTCCACATGTCCACTGGCCACCAACCTAAATCAAGCCATCATCATCTGTCACCTAGCCTAGATAGTTAGCTTTCTTGTTTCCACTCTTGTTGCCCTACTGCCTATTTCTCCACAATATCTAGTATATTTAAAAACATATCATGCCCCTCCCTGGCTCTAAACCCTCCAGTGGGTTCTGAAGTCTGGACAGTGGCCCCTTTGTCTCTCTTCACCCATATCTCTTACCATCTCCCATTCTCTTCCCCCTGGAGCTACCCCAGCTGTTCCTCCCTAGATACCTTTGTACTTACTGTAGCTTCTGTCTGGAACGTCCTTTCCCCAGACCTTCACATGCCTCAGCTGCTCACTTCATTCAGTCTCTGCTCAAATGCCATTGACCATATTAATTACACCTCCCCCTAATCCCCTAACCCTGCTTCTTTTTTCTTCATTGTTCTTATCATTACATAGAATATATTTACTCATGTACTTATTGTCTGTCTCAACACATAGATGTAAACTCCCTGAAGGCAGGAAGTTGGTCTTTTTTTCCACCATATTTCCTTATATACCGTACATAGCACATTGTAGGTGCCTAGTAAATGTTGAGTGGATGGATGGATGGGTGGGTGGATGGATAGACAGGTGGATAGATCTCAGAAGTGCCTGATGGAGAGTTCTGCATCCATCTCCTTCCATCTCCTCAGGAACTACTTCATCATTTACCTTTATCTTTACCCTACATCTTCAACCTCTTCTCTCACTACTAAAACTTTTCTATCAGAATTTAAATAGATATAAACCTGTTCATCTGAAAAACAGAACAGAAGAAAGAGAGAAAAAGGGAGAGAGAGAGAGATAAGGGAGGGAGAGAGGGATGGAAGAGAGAGAAAGGAAAGAAAAAGAAAGGAAGGAAGGAAAGAACAAAAAGGAGAGAACTTACCTTAATTCCACACCTACTTCTATTCCTTGTCTAATGGCTTTCTTTTTCAAGACAGCCAAGTGTCTTGAAAGAATTGTTCATATTTATGACCTACACTACCATTACTTCTTCCAGTCCTTCCAGAAACTGCTTTTATGAAGGTCACCCCCCCCCAAATCCTTGTTAATAAACCCAAGTGTTCGGCTCTTGGGTTCTTGTCTTACTGGACCACTTCTCTTCCCCACCTCCAGCTCTCAGTCTAGCTTCTCCTGCTCCAAGAAGCATCTCTGCTGCCTGCCACAGCCTGGCTGTGACATAATTAGTCCTCCTGGACTCTTCAGGTCCACTGTGTGTTGACCCCATTGCAGCCCTCATTGTAGTGCATTAAGCTCACCAGTTTCTGGCTGGTGTCCACCACTAGGCTGGAGGCTCCTGAAGAGTTGGGTCATATGGTCTTGCTTGTCTCTGTCGTCCCAGACCAACACGATGTTTGGAATATAGTCAGCACTGTCACCATCTGTGAGTGAAAAATGCTTAAGCATCACAAGTTCTTGATTCCTACCCTTCTTCCATTATCTTGTCTCTTCAAATATTAAGGGGACTTACAGAACATGTTGTGCCTTTTTTGAAAGTGTGTGCTAATTTGAACACTTTTATTTTACAGAGCCAGATGGAATTTGAAGCCCAAGTATTCAAAGATCCAAATGAATTCAATGATATGTGAATGCCTAAATGTCTATGTTGTCTCAGTGAGTAAACAGGGAGGCATATACAGATGGTGTATTTGTCTACACAGCTCAGATAGATGACGTTGAATGTTCGAGTATGTTTAGGGGTGGGGGATGGGGTTCACTTATATGTATCATTCAGCTTTAGTGTAAGATACAAGTAAAATAGACGGAAGACAAGAAGTTCCTTATTAGATGTTGTTAGGTTTGGCAAGACAAGTTAGCATTGCTAGGGATATTTTATTATATAGACTATCTGTTGAAGTGCATAACTGTCATAAAAACGTTTGTATTAATGAAATGAATAGAGAGATTATATAATCATGGGTTATTAGGGCAAATATTCTTCATGTCAGAAAGATCTTGGGTACTACATTTAAAAATCACTGAAACTACTGAATTTCCTTTGGAGCAGTAAATAATTAAGATGGCCTCCAAAGAATAGTGATGCGGGCATTTGGCATTTAAACACCTTTCTGCTAGGCATTGAGGGGGATTCAGAGAGATGAAAGAAACATGGACCCTATTGTAATATGATCTATATTATTGTTTGAGGCTTTGCCATCACCATGTAACTAGACAGTTACAGTCTAGGGCAAGGGTCTCATCGTACCCATCTTTCTCCTTTTTTTTTAAATTTTATTTATTTTTTATTGCGGTAACATTGGTTTATAGCATTGTATAAATTTCAGGTGTATATCATTATACTTCTATTTCTGCATAGATTACATCATGTTCACCACCCGACGCGCCCCTCTTTCTATCTGTCGTGGCAGTTAGTACAGTCCTCTGCACAGAGTGGGCCCTCAGTAAATACTGTGGATTAAAAAGCACCAAGTACCACAAGAACAGTCTGAACTTTCAGCGAGCAGAGGAAGAGGAGAGTGCTCTTTATGGGTTTTAGTGGGTGATGCATGGGCACAGCTTTCCGTTGATCTCTGGAGTCATCTCGGATGCCTTCCTCTGTTGCAGTCAGTTGGGGAACCCCCTCTGTGTTCTGTCTCCTTCTCTCTCTCCACCTCAACCCCACTCTCTCTCCCCATACCCCCACCTGGGTGCACCTCAGTGGCACCCTCCCCCCGACCTGGGATTGCCCTTGTGCCCCTCTTTCAGGAATCTCTCACACTATGCCCCACCGACCATTAACTCATGAAGATAGACCTGTCTTCCCCTGTGCTTCTAGCTGCCCAGCAGGTGCCTCTGGTCATTGGATGGAAGTGTGAGAAAGACAGGGCCTAGTTACGTTCCTGTGAGCTCCCATCGACCTCATTAGTGACCGCGTGCAAGCAGCTGACAGGCTGTATGCAGACATCTCTTCTGTCCATATAGAAACATTGAGAAGCTACTTGAGATCCCTTTTGTTACTACATATGCATTATTAAATTCAAGAAAAATTATGTAAAAAAATGGACTGTTACAAATAAATGAAATAAGCAATTCCATGAAATAAAGGATATTTTACATCCAAGTATTTTCTTAAAGTTTTAGATTCTTATATAGGTGGACTTGGACACAATTTTTCTATCTTGAGTAAGTATAAATAATGCAACACACAATACTTTTAATTTTTTAAATTGTATTTTTCATATAACAAAGTAATAGAGGTTCACTGAAGAATATTTCAGAAGTTTAGGAAATTAAAAAATAAAATTAATTTTCTGATATAGATTCTCTCAGCCTTTCTTAAGGCATTTGTAAATATACCTATATTTAGGCACAGAGTATACCTATAGTTTTTAGTTGATTACATTGAAAATGCTCCATTGTAAGCTGCTTTTTTATGTACCACTATCTCACGAACATTTTCTCAGGTCATTGAATATCAGCTTGACTTGTACTGTCTGCCTGGTGTCCAGTCTTGACAGACTTCATTAAACCACTTCCCACCATTGATATTTTTGTTGTTCCCACATTTTTGCTATTATAGGTGATTCCCAAAATGAACCCTCCTTGTAGATAAATCTTTTCACATGCATCATTGCTTGCTTACTTTGGGTGAGTTTGTAAAAGTAGGAATGTTGGGTTAGAGGCCTGCGTAATTGTGAGATTTCCAGAATATGTGGCCAGATTCCCCTCCGGGAAGGCCTGCTATGCCTGAGGCATGTGAACGCTGACCCGCTTCCCTGTGGTGCCCATTCCTTTGCCTTCTTTGCCAATGTCGTGGACCATAATTGACCATGGTTTTAATTTTTCATTTAAAGAACTAATCTTATACAATTGTATCTAAACATTTTATTGTAGGTTGAGTAAAAATTGACTTCCATGTGAATAACTCTGTTTATTACTTGATGTTATTTAAAACTAAAAGATCTTTTTAAAAAAAATTGTAAATAATTTTAGTGAAACTTAAAGATGATGTCCGTACTTGACTCTAAGGACTCATGAGCTCTGTTCAAGAGCTTCTCCTATATTATAGAACACACCCCCTATGCTTTACTCCTCATAATCTGCCCAACTCGTTTCCTTCTGCTACTATATCTAGGATTCCGGATTCTCTTAATTTCACTACTGTATCAACTCATACATGATTTTAACGCTAAAAATTCACTCAGCTTCATAGCAGGGTCATCCAAGTACCTTTGAGGAAGAGCTTTCTTCCCTCTTACTCTGAGCTCAGCAGCCACTCTGGGCCTCACCTTCCCATTGCCAGGTTTGCCCTGACTCTTGCTTCAAGTACAGCCAACTGTGCTTAGCCCTGCCTTTGCCTACCTTTGGGGCAGCTGGGTTAGGACCCCGGATGAGCAGTTATAATTTGGAAGATTGAGTACAGCCTCCCTCTCACTGGCTCCTCGAAGGATTGGCTTCCCCTTCTCCCCACACTCCAGGAGGACCAGCAGAAAGCTGCCAGGCCCCTCTGGCAGAAGTGCGCATCGCCCTTCAAGCAGCACGGACAGATTCTGTTTGGGAAACAATCAAGCCCTTTTTTTAACTACAGGATTTAAAAACTACCACTGAAAACTGGTAGTCCTGCATTCTTAACCTGCAAATATCTTTGGGTACAAGATTGCACTTGTAAGAAGCCAAGCCTGAAATTGCTTGCATCATAAAATCATCCAAAACATTCACTAAGTTCCCACTTTGTGCTAAGCCATGGGGGTTAATAGATTCTAAGTCAGTTGCCCTGCCCTCACCTTGTTTGTAATGTAGAATGAGGACTCTGCCCTGCGACCACTCTTTAACCACGGGTCACTGCTTGAACTTACTATGACAGTCCCTCTCCTGCCCTTCTCCTCCCCCTACAAAAAACCTTATATCATTTTTAATTAATGGAGATTCTTGAAGGGAATTAAAGTCAAATACACTTTGAAACTATAAAGACAGCTATGTCTGGAAAAGTTTCCTCTGAGCTGCTCCTTAGGTTGTCCATTTTTCCTGACAGCATTTTCTCTAACTGTGGTTTGGTTAATTCTCACCAAATGTGGCCAAGAAAGAGTAGGAATTGCATTTAACATGGAGAGACTATAAAAAATAAAATAGAAATTTAGTCCATACATAACGTTAATCACAATTTAGCAAATTGTGAGGATTGGTTGGTAATATTTCAAAAGAGTGAGAAGTAATATATTTGTCTTTTCTGGTTTAGTGACTACCCTCTCTGTTAGAGTGAAGCAGATGATCTCTTGAAGTGTTTTCCAGTCTCAATTACCATTGAAGGATGAGCCAACCCAAATACATAGCAAGTAAATCAAAGCCCCCTTCTCATGAGATGTATGTATCTCAAGGAAACTTGCTTGTTTCACAGGGAGAGCAGAAAAGGAAGGAAGTCTAACAGTGAAATATCCTGAGTGAAACAAAGCATCCTTCTCCACTGGAAACGTCTTAGAGTGCCATTACTTTGCACAGCAGGTAACTGCTCACAGCTCCATCACTGGTAATTTGTAGCTTTATGTGTACCTCATGCCTCCTACCTAATCCGTCAAGAAAATATTCCTCCCCCTAAGACGCACATCCTCTTGTTTATTTTTACCTCCCTCCTGCCTGTTCAGCTCCACACTGGCCCCATTATGTGGTCCTAGCTGGACTCACAGAGAGTTCCCTGGGTGAGAGGCTCATCAGCTTAAAGGGCATTTGCATAAAGTGGGTAAAATGCAGGCCGTCCTCCCCTTAACCTGACGTGCCCCTTCCCATCTCCTGTCCCCATCTCCAAAGTCTTCATGTGGACCAAGGGACACTTCAGCTCAGTCAGGCAACAGTGAGCCTGAAGATGGAAAATGGCATGCAAGGAAGCAGGGGACTTTACAAGTTCTCTCTGCAAGTGGCATTTAGAGCTTTGTCACTACCTCCTGGTAAGAGCGATTAGCCCCAAAGCACAGGACAGTCCAGAAGATTAATTAAAACCATTCAGTCAAGTCTTCCTTATTGAGTCCTTCAGAAATACAGTAGTCAGAAAGTAGAATAAAATAATCCCCATAATCTCAATGATACATTATACAAAAGTCCAGTGAACACTTTTGTTCCAGGTATTATGCTAAACACTACGTTCATTATCTCACTCATTTCTCACAACTATCCTAAGAGGTATATGTAAACATTACTTACCATTTTCATCCTACAGATTGAGGCAATTCCTCAATGTCCCAAACTGGTGAAAAGCAAAGCCAAGATTCAGATCTCATCTAGTTCTAATGTTAAAGGCCTTTCTCTAAAGCAATAACTATTCTTCTTGCCATCCATACCCCCGAGGCTTGGAGTAATTGAGAGCTCCAGCTTCCTGAAGAATCTTCAAATTGCTCCTTCAAGGCTACCTGGTGGTGCTATGTAATTTATATGTATGTAAGTGACACCATTGACAACTCTCTCCAGGGCACTTTTCTCATCTGAAACACCATGGAATTTTCTTTCTTTAGTTGAGGTTTCTAGTTTGGATGTAAAAGCGCCCATGTTTGATAGCAACAGAAATCTGGATATTCGGCTAGGACCTTGCCTTGCTAAAAGTCCAGATGTTCACGAATGGTGGCCAGGCTGTCAGACTCTGTGGCTCCATCTTGAGCAGTGTCAGAGAAAGACTTCTATCTGGAGAAGAAGAAGGACAAGTCAATGATAAGAGGCCATGTTAGCAAGCAGCGAACACAAGATATTATGATATAGCACTTACTAGGTGCCAGTAACTAGCTCAAGGATGCACAACAAGTAAGGGTGTAGCTTGGATTTGCTGCCCAGGCCCCTAACCATGTTCTAGCTCTGACTGCCTCTTATCGTCACAAGATATCACATGGCCTTGCACAGGCATATTGAAAGTCTGATATAAGTGAAAAGTGATTTATAGATTGGTGGGGACCATAGTATCTATCATCCAAACTGGGATGATATTGAGAGTGAAAGAAGATGCTAATAATTACATCAGGACAATGTAGTTGGTGGTTGTCTCAGGCAAAGCAGCATGTATGGTCATCTTATTCATAGGCTCTAAATTACTCCACAAATCACAGTTCATGTAAAATGGGAAAAACCTACTCTGCCTCCATCTCACAGGGGTTTTGTAAGAATTGAATGAGATCACATGTATGATACCCTTTTGTGAACTGTAAATAATAATATAAATACACAGATTAATATAGGTGTGTGATAGACAATGAAGTGTGCGCCCTGCCTTGGAGTGTGCTTGAGTTCTCAATAGGAGCTCATGTAAGGATTAAATAAGAACATCAACACCCTGGAAATGAAAAACCCTGGCTTCTGGGTCCTTCCTTGTGACCAAATGTGGGATATTGCTTGTGTTAGTTAGCCAGTCAAAGGAAATTAAAGGATATTTCTAAAAAAAATCTTTAATAATCTAATGTATTCAGATAAATTAATTTCATGAAACTAGGATAAAACTCTAATGTAAACATCACTAGAATTTTCATAAATATTACATTCTTGGACTTAGTATTACTGAAGTTAACCCTCCTATTAACACACGCACATACACACACATACACATCTCCCTCACCACAAACTCACAGACATACACATAGCAGTTTATTCCATTTAACAGACACATTAGAGTTCTTGAATTTCTCTCTCATCACGTCAAGATACCACTAATTCTAAAGTAATCGGCACCACTCTACTAATGACTATGGTCCTGATTAACCACATTCAAGACTTAATGTGTCTGTTATGCTGGCTCTAAGGCGCTAAAATATTAAAGAGAAATTAATAGGATGCATGGTTTGTATGAAAGCACAGAAGTCTAAAATCCCATTGAGTAAACATGAACTTCATGCCAAGTTATGTGAACTCCAACCAGCCAAATTCATACCTTGGTCAACTTGCTGAATTCTTAAATTGGAGAGTGTGAATCTGACTAAGCGAGGGCAGGCTGCTTCCCTCTTTGAATGTCAAAATGTTACTTGGTGCTGTATTTTGATTCATGTGAACGTGGAAGAGAACACAGCAGCCATAGGAATTATATTCAGTCATTAACTAGGAAGTGTGTGCATCCTCCTTATTTCCAAGGACCCTGAAGTCATCCTGTTTGAATTTATACATGATGTGTGCATGCCATGACATCCACTATTTGCAGACCATATGCTAGATGTCGAAAGGATATGCAGAAAAAGATGTCGTCCCTACCTGCAAGGAGATCACAATTTAGGGACCAGAGTTGCTCTTGTCTTGGAAAGAGGAGACCAAGGGGAAGGAGGGGAACAGGGAGGCAGAAGGGGAAGAGGAGGAGAGGAAAAGGAAAAGGTTAATTGAGTTAACTGAGTAGGCGCAAAAGTTTTCATGGCAAGGATTTTTTTTAAACAGAGAGGTAAGCGGAGAGAGTTAAGGGGGGTGGAGCTTTTCTCCCTCTTTTCATATTATTACAGAGAACGTAATGGCGGGTGTAAGAGTGACGGCCTCCCTCTGCAGAGTCTGTTAAGAAGGCCGTGGAGTGGAGGCGATCTCATCCTGGGCAGAGCAGGATGTGGAGCAGGCCAGGGCCTGCACGCCCAGCACGAGGTATGTGACTGAAAGGAAGGAGCTGGCCTGCGGCAGGTGCAGCGCAGCCAGTGCCCGGCAGCACCGGGAAAAGAAAACCTGCAGGTGCAGTTGGGACATGCCCTGAGTCTCCGAAGCCACGCGTTTTTCTGAATACTTGTCCTATCTTCATTGTCTGCCTGCAAGATTATAGTTCGCAGTGGGAGGGGATGGGAGGGAGGGAGTGGTTTGGTGGAGTCTCCAGTTCTGGCGGCTTTGATGACACATGCCGGCTGCTCCAGAAAGGAGGCAGTCCGAGGAGGCTGAGACTGTGCAAGGGGAGCAGTGATGTGGGGACGGGCCCGCCAGCCCCGCACAGCTCCTTGAGCCCCTAAGAGGGCTCTCCTCTCTCCAGAGGCCGTGATGGACACAGGGAGTTTGTTGGCCCCAACTCAGCACTGCCCTTGTGTCCTCCACGCTGTGCATCTTTTTCCCTCCACTTTCAGCCATCCTTGGGCAAGGTGACTACCTAAGCACTCCAACTCAGTGCTCGAAAGCCCCAGGACTTAAAAATGCTACCCAAATTGTCTGGGCACATCCTAGGAACCAACAGGGTCTCACACACACTGTTGGTCCTCAGTGGCTCTTTGTTGAAGGACCTCTCGGCCCCTCTCATGATCTGTAATCAGGGGCAGTTTTGCAAATAGGCAACTATCGTGTTCGGCTGAAAACAAGAGAAAGAAATGGAGCCGTGCGTCTTTTGTAAGCTCCCAATACTTGGTCAAAGGGAACTCCCACCCCATTCAGAAAAGGCTATTAGAGACTGGGGGGGAGGGCAGGATGTGGGAAATACTTTTATATTTTATTTAGGATATTTTATAGCTTTAGAAATTTAATTCAAGGTTTTAGTAGTTGCTATAGCAACTGTGATCAAAGTAAAGAGAAGGAATGGAAATCAGGGTGAGGAATTGCTCTGCAACTGGATGTGGAACCAGGGCAAAGACCTAGTGAGCCCGAAAAGGAAGCACTGGGTGTGAAGAAGGCTCCAAAACAAAAATTAGAGAAGACAGCAAGGAACAATCTGGTCCTTTCAAAATAGTACCCCAAAGAGCAGTGCAGGTCATGTCACACCCCAGAGACTCCATCTGGGGAGAGGCCAGAGGGCGAGGAGGACGAGGATGTGTGGAGAGGCAGCTGGAGGTGTCAAGGGAGGGCCGGACAGAGGAGGCCACCAGGACAAGAGGAGGCAGGGTAGACCCAAGCTTATCACCAGGTCGCAGTGTCCTATGATGCCGCATGCGGGGAGAGGCTCTGCACATTTGCTTGAATCTCCTCCAACATCCAGGCCTATGGAACTCCTGGAGGGCAGACGGCATCTGGGGAGGTGGGGAGAGATGCGCCTATGTGAAGAGGGCGAGGGACTATTCAGGGTTGAATTCCTCCTTTCTCAGGGGATTGGGTTCTGGCCGCCCCACGCCTCCCCCTTTCATTCTTGGCCTGCCTCAGTCCACCTGAGGCGTGCAGGCGGCTGCTCCAACCACATGCCCTGTCAGGACCTGTTGCTGTGTGGAGAAGAATGCAAGAATATTGGATCCCTTCAAATGCTGAAACGGGAGAGCCCTGCTTTGTGGGAGTGTGGGGGTATGCGGTGTGAATAGTTATAGTACAAAATCAGAATATAGAACAATTAAAGACTGGACCCCAGGACCCAGAAAGAGAGAGAGAGAATTGAGTCTTTTGCTCCTTGAGTGCATGAAACCAGAGGTAGGGGAACTCCTCTGTCTCCCACATCCAGGTGGGTAGGTGCAGCAACCCCCTCCCAGCAATGCTGCTGCTGCCTTTCTAAGCTGGAGGGGACCCCAAGACTTGGGCTTCGCCCAACTTCAGCACTTAGACCTGCATCCCCTAGGGCTCTGGTAAGGCCACTGAGCAAGAACTCCTCAGCACCATGCTAGGAGACGGAGTGCGCTTCTTCAGGACACACAGCATGCCCCAGAAGCCTTTGCATACATGCAGAGGGGGCAGCACAGCCAGGGAGAGGCGTGAGCTCAGCAGCCAGGCATGACGGGAGCACTGCTCTCGCTGTCTGCAGCATGGCCCCAGACAGGTGCCCTGACCACTCTGTGTGCCTCGCTGGACACAACTGCCCTGTGGGGCCCTCAGAGTATCTGCCACATTGCGGGGTGAAGACTTGACTAAGTGCCTAGATTGAAAGCACGTAGAGTGATGCCTGGCACATAGTAGATTCTCAGTAAATGTGAGCTCCTCCCACTATTACATGCAGACGATTTCTCATGGGAATATTTGTATGCTGTGGCTGCATTTCAGGGACTTTGAACCTGTCCTCTCGTTCAGTGTCATGTCCTCAAGAACAGCTGTGATATTGGATGCTCCCTGGTCACCCCTACAGCATTCAGACAACATTCATAAGTGCCCCTGGCTGCCGGCCTGCTGCAGCTCCCAAGCAGGACTGGAATTCCTCCAAGATCCATGTCCTAAGTGGGCATGCTGGGAAGGAGCCAAGGCAGGTGTAGTGCAGCTGCCGTGAGGAGGTGATTAAGAGAGTTCTCGTTATATGAGGCAAAAATACTTTCCCTGCAAAAATGCTCAGCTAAGAATGCAATGGTTTCCTTTCACAGGATGCTGACTCTTGGTCAACCTGGAAGCCCTGTTGGTTGAGCATCCAGGCGCTTTCTCATTAGGAAAATAGTGTCCTGCAAGCACACACGTTACTTTGAAGGAGTCCTTTCCTGTACCTATTATTGACTACCAAATTGTAATCCATTGCTATGTGAGTTTTAGAGCGTTTTTTTTATCTGGTCTTAATGTAAGCTATGGTTGCATATGTGGTGTGTGAGTGTGTGTATGCACACATGCATGAACTCCCAGCTGCACCCAGTGGGACTTCCTCCTCTCCAACCTCTGTCTCCACCCCTCAGCT
Source organism: Diceros bicornis minor (assembly GCF_020826845.1). NCBI lineage: Eukaryota > Metazoa > Chordata > Mammalia > Perissodactyla > Rhinocerotidae > Diceros > Diceros bicornis. The sequence goes on from NC_080760.1 coordinate 7,609,606, forward strand.
CTGCCCGTTTGCACTTACTTGCATGTCTTGCCTATGAAGCCTCCAGATGTGTGCACATGGTTTTAATACTCCTGCCTGAAGGAGATGATCTCTCTCTCATTGTCGACTATTTCTAGTCTGTACACAGAAGATTATGGGAAAATAGACCCCAGGTGGGTTCAGATAAGAAAGAAAGACTGGACACAGTCTTGGGATCACAGGTAACAGAGAGGCCTCTGGGTCTTTGACTACAGCCGTCAGGCCAAAGGCTGCCCCTGAGTGCCAGCTCCTTAGGCCAATCTGCAGGAACAGCCCTACGCCCGTTTATGAAGGCAGCGGGTGCAGGGACTAAGCTGGCAAATGCCAACTGCTGAGAGGATGGAAAAATAAAACCTGAGGCAGCCATGCCACACAGACTTTATGTGGTCATGCTAAGTTGGCTCCTTAATTTTTTCTTCTTAGAAGAACACCATAACCTTGAAAAATATAAACAGCCCGAGAAAGTGCTGATGTGATATGGCCTACAATAGTAATCACTATAGCAGCCCATATAGAAGCACACACAGCTGTCTTGTCATGGATAACATCAAGCTAGATAAATGTGAAGGAAAGAAGGAGGGAAATAAGGAAAGCAAAGAGAAGAAAGAAAAGGGGAGGCAAGAGGGGGAAGATTAAATGGTGAGAGAGAAGAAGAGCGTGAGCCTCACCCTTATCTAGGGATGGCTGGGTGTGTGGTACAGCCAAACAAAGAGGAGACGTGCTTACCTTCTCTTTGAGAAAACGCCACTTCTGATGGACATGAAGGGGGAGGTACCTGAGCACAGGCTCCACTAATAAACCAGACTTCAGGCTCTGTGGGGAGCAGGAAGCTGCTGCCTTGCTCACAGCAGTGTCCCCGGGCATCCCATTCCTGTGGCTCCTGGCCAACCTTGACAAACCTGGGGTGAGGGAACATAACCAAGAGCTCTCAGGATTGGGCTGTGTGCTTTCGGGCTCACCCTTCCCCTCTGGTTATAACATAAATAACAGGTAGCTGGTGGAGGTGAGCAGAGGGTGACAGAAGAACATGCAGTGAGCACCTGAACCTCAGGATGGAGTGAGGGCCACTGTTTCAGGTCCAACAGTGTAGTCCATGCTTCAGTGGAAGTGAGAGCATGCACTCATCCAAGGCAGTTCTCTTCTCTCTGGAAGGTAAATCTGGCGTACTGATGGCCCGGTCAGCTGCAGAGCATCTACAGTCCTGCACTCCCCGGAGTATCAACAGCTCATGGGGAGCTGGCTAGAATGCAGAGTCTCAGGCCCCCAAGTCCTGCTGAATCAGAACTTTCGTTTCATTAGATCCTACAGTGACACACAGTTATGTGTGAGGAGCTCAGCGCTAGCCCTCAGCACATAGCAAAGACTTTACAGTCACGTCACACATTGCAAAAGAAATCACTTACTTGACCTGGAGAAGTGAAAACTAAGGTTTGATTTAATTGCACTGAGTCCTAAAAGAACAACCACCAAAAAATGGGGAGTTGTTTTAATCCAAATCTTAACCTAATTTTACCCATACTCAAATAAATTAAAAAGAAAAAAAGGAAATGGTCTTTATTGGAGCCAGAAATAATTTGGTAAGACATAATAAGAAAGAACATCTTGATAGACTGTGAGTCCAACAATAGGAGACCTCATTTCCTCATTGGAGTATGTGAAGACGGCCTAAGTAAGCAGTAGTCCAGGAGAGTTGAGGAGATCATGGGCTTATTGACTGGGAAAGAGTGGAACTGATGTGCTTTTGAGGGCCTGCCAGTAAATCGAATATTTAAAAGAAATTTTACCTCAATATGTATGTCAAATGGATGAGGTTTCCCTGGTTGCCTTTCACTCACAGGTGCATTCACATACACAGGCACATGCACAGAAACGTTGGGAGCAACATGGGCGTGTGAAAAAGTGCCAGAAATCCTCCTGGTATGTCATATCTTCACACCATCGCTGACATCCTTTGGGCACTGAACACTATGGCCCTCATCCTCAGTAATTTGTGGCTTGCTGTGTACTCATGCCGAGATTTAATCCTTCAAGAAAATATTCCTGCCCCTAAGACACACATCCTCTTATTTACCTTCACCTCCTCCTGCCTGTTCAGCCTACACTGCCCCTATTATGTGGCCCAGCCGCACACACACACAGAGTACCCTGCATGAGGGGTTGTCAGGCAAAAGGACGTTTGAATAAATGGGTAAAATATGGGCTCTTCTTTCTCCCCCTTTGCCTGAAGCGCACTTTCACAGTCTCCGCTCTCTGTGCCACCAACACCCACTGACAGTCCCCACTGCCAATCACCTGGCAGCAGATCATTTTCTTCCAGTCCTACACAAAATGGAGTTTGAAGGAAATACAAATGCCTAAGTGAAAAATTCCAGTAAAGCAGGAAACAAGATTGTAAAACTCCTGTCATTGGAGAAGACTTCGAGTACGTCAATCACTGTTTTTATCAGAAAAGTTAGTGGCATGTGCTTAATCATTAATAGCAAAATCATCTCATTGTTCCAACACTGCATAAGAAATCACAGAAGCAATATTATTGAAAACCATTGAGTCAAATCCTCATTAAAGAGTCAGAGAGAGAGCTCACAGAGCTCGAAGTAGTGGGACCACCTGTGCATTCACAGAAAAATGGACTGCTCCTTCTCTCATCCATGCACATTGCTGATGGAATTATGCTTCTACTTACTTATTAATGTATCTCTCCTTGTGTATCTGAACAAATCTGTCCTGTAGATGTCTCTTAGAGCTGGAAAAAAAATTATTAAAATTTTCAAGGTCCAGTAGCAAATAGCATTTGGTTTTACAAGAAGCTTATGTGTTGATTCTGACAGAAAAGAACAACTAGCCACCTCCTCAATAGAACCTTCTAATCTTAACAAATCCCTATTTCCCTAAACGAATGGTTTCATCTCTCTTCCAAGATCACCCACTGGTGTATACACAGCTTGAACCCATATATATCATATCACTTTGCTTCTTGAAAACCATAATAAGGAAAAGAATTGACAAGCAACAGATTGAATGAAGACAAGGAAGGTCTCACCATGGGCTGTAGCAGGGAGGGAGAGGTAAAAAGATTGGTGGTGTCTCCCTCTTTTCATAGCCATGCTATTACAGAGAACATAATGGTGGGTGTAAGAGTGACGGCCTCCCTCTGCAGAGTCTGTTAAGAAGGCCGTGGAGTGGAGGCGATCTCATCCTGGGCAGAGCAGGATGTGGAGCAGGCCAGGGCCTGCACGCCCAGCACGAGGTATGTGACTGAAAGGAAGGAGCTGGCCTGCGGCAGGTGCAGCGCAGCCAGTGCCCGGCAGCACCGGGAAAAGAAAACCTGCAGGTGCAGTTGGGACATGCCCTGAGTCTCCGAAGCCACGCGTTTTTCTGAATACTTGTCCTATCTTCATTGTCTGCCTGCAAGATTATAGTTCGCAGTGGGAGGGGATGGGAGGGAGGGAGTGGTTTGGTGGAGTCTCCAGTTCTGGCGGCTTTGATGACACATGCCGGCTGCTCCAGAAAGGAGGCAGTCCGAGGAGGCTGAGACTGTGCAAGGGGAGCAGTGATGTGGGGACGGGCCCGCCAGCCCCGCACAGCTCCTTGAGCCCCTAAGAGGGCTCTCCTCTCTCCAGAGGCCGTGATGGACACAGGGAGTTTGCTGGCCCCAACTCAGCACTGCCCTTGTGTCCTCCACGCTGTGCATCTTTTTCCCTCCACTTTCAGCCATCCTTGGGCAAGGTGACTACCTAAGCACTCCAACTCAGTGCTCGAAAGCCCCAGGACTTAAAAATGCTACCCAAATTGTCTGGGCACATCCTAGGAACCAACAGGGTCTCACACACACTGTTGGTCCTCAGTGGCTCTTTGTTGAAGGGCCTCTCAGCTCCCCTGGGAGACACTTGTCTCTCCTGATGTGTGTATATGAAGTCAAAAACTTCATTTGTGTGAAGTCAAATCCACACATTTGAATCCAACCCTCTGCTTTCTCCAGAAGACTTTGATCCTTAGTGTTTAATGTTCATATCAATAATTTTATGAGAAAATGGGAGACACTGTACTAAGTTAAAGTACCAAAACTTTAGAAGATAAATGTAAAATTCAACAACACCATCATTGCAATTTACTCTATTAAACCACCTCACTACTATTACAGGGAAGGAAGACAGGGCTTATCATCTAAGTCCACAGAGGGGAGGCTGGGGCTTGGCCTCCCACAGGATGTGGTTATCAAAGTCTCACATCACCTGGCTGTCACTATCTGCTTTTTTTTTTTTAATTTTCTATTTATTTGTTTCATGAGTTTTTTCCTTCTACCCGAATGTAAACCCATGAACACACAGACCTTGCCAGTCTTATTCACTATTGACTTCTCTGAACTTGCACACAGTAGGCACTCAATAAATATTTCCTGAGTGAGTGAGTGACTGCATCTCAGGGCATGCCTTATTGGAAAACCTCTTTTTGCATTGGATCTCAACAGAATTGGTGTGCTCAGGGCAGTGTTGTTTTTTGAGAAAGTTGATGTGACCACTCATGTCCAGTAGTTCCTACACAGACATCATTGCTACATGACTGATGGGCCATAAGGCAACTTTGCCATAAAAGATAAAATCATGAAAAATAAAACAGGGACATTAATTAAAAAGGACATAATGAAACATGAAAAAATGAATGACAAAATTAAAAAGACTTTATAGCAAAATACAAAATATTTGAAAACATTTAAAATGTGTCTATGTAGGGGCAGGCCTGGTGGCATAGTGGTTAAGTTCACGTGCTCCTCTTTGGTGGCCTGGGGTTTGCGGGTTCAGATCCCAGGTGTGGACCTACACACTGCTCATCAAGCCATGTGTGGCGGCATCCCACATACGAAATAGAGGGAGACTGGCACAGATTTCAGTTCAGGGCTAATCTTCCTCAGCAAAAAGAGGAGGATTGTCAACAAATGTTAGCTCAGGGCTAATCTTCCTCACCAAAAAAAAAAAAAAAATGTGTGTATGTAGATTCATGGTGCTACTTTGCAAAAAAAAGATTTTATTTTTGTCTGTGGATTGTACCTAACTAAGCACTTTTCTTTGTTCTATGGGAAATGTGGGTCCAACTCTGCACCGTCAAAGAGATGCCATCTTTTTCTCCTCCAGTGTAGTGTGTTTCAAGATAAGAAACCAACTCTTGGGGCAAATCATCCTTACCTGTCGGCTTGATAAAGCCCTCAATAACTGGAAGAAATGCTAACTATTTTAAGACCAGCACCACATCTACTCTTTACTGTATTGACCATTATAAGGGCTAGCTAAGATTTATATTACTTTAAAATGGGAGTAACTGTGAAAACTTTGTCAATGAAGAAATGAGACCAAACTGACCAAAAAAACCTCCAAAAACCATCAACCAGTTACTTTATCTTTTATGGCAAAATTGTCTTACGGCCAACTAGTTATGTAGCGAAAACACTTGCAGCAAAGATATCTGCAGTGAAACCACCTGAACCTACACCGTTGTGTAGTCAGCAGTACACGGGGCGGGGGCTGACTGAGCATTCCGCAGTCCAGGGTGGCCCGGGAGCCTGTGTGTGAAATCAAGAGCAGCAGTCAATGTTTTTATTCTACCCAACATTGCAAAGGCCTCAGCATCCTGTTCATTTTGGTCACAAAACAAAATTGAAAACAGCCCCTTAGAGAACAAAAAGGAGTTAACTGGGGACACCTGCACACCTGGAAAAGTCATTGCGATAACTATTCTTTGCCAAGAGAAGAGTAAGAGCGATTCAGAGCCTTTACTTGAACTCTACACATGTAAGGTTATTACATGGAACAGATCTTCAAATATGGAGCAAAAGTAAACAGACTCAAATTGAAGTGTATAGTAAGTTTGGTTTGACAAAGATTATTCTATTGATAAGGCTAGAACAAGCTAAGACAATCTTTATGAAACTAACATCATTGTGAAACTTAAAAATTAAACTATCAGATATTTTATGATTCCTAAGATGAGCCCCTGCAGGGCTGGGTAACTGAAGAATTACAGTAGCATGATGATTACAGTAGGATGATGATTCTATTCATCTTCAGGCCCTGGGTAAAGGTACAGTGTTGAGAGTTTCAGAATTCATAGGCTTTTAGCACATGGCTAGCCACAAAATCTTAACTTTGAAAAGCAGTGAATGTGCAGGTCAACAGGATAAGAAACTATATGATAAAAGTTACCCTGACTGAGGAAAATCTTCCTGCCTTAGCAGGTATATGTTACATTCTTAGAAATGGACGATGTCTGTGCCAGTTAGGGAGAGGTGGTATGGCGATTTGATGCTTCTGAACGGTTTCCCAGACTCTCAGCCCACACTAGAGTGCTTTCATGAGCCAGTGGACTTCTGGAGTCCCTCAAGTCACTTTTGCCATGATGCTCACATACCTGGCCTGCCCATGTCCTCTCATACCTCCACATCTCTTTCAGAAATGGCCTTCCTTCCACCTTCTCCTGCCTGGAAAACTCCTACTCTCTCTTCATATAAAATTTCACCTCCACCCTAAACCTTCCTGGTCTCTGCCAAGAATTCTGACCCCCACACCCACTGTCCAGACCTCTCTTACACCCTCGCATAACATTGCACTCAGTTATCACCTTTGACTTCACTGAGGCCAGGACTACAATTCACCTCAGTGCCCTTATCTGGCACATAATAATTCTCCATTAAAATGATGGATACACGAAGAGTGTTCTCAGACCAAACCCATGGACTCTAGAGGACTCTAAAATTCCCCCAAACATTCCCAGAATTTAGATCTTCTACCCTTGTGAATGACAAATGTCTATGTAGACAATCCATCCTATACTAGCCTCACAGTACCTGACCCTCTCAACAAGCAAGCCACACCACAGACCTGGCCATCACTGGGACATTCTCCTCCAAATTCTTCATCTTGATTATTTTGAACTTTGAACACAGTCTCCTAAATTTCTGCCTCTCAATCTCCAGTCTCATTTCATTTTAACTTCCATGTAAACACCTCCACTACCTTAATGCCTACATTTTCTTACAAATTATCAACCTGCATTGACCTTACTTCTTCTCTCTTCCCAGCATTCCCCGTCCCTTTTCTTCATCTGGGTAACTCCTCCTCATGCACCAGACTTGCTTCTGGCCGGCCTTGCCTCTTTCAAGAAACAATCTCTGGTGGCCCTTGATGAGACATTACCACATCCTCTTGTCACCCCATTGCTGTACTCAGCCCTTTTGATTACAATTTCCTGTTAGTATATCTTTATAGTCTACAAACGATAAGCTCCTAAAGGGGCAAAATATACCTTATTCATCTGCAATCGCATGTCAATAAATGACTGTTACTCTCTCACCTTGTGTGAAAATTCTATAAGCAGCCTGGGCAGAGTCTGTAAAGCTGAGGGATTTGCAGAGGAGAGAAAGTTGTCTGGATCCCTGGAAAGTTAGAGCATCGCAGGAGTATTGCTAAGATACAAAAAAATCCAAATCTGTTCAGGTCCTCGTCTACAGGCTTAAAATTCCAAATGGGAGAACAAAACACTTCTTCACTCAGGAGCTAACGCACAGAAGAATTTTACTTCCCATTTCCCCTTTTCACCCATAATGCAATGCAACCACCAGCTCCTTGAAGACTTCGGTCTGTCTCAGGTTAATCTTGGGTTTTTCTACAACTGAAAGTCCACATGAATGCTCATCACATGTACTGTGGGGTGCATGGCCACATAGGAAAACAGTAGGTGGTTGGGTATCTTAGGGCACATTCCAAAATATGATTCACATCAGTGAATTATCTGAGTCCATTTGTCCTTCCTCTGTCCACTAGGAGTCTATCCATCCTTGAAGGTGTACATCAAACTCTACTTCCATGGCACACCCCTAACCCTAGATTCATTAATAAAAAACAAAAATTGAAAATGATGGAGGTATGCAGGAGTTCCCATCTCTGTCCTTTGAGTCCCTGATACCATCTTTGTCCTTACCACCAGTTTGGCAGTTTTGTAGATTTAAGGAACTAGAGACACTTGTATTCACCACTGCCCCCATACATATTCATATTTCAGCATCAATCAGCACAGTCTCTACCATGCTATAGGTGCTCCATAAATATTGATCAGTTGATTGATGAAAAGAATACACTGATCACTGATCTAAAGGAAACATCTCCCAGGAAGCTAAAGGCCAGAGGTTCTAGTAAACAGAACTGTCATTTTTTAGAGTTATCCTGGCCACCATGAAAACACAACCTATTTCCCAAAAGTATTTGTTCAAGAGCCACATAGAAGTAAATTGGTTGGCAGGGCTGGTTAAATAGTATGCATGTCCTAAGCCAGGTAACTGCAGGATTTTTATTATTTGTGTGCCCTTTTTGTACTTTGCAAATCTCTTTTATATCCATGACTTCATTTGATCTTTACAACCATCCTGGAAGTGGATGGGGCAGATGTGATGTTTAACGGATGAATAAACTGAGGCACAGAGAGACCAGGAGTCTTCAGCTCCAAAGTATGCATAAGAGAAATGGATGTGGACAAGATTACAGTACTGGCCCAGAGAGATCCAGCAGCTTAGTAGGATGAATAAAATTTACATGCAACCAAATAGAAGAGTGGATGAATGCTGAAACAGAGGTATGACTAAAGTGTTATGAAACACAAAGAGAGATACAAAGACCAACTCCCCCGACATGCACTCTCTACCCCAAGAAAGGCCCTGATTTCACGGGGCCTGATTTCATGGGACCTGAACAAGCGCTCCAGCATGCAGACCTTCCCAAATGCTGCCGGTTCGGAAGGGATGAAAGGGGCTCTGAATATGTGCACTACAATAATTATGTTTGTTTTAATGGAGCAATGCATGCTTCTGTGGTGCTATGGTGCAAAGGCCTAATTATTCAAATGCAGCCATTAGTTCCCACACAGCAGAGATGACAGCAGATGTTATAAAGATAGCATCTCTTGGCCACTTGCCTGCCAGGTCCAGCCACAAGGACCCTTCACAATCAACAGCAGCTCCTGCCAGGAGCATCCCACCGCATGTCCTAAGACTTCAGAGCTCAAAGTGGACCTGAGACATCTGGAAGGGGTCAACGTGGCAGGAACAGCCCTTCTGCCCACAGCTGTCAAGTAGGTGAGGCAGCAGCTGGGCCTGGTTAGAACAGAGTGATCTGGGCTGCCTGGAGCCCTGTGTCCTGCTGGCTGTTTTCACACAGACAAGCAGCTCCCATCAGGACACAGAGCCTGTGTCAGGAACTCATTTCAAATGTACAAGGCTGAAAGGAAATCATTCATTTGACTGGAGAACAAAATGTACCCAGAAACCTGTCCAACTTCTTGCCACCACCACCAGGAGAAAAAATATATATAACTGGCTGAATTTGTGTGGTATACTATTGCTCAGACTTGAGTACTCAGAAGCAGGCACTGGCCTGCCTGCATTTTTCCTATCCCAGCCGTATGAGTAACAGTTAGGAAAACACAAAGGGCTTTAAAAAGTTCAAAGAATAAAGAAAAAGTGACTACATCATTACCACCACCAAACTGCTGAATATTTAGACTTCTATAATTTAAAATAATTTTTAAGTTGAGACACAATCAGGATTTGTTTTTTCTCTGCATCAACCATAGCACAGAGATTTCTCGGAAGTGAAGGCCATCAAGGCTTTAGTCTCTTTGTTTCCTATGCATGCATGTGCACACACACATGCAAACACACACAGACACACACACACACACCTGTCTCTCTAAAAAGCAAGCTGCCTGGAAACAAGAGACCTGGACAGAAAGAGAGAGCTCCAAGGAAATACCCCTCTTGACAAAGATTTCTGCCACCCTGTTCTTGAATCACATTTCCCTCTGGCTTCTTTTCTCACTTCCACCAAACCATAGACAGAATATCTCCCAGAAAAATTGCAGTGTGAAGGGTTCTCAGTATAAAAAAAAGAAAAAAGTGAAAAAAAAATCTGCCATAATAATGAGGGAAACCACACTGTTTGAACAGAGCCAAAATCTGCCATCGCGTGGAGACTTCCGGGGGAGTGGAAGGAGGAGGTGAGAAGTGCTAAGGTCCTACAGGATGCCCCCCACAGCGGCATGTTGTTAAAAAGCCCTTTTTTCTGGTGAGGGATTCCCAGCTTCAATGCATTGCTCTTTTTTCTTCCACGTGGAGATGGAAAGAAAAATCTAGGTAGGAATGAAGTGAAAGAATTGCTTCTTAGCTCAGCAAGAGGAATATGAACTTCAGAAAGCCCTACAGAACTCAGAAGGGCTCTGGAAGTACATAATTAAAAAAAATAAGCATACAGCAAAAAGGTTTTAAATAACAGTCAAAATACTAACAATGAGAGGTAGCAATGAGCACATTGGCATGGCTGGCTTTGTACCAGCTGAAGCAGAGGAAGGTCAATCATGGCCCTTTACTAAGAACAGAAAGAATTTTACACATCTGAAAAGAATCTTGAAATAGCACTTAAATATATATTTTAACACTAAAACAATAAAATACCAAGAAATCACTAAGTGCCATCCTGGGAGGTCAGGATGGGTGGAGACAGTGGAGACTGTGTGGATCAAAGGCTCGTCCTGTAGATAAAAACAGGGTCCAAGCGGCTCTCAGTCCTCGCACTAGGCTGGTGGGTGTAGGACTGAGAATAAAATGAGGGAAGGTTCTGTTACTACCCCATTTTACAGATAAGGAAACTGGGGCCAAGTAGCAGGTAATTCAGTGAATAAATACCACAGGAGAGCTCTGACCCACAGCTGATGTCTTCAGGCCCAGCACCCTCAACTTCTGCACAAAACAGCTCTGTGCAATGGTGGCCTCAGGCCTGGAATCACAAATGGAAAATGGACTAATGGAACTAGATGAGTCTTGGGTCTACGTTTGTAAACACCTCCTAGCAAAGCGGCCTTCCTCTCTCACCCAGTCACGCTCTATGTCCTGAGGCACAGCTGGGAGCTCAGGGGCAGGGCTGTGGGTGGTATGGTGCCACTATCTTTAGTGGATTGATGCTCTGTGTGCAAAGAAAAGCTCAAATCCCTAATGCCGCCCTACAAAGTCAATCAATACTTGATTTCCCTGACATGTTTCCTCTGAACAAATACCATGTTCTACATTTTTCTCTTCACTTTCAACAGGAAAAACACGAAAGCAAAAATAGAGCAGCTTTGGCTTCTGCAGGTAGCAATATAGCAATGGATGACATTGAGCTACAGATGTTTTTAAGACCTTGATGATGAGAGACTGAACAAGATGTTGCACCACTTGACACAGCCCATCCTGGCTAGGTGTGTGGGCCCGACCGGCACCATTCTTGAAGGCTGGAGTGCTCAGCCCCCAAGCAACAGGACACAAATAATCATACAACTGCTCATTAGGACCAAAGGCCAACCCATGCTCCCATGCAGGACACAGGATTCCCTTGGCAGAGAGGAACATTTTCCACTGTCAGTCTTCATAGGAAGGGGCCATTCTTGGGTGGGTCGAAGTGAAGGGAGCATGTCTCCTCTGTGGGGCCAGGTGTCAGGACTGAGGTTTCTGGGGGTGGCGAGGGGGTGGAGAGTAAGGAGAGGCAGCAAACTAAGGAATGGTGGTACTTGGTGTCAGTTGTAAAGAGCTTCCTGGCCAGTGGTCTTACCTGTCTTTGTGCATGAACTTCTTTGGCTTCTGTGAGGCCTATAAACTTCCTTCTCAGGATAATTTTGTAAATACACAAAATAAAATAAATATGATTAAAGAAAAGCAATTATATCAAAATAGGTTGTACCTACACCCCCTTTGGTTAAGAACTCATGAGGGAGCTCAAGTGATCTAAATTTTGGCATAAAAAGTACATGCGGAAAAAAAGGTATTATGTGATCAGATGTCATAGTCTCAGACTGTCATAGGCCATTTCGCCTGCCAATTCTGATAAAGGACACCTGGCTCCCCCAGAACTCAGGAGTTGGAGTGTCCGATTCACACTACCAAAGGCCTCTGTTTGCCATAAGCCACTTAGATTCTGTATTACACAGGAATGCCAAAAGAGAGGCTCAAAAAACTAATGAAAATGTAATTTCCAAGTACAAAGAGATTTGTGTAGAATCATATTTTTATAAATTGTATTGAATAGGTTTGTTTTTATAGGACATTAACACATTATTTTATATTACTTTTCTTATGAGATACTCAAATCATAAATAAACCCAAGGATATTCTCTCAGGGACAGATAAATATAGGATATCCAGAACTCGGTGTTAATTTTGTTTTATACATCTTCAGAGTGGTGTTCTAATGGCAAACACTTGCTGCTACTTAGAATTTTTGAAATGGAACCTGAGAGAGACCCTATGCACCCTGGGCCCCCAGGGTCATGAGGAAGCACATTCAGCAGGCCCACGCACCTGCTCACCTGCTCCTGTGGAGCTCTGCCTCCTGAGAGGGGCATCTGCACATTTGGAGGCACTGTCATTACCCTCAGAGCTAAGTACACAAGCGAGTCCGGGCCTGCTGCTAGTTGCCTCTGGTAATCATAGACCCAGACACACAGCTCTGTGGAGAAGCCAGGATACAACTGCCACCCACACCCGGCCCCACAACCGCCATTAGGACCCTGGCATGTCTTGACCCACCTCACTCCACCCCCACCCTCACCCTGAGTCCCAGGGTCCAGTCAAAGTGCCAGCCCGGACGTGCAAGCTCTTCTCCCCCCATCCCCAGCCCTGGTCTTCACTCTCCACACTCTATGAACCACAGTCCCCTCTACCATCGCCACCCCCATATATGAAGATAAGAGAAAGGGAGCTGTGGAGAAGGCTCTGACCTACTGTTCAAGGCCCCTCCTGGCTCCCAGCCAAGCAGGAGCTTTGCAGCAGCTCTTTAAAAGGAGCCTTTTACAATTTACAGTAATGTTTCTCATTTTTGTATTCAGTCAGTTCTTCCCAGGTTAATGGGCAGCTCTGATTGCCATGAAGCCTGAGATCCAATGGTAAGTCACAGTGTGAACTCACTTCCGAGAGACACCTAAGGAAGACCTGGACCATCCTGAGCTGACTCTGTGGCCAGGAGGGCACTGCCAGCCCAAACTCTTCTTTACGTCTAATTTTCAGAGCATGCACAAGCCCAATATTCTCCTTACTTCCTCAGCCTATTTTCTCCTTGATCACTTCTCACAGATGGTGGCTTCTGCTCTGTGAGGGATTACAGCATGAGGATACCTCTGCTCCTCTAATGGGTCCCAAAGGCTTTTACCCCCAAGCAAATCTTTTGTAAGGTCTGGTCTAGCTCCTAGTCAAAGCGTCAGGGGTTCATACACTCAAGGACTTAGGAGGAAGTGCTGGAAGAAAAAATTTCCAGACAATAAAGTCTAAGCAATGTTTAAATATCAAATATGTCAGTTCTTTTCTTTTGGAGCTGTCAAATGCACTATTACTTCCATTTGACAGATCCCAAGGCAAGAGAATAAATTTCTCATTTCTATTAAAATCAGGTTTCCAAGAAACAGAAAAAGAATAATGAAAGAAAGGAATCTTAGACTAGAAAGCTCAGGGAGATATTTTGCCTTACGCATCTTACTCTTCTGCAGAATGCAATAATGCCATCCACCTCTCCAGAGGCAGAGAGCCCTGCACAGGATGCAGTCATGCCATCCACCTCTCCAGGGGCAGAGAGCCCTGCACAGGATGCAGTCATGCCATCCACCTCTCCAGGGGCAGAGAGCCCTGCACAGGATGCAGTCATGCCATCCACCTCTCCAGAGGCAGAGAGCCCTGCACAGGATGCTGACGTCTCACTGTCCCAATACTAATTTTCACAATGCAGAAGCATTTGATCAAGGCGGTCCTACCCAAGAGCTGGAGTAGATGCTTATCTCTGGGGCTCCTGACACTGTCCTGCAGGCTCATGGCCCCAGCTGAGACCCAGACACCTGAGGTGCCTTCAAGTAGTGAAGTTCCTAATCCTTCTCCAAAACCTCAGCTGTAAAACCTTGGCAAAGTCCCCTTGGCTTTCAAACATTCTTTTGTGTGTTGAAGCTCTGGCCTGATGCTTTGGAAGGACACACACTCCAAGCTATTTGTGGCAGCACTTGTGGCTGAACACTTAGACACTGAAGAGTCTAATCTCCTCCCCTCCCAAAATACACACGCGAAAGCGTGCGGATATGCTGCAATGAACATGGGAATGCAGTACCTCTTCAAAATCCTGATATCAATTCTTTTGTATAAATACCCAGATTTCTAGATCATACAGTAATTCTATTTTTACTTGTGGAAACAACCTAATATCTATCAACAGACAGAGAAGTTCCATACAGTGGAATATTATTCAGACTAAAAAAAGAAGATCCTGCCATATGCGACGACATAGATTAACTTTGAGGACATTATGCTAAATGAAATAAGCCAGCCACAAAAAGACAAAAATCTACATAATTCCACTTATATGAGGTGTCTAAAGTAGTCACAGTCATAGAAAGAGAAAGCAGAAAGGTAGTTGCCAGGGGTTGGGAGAAAGGGAAATGTGGAGTTGTTGTTCAATGGGTATAAAGTTTCAGTTATGCAAGATGAATAAGTTCTAGAAATCTGCTGTACAATGTTGCCCTCATGGTTAACAATATGTACTATACACTTAAAAATTTAAGAGGGAAGATCTCATGTTATCTGTTCTTATCACAATTTAAAAAAAAAGCCAGCTTGTGGAGTGACAGCTCCCGGCATTCCCTCTGCAGCCCTGAAGAAGGTGAAGACTTTGCTCGCATTGCAAACCATCTGGACGATCATTTCCTTGTCACTCCTCTTCCTGCACCTCTGAGGTGCATGGGCCCTCTGACTCTGTTAGAAATAGAAGGCCACTGAGGCTGTCAGATCCTGCGTCCCCAAGACGCTCTCTCTGCCCCATCTCACTGAGCACAGCACGCACTGCATCCTCCCTGTGCTTAAAGACCGTCAGGTCTCCAGCTTGGGGAGGATGGTATTAACTTGCAAGGGTTGTTTTGAGGAGTAAAAGAGTAATTTATATTAGTATGGTGTGTACTTAGAACAGTATCTAGTGTTAGCTATTATTTGTATTGTCATTAATATTATTAGTATATCGTTTCTTAAAAACATTTTCTCTGGTATGTTTTGGCTCCCTTAGACACTGTTTCTCTGCATTTATGTTGTTTTCCATAGGAAGTCTTGGTTAATTCTATGTTGGGCCTGAGTTTAAATAATCAAACTTCCTTTTTATTAATCCCACTTAAAAACTACCGTCATTGAACGAAATCTGTTGAAATGTGGCAACTGCCCTGTGAAATGGACACCACAAGGGTGCAGTGACCCTGCATGTATCCCTGGTGCCAATATTTGTGTGCAGTTATTTTGTTTTTGTGATGTGTTTTGTTTCTGGCTCGTGGGGAGGTGGGTGTGATGAGGCTAGCAATCAGGATCGTTTTCCAGGAGTCACTGTTCTGGAACTGGACCCTGTTCCTACAAAAGGTTCCAAGTTTCCCCTCCTATTACAATAACTGGAATATATATTCTCTGTCTATACAGATCAATTAGAGGAACCTACAGGACTCACTATAGTGGAGTCAATCTGGGAACCCCGCTTATAGCATGGGAACTGAGCAATCAAGCTTTTCACAATGATCGAAGCTGCAGGTTTAACCATGCCAAGGAGGGATGGGCCGGTCTCTCCACGAATTCATTAATCATGTTTATTATACATATTGTCTACCTGAGTCTTTGAGGCATGGGATTAAACAGCATGAGTGACTGCACCTTGACTACAGAGCTGTGATTCCTCTCAGTCCAGGTTCAAAGGGAATTCTGAGTGCAGCACAGCCAGTGGGGTCCCAGCTATTCCTAACGGGCCAACCAGCCCAGAGAAAACCTGAGCAGTGCATTCCACCCTACTGGTGAAGATTAAAACCAATTTTATAAATATACGTAGATCACCTAGGAAAAAAAGTGATTTAAGTATGGAGAAAATTATTTATCTTTGTTAAAAAAAAGTCAGGTAAATATTTAACTCTGCGGAAGACACTTACATGGATAACAGGAGTGGCACGCCTGCTCCAGCACGGGGTGAAGGGATGCTCCCCAGCTTGCTGATGGCTCCCATGGCCCCCACACCTGGCATGGTCCCAGAAGGAGTTTGGGAGGGGCCTGGCTGGGTTTGTGGGAAGTCTCTGCCCCAGCGTCGGGATTTCTCTTTGTCTATCCTCCAGCAACAGCTGTTGGGGTACAACAGTGTAAATCATACACTATTGATTTATTCAGTCTTTAATTCCTATCTTTTGGAAAGTCTCACATACGTGTGCAAACCAGCAATGCTATGCACTGGACCTTTTGTACACAGACCCAAGCAGCATCCACTTCATAATTAAGTAGCAAATGCTTTATAAGGGAGCAGGACAAAAAGAATTGGATATTGAAAGAACTATTTTGTGTTAATTTCACTTGAATAATTAGAAAATCCCTTAGAAAACTTGAAAAGTAGCCTACAGACTCAAAGATTTCACACTAAGATAACGTTTTCTGTACTGTCTTCATATCTGTATTTGTCCATTGACTGTTTGGTATTTACTCAATAATAGCTACTTGGGTCCAAAGTCTACTTTATATATTAACCTCATGGTTGGTTTTCACCTGTGTTAAGTGGTTTGAATCTGGATGACACATTATCATAGTGATAGGCTATAATAATTTTAGGTACAAATTACCAAGAATAATACATTCTTGCTATTTTACAAGAATTTAGAAGGGCCCAGTCCCCATACCCACGGAATTTACAATCTATGTTTTATGTTAATTCCACATTCACTGTCAATATGCAATCCACAATATCTACTGTTAATAATTAGGTCAATTAATTGGCTCACTATTGCAATATGTATACCTGATATTGATATATCTCAATAAAAGTCACCACATATATTACGAGTTTCAAAGGTAATTTCATGAAATGAATCAAGTAACTGATCTTGTTAGAAGCCACTGTCAATATGTTCTTCAAATAAAATATTACAACTTCTTAAAAGGCTTTTTCTAAAACTATACTTATATTTAATTTTAATTGTTGAGCCGTTCACCAAACTCAATTAACAAGTGGAAAATACATGTTTTTGCCAAGAGCAGTGGTGTGCTGAACAAGCTCCTAGTGGCTCACAAGAAACACTTGTCAAATTTTTAGAAGTTTTTTTAGCTGTTTGTTAAACTTTACCATTTTAAAATATTACATTATATAAACTTACAACATAATATTATATTAAATGCAAAAGTGATAAGAACTCAAAAATCATCACTTCCTAAATATTTTACTCCATTTTGCTGTGTCTTGTGTTCTCGATCATATGGGTGTGGTGGAAGTACTCTAGGATGGTGAGCTGACACGTAGCTACTCCTAACTCCGTGTTCCAGCATAGCCCATTGGTGGCACTAGATGGGCCATGGTGGGGGTATTATTGTCACAGAAATCAGCAAACATCACAAACAAGGGCTTGATTTATTGTTTTGTTGACTGCACAGCCTTAAGAAAATGATGAAGAAAATGTTTATAATGCAGATTAAATTTAAAAGTGTGCTGTGTATATAGCGGTTACATTATGAAATAGCACTACAAATTGAGGAAATATTCTTTTGGTATTCAAAACCTGTTATCCAATTTAGCAAAGAAGTCACTCACATCACTGAAAAACAACATGAAGTTCTGACATCCGTCTTCATTATTTGCTTTCACCTTACTCGCTAGCATAATTATGAAAATATCAACCCACAGTTGTGTCAGAAGCACATTTGTACATCTGCTGCAATGCTAGGTTGGTTACAGATAAAAGATTTCAGCAAAAATCAACAAAAGAATTTTTTAAGAATCAAATGGAATTTATGATAAAGAGTAATGTATATTTTATTATTATTCGTAAATTGTATACAATATATCTTTATACCAGGATGGTTGATAATATAATTATGTGTGTATATATATGCACACACTTTTTTTTCTGCGAGATGGTTGCTAAACATTTACCAGTACACCATTGGCTGAGTATCTTTATTAGTTTTTCTCTGTGTGTATGAAAATTCTAGCTAATCTAAAGGAAACATATTTGCCTAAATATTTTCCCAAAGGAGGCAATAAGGGATGTTTTGTGTTGATAGAAAGAAATAGCTCCAATTAAGAAATAAATTTGTCTGGAGATAATTACCAAAAGACAATTTACCAAAATGCTAGTACTCAAAAATGGTTTAGATACCCCATTCCAGGATCATTGCAAATCAAAAAATATTGTCCATTTACATTATATTCTTGTCCAAACATATAATGATGGTAATAACCCTCATGATTTAAAGTGTTGTTTAAATGATATTTTAACAAATGATATTTTTCTTCTAAAATTTTAGTTATTTTTTTTTTAATTTACACATACACACACACACACACACACACACACTCTCTCTTTGCTTTTTTGGAGGAGAGACCAGGGATACTTTAGTGTCCAGCTTCTTTCCACAAGCTCAGACTGGAAGGTCAGCCCAAAGGGGCAGCGAAGGGGTACGTGGTCCCATCCCTGGCTCTAGCGCCAATCCCAGAGGGGCATTGCCCAAGAAAGCCAGTAGCATATTCCAAAAATAGAGAGACAAAGCTGCAGTGAAAGGAATCACTGAGGTCATGCCAAATTGAAACAAGATATAGATGATGCCAAGTAGGCAAGGTACAGCTTAAAAGCCATTCCATAAATATCCGGAAGCCAGAGGAGACAACTGAAGTGAAATAACGAGCAACATACTTCTGGGGGCAAGTTTCTCAGGAACCAATTACGAAAATAAAGTTATATTTCTGTGATTGTTTCTTTTTTTGCACCTAGAAAAGTGCTTCGCCATAGGAGGGTCCAATATCATGGAGTAAATGGATGAATGAATGAATGATCTGGTGGACCTGCCACCAAGGAAAACATAGTTGCTTGAAAGCTTTATGTTTGGAAAACACGTAGTATGAAAATTTGCTTATGGCACTGAATTTAAAACATGTGAGGTCTGTGCAACCCTAAGCAGGAATAGGAAACCATAGCCTCTGCACCCAGTCTGGCCCACCACCCTTTTTTGTAAATCAAGTTCTACTGGAACACAGTCATGCTCACGTGTTTATGTGTGTCTATGGCTGCTTTTGCACTGCAATGGCAGAGTTGAGTACAGTAGTTGTTACAGAGACAGTATGGCCTGCAAAACCTAAATATTTACTATCTGGCCCTTTAGAGGAAAAGTTTGCTGATCCTGCCTTAGAGGAATTAATGCAACAGGTAGCATTCTTCCAATGTTTCTATCTTTCATATGGTTCCACAGGACTGAAGAGTGATTACGTGATGATTCATTTATCCATCTAAATCTAACATTTATTGAATGGCCTACTGTATGTCATTGGAAATAAATAAGACAACCTCCCCCAGCCCCCTGCCTGGCAGGCCAGGAGTTCTAGTTGGGAAGACAGAAACATAGATGCCCAATGTCAGGCCTGGGATTTGGCCATAAACTTGAAGAAGACACTCCTGCTCAGGATATTGCAAGTGAGGTCTCAGGTCTCACAAGGAAATGCTGTCACTCATCTCTCTGTTTCTTTGATGTAATTGGAGTCTTGCTGTCTCAGAACAGGGGTGAGAGGCTAAGGATGACCCCAACGTACCTCTGCAGTAGGAGAACTTAGGGTTAGGGTACCAGCTCAGACTACAATGTGCCTTGTTTGTCATTTGACAAGTGACACTGGTCCATATAGTCCCCTGGTACAGGGAAGGGGTGAGTGGTACCCAATACTGCAATGTATACCAGGCACTGGGCTAAGCACTTCAGGAGCATTCTTGCAGCAAGTCCTACTGATTTCTCACATTGCAGTGGGGAGTCTGAGGCTCAGTGTGGGAAAGGTACCCAGTATCCCACTGTTAACAGGTAGTAGAGTGGGGACTGAGTCAGTCTGACTTCAAAGCCAAGCCATTAGGCATTCTGTTGGAGTCTGAAGCCTCCGGGAGGAGGGAGTTTCCAGAAGTAGGGAGTAGGGAGTGGTAGATGCAGTCAAATATAGCAAAAAAGTAGAGAAGAGTGGTTAATCGATCCTGGATGTCACCACTTTGGCATTACTGGTGACCTTAAGTGTAGGAAGAGACCCTCACCTTCTGTCTGGCATCTGCCCCCAATGCTGCCTTCAATCAGGTGGTCTTGGAGAACAGGCATTCTGGACTCTGCCTCATTCT
This sequence comes from Diceros bicornis minor, assembly GCF_020826845.1. Taxonomy (NCBI): domain Eukaryota; kingdom Metazoa; phylum Chordata; class Mammalia; order Perissodactyla; family Rhinocerotidae; genus Diceros; species Diceros bicornis. The sequence continues at coordinate 7,629,808 of NC_080760.1, forward strand.
TTGTGACAAGATCCACTTTAAATGGAAAAAGAGTCATAAATGGGCAGTCTGCAAAAGTGAAGTCTATACATTCAGAGAAGAACTGAGAAAGGAAGAGTTACTCAAAGATATCCAAAAAGCATATTTCCAGAGCAAAATTATGCATTTATTTAGAACTCCCATTCCCTAATTAGTGAATCAGGTAGACCTGGGTGTGGCTGACTCCATCAATTAAGAGTTGCTCAAACTTGAGCAAGTTTCATATCCTCTTAGAACCTCTGTTTCCTAATCTACACAGCAGGGATAAAAAGGCCCAATTCCCATGGTGCTTGTGACAATAAAATGAGGTCATGCTTGTAAAACAATTCAGGATCGTGCTTGGCATATAACAGGCTATCAATAACGCTGCTGTTCCTGTCACTATTATTATTAGGACTAACAATATTAATTATTATCGGTATTACAGCGGGTCAGGTTCTATGCTAAGCAATCAAGATATAAAGGTAAAGAAGGTGCAGCCTCTGCCCACAGGGAGCTCATGGGGATTGGCAGAGTCACCGGCAGCAGGAGGGAGACATGGGTGGCAGAATTCCTCCTTCAGTTCAGCTGCCTATAAAATTATCAATATTAAAGAACCCAGCACATTAGTGTTGCTTCAGTTTGTTTATCATTTATAAAAAGGGAAAGATAGGAATGCTTATCACAATTCTTTCCTAATTCTCTTCTCCTGGCCTTGTGTTTCTGGGGCAGCAGCCCATGTCCACTGTGCTGCCATCTGCAGCTCCCCATCTAGGCATCCCCGCCAACTCTCCCCCACCAAAATTCACCTCTCTTGAGTATTTGCACAGATGTTCTAATGGGTGGCACTGGCTAAACAGATCCAAAGCACATGTTTCAACAGACTATTGACGCCTTACCCACATAAGTGACATATATGTGGATTTCTAATAAAGTATTAAGCTAGTGGCGCCCAGAGGGGAGGCTTGGTGGTCACCTACTTTGTGTAGCCCTCCCATATGGATAGAGGACTCTCAACTCTGATAGAGATACTCAGACAGTAAATCCAGAGGGCTTCCATTCATTCCAACCAAACCAGCACCTGCTCCAGGAGAACCATCAGATCACGTTTTCCTTTTGTTCACTGACCTACAAATGTTAAATATCAAGAACTCAATACATTTTGTTGCTTCAGTTTGTTTTTTATAAAAAGGAAAAGATAGTAATACTTACCACAAGAGTATCCACAAGAGTAAATTCCAAGGTTGTTTGAAGCTGATCAGAGGAAATATGCTCTTTAAATAAAACATATGATTATACTACCTAATAAAGAAAGTGAATGTTTTGTGCACATCCTATGTGCCCAATTGTGGAAATTGCAAACCCAGCATCCAAGAGAGGTAAATTAGAAATATTGGAAATTTTATTTTTTATACACATACTAATCTCACCCTGCAAAAGAATATGGGTCAGTAAAGAGGAAACAGATTACTTGTGTCCAACTAGCTGTATCAGCAAACATATATATAATTGTAACCAGTAGTGTGCTAGTAAATATTTAACAATAAGTTTTTGAGGGCAAAAGAGAGGTGAATCCCTAGTCTGGAGTATTTGCCCATTTCTGTAATGTAAATACTTCCACCAGGGCTGAAGTCGCTGATCCCAGAATTGGGAGAGAGCCCCATTTGAGCTCTTTAGAGCTCATGCAAGTGGCTCCAGCAACCACTGGAATAATCTCTGCCCAGCCTAGGCTCAGTAGCATGGAAGAATGGAAGAAAACTCTGGACTAGGTGCTGGAAGATGTGACTCCTATCCCAGTTCCGGATTACTGTGAAGCCATGTTAAGTCACTCATTCTTGGAACCTGAATTTCCTCATCTGTAAAATGGATAATAACAAGCTATCCTAGAACTTTCATGAGATGTTATGAGGATGAAAGAAGTTTATTAAGGTACTTTAAATCCTAAAGTTCTATGCCATTGTAAGTTTTTCCTATTATTATCAAAGCCTTTGGCACATAGCATGGCAACCACTATACATATCTTAATTGGAGTGCTAAGAAACCTAGAACTTCCACCTGACACCTCAAGATGTTTGTTGAATGTCCAGAGCAGTGATCTAGCATAGTTTGTTCTAGTATTCTTTCACTAGTAAAATTTGAAATCACTCATTAATCTAATTACTATAGCAAACTCTGAACTATTCTGGAGTTACTCTAAGAGCCCCACAATCATTTGAAAGTGTAGCCCCATACTGTCATGTAATGCCCAACTGCATGATAGCTCTTAGGATAAAAGATACTGCTCATGAAAAGATGGACCTAGGGTTGTCTCCAAACTTCACTGACTGATAAAGCAGATTACTGTAACCTTTCTCCTGGAATTCAATTTGAGAAGAGTACATTATACGAAAAACTTGAACCTCAGATCCCGTGAACAAATTTCAGTTAAGACCTTCGAAATACCCGGAAATTGAATCAGGAGCCCTACTGGGCGTGTGATCTTGTTTAAGACTTGAGCCTCTCTAAACTGAGAAGAATGAAATAAACCTGGTTCTCAAGACACCCAGGAACTGTTGAGTCAACCAACCTTAAACCTGTCTTCTTTTTGGACTTCTTTTTTGTGAGATCATAAATTTCTCTATCATTAGAGTTTTCTCTTACTTGCAGCTCAATGAATCTTTACTAACTCTTGTCCTAATGTCAAAGATATTACAGATAGTATAAGTAGTAGTCTCAGCTCATCTAAAAATAGATGTTGCATCCGGAATAATTTACTGTGAGACAAAGTGCTAGCATCATGTACAGAATGACAATTAAGTAAGTAAGATCTCTCACACACTGAAAATGGTGTCACTTACAGCTCCAGGGGCAGCAGAGCTGGCAGTCAGGGTGCCTATGGACACTTAAACATGCTGAAGAGCTGTCTAATCTCTCGTCTGTAATTACTTGAGAAAAGTTCTAGGCAGACTGTGTTTCCATCCCCTTGCTTTATCTTTAACTCCATCTGAGTGTATTTTTCTAAATTAATAAAACTCTCAATAAGGAACAGGAAAATGAGGTCAAGAAAATGATATCACTTGCAATGCTTGCCTGGTACAGATGTGAACTAATCCACGAGGGTGACCTCCTTGAATAAGAATTCACCAATAAAATGACCTCAAGGTGTTCTATCATGTTTAATAATGACATTTGACAATGATGACTTCATGTGTCTTATAAACTCAATTAATTATGTTATTCTACTTCTAAAATATAGTGGGGTTGGGGGGGTGTCAGGAAAGCTTCAGCATCATACCAGAGGCCAGAGGTTCAAAAGTTCAGGCAAAAGTGAAAAATGTATTTTTTTAATAACGAAAAATACAATGTCAAGATGAATTCACATAAACATACTAAGAAACACCTATTGATATAACAGAACAGATTGAAGAATATAACGACTGCAGTGATAAAGCATCGAGGAAAAACATTTCCATGTTCCCGAGACACAGGAGAAATTGAACACAGCTCATCTGTATAAAATATGACCCTGTGAGTAGTGCCAAGGTCAATGAGACCCAGAGCAATTAGCCTGATCTAAAACTGGGTTTGTTCATTTTTCTTATTTGTGCTAGTTCCTCCCTTTCTTGTATATCTGCCACTTTCTTTTATTTCCCTACCATCCCTCCAACTTTACTTCCCTAGCACATATTTTATAATTGTCCCAGAAGATATACATCACACATGTTATCAAGCCCTGTTTTTAGAACCTAGTTCTTCTGAAGTCCTATTTCTTAATTAGACCTCACGATTTTTGTTTCTTTATGGCTTGACTTTCAGTTGTAGTGGGTAGGACAGATGCAGGTTAGTTCGAATCATCTAAATCATTTTATTATAAATTAATCAAATGTCCCCTCACCACGACTTGTCTTTCTGTATTCCTATTTCTCTCAGAATTTTCTACAAGCTGTCACCTTTCCACAGGTGAAATGCTCAAACAGAAGAAAGTTCAATCACAGGTTATAGAGGTATATCGTTTTGACTGAAGTTTAAAACTGTATGTTTAGGATTGAGGATATAAGAATCTAAGTCTTTTAGTGAATTAATAGATTTTAAAATCTACTGGCAAATATTAAGGTAGTTTAAGCTTCAAATCATCTCTTGAAACAATAATCATAATTGCTCCCTAGGTGTACAATTGAAAATACTGTATGACTTTCAGAAATACTGATACTCTTTTAAAAAAACATTTTATGTAGTCATGGAAACAGGAATCGGGTGAGAAGAAAGAGATTTAAAAAATCTTTTAACACAAAATAAAGCAGAGTTTCAAGTCAGAAACAAATGAGCACATACTGTAGTTTCTGATGACCAAAATTACAAAAGTAGGATTTGCAAAAGGATAAAGCAGCATTATTACACTATTCCTAGGAAGAAATTGTTAAAGTTGCATAAATACTTTCATCATTACTTCCGTTTACCTCATTTTCCTTCATGTATAATTTTCTGAAAAACAAAGTATTTTTTCCTGAAAACTTTCCATGCTATGATTTTCTCTTTCTCCAGGGGTCACTTATTTACATTTTGGAAAAATCTGAGTAACATCTGTTCAAGGACTTTGGCTTTTAGGGAAGAATGAAGTGGAAGAAGCACAAAATAATATATATGTGCCTAAAAAGTATCCACTCATTTTAACTTCAGATCGCTAATTAATACAGAGAAAGAGCTGGATTTATTCACAGACCTCAATAAAAAAGTAATTGTGTAAAATAATCAAGTCTAAACAAAAAAGTATTTGTACAGACAGTGAGTTTTTCTCCAAACACATTATACACTTTATAAATCAGTTCCCAGAAACATGTGCTGGGCGCTCTATCTTTCCTCCATTTCTTTAGTTTAAGAGAATGCATTAATTCCCTGAGAGTAAATACCGAGAGACAGCTGTGTTGTCTCGATGTAATATTAGGCCATGCAATTCCAGCAATACCTTGCCTTTTTATAGCTTTCCGTCCTCTGAGGACTCAGGGTTCATTCACATTATCTCACCGCACTGACTGCTCGTGATCCACGAAGCACCTGCTGTAGCTGGAGCAGTGGCCAAGCTTCAGGTACCTGGTAGAGAGCATCAACGGTCACTGGAGCCTCAGAAATGAAACCTGTGTCTCTCGATTGTTGCCCTGTTTCTGCGTTCACTGGGCTCCATTTAACTCGTATTTCCTTTTAGAACCTTCTAGAACAAGGAGACTCAGAGGAGTCAATGAATAGGATTTACTGACCTTACAAAAAGGTCACCTGCATTTTTTAACGTCTTAAAATTGGGGAATTACTCTGCCTAGTGGCTTGATACCAGAGGTCACTGTCAAGCCTATTAAGAGAGTTCAATTCTACTGCTTCCTTCTTCCAGCCAACTGAGAACACTGTACTTTTTTTTCTCAACAATTTTGAACAAATTTGAATATTAACTCTAAATTCTAAGCTATGTATACACTCATGACTGTAATCAACTATACATTTCCTGTGTAGAGTGTCAATCCATTGCTGCCATTGGTTTGTAAACAGCTGGCAGAAAAGTGTTCCTATGAATGCTGGAAGTGTGCATAGGAATGACCCTCGGGCATAATACAGTGGAACAACTAATGTAGGCTGGAGAAGAGCTGTGCTGCCATAAGAGCTGGCAGAGTCAGGGTGGAGGGCTTTCTTTGTAGCTAGTCTATGTCCTGTAGCTGCCATCCTTGTTTTAGGGGTGAGCACAAGGTGTTTGAGAGCTCAAGAAAGGGAAAACTGACACAGGATTTAAGGGTCAGGAAAGGCCCAAAGGAAATAGCTTCCAAATTTAGACATGATGGACTGGCTAGTCTGCTAGGGAAAGACGGGAGGGAAAGCTTTGCAGGGAGGCAAAAGCAGCAGTATAGATAGAGCCTTACATATAAGACAACTGGCACCAAGAACGGCCAATGGCTCAGTATTAATTCTGAAAAGTAGTTCAAAAGAACAGCAAAGGATGAGACTGGGGAGTTAAACAGAGAGACCATTATTTGTTGAATAAATAAACGAATGACATCTCTAGAATGTTCCTAATGTGTGATTCTAAGCAAAGACTTAAAATCTCTCATATACTAACAAAAAATGTCTAACTATGAGACCCGTCATCTAGTCCTAATTTAATAGGCAAAAGTGTATTACCCACAGCCTCCTTTCCTCTTGTGGAAGAGGCTTCACTGCCCTTCCTTAATGGGATAGAGTTTCCCTTTGCACTGAAACCAATCAGCTCCTTGCCCAAGGGCCAGTGTTTACACAACCAGTACAATTTCTTTTCATTGGTGATTTTTGGCCCTGGGGTTATATTTCTTATACTCACAATGTTTTGAATGTGACATTTAAACCTAACTTAGCTCTTTTCTTCCAAAGCTACATTAATAAAGTAGAAGGCTTAACAGACAATCCAGGCAGAAATGCCTGAGAAAGTTCACTCAAGTGCTACAAAAATATAAATTGTTTTCCTCTGCATATGGGGATTTAGTGTTATTGCAGTTTCAGATTTTTATGAGCACTTAAAATTTTGGATCTGATCGGGATCTGAGCTCCCATAAACTCATTTCAAATTATTGAAATATCCATCTTCTAGCTAAAATAAAAAGATTACCAAATCAGAACCGTTAAGAGCATGGCATAAAGGAAGAGTAAGTTTTGGATATCTTAAGAAATAATCAGGAAATTAACATGGAAAACTAATCAAAATATATGTATGTAAGTGGGCCCCAAATAACCTGATTGTATCAAATAATACTAATAATGTTGCATGATACAGTCGAAGGAAGGGCATCACTGTTTTTTTTTTTTTTTTTTTTTGAGGAAGACCAGTCCTGAGCTAACATCCGATGCCAATCCTCCTCTTTTTGCTGAGGAAGATGGGCCCTGGGCTAACATCCGGGCCCATCTTCCTCTGTATGAGATGCTGCCACAGCATGGTTTGACAAGAGGTGCCTCACTGCGCACCCGGATCCGAACCTGTGAACCCCGGATTGCCAAAGCAGAGCACACGCACTTAACTGCTACGCCACCGGGCAGGCTCCAGGGCATCACTTTTTATGCCACATTTATCCCATTAGTACCTAGAAGAACTCATGGTTTTAGAAGCCATGAAGCCCATCCATCCCAGGTGTCTCAGCCCTAGAAAGTTTGTACTGATCAAATTAATAGTAATTTTCTGATCTTGTGGTGCGTGTAGACACATGCACGTTGAAGTTTTGCAAGGAGACTATATTTATTTTTCCCAGTAGGCCTTCTCATTTGGGGACTAAAAATGAAAGTGGTTAGAAGTGAGCCTCCAGCTCTCCCTCTACATCATCTTCTGGTCTCTACAGATGCCAGGTCCCACATAAATTGGGCCCTGGACCCTAACATTGGGATATTATTTCATTATCTCTATGTGTTTTAAAAATAAGTTAAGTAACACTATACTCACATTCCCCATAGCATGGAAAACACACATTAAGGAATCAGAAGGTCTGTTCAAAAAAACCCAGAATTTTCATCTTTCTTGGCATTAAGAATACCTGATGTTCTATTGATTAATAAATTTTACAGTATAAAATTTCATACAAATCAAATATAATTTTTTAAGTCACTACCTTGTTTTAACTCTGGACTTTACAGAAGGTTTTTATTTTTTTGCTCTTATCTACTTTTTCCCCTTCCATTCAGTGTCTTGCCTTATAACCTGCTCCCTAGTCCTCACATCAGAGAACTTCTAACTCCTCCAGTGCAATAACCAACACCAAGATCACACGCTCCAAATCATAAATCTCTTTCCATATTCAAATGCTCTGTTTGACCCAGACTGACATTTCCTTCCTAAACATTCAGGAAGAAAAACAAGTACTCTTACTAAAACTGGGAACAGTTGAAAAGCTGCATCTTCAGTCATCACCATGAGCCAAGATTCCAGGACTCTGTGGGGTGAGAAAGTGGGACGAACTCATGACAGGTCCTGACACAGAAGCTCCAATTCTTCCAGGCTGAGGGTCAAATCTGAAGAAGGAAGCGGCTCGGTGGGTTATTGTTCCATGTGGGGATTTAGGAAACTTGAAAGATTTCTAAAAACTTGAAGGATAAAGGACACATGAATTCAGCATCTCTGCCACTTTTAACAATTTTGATAAATAATTTTTATAGATTTTATACTAGCTTTCAGTTATACAGATTAAATTACAGCATTAGTTCAATCAGAATTTCAGAGAAGAAGCTAAAAGCACAGGCAGTCAGCCGGCAAGAATGAAAGCTAATCAACCTGTTTTTCATTTCTTCACTTTTACTATTCACAGACCTATAAAACATGTAGGCAGGAGGCTGAGACTTGGAAAATGTACTCTAATGCTCTGAAAAGGTCAAGAAATGCTTGCTTTACAAAGTATATTAATAGCCAAGACATTAATTACTTCTCTCATTGTGTATATGATGATAGTTAATAATTAGTATTGTGCAAAGTTTTAGAACACTAAGTAGATTCCAATATCTATGAGTAGAAAAAACAGTATCTGTGTACCCATTCTGTAAGAAGTTATATTTAATATATATATTTAAATATTTAATATATATTTAATACCTCTGATATATTTAAGAAGGCAAAGAGGCTTTCAACTCAGAAAAAATAAGTTATACAGAAAAGTACCCTAGCCACTGAGTATTACTCTAGGATATAATTCTTTTGTCAGATAGACAAAAGAATGCAAACACAAGGCAGTATTCACACACACCCAAAAACGTGGGGACTCTGAGGGAGCTTTCAGGGCTTGAGTGAGTACACTGATAATTTAATGATCATAAACATCATAATGAAAGGAAGTTTAGGATAGACAAAATCTTAATGACGATGACACTGCACATTTGTGTTAATTTTATATGACTTTAGCACTGACCCTTCTCACAGAGTCCACATTGTATGCCCCTTAGGATTGCAACCATACAATGACGAGTTGAAGTTGACACAAGACACTACTTCATCTTATCCTAAACATTCCACATCCACCATATATTGAATGACACTTGCTTAAGCAATCTTTCTCCAATACTGAGCTATTTTATTATCTTTTTGTCTTTAGAACTTAATATTTGACATTAAAGAAAGTTTTTTAAAAAGAAAATTTTATGGGATGTTGAAATCATGGATGATTTTTATATATTTTAAGGTGATTTTTTTTTTTTTTTGAGGAAGATCAGCCCTGAGCTAACATCCATGCCAATCCTCCTCATTTTGCTGAGGAAGACCGGCTCTGAGCTAACATCTATTGCCAATCCTCCTCCTTTTTTCTCCCCAAAGCCCCAGTAGATAGTTGTATGTCATAGTTGCACATCCTTCTAGTTGCTGTATGTGGGACGCGGCCTCAGCATGGCTGGACAGGCGGTGCGTCGGTGCGCGCCCGGGATCCGAACCTGGGCCGCCAGTAGCGAAGCGCGCACACTTAACCGCTAAGCCACGGGGCCGGCCCCAAAGTGGTTATTTTGTTTTAAATTTTGTTTTAAATTTTTAAAATGTGGGGAAGACAAGAATTTATTTTTATGGCAATCCTCAGACAAATCCAAAGCATTTTAGATCACACACATTATTCCTTTGAGTATCGCCATCTTAAACCTGACCAGTGTTTTTGTCAGAGCAGGGCATTGAAGGGGAGTATTCGCCACAGACCATTTCCTATTTCATTATTAGTTTTCAAGGACCGCCTTTGGCCATTTGATGATGGGGAGAAATCAACAAACAGCGCTCCATCTTTTTTCCTATCCTGGACTATCAACATTTCCAGCCCTGACAGAAAAGGAGTGGCATTGTGGGAAGTATTATTTTCTGTTTCTGCAGAAAACAACACCAATGGAAGGAAGGAAGTGCTGCAGATCAGCTTCCCACCTCAGCTAACAGGTACTTGGCAATTTTCTAACTTCTATGATTTTTGTAAGAAAAGTGTACTTTTCCATTTTTTACTAATGTAACAATGGTTATGTCTTCAAACCATCAAATAGTGATGATCTCCCATGTGACCCTAATGTAGGAAAACTATATTTGTTCTTTTGGAGAAAATATTTAACCAAAAACTATCTTAAAATACCAGTATTGGAGCAGACTTCAGTCTGCTTCATTGGAGACTTCAGTCTCCAATATAGCCTCACTATAAAGACAATCTATCACATATCATTTTGTTTTTAATTTCCAAGGTTGAAGAGCCCACTAGATTTTTTAAACAATCTGTTTTAATTTTTGATCAGTTCTTCTATCTCTTTTAATCTGTTTTCTGTAAAAATATAAATTACTTTGTCATCAGTATGTCTGAAAGCAACCTTAGCCTTTTCTTCTTTAGGTTAAAACAACCCCTCAACCTATATTCCAATATTCAAATTACCTTATGCTTTTCTCTTATAATCTTCTCTAGTTTTTATACATCATTCATAAAACTTGAAGATCGATACTGGAATCCTCTTCTAGGAGGCAGGGCCTAACAAGATTACAAAGAGTCTTCCATCTGGAGAAACATAGTTATGGTACTACAAAGAGGCAGACTTCAATGGAACCAAACTTTCAGTTCTTACAGTGCCTCAGGATCAAATAGTTATGAAAACTGTATCCTTTGTTTAACACACCTTGTTGAGCAACCAACGATATGCCAGACACCATTCTGGGCAAAGAGATTAATTAGGCAGTTCCTACCCAGAAAAAGGCTCAATTTTCTCCTGTACAAATGAGATAATAAAGTACCCTCCCTGCAAAAAAGTGCTAAATGAATGATATTATAAAATATTCTTGTTATAACAGAATACTTTGGCAATGTTCAATCCTTAACCTCAACTCTAATTCACAGAGAAGCAAGTTAAATTTTATATCTGAAAAATTAAAGCATTTATTTTATAATTTTTTATAGCAGGGTATGGACTTTCTTGCTAGAGATGCAACCAAACCAACCAAGCCTCTCCCTATCTTAGGCCTGAGTTCAAGAAAACCAAGATTGGGTTTGAGGAAAAGAGAAAATGAAACTCAAGGGCCACTGCCAGTTCTCCTTACAAGTTTCTCAAACAATGTCCATACAACACAGCCCAGATCCCTCTTTGATCCTTGCAGGGTATGCCGAGGATGGTGGCAAAGGCCTGAGGCCATAGGACTGAGGACTCCTCAGGGCATGAAGCCCTGCACCCAGGCTGCCAGGTCCAGTCCCCTCAATACTGACAACAGACGCAGCTCTTCCGTCCTCTCTCACCCAGAAGTTCCTCTCTTCACCTGCATGACAAATACGCACTGCATCTTGTAAATGACAGTGACTGCAAAGTATTAAGGGGAACAGGACCACTGCCTATAAGGACTACATGTTGCAATGACGGAGAGAGATACCTCTAAAATTAGACACATAATTACTGCCTAGGAATGTCTGCATTAGGTGGAGAGACAGGTAGACAGTTAACACCAGGACATGCGTAACATCTAGGACAGAAGAGAGGTGAGTACCTGGGAGGGCCCATGTTAGGTGGAAAGACGGGTAGACAGTTACCTCCAGGACATGCATAAGTGCTAGGAGAGGCGTGGGAACAATCACCTTAGCTCTCCCAGGACCTGCTCCTGAGGATAACAGCGTGGGTGCTGGCAGTTGGTGCTGGTGGGTGCCTGGAGCTAGGCAACACTGTAGGGAAGCAGAACAGCAGAGGTTCACAAAGAGAAACTTTCAGGAATGGCACTGGAGCTGCACCTGTCCAGCCGGGGAGTGGACCCCCATCATATGAGTCTGGGGTCTCAAGCAGGTGACACACTCCTTGGGAACCTTATGAGGGCTCAGGATAAGCAGGGCATACCTTCCTGGAACGAGAGTGTTACTTTATTACAGAATCACAGGTCAATTTCCTATTAAAGTAAAACACGGATATATTATGTAGTAGAAGTCAGAATTTTTGAGATTCAAAAGAAAACACTGTGGGATTTGATACCCACAGCCCCCTCTGGTCAAGCACAGGGATGCCACAACCTACCCTCTCCTCACCCTTGCTAGCTCTTGTGTGAGAAGTGTGGAATCTCATACAGTCCCAAAGTCAGTCAGTTCTACTTGAAAGCGAGAGGGCTCTCCCTTCCAGCAGAATGTAATCCCATCTAGAGAGAGATGATTACTCAGGAGTATCCACAGATATACAACTACTAAAACTTCACCCAGTGACAAAACTACCAACCTATCCTCAACTTGGCTATTTACCATGGGAAAAAAAATATGTATTAAAAACAGTCATAAGTGGATCTTCCCCACTATTGATGGCCTGAGGCCTTGGGGCATTTCAGGATTAAACCAGATTTCTTTTTAGAAACAGATAGTGACTGAAGTAAAACAGTTTTAGTCAATAACTTCAATGAAAGAAAAAATCAATTCAGGTATTATTTGAAAGCTTTGTTAATCTTTTGGCTCATAAAAGGAACTCTATATGTTCTGTGACTGCTCTGCTGAGTATTGTGTGTGTGTTTTGTGTTTAATCTGGGAGAAAATTATTATTGGCTGCAAGGAGCTAATATAAATTTGCACGACTTAAAGATGAAATAACAGAATTCCAATGTCACTCTTGAAGAAAATTCTTTAAGAATGGGAAACAAATTTCTCAACCAATTATAGAATAAATATAGTAATGGGATATTTCCATTTGTGTGCTGCAAATCAATGCAGGTTGCCCAAGTTTTGCACAATGTTAGGTCTCTTCAAGTCCCAGGCCAACAACATTGTGGGAGAAAACGACATGCAAACTGTAAAGACCCTGTGTGCAGCCTGAAGGTGTTGTCATCTTCTTGTTTATCTGTTTGTTGTCCTCACTTGTAAGTAATAATTAAAATGTGTTTGTGGGTCTTGCTGCCTATGCGTCCTTAGAATGATGATGGGAGGGGATGAAGAAAAGAGAGAAGGGCAAGAAAGCATCCACAGCAGTAGAGGAGGCAGTGGTTGGAGGAGAAAGGGCTTGGCAGGCCACCTGAGACTGCCACAGATTTTTCATTTTGTCTCCAAAACAAAACAATACATACAATTAATCAGCAACTCACAGCTCCAGAAAGCCTTGTCCCTGATTAGATAAGAAGCACATTTCAATCACTTAATTTTCTTTTAAAATATTCTAACCCCTATGATTATTACACCCTGCCCCAGAAAGGAACTTTGAATTTTATTACTGATGTTTTGAATCTAGCCTGGTTTATATGGCCCCCCCCCATGCCACTGGGAGAAAGGTAAATCTGAAATTAGAACAGAATCTCTAATCCTCACTTTGTGTTTCCTAGGATCTGAACTAAAGCTAAAGCATTGGAGAGGAAGTCTGAAGATCCAGGCTGTTCCACACTTGACTCAAGTACTTTTACATTTTATTTCCTCCTTTTTCACACTATGGACTCAGCTAAGATTGAAGTGTCAGTGTTAACAGCGAATTTCTTTCTTACGGAGTTAAGTCAGTCTACCATATGTCAGTTAAGCCTTGTTTTTGACAAAATTGAATAAATGGCGAATGGTGATTGCTAGTAATTTTCCCTTTGATAAAGATAGATTCTACTGCTGTAGAAAGGATCCAGTGATTCTGAGAGTGACATTAGTTTAAGATTAAATACAATTCCATGACTGAGAACAGAAGAAAGATGTTTTTCTTAAATTTCAGACTTGCTCTTGACCACTTACGATGGCAAAGGAAAGCAAGGAAGGAATTCTCAGTTCCCGACAAAGCATCTGTCCAGGCTTGGCATGGCCTTCAATTCATCGTGGACTTTTTTTTTTTTTTTAATTTAATAGTTCTAAACTCTACAAACCTCTTGGCACATTTTCTAGGCTCTGCTAAGCTTCCTGATGTATTGTCTTAAGAATCTCTTTTCTTCCTTAACTATTCAGAATGTCTCTGGTGACAGCTCATGTCAGTCTGATAGTCAAGGAAAGGACATTCATTTGTAGCTGCTATAGGAACATAACAAAAACAGGGATAATTTAATGATAAAAGAGCAGAAGTTGTTAGAACCATATGAGATGAGATTGCAATGGAAAGCTCACCCCGGCAGGGTCTAGATGCACCGCGCACCATGACATAGCTGCGGCCGGCCGTGCCACCCTGTGGAGTAGGACGAGCCCCAGCTCCGACAGAGTGTGGCTGGTCACCGGGGACTGACAGCTATGCTTGGGGTCAGATTTGTCTTCAGTTTAAGCTAATGCTCATCAAAGGCAGAGCGTTTGTTGATTAAATTCCCCACATGCTGCTATCATTAAATAAGAGAAAAAAAATTTCTCTCGAAAGTTGTTTTGTTAGCCTAAGATTGTTTGCAGATTAATACTGGAAACTCTCTACTTGGATTTGAATTATCTTCACGTAACCCTGTGCTGAATTTGCTAATCAATTTTGTTTTGACCATTCCTTTTATGGACCAAAGATAAAGCATAATGCTTTCTTTTGTGAACATAGTCTCATGAGACAGCAGCCTTGCTGAGATTCCCTTACACATCATTGATGGACCCTAAGGAAGTGAGCTATATGAAATGTTTAGCTCTCAGATATCAGTATTTTGATTTTGTTTGCATTTTCCTAACCTTGTTGGCATGTCCAATGATATCTGGTCCTTAGTTATTGTGATTACAGAGCCACTAACAACAGCTGAGAAAGCCTCTCATGGCGACCAAGCTTCATGCCCAATGAAGAGGTCAATGAAATTATGTGGGTGCCTGTCATCGGATTTCCCCTTTCTGATACCAAGGGAACTTATCCTGCTATACAGACTTTAGACCAGCCTCCGCTCCCTTTGTAGATGCAAACAAGGATCAGAGGGGCAGAAACATAAGCAGGGCTGCATGGGAGCTCCACGAGAAACCTGCACGAAGTCAAGGATGAGAGCTTTGTTCCAGGCACATCCTAGGACGCCAAGCTGCAGCCTGGAATGTTTACAGCAGAGTTTTAAAACCCTGACAATGAGAGTTTATAATGGAAATGCTGCCAGACCTTTAACTATAGCGACGCCACTATAATATTTATAAGTACCTTATACTCTTTCCAAACACATGTGCTCATTACTTGTGTCTTTGCTCCTGCCTCACTTCGGGGGAACCTCTCTGTGTAAACACAACAGATTGGCTTGCTTATACTTTCAGACTCTAATTGCTCTCCGTCTCTGTCTGTCAGAAGAGAGCCAGCCCAGGGGCCAAGCAACGAAGCCTGTCCCATGGCACATCACACAGTGCAGTGCTCTACAAGACAGACTTTTGTTCACTTTTGGCTGTTAGAGTTAGTCAATCTGCACATCTTTTAGTGTTTTCTTATATTCATTTCTTTCAGTGATGTACCTGAGGGAGAGCTGACTGGAGAGTTGGAGACAACCGTGAACCCACTAGGTCTGACAGAACCTGACCATTAGGCAGGTTCTAAGTAAACAGGGGAAGAGGCAGTGCACATAGTGAAAGACCACTCAGAGTGCTGACAGCTTATCTGATCCAACATAAGTAGGTTTCCAGGGAAATGGATGGCTTAACAGTGATGAGGAATGACAAGGATTTCCTAAGTCTTCTATGCAAACTGCCCAGCAATTGTATATCTGTGCACAAAGTCGTGCTGACCTGTTGATCTGTGAGACAGCATGTATGGCCTGCAGGTGAGGAGACAAACAAAAGGAAATGCATCCAGCTCCTCATCATGACTCAGGTCACTGGACATCCACGTCTGCAGATGGAATGCAGAGCGGTGCCACCAAAAGAGAGCTTCTATTACTCATGCAGCTGCAACCAGCTTTGATGTCCGTCCTCAGAATACAGGTGTGAGTTTATTGGTGGCAGCCTCATGGCCCAAGACTTTCAGCAAAACATGAATCACGAGTGGGAAGTAAAGATTGTACACAAAAATGTCATTGCTAGATTCCAAGATCATGAAAATAAGTGAAGGTTGCACCATTGAGCCATCTTATCAGGTACCTCAGCACCCAAAGGGCCTAGTCAGTGGGTGGTCGGGTCTCGCCACAGTAGCACAGCCACACTGGGCCATGTAGCACGACCACAGCTAACATTCTCCAGCAAACGCCATCTCTCAAAGTCAGATGAGAAACCCCAATGTTGATGGCTCATCATGACAACACATAGCCATGTGGGACGTATATAAATACAGACTAATTAACTTATTCAACAACATTCTTCTAGAGGAAAGTGTCCACGCAGATGATAAGTAGCTAACTGAAGTGACACGGTGCCGTAAACACACCGTCGCTACACAACACGGAGGCATCAGCAAGCACTGTGGCCGCTGAGCACCTGACTTGAGTGATGGGAAGCAAGACGGTATCTTGTGTAAAGAGCCTGCTGCAGGCACAGTCTGGGCACTCTTGGTCCTTGAAGTAAAGCAGCAGAGCTCGGTGGATGAGCCAGCAAGAAGCAGCCAAAGCTGCCCATGGCAGATGAATTTCCATCTGCTCACAGACTATCTGCAACGCTGGTCACTTGTCAGGTCAGTGTCAGCTGACACTGCTGATAAGCCACATGACCAGCAGCTCTGTGGTCAGACGAAAGGAGACTGCCTCGAGTAATGACTGGACCATTAATATCACTATCACATTAGTGTTCCTAGTGTTGAAGACAGGAAAGGAACCTGGCTGGCATGTCAGAATTGGGCTATTAAGAGAGATCAATATACAACAATTTCACTTACTCACAGAACCATATGCTCAAGTATCCACTCTGTATTGCAGCTTCTTTTTTCCCAAAATCTCTGGCATTGTCAGCAAAACAAACTAATTCAGCTATTATATTTGGAGCAATCACTGAGACTGGTATATGAGGACCCTCTTAATAAAAACAAAATGTGCCTTCAGTGCTACAAAGCAAAAGTGATACAGTCGTACAATTGGGAGGCTATGACAGAAAATGCAACATGGAGGGAATATGTCCAAATACTTCCAGCCCAAGGGCCAAAAGAAACACGTGGAAGGAACATCAATTTTTTCTCTTTCTTTGCACTGGGACAAGACAACCGTGTGAAGGAAGTAGTGCAACCACCACCTTCCAGCAAAACCCGGGACCTCACGGGGTGGAGTAGCCTGCAGATTTCAGAGCCGCACACTAGGGACACAAAGCTCAGGTGGGGCCAGGACCCGTGGTCGCGGGCGCGGGCGTGTGTGCGTGCCTGGACCCCGCCTTGGTCTGCGCGCTGAGGCGCGACACTCGCCCCAGGGTGGGACGGCCACTGCGCCCCCGCGAGTCTGATTTAAGCACCGTGTTTTGCAGCTAGTCTATATTTGCGTAGTTGATTTCAGATAACCATTGAAAACAGGAAGCAAATGCTATAATTTTAAAGGACTATTTGCCAATCAACCCAAGAAGAATAACAATCCTGAAGTTTTTAAGTGTAGGGGAAAAAACTTCAGAAATTTAATGTTAAAAGTTTTTTTCCTGTAGTTTGTCAGCATTATGTGGAAGACATAAGGAGAAGAGTAAAGATTTAAAGTTGTCTAAGCAAATAATTGAAAAATTCCACAGTTCCTCTTCTGGAGAGAAAGATGACATGAAGAGAAATCACTGTCTTGACAGTTCTTAACACACTTTCCATGAAGGCAAACTGAAAGGATCATTTTGTAAAGTCAAAACTAAAACTAATATAATCATCATGTTGAACATGAAAGAAAAATTAAAATAATGGCAAGCACGTTGTTCCTTTTCCCCTGAAAATGTCACAATAACACGGCCAGCAAGTGTGAAGTGCAGAGGTGCTGTTTCCAGGGCCTCCGCCCTCCGAATAAAGGCAGCTTCTGACGGGGAAGGAACGCTTGTTCTCAGGGGCGGCACTTAGCATCCTGCAGGGCTGACTCCACTCAACAAAGTCAACCAAGAGCAGCTCAGAAGAAGGCAAGCGATGGCCATGAACTGAAGAAAACTTGAAGTGAAAGCCTCTTCATTTCACATTTGGACTATTAAATGCAAACACATATTATATAAACCCCATTTGTACTGGAGCTAAATAAATAATATAGGCAGTGACCTGACCCCGTTCACGCTTGTGGAAATCTAGCTGAAGCCACTGTGACCTCCTCTGCCTTCCGACACCACCAACGAAATGTGTGTTACATGTCCATCACACAGGTCGCTCTTCGAGAGAGAAACGTTGACACACCTGTTTGGCCTTGCCCGCGGTGCCATCATTCTCAACTTCAGCTTTTGCCTTAGAAGGATGGTGGCATGTCCAGGTCAGAAAGCAACTGGCATTTGCTGAGTCACCCCTCAAAGAGTGCTGGTCTCACTTTTTTCTTTCGTGAGGAAAAGAGCAACTGGGACTTACTAACCTGCAATCTCCCTCTGGAGAATACATGAAGTCTTTTGGGGAGGATTACATATTTCTGAACTGGGGAATGAAGTACTCACTAAGAAAATATGAACATAAGCCCTAAATGCTCTAGGCTTTCCCTTTCTGAATACATCTTGCGATATGATACGCATATACTGAAAACATTTTCACTTACTTTGAGCTTCGCTGAGAACCCCCACTGATCCAGTTACATGTTTCAACCCAGCAGTCACCCTCCAGCCTCTGGAAGACTTGCTGAAATTGATATAAACCTCACAAAAGATGCATCTCCCTCCCTGTGAAAGATCATCCAAAAGATGAAAAGGCGTTGCTCAGAAGAGTGAAATTCTCCCCTGCCTCTCTTCATAATAAGCACTCTCTGGGGCAGGATTCTTCCAGCCAACAACAGAATAAGGTCTTCAAGTGAGCCTGTGGCTGTCTAAAGAAACAGTCAGAAAACAACTCTCTTAAACAAATAAACAACTCGCCGCTTGGACCTTATGTTCCTAATCTCTGCCATCATCAATCACATTCAAAGTTTGTCTTTAAGAGCCTGAATAAAAAAGTGGGAGGTGGGGGCTGAGGAAGGAAAATAAACTCCTGGGCCAACTTAGAAGATGAAAACCCACCTCGTCTGCCAGAAAGGACTTCAGGAAGCTTGTGAGAGGCAGCCACAGTGGACATTGTGGGGGGGGTGGTTACAATGTAAGTCAAACTATGAGTTAGGGCCTAACACTAAATACCATTTCAGCATTCTGAAAATGAACCTCATCTGGATTTCAGTAGAAAACCCATGAAGGGGTCTGAAAGTACTTCATCCATGTGTTTATGTCTTTTATTTAAGAAAAGGAAAAAAAAACTAGAAGCACAAATACAGTTGGCCACAGCCACACCATAAAGAGACGTGACTGTAGACTTCGTGGATGCAAGAATGAGAAGAGGTGAAGAAGGCATAGAGAGCAGAAGCCACCTAATGTCCCCCCGTCCCAGCCTCACATTGCCCCTCTTATCACATCTGGATCGGACATGGAGAGGAGCAACATTGTATGGCCATCTCCCACAGCTGGGAAGGGAGCAAGAAATCAACGAAAAACACTTTAGCTTCTTATCTGCTGTTTATAATTGTTTCTTTCCCTATTTTCAAAACTTCAGACTTCCTTCAGATCCTAAATAACTCCATCACCATTTTCACATTTACAATGAACTCTAAGTTAAGTGTGAGGTCACTGGGTTGCCTACGGCTGTATTTCATAGTAGAGTGATGACATACCACCCCTTAGGGAGCCAGGCTGGGCATCATTGCATATTTTTTGTATATCCTGCATGTGACACAGGAATGTTCCTGATTTATAGCAGTTAGTAAAACAATAGAACATTCTCCTTTTGCTTTTTGTTGTTGTTGTCGTTGTTCTTAGAAAAACTGCTGATTGTATTGTGGCTTAAAACTGTCTTGCTGGCTGTCAAAGTGCACTATGCAAGTGACGAAAGCCAGCTGGGCTGCTATACGTTTGATGAGGCGATAAGATCCGCACACTGAGGGCTGACACAGGCCGAGGGGTTCATCTCCAACTCAGGGATATCATCAGCTTCATCAGAGATGTATCTGCCCGCTCACACCCATCATTAGGCAAGGGAACAAGAAAATAGTCATTTACATAAATATCTTATTGCTTAGATATCTCATATCAGTTTTCATCCTTATCCCTATTAACAAAAACAACCTTAGAAATTGGTTGTGTGCTTTGCTAATCCAGTAGTCCCTTCCCCAAGGAAAAATGAGCAACTGAAAGTCATTATCCTGATACATCTCACTCCTAAGTTTTATCCTTCAACACACTGGAAAGTCTTGAGTATGTATCTGCCTAGAAATATTTGTAAGTTGACACGGTAACAGTAACAGAGAAACAAAAGTGAACTGAACAATGAATAGATCAAGGTCTATTGTTACATAATAAATCAGAGTTATGGAAACAGTACTTCCCCTGCTTGGAGTAAGGGTCACTCCAAAGCATTTACCAGCTTTAATGGAAAAAAAGTTACAATATTCTAACATAATGTTTAATTACTTTCTATAATGTTCTAATACAATTTTTCTTACACAAAATCACATTAAAATGCTAAATTATCTTTATATCAGCCAAAGACATGAGGCTAGGGGGCTTCAAGACACATCACACACACAATTATCAAAGGACAACTATCTCCTCCAGAGAACATGGTTATGTTTTTTGATGTGCCTTTGATGTAAATGAAATGTAAACCCAAGAGGCCCCAGCTGCTGGGGTATTGTATAGACACCCAAGGGTCATCCGGCTTTGTATAATCATCTTACTTTGAGTCTTTGGGATGTGAATAAAAGTGCCTTCTCTCTGAAGTCACTTCCATAGCAGTTAACAGCAACTAGTATGTAGATAAAAGTTCTGTGAGTACAAACCTGGCAATGAGATATATTTTCAATTTTGCACATGGAAAGTCTCAGCTGTCAGACATAGCTAAAATTTCAAGATTAAAATTAAGCAATAAACCATAGAATGCAAAAGGAAAGAAAAAAAAAAAAGCTGAGCAAGATGTAGGGGCAAAAATAGGAATGGGGTGTGTTTTGACTGAATAAGTATGTCTTGCTTATTGGCTCACACCACATCCTTTTGATAAGTGTGCATTGAAAAGTTGGCTGCAAATGTACATAAGATGTGATCATTTTATAGCTTAAAAAATTTCTCTTAAACTTTACTTGCTAAAACTTTCTGGACAATCATTCAAATTTTAAATTTAGGCTTAATTACACTAAATCTTGTTGCAAAAAATAAAGACATTAGATAATTGGGTTTTTTGGTTACCTAAATAGACTCCAAGTTTTAAACCATCCATAAAAATGTGATAAAAGTTATGGACTACGTAAGGTAAAGCATAACATTTTATGATATGCTTTCTAATTGTACCATAGATGATTCAGCTCCAAACATTCTTTCTCTTTCTGTAATTTTTTTTAAAAATTAAGTGTTAGCTTGATTAGATAGGAAAGTTCCTGCCACACACTGTCATATTTTATGAAAATAGAGTTAGTGTATCCATGATATAGTGAATTCTGAATCTTCTGTGATTGCAGAGGAAACCCTGCGTTTGTGTAAATGTTCATCTGTAAAGTTTTCTGCAGAGAAAGGACTGTTCCTCCTTTATACTATCCAGTGATTACTTCACCTTGAAAAAGAGTAAGAGCCACTCAATCCTTCCTTTTAGCACAACCACTTCAGTATATAATATTTTTATTCTGTCTGTTCATTTTTTTATTACTCAACTAGTATTTATTGAGTGACTACATAGGATCCAATGAAAGATAAGCCAGATATATTCTCTGCCTTCAGGGTTCTTTGGACTAATTTGGGGATGCAGGCAGCAAGAAATGCTGTGGAAGAAGTTCAATTTGCTAAGCAAACAGGTAGGACTTTCCATCTCAGCCCAGTGTATCAGGGAAGGATGCCTGAGCAATATTTGATATGTTTCAGTCTATTATAGTTACTGTGTATGTGGATCCTTGATGATCCACAAATTATTCCATCTGTAGCCTCTTAAATTTGTTGCCTCCTAAGTCCTTTTGACACAATCTCAGTAGACTTTGAAAGTGTTCTTGATTTCTTGAATGACAAGATATTCTGGTCTTATCTTGTACACTTTCTGCCCCAGAATCCTCTAAGAAGCTCTCGTCTCTTTTATTAGGACATAATACTTAGAGATCACAGTCTGGATGCTAGGGGTTCAAAATTCAATATTTTTAAAATGATAAAAAACATTACATGGGAGGTTTAGTTTCCCAAACCATATAGTTAAATAAAAACAGTGTTACAGAAGACAGCATGAAGTAATAGGAAGAAAATGGATAGATCTAAACCCAAACACAAGTCCATCAGTTTCAAGTCACTGACCTCTCTTAGGTTATCCTTTCATGTCCACAATGGAGACATCGGTACCTCCTGTAGGACCATGGTGGAGACTAAATGAGGAGACGCAGTTAAAGCAGCAGGCACGTCACAGGTGACTGCATAGACCATATTTCATTGAATGTAAAAGGCCACAGATTGCAAGATGCTCCTCGGCTTCTAAGGCCATGCATTGCCACAGAATAAAGACCAACCCGCAACCTGTCCTGTCAAGCCCTCCATGATGGCCCCAGAGCCTTGGGTCCCACTAGCACCTCCTCTGAATCTTGGGTTCCAGCTTCACAGGCTGCTTCCAGCAACCAGCTCCAGGCCTTTGCACAGGCTGTTCTCTCTGCTGGAGGCACTCTCCACAGGGATCACCCGTCTGTTCAGATTTCATTTTAAATAACTCTGTCTGGCAAAGAAAGAAATGACTGCTTTGTTTTATCCTCTCAGTATGTAATATAGGGGGTTGTTGTTGTTTAAACTGGATTATCAGATCATTTCTTCCCATTCACCAAAATATAACGCTCTTCCTAAAGTCTCTTTTGGAACTTGAAAATCAGAAGAGTCAAACTTCATATAATTACACATGGAGAAGTGCTAATGGCATGATTGTTCTAAAGCCCCTTCTTTGAAGCACTATCAATATTATCAATGGAATACTGTTTTTAGCATGGCAGTGGAAATTTTGGAAACCAAGATTATTTCTTCCCAAATTTCAGTAATAACATTAAAACATTTTATAAACAATGATGAAGGTAGTTATAAAATGTTCTTATGGATAATCTAGAAGCATCTCTAAAGTGGTCATAAATATTGCAGATTCTAGAATTCTATGTCACGGAGATCAAATACTAATTCTGCTACTCATTAGCTGTGGTTCAAGACGAAAACTACTTAACATATCTGGGCATCAGTTTTCTCTGCTAAAAACTGAGTATAATAACAGTTCCTATTTCATAAAATTGTTGTAAATATTAAATAAAACAATAAAGGTAAAACAATTAGAACATTGCCTGTAGGACGTCTGCTTCCAATCAAGCTAGAATTATGGGGGCCGATTTACCTTCCTGGCTAAAACAACCAAAAGAAACTCACACAAAATATACAAAAGAAAGATTTTCAAGACGCTGCTACTAGGCAACAAAGAACAGTAATCCCTGCGACACGGGAAACAAACAAGCGGAGCCCTGAGATTGCCCAGCTGACCACCTTGGGAGAGCTCCTGGCCACAGCACAGGGCGGGGAACCCAGGCAGAGGCTGGCAAATGCCTAAATTGAGAAGATGAAGCTGAGATTCTGAGAGACTGAGAAAGCTAGCATTGGCAGAACTGGAGAGGAGAGAAAACTCTGGAAATCTGCAGACAGTCTCTCTCACGTGTTCAATTCAGTACTGATCATTGCAGCAGAGCTGGAGAAAATAGCATCTGAAAGGAATTGAGGTGAGAGTGTTCAGCTTTCACACAATGCTGGGAATAGTGTCTGTTCCCACCAGCCAGAGTGGAAATAATCATGACTCACCAGGGTAGAGTGCTCAGAAGAGTTTTAACTCCACAGTGGCAGTTAATTTGTGTTTTAAATGGGGTTTTAACCCCATAGCCCAAGATTGAGTACTGCCTGGTCCCACCTACTAAATCTTAAAAGCAACACATGAAAGGATCAAACTGTTCCCAAGTAACTTAACTGCATCCCAGAGCAAAGCTCAAGAATGTGTCTAGGAACTTAAAATATCCAGTATCCAACAAGATAAAATTCACAATATCTGGCACACAGCTAAAAAGGTTCAGGCACACCAATTATTAGGAAAATATAACCCATAATAAGGAGCAAAATCAATAAATCAAAACCAACAACTAACACAGATGTTAAAATTAGCAGATTAAGACATTAAAATGGTTACTATACCTGTATTCCACATGTTCTAAAATTTAAGTAGAGATATGGAAGATAAAAAATAAAACCCAAATCAAACTTCCACAAATAAAAACTATAAAGTCTGATAAAAAATATACTGGATGGAATTAATGGCAGAATAGACATTGTTGAAGAAAATACTAGTGAACTTGAAAACATAGAGATAGAAACTATCCAAAATGAATCACAGGAATAAAAAAGAATCAAAAATAATGAATAGAGCATCACTGAGCTGTGGGACAACATCTGAACAGGAGTTCCAAGAGCAGGGGATGGGAATAGAAAAAATATAAGTAATAACTGAAAATTTTCCAAATGTGATGAAAACTATAAATTTACAGATTCAAGAAGCACAACACAATTCAAGCAATGAAAAACGAAGAAACTAGGGCAAGGAACAGTATCATCAAATTGCTCAAAACCAGTGATAAAGAGAAAATCTTTAAGGTAGCCAGAAAGTAAAAAAAAAAAAAAAAAAGACATTACATAGAGGACCATCCAAAGATAGGAATGATAGCAGATTTCTAGCCAGAAGCAATGTAAGGAAGAGACAGTGGAACAACATATGTAAAATATTGACACAAAAATCTGTCAACAGAGAATTCTATTTAGGGATGGAGATGGGGGGGCATTCAAAAAGGAAGGCTAAATAAATACTTTTTAAAGACCTACAAAAGCTGAAAGAATTCATCAGCTGCCAACTTGCACTACAAGAAATGATAAAGAAGTTCTTCAGGCAGTCAACTCATCAAGAGAACATTACAATTCTAAATATTAATGGACCTAGTAAAAGAGCTTCAACATACATGAAGCAAAAAACAATAGAACTGCAGGATGATTAATGAAAGAAAAAGTTTAATAAATTGGACTTTATTAACATTAAAAACTTTTTCTCTGCAGAATACACCGTTAAGAGGATAACAAGTCAAGCTACAGACCAGGAGAAAATACTTACAAAGCACATATCTGATAAAGGACTGGTATTCAAAATATACAAAGATCTCTTAAAACTCAAAAATAAACAAACAAATAACTCAGTTTAAAAATGGGCAAAACAACTGAATACCTCACCAAAGAAGATATGCATATGGCACATAAGCATTGAAAAGACATTCAATATCATTTTCCATTCGGGAGCTAAAAATTAAAACAAGAATGAGATACCACTACACACATACTAAAATGGTTAAAACAAAAAACTAACAATACAATTTTTGGTGAGGATATGGAGCAACAAGAACTTCAAGTCATAAATAGTGGGAATGCAAATGATGCAGCCACCTTGGAAGATACTATACAATCCAGTAGTTGTGCTTCTATTGAACTGAAAATTTATGCCCACAAAAAAATCTGCACACAAATGTTTATAGAAGCTTTATTCATAATCATCAAAAATAGAAGCAACCCAGATGTTCTTCAATAGGTGAGTGGATAAACAAACTGTGGTACAAACATACAATGGATACTATTCAATACTATCAATCCACACAACAGCATGGATGAATCTTAAGTGCATACGGCTAAGTGAAAAAAGCCAGCTTGAAAATGCTGTATACTTTATGATTCCATTGTATAACATTCTGGAAAAGGCAATCCTATAGACGTGGCAAACAGATCAGTGGTTTCAGGGATATTGTAAGTTGGAGAAAGTATTCTATATGAGACTGTATTGATTGATATATGACCCAATCCATTTATCAAAATCCATAGAATTTTACAGCACAAAGAGGGAAGGTTCATGTATGTATATTATTTTATTTTTTTTTTTGGTGAGGAAGATTGGCTCTGAGCTAACATCTGTTGCCGATCTTCCTCTTTTTGCTTGGGAAGACTGTCGCTGAGCTAACATCTATGCCAATCTTCCACTATTTTGTTAGTGGGATGCTGCCACAGCATGACTTGATGAGCAGTATGTAGGTCCATTCCTGGGATACGAACCCACAAACCCTGGGCCACCAAAGTGGAGTGCACGAACTTAACCACTACACCACTGGGCTGGCCCCCATGTACACGAATTTTTAAAAGTCTCTTTAAGAGGTCAGGGAATCCCAGGATGAACTACGGAATGCAACTGTTTTACAAATGTATAAAACAACTTTAGTGAAGGGAGTAGAGGAAAAAGTGGTACTCATTGAATTCACTTTAGAAATGGGGGGAGACTATACAACAAAAGGTAACAGAAACTGTCTAGTTATAGGACTGTACTCTAGTTGATAAAGTCATTTTCCATAGGGATATGGGTTAACAAATCTGAAGACACTATACATGTATACTGGAATTAAACAATTCCGTAAATAGATGGCAGATCGTGGGAGCCAGGTTTCTCACTGTTAGAGCGGGAAGTTATAGACAAGCAGGAGGAAAAGTCTAAAATGTTCTATATGGTAATGGATGAAAGTTTGAGACATAATTATGGGCTCATTTTTAGCTTAATAAGATGCAGATGGTTTCATATAGAAATATTTATAGATGTGTGTAAACATGGATTAGTGTATGCTCACATTTCCTTACTCTGTCAACTGAGAGGGTTTAGAAGCAAGGAGATCCCAGTAGCACCATGCATATTTAGCACCCAGATCTTGGTTTTTAATAGTATTCTCCAATGAAAGGAACAGAGCTCATTAGAAATGGCTGATTCTAGGCCTGGGGCAGGAAATATGCAATATGAACCAGGAGCATCTTCTAGGGTCAGAAAGTAAGGATGCGCTAAAAAACAACAACAACAAAATAAAAGAAAACACAATGATGGGGCATGAAGAAAAGAATACAGAGCCAACTGAAAGAGTTCCCAATGGCCAATGCCAGAACAATTTAAACAATAGAAAAAACCCAAAGTATAAAGCAAATATCTATGATTCCATAATGATATAAATAAATGATCAAATGTATAAAAAGTGGAGGAGAATAGACAAATCTCGAATACAGAAGAATTCCAAATAATTTGTGTATCTGCTTCCCCCTCAAGAGGTGGGGCACAACTCCCCATCCTCTAAGTGTGGGCGTCACACAGTGGCTTTCTTCCAAGAGGTACAGTATGGAAGGTAGAGTGGTGGTGGGAGGAGTAACTTCACAGCAGAGAATCCTGACGAACACCATGTCAGCCTGGTAATCAGGTCAGCATCAGCAGTGATACGTCATTTTGATAGTGCATACGCTTGATATGATGTGATGAGAATGCCCTTTACTTCTGGTGAGGTTTTCCTCCCCAAAATTCATAACACCAGTCTAGAAACCAATGAGAAAAACATCAGACAAATCCAAAAAGAGAGACATTCTATAAAAACACCTGAGCAGTGCTCCTCAAAACTGCCGATGTCAGCAAACACAAGGGAGGTCTGAGACAGCGTCACAGGCAAGAGGGATGTGAAGGGAGATGATGACCAGACAGGAGGTGACCCTCTGGATGGGGGCATTAGGTAACACAGAGGGAATCTGAATCAAGTATGGACTTTGGTGAAATGTATCATTATTGGTTTATTGGTCGTGACAATGTTGACAATAGGGAAACTGGGTGCAGGGTATACAGGAATCATCTGTACTATATTTGCAACTTTTCTGTAGATTTAAAACTATTCTAAAATAAAAAGTTTATGAAAAGAATAAATAATTATTTTAAAAACAGTGCTTGGCATGTTATTTATTTCTTATCATTATCAATTAATATTTATTGTTAATTATTACTTAATATTTATTTATTATCAACATTCTTAATTAATAATGATTAATTGATTAATATTGGTAAGCATCTATTTGTTTAAGCACTTATTTGTTCTACTGTCAGTGAGAATCTCATACTAAAGAGTTGAATCTCTCAAGATAATGTAGTACACTAATAGTCCAGCCAGGGGCAGATATAGATTTTAAGGAACCCATAACTTATATCATTCCAGAGATTCCTCAATCAAAAGTAAAAATACAACGTTATGCATACAAAATTAGGTTCAGGGCCTTTAAAGGTCTCACTTGCAAATGAAGGACCCTGAAGCTCTACTTGATTGTCTTCACAGTGTTCCCCTCTAGGTCAGTCTATATAAATATCTCTTAACCCAGCTTAGTGGTAAATTCACAAGGCTAGGAAATTTACCAACTATTTCTGAGAATTGAGTATAAATTGCAGGAATTCATCCCTAGCAATCTAATAGGCCCTACAAAAGAGGAATAAATTGGCAGAAATTACAGCAGGTTAAAACATAGGTTCAGGACTATAACAAGAGGCAACACGTTAATCCAATTCGGTCATCATACAAAACTCATCCACGTAGGTAATCTGGGGACCATCGGCCAAAATGACACCCTGTGGTTGGTTTGCATCAGAATTCTAAGACCTAACAATCACTAAAAGAATAAAAATATTTCCCATAGCTCTCTCAGTAAGTGTGATACCTTCGTATCCTGATCAAGCATCTCTGGGTGTCAAGCACAGCCTTCACAGGTGGGGGAAATAAAGACGTGCACAGCTCCATCAGAGGCCTTTCCCTGAGTGACTGCAGGTCTAAACAGGAGTGCAGGTGGAGTCTGTCCTCCTGGAATACGTCCACCTGCCTGCGATACCAGCTGCAGGTGCCCTCACCAATCAGAACGCACAGGTAATTAGCTGCTGCGTAAGCTGAAGAGTCCCAACGTGTTTCAGCAGGTTGGCATCAAGGGTTTAAGATGCACCTGTTTATGATTAGCTACAATGGATTCCATACACCATACCTCATTTCTTGGAGGGAAGGAAGAACTTGTTTCAGCAATGATCGCCGCTTTTTCTCTTCTCCAGTTTTGTTGGTTAAGGACAGAGCTGTTTCAAACTCATTTACCTGGTCTGCTTTTATGTTCTTTCTCTCAAAGCCTACTGCAAATTCATTTATTCAAACTGCCTAGTTAAACACCAAATAACTCTTCCTCCCTTCCCTTTGCTGTCATAGGGAGACCTGGTTTCCCAGAATATGCTGGTGCCAAAACACCACACCTGCCCTGGACTGTAGACCTCAGGAGCTGTGCTGTGTCACTGTTTCTCATTATGGCTAGAGCCAAGCGTAAGAGGAAGAGATGGGACCCTAACTCTCAGCGAGCTGTTCATGGAGCCTTTGTATGCTGTTCGCATCCAAGAGGGGCACTCACAGGGTGGCACACACGAGAGCATGGAGTGATCTGCATGGCCCCAGGAGCATAATGTGGACAAATTTCCATCTCTTTTGTCACTGATGGAACCAAGAGCCAAGGAGGAATAGGATAAGTGTTTCATTGTCATCTTACGTGGTTAGACAAAGCCAGTGATAACTCCTAGTTATCAATGAACACTAATAGTAAATGAGATTTTTTTCTTTCAAATGTACCTGATGCCTCTTTCTTCAGTTTGCCTTCAAAAGATAAATACTTGTTGGTCTTGTTACTGTGCAGTGGATAACATAGATGCCAACCCCCACTCCTACCACACACGCTTGCTTGAGATCCAGGGCTGCAGGCATGAGGGTTGCAGAGTTGGCACAGAGTTTCACAGACCACTCACTTAATGACAAGGACAACTCAGAGGCTGCCGACCCACTTTCAGGAGTCAGAACTAAGACTGAGGAAGCAGAGCTAGAGAAAGAGCGTGTCCATCCTCAAGAATTTCCCCAGAACTTCTCCGGTTAAAGACCTACCCTGACTGCACACCCAACTTTGGAGAGTTCCAATCAAGAAAGGAAGAGCATGGTCTAACAACTCAACTCAAATACAAATGACCTTCCTCCAGGCCACGGAGTCTATGCGTGCACTGGGACTCCTCTGGGAGCCTATGACGTGGGTGATGCTAGTGCTAGTAAAGACTTTTCCTGTGATCTCTGCAGATCCATAGAAACCTAGCTAGATCCCAGGGGCAGTACTAGAAGTGGAAAAGTGATCCAGGACACAACCTGGCCTGTCTCCATCATCTCCCTCAGCCATCTGTCACTACCCACAAGACAGCCTACCCTTAGATCCTCTGCCCCTCACTGATTGCATTTCAATATACTCAGATGGGAATTTGAGTTGCTGGCTTGGAGGGGAGAATTTAGGTAGATGAAGGAAAAGATGATGGAGCATAAGGTCTTTTTTGATCCCTGAAATTCGTCACCAGACTCAAGGATAGTAGTGATTCCTAAAATTTATTGTGCATTGGACTCATCTGGAAAACTGTAAAAAAATACAGATTCCATGCCCAGAGTCTCTGATTGATTGGGGTCAGAGTTGGGTTGCATGCCTTTGTGATTCTATGTATACCAAAATTTGAGAATTGCTCATTTACAGGTAAGGCAACTCTGTCAGGTTCTCCTGTATAACAAGACCCTATGGCATTGGGACTCTACATTGAATTTCTGAGTTTATTTATCATTCTAGTTAAATTCCGCTAGGGTCCACCAAACAGTTAATTTATTCAACAAATATTTATTGAATGTTTACTGAACAGAAATATCAGAGAAACAAATGTATAAATATTTATTTATATATATAAAGAAAGAAATATATATATATATATTTTCCCTCTGATATATTCCCTGTGACTATGTCTCAAAAGTTAGGTTTCCTATAATTTCAGAAAAATGGTATTTAAACATTGGGCTTCTTTTTCTTGTTATGTAAACCAGTACCAGGACTCAGCATCTTCCAGAAACCAAAATACCTCCGTGAGCAGCTAGTGGTGTCCATTTGGAGGAAATTATGAACTATTCTTTAGATGAAGGCTTTTGACCCCCACCCTCCCAAAAATTTACATCTCAAAATCATGTTTATTAAAAATTCTAGGGATATATGGGCAGGCCCTGTGGCGTAGTGGTTAAGTTCACGCACTCTGCTTCGGTAGCCCAGGTTTCACAGGTTCAGATCCAGGGCACAGACCTACACACCACTCATCAAGCCATGCTGTGGCTGCGTCCCAGATAAAGTAGAGGAAGATGAGCACAGATATTAGCCCAGAGCCAATCTTCCTCAGCAAAAAGAGGAGGATTCGCAACAGGTGTTATCTCAGGGCTAATCTTCCTCACCAAAAAAAAAAAAAAAATTCTAGGGATATAGAATACAAAATGATACACAACTAAATAATACTTATTGAATGCTAGATTTAAGATATTTCCATTTTCTTTCACTAAGAATTTTCCTTTCCTCCTTTTTTCCATTCCTCAGGGATGCTGCAAAGATTTCTGTTTTTCTTTGATGTGGGTATGGGAAGGGATCTTACTTGATTATGTAACATTGAATTTCTTGTATATGGGTGCTGTCCTTTAAGTATCTCTCTTAAGAGAATAAAGCTAGAGACAATTCTGATGCAGAGTGAAAGAAGACCAGTTGAAGTCTGTCTTGAGGTGTCTCTTAGTTGCTAACAGGATTTTCCTCTATTCTCACTGAAGGCATGGCATACTTCTAGATCGATATATTTATCATGTTCATCCAAGACTTCCTTTGCTGATGTTGATCTCAAACAGTGTAAATGGAAGACCCTTGTCTTCGGTGAGAGTTTAAATCCAATGCAACTGACCTTCAAAGTCCTGGATTTCTCAGCTGCCACCTGCAGAGTCTATCACTTTGCTGAAGACCTCAGCTCTGCCCTGCTGCTACTCCTTCAGATATATTCCTTTATCTTCATTTTCCCCCAAGTTTCAAAATGTCTATTCTACTTGAGTTATTTCATACATGTTCAGTGAAGAAGAAGAAAAAGGGAATTCAGAAATACAATTTGACTTAAGTGAAATTGTCTCCCTTTAAATAAAGAAAAGTTATTTGACTGGGCCATGCTGTGTGGCATGAACAGAAGTTGAAGGACATGGTGTGAGGCATCATTTATTATTCTAACCTTAAGCAGAAACTCTGACGCAAATGGACTGCTGAGTAAGTGTCCAGAGACTGGTGCTGTCCAAGGACCATTCTGCGATGGTGGACTGATGCTGTGTGCCTGTGCTGTCCAATAGGGAGCCTCTGGTCACAGTGGCTACTGAGCACTTGAAATGTGCCTAGTGTGACTGAGGAACCAAAGTGTTAGTTTTATTTAATACTAATTAATTTAAACTTAAATAGCCACATGTGGCTGGTGGCTATCATATTGTATAGTGCAACTCCAGACTCTAGTTAGAAGGAATCAGAGGGCCTTTGAAAGATTTGTAATGCATAAGAGTGAAACATCATGTCTATGGATGCCTCAAGAGTCAGGACCAGCAGCTCAGCTTCATCCTTGTCATTATATGAGGCAATCCAATGTCACCACAATGGTGTCCTTGCCCTCTTTTTTCCCAGAGGACACAGGGTGCCTGGCTAGCTCAGGAGGACATAGAAGGCTGATCCTCCCCCTTCTCTTCTGAGAGTTGACACCCCACTCCATGCAGTAAAGAATTTCTTGCTCTGGAAAGACTTGGAATTAAGTCTATCTGGAATTTATTTTCTACTTACCTATCTAAGACTCTGAGGAAGACTTGTGAGTAGGTCAGGCTGGAGGGAGAAAGATCAGGAGCTTTGTTTTGGAGACCTTAACTTTGAGAGGCTTATTAGATAAGGAAATAGAGATGTCAATTAGGCAACTGGATATACTAATCTGGAGTTCTGGGCCAAGATCCAGGACGGTATTTATCTGAGAGGTGAAAGTGATAATTCTGACGATATCATCAATGGAGTGAGTGTAGAGATAAAAGAAACTGTTGTCTAAGGCTTGAGCCACCTATCTTTCAGAAGTCTAGGAGATGAGGAACACATATTACTTGTCAACACAAGGTTAAGAAAGAAGTTAATTTGAAAACACAATAAAAAAAATCAAGTTACCATGTGATCCAGCAATTCTACTCCTAGGTATATACTTAGGATGAAGTGAAAACCTAAGTGGCTGCCTCAAGAATGCAGTCTTCCAGCACATGGCAAGGGAGATTGCCTAACTGAGGAGAAAGTATTGAGAGAAAAAACACACATTAGAATCACACCTACGGAGCCATGTAATTAAGCAAACGCGAAGACTCCCAATTTCCTTGTTGATCCCCAACCAATCTGTGCTCTGGTGCTCTGCTTACGTCTCCCACTGAAAACCGGTGACAGTCCACCAAGGCACAGGTATGAAGCCGTGCACATTGCTAAGCACTGTTCATGGATAAACTAAACTGGCGACAGTCCTCCAAGGCACAGGTATGAAGCCGTGCGCATTGCTAAGCACTGTTCATGGATAAACTATTTCCTTCAATTTTCACAGCAAACCTAGAAAGTAAGTAATAACTATTTTATGCTTATAGGGGAGGAAACTGAGGCTAAAAAAAGGTTAGGAACTTAAGGTCACATAACTTGGATTCAAGTTCAATAGGTCTAGTTGCAAAGCCCATAGGAATTATTTCCACTAAAAACTTTCTAAGTTTTATTGACTTAGACTTCAATATGGACAATCTTTTGTCTCACTACATACATAGTAACAAATAGCCATATATGTTACACACACACACACAGTGTGCTCATGCTTACGAAAATTTAATTTTAAAACCATAAACTTACAAAGTGGGTGGCATGGGTTTGGAATGACAAATAATTCTTCACCTCAAAAAATGATTCCTCACAGTGTTTTATACTATGGATGTCCAACATCCTGTATTCTCTCCCCACAGAGAGAGATCTTTTCATCCTTCTAGAAAGGCTTGTGTCAGACCCGATGACAGAGAAAGGACAAGCTCTTACAGCCATTTCTCCATTCTGAAGCTTCCATCTGAGCCCCTTCAGATTGCTTATCTGTGTGCATACACATTCACATGCATTTGAAAACTCCTCTTTTTGCTATCCGTCACTAAAGGCTACTATTAGAGTTAGCCTGTCTTCTTATCAGGATATGAAGAATTTTGTATTTCTTTGTATTGCCATAATTTGTTACAATATCTGAGATAGATCAGGCACTTAATAAATGATGTAGGAATAAATTTATAGAAAATATATTAACAGATATAAAATACATTTTAAATTGTTACAAGCCATAATACAAACCCTGGAGGTAGAGAATTCTGGTTAGCATTCTTTTCTACGTTTCTTTTCCAAAGTCTTTCATGTTTTATAGGAGAGCTGAAGTCAGTGTGGAGTGTGCATTTCCTGGAGTGCTCAGTTTGGTTTGCAGCCTCAAAGTTACTTCAGCGTTAGCCTTGCTCTCTGAATAGTGACCAGGCTAATGCAGGGTCATGGGTAGCTGTTCTTTTCCAGTTCCTAAATTTAGCCTAGGTTATTATTAGTTCAGATAAAATAAGCTCCAAATATAATCCAAAGGAAAAAATACAGATTTTTTTAATGTAAAAAAAGTGTTTCCAGGGAAATCACTCCCTTTTAGGTTTTTGGGGACAGCAATGTGGGCAGAGGTCAGAAGTGGGGAGGCACTAGTTCGCAGAGCGAGTATTGCTCTACCTCGGCTGTGGGACACTGCATGGGGCCAGCTCACAGCCCAATCCCACTTCACTGAGATTTCAGAAGTCATTTGATAGTAGATTCTCGAAAACATTTATTAAGGGAAAGAAAAAAACCCAAGGGTAGAGGGTGAAGAAACATGAGGCTTAAAACTGGGTTGAAATAAGCAACAAAATTCGACCTCAAGCTCTAGTCTTGGCAATGGTGGGAGATGACTGGGAGAGGAGGAAGTGGGAATGAGCTGCCTGTGTCTATAGGAAATTAGGTGCTATATTTAATACATTTTTGATGGTTTTGATTATGAAAGTGGGCTGTCTGTTTGTGAAGCTGGCTGACCAGCAAAACTGTTTTGGTTAGCAACCATTCCAGGAGATGTGAGAAATTCCAGATGGTCTCAGTGACCCCGGAGGAGGGGCGGAATGCGTGAAGCCTCACTGTGTGCGTGCTCAGGAGGCTGGCTGTGTCCTCTTTCCTCTCCTGCTGCCTCGCATCCACCACCGTGGCCAGAGCCACCCCTCTGCCCTCCTCTGTGGTCTCCTGCCCACCAGGCCCTCACATCAGCCCTCAACATATTTACATAGACATACACAGAGAATAGACTGCATTTCTGCAGTGAACGTAGGTATATAATACACTGCACTTCTCCAGAGTGTTTCACATCCACGTTTTCATTTTACTTCCCATTGATAGTCGAAGCCCAAAGAGGCTACTATAATGATTTAGAATAGGTCTCAGTGCTAGACAGTAACAAATCTAGAATAGAATCTTACAATCTATTGTTTTCTCAACCACACTATCAACTGCTTAAGGTACTGTATGTGTTTAGAAAAATACTATCCTATCTGTGTTTAGAAAATACCTCCTATCTAAGTTTAGGAGGTTTAGAGCCTAGGAAAAAAAATAGTATTAAGTACATGTGTTTCTGCACGATACTTCCAAAGATGGAAGTGTTCAAGCACATTATTCAGAGAACGTGCATTCCCATCCAGCCTACACCTCTCCAGTTTCCTCCTTCAGTTCAGGTTTCAGCTCCCTGGGGAGTTGGAAAAGGAAGCAAGCTGGGAATCTGCTCCTTCCTCCGCAATCACCTGCTAGGCACCCTCTGCCCACAGCAACAGCCGCAGAGACAGAACCCTGAGGAAATATCACATTCCCTGAGCAAACTACAGCACAGCTCCCGCTCTCAACAGCTGCCTCTGTCTCCACGTGTCTTCCACCTCTCCTTCTTCCCCCACTCTCTCCTGCCCTCCCTCCTTTCCTCCCCGCCTCCCTTCTCCCCTCCCTCTCTCCTTCCTCCCCGCTCCCCTCCATCCGCCCCTCCTCCCACCTTCCCTCCCTCCTTTTTCTTCCCTAATCCTTGAGAATTTACCCTGTACTAGGTACTAGGTGAGATGCAGAGATACAGCCACAAATAAAATAAATATAATCCCTACCCGTTGAGAGTCTAAATTCTAGAGAAGGAATCAAAAACAAAAAGATTATATAAATAGATAGTTTAAATTGTTATAAATATCATAAGGGAAAATGCAAGGAGCTACGAAAGAACTGACCCTGGGGCAAACTTCCTAGAGGAGGTGACATTTGCAGCACCCCTATGGCTGTCCACACCACAGCACTGCCAAACTGAGCACCCTGCTGTGGTGGCATGTGCTCTGTGCTGTCTGAGAGGGCGGACACCAGCCACATGTGGCCACTGAGCACAGGGCGTGTGCCCAGCACGACTGAGGAACTGAGACTGTGAACATCTTATTCTGGCCATTGTGTTGCACGAAGCAGGTCTCAGTGCTCCAGCAGAATGGAAAAGAACAAGGTTGGAATGAAACAGAGGAAGGTGAAGAAAAGGGCTAAGGGAACAGCAAAGAGGAAGAAGTGTAGGCAGGGAACAGCAGTGTGCTGTCTGAGAGGCAAAGAGGTCATTAATAACTAAGGCTATTTCTGAATAAATTCATTTCTAACAGTCTGGAGATGAACTTTTTTCTGGCACATCTAAACCGTTGCACTCAGGATAACTTGGGATTCAACTCATTGGATCAACAAACACTATACTGAGTGCTCATGGCAATCTGTGTCTGGAGACACAACGCCACCTAAGACAGACACAAGCTCTATTTTCCGCACAAAGTTTCATATCCACAAAATCAAACAATCACATAACTGCCATTGAAGCATAGAAAGACAATTATTATGAAAGGGGAAACTTTCTGGAAAATTATTTGTTTATAAAAATGCAGAGCCATTAAAATAGTTATATATATTGATGCACCAATTGCACTTCCAAGAATCCATTCTGGGCCAATAAAAAAGAGGTGTCAGTAAGGTTTCGTGTGTGAGTGTGTTGTTTACTTGAGTGAAAAATAATGGAAACAGAAAGGAGTTTGAAGAATGAAGAAATAAATTACAGCATATTAAATATGATGGAGTACTATGCAGCCATTTGAAATCTATAACCGTAGCTGACACGTATTAAGCATTTGGTATGCAGCAAGTCTTTTATACCCGTTTACACAGGGAACCTTCACAACCACCAGACGAGAAGGTCTTATTATTCCGTAGGTATACCATTTTACAGAGGACGCTGTAACAGAGGGGAACCTAGCTAGCAGCTGAATGAGATGGAGCTTAGACTTTATTTGATTATGGAACCAGAATCCTAAACTCCCCCCCTGCCTCACAGTTGTAATTTGTAAATATCTAATATTTATAAATTTGTAAATATCCAAATATCTAATGACATGGGGAAATGCTTATACCGTGATAAAAATGGAAAAAATCACAGTACAGAACAGCATGATTCCTATTTTGTAACTAAACACTCACACACACACACACACGCACACACGCACACACTTGTTCCTGCTTTGGCACATGCACACTTGAGAGATACAGCCGCAAATAAGTATGTGTGTGCATTTTTGCTGTCAGTGTGGTTGAGTGGATTCCAATTCCTGGCGCCCCTGTGGACAGCAGAGCTGAGCCCTGCCTGCTCTTTTTGTGCCATCCTCTCCCCTTCCAGTGCTACATCAGACACTGCTCCACTCCTATTCACAGTGCCTTCATGGCCAATCTTTCAGAAGTGGGTGGCTAGGTCCTTCTTCCTAGTCTGGAAGCTCCTCTGAAACCCGTCCACCATGGGTGATCCTGCTGGTATCTGAAATACTGATGGCATAGCTTTCAGCCTCACAGCAACACGCAGCTGCCACAGTCACACCCAACCAATGGGTGGTGTGGTTCTCTGACCGAGAAACAAACCCGACTGCAGAGGTGAGAACGCAGAATCTTAACCACTAGACCACCAGGGCTGGCTGTGTGTGTGTACCCAGAAGTAAATATCCCCAAATGTTAATAATGGTATAATTTCTCAAAATCATGAAGTGACTTTGAATTTATTTTTTATGCCTCTTTTCCTAAACTTTCAATAGTATATGTTACTTTTACAATCAAAAAAGTAAGCACCACTAAGAAGTTTGTCATTTAATTTTGATTTCTGTACCCAAGTCGGCATATTAAAGAATTTTTAAACTTTAAACAGAATACAAACATTAGTAATTTTATTATTCACTTTATACTTTTATTTTAGTGGGTCTACTTATCCATGCGTGTTTTGAAAACTTTTCTGATCCTCTCATCTTGCTAGAGAACATTGTTTCCTGTCTTTGGATACATTTTAGAAATAGGTATGGAAACCACGAGTTATTTCAAAATGATGAATTTCTTTTGGGGATTTTTATTTTTTTCTGGTCAAACGTAGTTTATAAAACCAGTTGCTATAGGACCACTTTCTAAATGGTCTTCTAAAATTCCCATGCCTTTTTCCCTTTTAATAATTTGGCACCAAATCTCAATTCTTCAGAAGTTGTTTTGTTCCCTCAAACATATTTTGGAATGTGCAAATTGTCCAGATAATAATTTTTTTTTGATAACTTGAATCACCAAAAAGAAAAACCCCACATAATTCTCATGCATCTCAACTCTTCACCAAATATCTTTGTTGTGCAGCCTCCATGTGTGTGTTTGTCTGTGTCACTGACCCTCAGGAATGCCCACTCTGGATGAACATCTCTGATGTTCTGCCCCAAGGAGTGAGCACAGCCTCAGAGTCCATCTGGTGTTGCCTGTCCTCTTCTGGACTCCAGGGGCCCTTATCGAGTGCTCGTGAAACCACTCGAGGATCAATGAGAGTTGTGTTCCTAGCAGCATCTAACGTGCACAGAGTTCAGCTGGTGACTGGCAAGCACCTCAGAGAGCTGATGACAGGAGTGAAGAAGGACACGGGCGGGTGTCGACACTGCTCTGTCCCGTGGGCCTTCCTTTCTGTGGGGCTCAGGACCTGCAAGCCGGGTGGATCCTTGCCTGCTCTTCAAGGGTCACTCCAGCTGTAGCCTCAGTGAGCAAGCTTCTTTGCAAGTCAGTAGAGATACCTGCTCATTCATCATCTTGTCCCCTCCTGTTTTCCCCTCAAGATATAGAAAGTAAACATTTTTCTAACCCAATTTCCAGAGCTGTTTGAAAGACAGTAAGTGGGCAGGCGCGCACACACACTCACACACACACACACACACCTCACATATCCTTGTGTTGCAAACTCCAAGTCATGCGGGCTTGGACTCTGGCTCCCCTTTCTTTGCCAAGATTCAGATTACTGAGCGAGCGAGAAGAGTTGAGCCAAAACAAATCAAGAGACTCCACAAGCATACTGTGAGTGCAGAGCTAGCACTTTTGATATTGTGTAATTAAGGCTATAACAAACATCACACAGGGAATTAGCCTCCAGATTGTGACAGAAATAAATCTGCTTGGCTTTGAAAGTTTTCCTTAAAAAGAAATATTTTGGTTCCAGTATCTGTGCAAGAGGGAGAAAGCCTGCTGTCCTCGACACAGGAAGTAGATAACACCTGTCAGTAGAATTCAAACCACCTGCTTAGAGTGCCTGGGGAATGAAGCCTGCAGCTGACCACATGCTCCCCCACTTCCAGGCCACACCTTTGGGCTACAGAGGAGTCTCAGAGTGGGCATGGAAGACCCCAGATATATAAATCATCACAAGCTGTGGAATTTCCCCTAAAGGATAAAGAAAGGTTATACTCCCCACCTTCAGGATGTCACAGTTTGGTATTTTACAGGCTTAACAGTCGACACGGCATCCTCATTTCCCATATTAAAAAACACAATAGTAAAACACAAGTCTTAGGACATTGTGTCTGTTCTTCAGAACACAAAGCAATCCAGAACCATCACCCTCAGACTCATGTATAAAAGATGAACTGAAATGCCAAAAGTAACAGCTTCCACTGCATTTCTCTTCTTTGCTATGAGGCTGCTCTGTTATTCTTGGGAAAGCCCTTCCTGGCTTGAACAAACATCAATGCTTAACAGACTTTTACCATAAGCATTCCTTTTTTATGTTATTTTAATTTTTTTAAGGAATTCTGAAGTCTGAAAGAATCAAATAGGGTCGGCACTGGAATTGTACCCCTCGCATGCATTTTTGCCATGAAAATGCTGAGAAAAGGTTCACTCCCGAATCTTTTTTCATAGCACTTCTGAGATGAATTTTGAATCTGCTATCGACAACCCTGAAACTAGCAAGAAAGAAAGTTGGAAATGGAAAGAAATGAACTTAGAGTCAAGGTTGTATGGGCCATCTCACTGGGGACAGTAGAGGAAGGTGATAAATGGGAATTAGTTGTAGTGCTTCCTCACGACCACAATTCATTTGTTTTTCTCTCCTTGAGTGTATACTAAGAACCACCCACTTCTTGTTAATATATAGACTAGAACTGTTTCATTACAACTGCAGCTACTGCAACAGGACATTGCAAACATGAAGTCACCTTCTAAATATAATGCATGAGGACCCAAGCCTACAACGTAAGAACAGCAATTCAGATGCAAAACCAAAGCCTTCTCTTCCCAAGACCTGGTTGAATTCTTTGTGTAAATGTGTGCCACATGTCAGGCTGCTCACAGAGAAAAGGATTTTGCTTTCTGAATCACACATGTGGTAGACATGCCAAGTCTATTGGAAACAAAAATGGAGAAACAGCTCACCCAGTGATTTCTGTGTTCACAAAGAGGGCCCACAGGCCATCTTGTGCTGCCAGTCGGAGCCAGGTGTGGCTCAGGAAAGGTCAAGAAAATACCTGACTTGAAGCTCCAATGAGTCACATCCCTCTGAGGCAAGGGGACACCTGTGCCAAAGCATGAGCGATCTTCCTGGAGTCTGGGAGGAAAGTGGAGAGGAATCCAGAATATAAGTGAAAAACTCAAGGGTTTTACAAACTGTACAAGCTCAGCCTTTGACTCATATACACACCCATGCACATATCCACATAAATGCACACCCCACTCACACCTACATATAGTGCTGAGGATGCCCGACAGTCTGTCTAATGCCAGGATGCCCATCAAATTCTCCCTTCTCACTTTATCACAAAGGGTTTGTGGAGGAAGGAGATTAATGGTGGAGGGACAGCAGAAGGGAAACTTCGGATCAATTAGCATCTGTCCCACCTTTCTCTTCTTTTCACATCTCTGAAGAAGAGGTGCCCACACTTGCCAAGACTAATTGTTATGCCTGTGCCAAGCATGTCCCTCCTGCCACAGCAGGGGCCACCTCCTTTCTTGGCTCATCTTCAACCTCTCATTCACCACTGAAGCCTCCCTTCCACATAGGAATATTTACCAACAGTTATAACCTTGATGACAATGAGCACTAATTGAACATCTAATATACACCAGATTTTCAACTCAGCAGTTTGCATGCATTTTTCTCATTGAATCTTCAAGTTGATTCTATTTTAATGCCCATTTTAGAAATGAGGAAGATGAGGCTTAG
This sequence comes from Diceros bicornis minor, assembly GCF_020826845.1. NCBI lineage: Eukaryota > Metazoa > Chordata > Mammalia > Perissodactyla > Rhinocerotidae > Diceros > Diceros bicornis. The sequence continues at coordinate 7,671,058 of NC_080760.1, forward strand.
TGTTATATCACCTGCACACAATCAAACACAACTCTTTCATGTTGCACCGGACCCGAGCAGCCTGACTCTTCAATTCCATGCTCAGAATTACCAATAAGTATCTCCCATCTCAAAACCAAAACCAAACTTCTCTGACTGGGCAGACTTTTCCATCACTTCATCATCCCTACTTTTTTCATGAAGAGGTGACTACTCTCAGCAGGTCGTCTGGTCTACTTCCCAGGGCTCTAATCTGTCCACTTATCCTGTGTGCAGGCTCCACTGCCCTCCTCATCCCATGGAGGTCCTCCCACGTTTCCTTGGCTCCTCCCTCAGACTGCCTCTCACTGCTCCCTCAGTCTGGGCTTACTCCTGTGACATCACCTAACTTCTCCATCTCAGGCTCATGTCTCTCTCCTGAACTTCATACCCATATATCCAGGGCCACTGGCATCCCACAGGCACTTCAAGCAGATCCATAAACTCACAATTTTCCCTGATCCCTCACCTCAAATATGCAACTCTTGAATTCATCACCCACCTCCCCTTTCAAGCCTGAACCCTGAGTTACCCTTACCTTATCACACCTCTGCTAACACAGTCCATCACTAGGTTGCCCACCTTTGGTTTCTCCCCTCTCCCAGCTACAGCCCCTCCCACACGTCCCTGGTCAGCGCCTTTGCTCCAGCACCCTCTGTCCTACATATCTGCTGCAGCAATCTCGGCCCTGGTCTCCCTGCCCCACTCTGACCTGGGAGTAATCATCGTGAAATGTGAATCTGAGAGCACAGACACGTGCCTACAGTTCCCATGACCTTCGTGATAACGTCCACATTTCTCAGCACCCTGTAAAGGATCCTTCATTTTCTGGGCCACTACATATGTCTCAAACTCATCACTCACTGTTATGCCCTTGGACTCCATGTTCATCTTGCCAAATTGCCCTCATCCCTGCTCCTTTGCACATTGCTTGCTTTGCCTAGAATGCCTATCTACTCGCATCTCAACACCGAGGCGTCATTTTCCTGGGACTACTTGGGCATTTTCCACATCTGTCCAGAATTTGTGTCATATACAACAAGCGTCCTTTCTTTCTACCTTCCATGACGAGGTCCTGAACACTGATCATGGGCCAGGCACCATGTGGGAGCCCTGCGTTCAAAGCTGCTGTCACCGACCTGAGGATATAAAGAAAGGAAAGGAATAGACAGATGTCAAGTAACAGACATTGCTGCCCCACACTGGCAGAGCCCCCAGGCTCAGAAAGGCCTGTCATTGCTTCCTAATGGTTCAGGAGTTGGGTGTGAGGAATGGGGTGAGGAGAAAGAGGAAACCTGTAACTTGTATTTTTTTTTTGCCTATGGTGCATCTCATCCCACCTACCAATTCAAAGGCATGAAGTGATGTCTGAGAACATCCAAAATATAAGCTCTTTCCTGAATTCCAAGTGTTGTAATAGACTGCCACATATGCAGTAACTCAAATTTTAAAATTACATGGAAATTTAATTTTCAAAATCTGTATCTTTTTTAAAAAGCTTTGTTTCAATTTGCATGACATACTTCTGAGTGTCTTTCACTGGGTCTACACAAACAAGGCTTGTGTTTTTAAATATTTGAATTTTGTCTGGAATAAATGATGATAAGAGCACACCTGACCATAGTTGCTGACACTACTGCTCAGAGTGGCTTAGACAGGGCCTGAGCTGCATCTGGAGGAACAAGGTCTGTCTCCCTCCACTTCCTATAATTCTTGCTTGGTATCAACAAGGTCAAACGACCACTATCCTCCACACTTTGGAGATTTCACTGGTTTTATGCAAGTGGATTTAAGACCCAGCTCCTCACATGACCTGGTTTTAATTTCTGTATGTGTTGATGAAGAAGAGCAGCTAATGCAAATTGTGACCAGCCACAGCTTCATTCTCACGGGAAGACAGACAAGGATCCACAGTTCAAGTGCAAGGTGTGGGCACAGCCCTTCACCCTTGCCCAGCAGAAAAGGAAAGATCCTGGAAAATGCCCAACAAGCTGAGACACTGCCCCAAGAGAAATCTCAGGTGATCAAGACAAGGGTGTTGGAAACAACCGGAAACAACCGTTTCCGTTTTTTGGAGGTTTTCTGATCTGATTTTTCTTTTGCTGTACTTCAGGGATTACATGCTTAAGAAAAAAAAAGTCCTCTAGGAACAGACAGGTGGAGAGTGTGCATGCTCTTACTATCTTTGTCTCTCTTTAACTTCCTCTTCTAATATTCATTGGAATTGATCCCTTTTGAAACCAAAAGACCAGAAGGAAAAGTGATCATTAAGCCCCTAGCGTGTCCCTGTGAGTCATTCTCATCTGTAAAGAAATCAGCCGCTGACTCTCCATCCCTACACGAGTTTGAAAATAGATTCCACATAAACATGTCAAATTGTCCTCACTGCCTCTGCCACTCTCACGCCTGGGCCTGCCTCAGAGGCCAGGACACGGCAGATGTGGTCCCTGAGAACCCTCAAGGGGAAGACAGCAGCGAGCGTCCCTGGCCCCCTCCCCAGGTCCACTGGGTGGGCACACAGGGATGCCAGGGGGTCCTGGTGAGTGTGGGAGTCACCCTGGTGTGGGAGGTGTGGGAACAGCAAGCGAGTTCTCCTCCTCGCTAAGCCCAGCACATGCCTGGACAACCTTCACAGAAGGAAAAGGGCTTATCAGTCCACTGCCCTTCACAGAGGGACCTTGAGTCCTAAAACCTACCTCCCATATTCAGAAACCATCTGCCTTGGCTGCACGAAGATCTGTTTTACATGCTATTTGTAGCAATAGACTCCAAAGGAACGTGCCACGTTATAGACCTGTCCTTTCTCAGAGGAGATGCAGGTGACAGAGGGAGGAAGGAAGATAGAAACCCCCAGTAATCCAGGACAGGCCACCCAGGTGATGTTTATGGGAATAGACCTTGTTACAATGAGCACAGCAGTCAGACCTGGAGAGCCAGGTGCCAGCTTTGCCGTTCACATGACCTTTTTACATGATAATGGTGTGGGATTGATAATGGTGGTGATGGCAGCAGCAGCACTGACTGAGGGCTCCCTGACTGTGTTCGGGGAGCTGTGCCCACTGCTTTGCAGGCTTTCTCTTGTTTACTTCTCCTAAGTAGCCTGTGATGAAAGTACTACCATAATACCTGCAGACGAGGAAATTGAGGTTTTTGAAGACTAAATAAACCGACCAGCCCAGACGTTAAGAGCTTGGGCCAGTACTCCAACCCAGGTCTGTGATTTTACATTCCTGGCTCTTAACCTGTGCTTTTCTTTTAATCTGTAAAATAAGATTAAAACTACCTATGTTATAAAATTACTATAGAGATTAAGTGCATAATATACGTGGAAGTATTCTCTAAAGTGAAAATCGAATTTTTGGAAACACTGTTCTTATAACCATGAATCAAGTAAGGATGCAAAAGTATTCTGGTTTGGGGAAAAAAAACAGGGAGCAATCGAGTTTAAAACAGAGACCAACCATCTTTCACTCTATACTGAAACCTCCTTTCTGTGGGCTTCACCCAATAGGCCCTCGGCCACACGGGCCTCATTCATCCTTTAAGCACTCACTAAAATCAAGGTTTATTCATCAAATTTCTGATACTAAGGATCACTCCTCTGAACTCTAAAGTCCATTGCTCATAGAAATCTTGTAGAACGGGTGTTATGCATTCTTACCTCAATCGGTTTCTGTCTCTCAGAAACAGGAACTCAGTTTCCAGATTTCCCATTTGCTCTACTGCCGTGTCTCAAGAATTTAAAAATTCTATAATTTTATTCTCACTTTAGTTCTAGACTTTCTTCATGAAGTTTAAGTGATTTCAGAGCTTTAGCAAATGTAATTTCTCTCCCAATAGATGTATTTAAAAAATGCGGCAAACAGAATCTAATAAAATGAATTAACTTTTACCATGAGGCACACACAAGTGAGATAACCACTCGTGGCTTGCATACAAAAACATTACCAGCCTGGTGCATCTTGCCATGCCAACTGCCATCAGTGCATGTCTGCCTGCCATTTCCACTGAGAGAAGACTCAGTTTCCAGTTCTAGAGTGTGAAGGAATACACCAAAATTTCCATCTCTACAGATTCAAGAGGAAATAATACCTTTTACCTTTTGCTCATTCTGAGAAATGCATTTTATTTTTTGCCAAAATCTTAACTCCCTTGTGCGTATTTTCTTTACTCCCCCGTTGGTTGTGACCATCAGTAAATGTCTGTAAAACCTTGTAGGGAGAAGTACACTGGCCCTACAGTTAGGGGCCTGTGTTCCAGGCTAACTCTGCCATGTGCTCATTGCGTGGCCTTGGCATGTGGGAGTGCTCTCTGGGACTCGTTTTTCTTATCTAGGAAAGAGGAGGTTACAAGAGAAGATTCTTTCAGCTTTATTCCAGCTAAAATATCAGTGACGACCCAGAGCCACATAAAATGCTATCACAGCTCCACAGAGCTAACCTCTCTGTCTCCACAGCACTTCTGGCCTTGCAGGATTAAGAACAGAACTGCTTGAGGTTACAGTGCTGGACATTCCAGCTGGTGCCCTGTTGGACTGTGAAGGATCCCAGAGCCATAAGAAATCCAGCTGACATTTCCCAGGGAGATAAGTGAGAGGGAAAGCTTCTTGGAGCCTTCCAAGTACAGGATACGCAGACACATTTTCACCACACTCTAGAATGCTCCTAATCACTCAAAAGATAAAAACATGAAAATCACGAAAAGTCTGAATTCCTGCTGAGCTTTATCAAGATGAATAACTTAAATACAAGGAGGTAGTTTAGCAACTTTGGAGAGGATGTTGCTGTGTCTTAAACCCAAGCGGTTTCTGAGGTTTTCTTTTCGTTTGCTGGCTGCAGGGACGATGTAGCGATTCTCTGTCTTCAAAAGGCACATTTGATAGCAATTACCCCACAATTAAACAGGCCCCTGATTACAGTCACTGGGCTTCATTAGAATGAAAAGCATTGTGTTACGGCAATAGTTGTCTAATTATTGAAGTCTTGAAATGAAAATCATTCTTCATTTCTCTATAACCCACCAACTCCCACTACTAGTGAAAGCTTACAACCAAAGAGGATGTTAACCATTTGTCATGCATCTACAGGCAGGGAAGAACTGGCGTTCTTTAGGGTAGTGTGCCAAAAAAGGAGAAAGTCTGGATTTCATGTCCCAATGATCAATACTGCAGTATATGTATAAATCCTTCATTATAAAGGCTGAAACCATTTGTCACTTGTGAGATATTAATACAGCATCTTAAGAAGGTGGTCCATATGACAAAAATATTTCTCTGGGCTCAGATTTTGCAGAAAGAATCGTTGTAGGAACCTTTTAAAATTGTTTTCTTAACAATCTGGCTGTTGGCTTGTGACGTGGGTGAACTTCCAGATCTACATGCTCACGGACCATCTGAAGGTGAGACATAGCATAGAGAGAGGACTTGGGGACAGAAACTATGACAGAGGTGCCTGATTCTTGAAAAAATTCCATCTTGAACCACAAAATTTGAGGGTCTTCAGAAACCCTAGAAACTGCCAGGAGGAATTATCAGAATATCGCTATCCTCACCTTTACAGCTAGTATTTATTGAACACTATGGGCCAAATCCTGTACTAAGTGTCTTATATGTATTAGCTCATTTAATCCCCATGAAAAACCTTTGATTATTCCTTGTTTAAAGAAGAGGAAACAGTCTCAGAGCCGAGGAGACGGCCCAAGTTTACAAACCTGAGATTTTAACTGCTCTGCACTCTACGGGCTACCCTGTACCTATTTTGTGATATCAGCTCCAGGGACCAGTTCCCAGGGCTCAGAGGACATGCTTTATGCTTGAAGGAGACATGCCATCTTTGAATGCAGGTGACAGAAACCCAACATGAACCAGCATAAACAACAAGGATAACCAATTGGCTCCCACCAGGAAGTCAGAGATAGCTCCAAGCTGGCATGATCCTTGTAGTGAGCAATGCCAGTGAGAAGAAGAGACCTCTTCCCCAACAGCATGAGCAGATTCCTGGGGCAGATATGCAGTGGTCATCCTTACACCTTATGCCCATCCCTGATCTAAATACTGTGACCAGGGAGATAGACTGTGGTGATAGGGAAGGTCTGAGGTTGGGATCTCCCCAGATGGAGGGTGTCTCCAAAATGACTGAGGCAAAGGAAGGTTGATTCCCATAGGAAAATTAGGGGGCTCTTATCCAAAGGTAGGGCAGAAAGGATGGGCAGGAAAAAAGCAAATATTAGTCAGAGTAGACTCAATGGCAGTAAAGCCAACTTTGTAGAAGATTCCCGAGAATGCCTAGGAGTCTAGGACTTTTAACCAAATGCCATGCTTTTGGTTTTTAAATATTTTTTATATCTTTCTACTTTTACCCTATCAGGAATTCCAAATTATATTACATAGTTATTAAATAATGGCAACTTAGCTTTATATAATAATGAAATTAAGAATATCTTAAAAACGGATCAACCCACATACTGACTGCTGCTCTAAGTGGAAATATTTTAGAATCAGTAAAATGCACCAATAAATGCTCTATGTACAATGCAGATTCTCCATAAATGCTAGTGTCTGACTTATATATTGAATAAACAAGATCTACATCTTAGTTCTTTCACTGGATCATAACTTCTTAATTTTTCATGAGTCAGTGAATATATATATACAAGTTAGAGATAATATGATTGTAAAGTTCAATTACATCAGTATTTAACTTTTATGACCTTCAAAATGATAGCATGCTGTCCCATTCCCACATAAGACTCAGAACTCTATTCTATAATTTAGTTTTGCAACGTTTATTGCACAGTTATTATGTATATTGGCAGGTGTTAGGGACAAAAAAAAATAAACACAATCTGTTTTCCTCTTAGCAGGAAAGACCAACAAATTAACATATCGTCTGTTGTAAGTGCTATGATAAAGTAAGCAAGTATACTCTAGAAACTCAAATGGGGGTTACTTAACTCAGCTTGAAAGATGGATAATTTAAGCAAAAAAAAGAAAGGACAGGAGCGTGTTTCAAGAAGAGGGAATATCAAGAACAGAAGTGTGGAAGCATGAGACAGTATGAGTGTTTAGCATAATGAAAACAATTCCATCCAGGCAGCACTGTTCAACAGAAATCTAATGGGAGCCACAAACACAAGCTACAGATGTAAGTTTAAATTTTCTACTAGCCACACTAAAAGAATAAGAAGAAATAGGTGAAATTAACTTTAAATTTTATTTAACCTGTATATCTAAAATACCACAATTTTTACAAACAACCAATGTAAAAATTACTAATGAGGCATTTTGCAATCTTTTTTTTAATAACAAGTCTTCAAAACCCAACGTGTGCTTTACACTTACAGCACATCTCAATTTGGACTGGCCGCATTTCAAATGCTCAGGGTCCACAACAAAAGATATGTTACTATGTTAACATGTGGCTGGTGCTGTTGCATTGGGCAGCGCAGCTCTCAAGTCATAGCTTGAGGCGGGCATATTGAAACGCCACTGGAGAAGTAAACAGAGGCAGTCACACAAAGTCTCGTGAGCACTTCACTGTGTAAGTCATGGGAACAAATGGAGGGTGAGTTGCTTTGGAAACTGGGTGAAGGATAGATCTAAGAGAACAAAACTAGGGGTTGGATGGTTATAGGGTCCAGCTGGATTTGAAGAAGGTTGAAATTAGGACCAAGGGAAATAAAGAGAGAGCTGGGAAGACACAGAAATATTGAGCACAAACTGTCTGCAGGAATTTGGTGAATTCAATGTGAAAAAGAAGGTGTGAAAGGGGGATGAGTTGAGGATGCCTTCTCAGTTTCTGACTTGGGTAACTACAGAATCGTAGGCACAAAAGGCGGGGGTATAGGAAGAAGGCTGCTGCATGCATGTTGTTCTCTATTATATCACATACAGTACCCCATGCGTGTATGTTTGCTCTAGTGTGGTTCTTCACCGCAACTCAGAGCTTATTAGGTGAAGAGGACCAGATATGAATGAACATCCCGGGGTTATTTGTATAGGTATCCCCAGTGAAGGCATGGGGGGTGGGCAGAAGGAGCTTTCATAAATACGGCATTCAGAACTGAGCATAAAAGGGTGAAAACAAGACATCAAGCTCGGTTGGAGGTATTGACATATATACCACTCCTTAATAATAAAGGAAAAATTAAAATCATGGTAATGAAACAAGGCACCAGCCATGGAAATACTTATATAGCCAAGCCCCTATCAAGAGAATGACATACATTATGACTCAAAGAAACTTCTAGTGGTCAGGTGTTTCAGGAAGGGAGGCATTACCAGTCCAGCTCTAGGTCTGTGATGGGAGAGAACACAATGTAAGTAGGGGTGTCAAAGGAAGTCCCCTCACATAACCTAGAGCTGTGGAACTTCCTACCATCATCACAAGGTATGTTCAGTGGAATAAACAAAACTCCAGGGGCCATCACAGCCAGGCCCCAGCAGGTCACAGCAATGCCCACAGGCAGCTACAATGAACTGCGCACAGGCAGGGCACCTGTGACCTTAAAGGGAGAATTCCCAAGCTGGAGGAGAAGTGGTCCATATTAGGACTTGAAGGGGCCCTAAAGAGTGAGTCACTGATTGATTGTTACTTGGGGAAACTGACATTTTGGATAGAGGGGAATTTGAGATATTCTCAGTAGGGATAAAAGGGCATTCTTTATTCTTTTGCCTGAAAAATCAAATTTTTGGAAGGACAATAAACACTTGTTGTTGGGAACTCAGTGAACATCAGTGTGGCTTGAAGTTAATGCTAGACTGATAAGTGTGCTCAGTTCAGGGGTAGAGTAGTTAGGTGACGACTCTGGATGAGCACTGAGGCTGGCAAGGTAAAGACTGAGTCCCTCTCCTCATCCTCAGAGGTTCATAAAACATCAGAAAGTGAATAGGAGACAGAAAGGAAAGAATGTGGTTGTGTCTGGGGAAGCCACCACCTCATGGGGATGAGAGCATTGTGGATAAGCTTTTCCACATGGGCACACACATTGGTGTATCAAGGAATACCAGGGCCTTGGCTCTTCCAGGAGAGTTACAAAGAGCTCACCACTCTAGATTTATTATAAGAAGCTGACTTAATTCATTAAAATGGAGAATAGAGGAATATTAAGAATTCCGTGGAATAATTTTTCCAGCTTAAGAGACATAAATAATATTCTAGCATGGGAAGAATCCCAACATTATGTCACCTTCATCATGCAGGGCTCCACAGCAGTAAAATGTATTCATTCCTTTCTGAATAAGTAATCATTGCCAATTGCCCCTTTATACAAATATCCAATATTACTAAGGATACCATGACTCCACGTGCCTCTGTGCATGTATGGATACAACCCACAGAACACAATGAACCAGCCAACCCAGGTTTTTCTCCTTTCTTTCTATTCCTTCCCAGAAACATTTACCTATTGTTGGCCTTATAAAAGATAAATATAGCTATGTAGCTTCATTTTTCCCAAACCCTGTTTGATGAAATCCATGAGTAAAGATCCAGAGCAGTTAATGTCAGCTTTTCAGACTCTGAAGCATATCAGGATTATTTTAAGTAGCAATGAACAAGTCTCAAATTTTGTCTGAGCGTTCAGTTATTTATTCATCTATATCCAAATATTTTGAGCTGAAACTCACATTAAATCAGATTGTCTACCAGACATTCTAATACTTCAGTGAAGGTGTTGGGAGAAAAAAGATCCTTACCTAAGTAGCTTCAGAAATAAATGAAATCTGTAGGACTAAAGACAAAATAAATTGTACATAAGTACTCTATTCTAGTTGGTAAACCTATTTGCCATGGGGGTATGGGGTAATAATTCTGATACTGCTACAGATGTATACTGGAGTTGAACAACTAAGTAACTCAGTGGTAGATGGTGAGAACCTGGTTTCTCACTGTTGGAGCAAGAGGCTACAATAAGCAGGGGGAGGAGGCTAGAATGTTCCATGTGATGATGGATGAGAGTTGGAGACGTCAGTATGAACTCCTGTTTTGCTTAATACAGATAGAGCTGGTTACATATAGAAATATCTATAGATAAGTGTGTATGCACGGGCTGCTATGCACACACATATCCCCTCACTCTGTTGGCTGAGAGGTCTGAGAAGCAGAGACACCCCAGGAGCAACAAGCACATGCAGCACCCAGATCTTGGTTTTCACTACCATTCTCCAATGAAAGGAACCAGGGCTCATTGGAGAAATGGCTGATTCTAGGACTGGGGCAGGGAACATGCAAGATGATTCTGGATGTATCTATTTATTGGACAAAGATGAAATAAAGTGCAGGAACAAAATAATGTAATATTGGATTATAACACAAAGTAAAAATAAGTATCCATGTGTTCATGCTAATATAAACAAATGAATGATTGAATAAATGAATAAATGGGGAAGAAGAAACAGATATCCTGTGCAAAACAATTCCAAATAATGTTATGTAGATATTTCATCCTATATGTGGTGAGAATAAGTCTCCACTCCTAAAGTGTGGGCTGTGCACAGTGACTTCTTTCCAAAGGGGACAGTAAGGAGATGGGAGTAACTTTACAGTGGAAAAAACTGACAAACCCCACCCAGCCAGGTGGTGGAATCAAGGTCAACATCAACAGGATAAGTCATGTGTGAAGTATGTAACCTCGATATGATGTGATGAAAATGGCGATTTTACCTCTGTGCCAAAACCCCATAACACCCATTCAATCATGAGAAAAACATCCAACAAATTCCAGTTAAGGGACAATCTGCAAAATACCCAACCAGTGTGCCTCAAAACTGTCAAGGTCATCAAAATGAAGCAAAGTCTGAGAAACTGCTACAGCCAAGAGGAGCCTAAGGAGACGTTACGACTAAATATGTGGTATCCTGGATGGGATCCCGGGACAGAAAGGGTGCACTAGGTAAAAACAAGGAAATCTGAAACAAGGATAGGCTTTAGTGAATAATAATGTGTCAATATTGTTCCATTGATTGTAAGAAATGTACAATACTAATGTAAGTGGTTAATAATAAGGGAATTTGGGTATGGAGTATACAGGAATTCTCTGTATCATGTTTGCATTTTTCCGTACATCTAAAACTGTTCTAAAATTAAAAGTTTATTTAAAAAAATAAGAAATGCAACAAGAAAAAGGGTGATTCTAAAGCAACTGTCTGAACGTTTGGGGTTCACATTTGGGGTAAAACCTTCATCTGCTCTTAGTGAACCCACTAAGAGCTCAGTTCCCCTATAACATTCTACAATGTATAGGAACACACTATCACATGCTGAAAAAGAAGATCTCCACCTCAGAATTCTGCCAAGGAGATAGGACCCTGACTTGTGTGGGAGATAAGTGTGAAGATCAGTGGGTATAAATTCCTGTACCATGATAGTGGCAGAGAACATTCCAAACCAGATTTTGTTCTGTGGCAGTAAACACTCCAACTGTATTTTTGCCCACTCCTTCCTTATCACAAATCCAGGGTTAGCTTTTGGTCTCAAGAATATGCACACAAAGCCATAAACATTTATCGGCACTGGGAAAAAAAATTCTGGTATCTGATGCATAGTGGTTTTAAAATATGTCCACGACTCTTTGACACCCTTCCCTGAGGAGACGGAATCTAATTCCACTCGTCTTGAATGTGGGCTGGGCTTAGTGGCTCACTTCAAGCGCCCTGAATAAAGCAGAAGTGACAGTATGGGACTTCAGAGACAAGGTCATAAAAGGTAGTGAGGCTTCTGCCATGCTCTCTTCTGAGTCGCTCATTGTGGGGGAAGTTAATGGCCCTGTCTAGAGGTCACTCAGGCAGCCTGTGAAAAGGCACCGAGGCCTCCAGCCAACAGGCATGTGAATGGGCCTTCTCAGAAGCAGACCTTAGGCCTGGGTGCAGCGCTCAGGATGGCAGGCCCAGCTAACATCTTGACCACGAATGCATGAGAGACTCTGAGCCAGAACCACCCAGCCGAATCGCCCCTGAACTGCTGTCCTTTAGAAACTCTGAGGTAATCCACATTTCTTGTTAAAAGCCTCTACACTTTGGAGCAATTTATTACACTTTGGAACACTTTGGAGGCAGTAATAGATAACTAATATATAATTTTACATGCATGTGGCATGTGAACTGAGAAGGGACCAGAGCAGCTATTTCTTCTGAGCTTGGTCCCTTTCTCCCACCTACATAAAAGTCCAAAACAATCCCCATCCTATGTAAAGAAAATGGGACAGCAGAGTAAGATAAGGGCAATTGGTCAAGCAACAGTTTTGTAAGAATTTGAAAGTAAATAAAATTAACTTGCACGACTAAAAGGGAATTAGTCCTACAAAATGTATATCACGATTTTATCAAACCGTATAAAAAATGTTTTTCAAAATAACTCTGTGAGAAAACTGAAGAGATGTGAAATGAATGACAGGTGAACAGTGATCCTGAGAGGCCACCAGAGCAGGGAGCCCGGCGACCGGCCAGCAGCACTCTCTCCTGGGCATCTCGTCACGGCTAGTGTAGATGAAGACATGGAGGCATACTGACCAAATGTACATAGTGCTCGATTGACGGAATTAATATTAAATGACCTGTATAGATAAGAAGAGTGTGTAGGAAATGAGAATATTTAAATTTAATAAGAAAGAACGAAAGCTCTGCACTGGAGTTTTAAAAAAAATCAACTATATAAATACAATTTTGGAAAACTGGGTTGTTTGCCAAAAGTTCATGTGGAAAAATCGATTTAATATGAACCAGCACTGCGATGGGGCTTTTTGGAGCACCAATAAAACCTTTAATACAAATGATAGAAACTGAGGGAAGTGAGAGACCCACTGGACTCTGCGAAAGTCAAAGCTCGGCGACAGGACGGTGCCTATTCCTGACTGACCTACTGTCCGGAGGCCCTGAGGAGTTAGAACCTGCAGAGGGTGAGTGGCACCGTGAGGAGGCTTGACATGCTTACGATGAGGGACAGTGAGAGGAACAGAGAGGTCTAGTGGATGAGGGAATCCTCAGGTGAGACACTAAAACTGCCTTCAATATCTGAATGGAGTGAGTCGATTTACTCAGTACTGCTCTTTAAGAACCGAACTGGGAACAACAAATGAACATTATAGTGAAGAATTATACTTGAATATAGAACTATCCAACAGTGAAATTAGCTACCTTGAAAACAAGGAGTGGTGAGCAAAGCCTGTGCAGCAGAGTGGGTGAGAGACGCTGCGTGGGAGCCAACCAGACCGAGGCCCAGAGCGTGGCGCTACCACTAATGACTCTGGACAGGAGACTGAGTGCTAACGTTAACACGTTCATCAGTGAAAATGGGGTTCAAACTACTACTAAACAGTACATGGTGATTTCTGTAAGAGAATTAAATGTGGTGAGGCATGGAAAGCACTGCCTTAGAGGTAGTATACTCTTAACAGGTGTGAACTGGTTTTAGGATGTTATCATGGAAAATCTTCAAGTCAGAGGCCTGTCAATCATTCTAAAGAAGGAGGCCTACACTCCACAGGCGTTTGCACTGCAGCAGTGGTTCACAACCTTGACTGCACAGTAGAATCACCTGGAGGAGCTTTAATATTTTTCTATGCCCAGGCCAGAGCCAGCCTAATTAAATCAGAATCTCCCAGCAGGCAGGTGAAGTCTTAAAACCCTGTGGCATGAGATGATTAAAGGTGTGAGGCTAGGGTAGAGTTGGGTCAGTGTTAGTGCTTTTACAGCTCTCCATGTGATTCCAAATGCAGCCAAGTGCAAGGACACTAGACTATATGAATACCAAGATCCCTTCCAACTCTGTAATTCTGTAATTCTATATCTGGACACACAGTAGCTATTCCATGGCAGCACCCATCCTGTATTCCTGTTTTCTGAGGGCCATCTTATAGAGTCCATGGACTTCTTCAAATGTCCTAGAGTCCAAATACTGGTTCTCCAACTGTTAGCTGCAAATTCAAGTCATCCAGCCTCTCTGTGCTGTGTCCTCTACTGCAAAATAGGAATAGTAATACTTACTGCTTAGATAATGAAGAGTAAATAGGAGAATGCATGTGTGATGCTCTGCATAATACTTCTACAAAGAGAGAATTAAATGGATGCTATTATTATTAGTGCAGATATGAAAGGGCAGGGCCTATAGAAATCACTCATTTGAAAGAGCACCAATATTAGCTTAATCCATAGAAAAGAAATTCAGAATAAATATATTATCATCATAATCCAAACAAAAATTTATTTTACAATGTACAAACTCACTAGCTTAGTTTCCAAACCTTTAGTGAGACACAATATATATGGTCATCACAAAAATTTTATGGAAGTTTAGTAAAGTTTTCTGTAATTACTAATCAGGTTAAATTATGCTATATAATTAAAATGACTCTTCTTGGGTTATTTGAAAGACCAAAGGATATTTAAAAATTGACATGGCAAGTCTTAATTCTAAGAAACTCACACATTGAATTCAGTAATTTAAGAAAAATGGGATTAAAGAAGAAAAGAACAATGCCAAAAGTGTTACTCATGAAAAAAAAAAAAACTGATAAATTACAAATTTTCTATCTGCGAAAGACATTATTAAGAGAGTGAAAAGACAAACCATAGCTTAGGAAAAAATATTTACAAATCAGATCTAATAGAAGATATATCGAGAGTTTATAAAGACCTCTAAAAACGCGACAATAAAAAACAAAAAAAGGGGACAAAAGATCTGTACAGGCACTTCAACAAAATTTACAGATGGCAAATAACATGAAGAGACACTAAGCTTCAGTTTTCATTAAACAAATGCAAATTTAAACTGTAATGAAATACTACTACATACCTATTGAAAGGGTTAAGATTCTAAAACCTGATAACGCCAAATGCTGACAATGAGCAGGATAAAAACAGCTCCCATTCATTGCTGGTGGGAATACAAAGCATCACGCCAAGTTGGGAGATAGTTCGGCAGTTTCTTACAAGGTTGAATGTAGATTTACCATAAAACCCAGCAATCCTACTCCTAAGTGTTTACCCTAATAAATTAAACAGTCATGTTCACAAGAAAATCTGTACACAAATGTTTACATGATTGCCAAAACTAGAAGTAACCAAAGTTTGGATAAACAGACTTGATACCTTCATACAGTGGAATATCATCCAGCAACAAAAAGAAATCAAGCCATAAAAAAAATGGAGAAAACTTACATGCATGTTGCTAAGCAATAGAGGCCAGTCTGGAAAGCCTACACGCTGTGTGACTGCAATTACATTACATTCTAAAAATAGCCAATCCAGAGAAACAGTAAAATGATCAGTGATTGCCAGGGCTAGGCAGAAGCATGGAGAGTTTAATAGATGGAGCACAGGGGACTTTAGGGAGGTGAAACTCCTCTTAATTGTGGATACACGCATGCCTCTATCTGTTTATCAAAAGGCATAGAACTTTATAGCACAGAGTGAATCTTAATGGATGCTAATTCAAAATTAAAACTGTTCGGGAGGTCGGGGCATCCCAAAATGGAATGTAGAATGCGACAAAGTCTCTGTATTGTGAATGTATGAAACAACCTCACTGAAGGGGTTGGGTTGGGAAGTTGCTGACCTAAGTAACTTTAAAAATAAATGAAGTCTGTAGAACTAAAGACAAAATAAATTGTACTTAAGCACTCTACTCTAGTTGTAAACCTATTTGCCATGGGGGTATGGGCAAACAATTCTGATATTGCTACAGATGTATACTGGAGTTGAACAACTAAGTAACTCAGTGGTAGATGGTGAGAACCTGGTTTCCCACTGTTGGGGCAGGAGGCTACGATAAGCAAGGGGAGGAGGCTAGAATGTTCCATGTGATGATGGATGAGAGTTGGAGACGTCAGTATGAACTCCTGTTTTGCTTAATACAGATAGAGCTAGTTACATATAGAAATATCTATAGATAACTGTGTATGCACGGGCTGCTATGCACACACATATCCCCTCACTCTGTAGGCTGAGAGGTCTGAGAAGCAGAGACACCCCAGGAGCAACAAGCACATGCAGCACCCAGATCTTGGTTTTCACTACCATTCTCCAATGAAAGGAACCAGGGCTCATTGGAGAAATGGCTGATTCTAGGACTGGGGCAGGGAACATGCACGATGATTCTGGAATATCCTATAGTGTCAGTAAGTAAAGAAGGTCTTTAAAAAAAGAATAAAAAACTTTTAAAAGATTGATGCAGTATGTCAAAGGGATACAGGAGTCAACTGAAAGAACTCCCACTGGACAAATCTGGAGCGACTCAAGCCACAAAATAAATAAAGCAGTTTGGGTCATAATCAAAGTAAAAATAAATGTCCATGAGTCCATACTAATATAAACAAATGAATGATTGAATAAATGAATAAATGGGGAAGAAGAGACAAATATCCTGTGCAAATAATTCCAGATAATGTATATAGATACTTCACTCTGCAGAAGGCAAGCATAAGTCTCCACTCCTTAAGTGTAGGCTGCACACAGTGACTTCCTTCCAAAGAAGCCAGGAAGGAGAGGGGAGTAACTCTACAGTAGAGAAAACTGACAAACCCCACCCAGCCAGGTGGTGGGATCAAGGTCAACATCAACAGGATGTCATGTGCAAAGTATGTAACCTTGATATGACACGAAGAAAATGGCGATTTTACCTCTGTGCCAAAACACCATAACACCAATCCAATCATGAGGAAAACATCCAACAAATTCCAGTCAAAGGGCAATCTGTAAAATACCCAACCAGTGTGCCTCAAAACTGTCAAGGTCATCAAAATGAAGCAAAGTCTGAGAAACTGCTACAGCCAAGAGATTCTTAAGGAGACATGATGACTAAATATAAAGTGATATCCTGGATGGGATCCTGGGACAGAAAAGGTAAAAATAGGGAAATCTGAAATATGTATGGTCTTCAGTTAAAAATAATGTATCAATATTGGTTCATTGATTATAACAACTGTACCATACTAGTATAAGATGATAGTCATCTCAAACTGAGGGACAGTCTACAAAATGCCTGACCAGTGCTCCTTAAAACAATCAAGACCACAGAAAGTAAAGTCTGAGGAATTGTTACAGACCAGAGGGGACTTAGGACACATGATGACGAACTGTAATGTGGCACCTTCAATGGGGTCCGGGGACAGAAAAAGGGCGTTAGTGGAAAAATGAGTGAAATCGGAATGAAGTCTGGAGTTGAGTTAACAGTAATTCACTAGTGTTAGTTTCTTAATTTTGACAAATGTGCCAAAGTTATGTAAGATATTAATATGAGAGGGAACCTGGTGACCAGTTGACAGGAACTTTCTGTCCTATCTTTGTAACTTTTTTGTAAAACTGAAGTTATTCCAAAATGAAAACTTTATTAAAAATAAAAATCTCAAAGTTGTTTTAATCCATATTCTCTTACTTGGTCACAGTTTAATTTGTCAAAACAAGGAAGCCTCAGCATTTTATTATTTTTGTGGGAGAAATATTCTTAGCAATAACTGAAATACATATCCTAAGTACATATAAGTATCTAACAGGATACTTATAACCATGTGAAAATGTTTGGAGGCAAAATTACCTCACAGTCTTGGAATATCCTGGGCCTGTGGGGAGCCAGACCCCTAGGTGGCATCTAGCCTAAAGTCACGGAGAGCTACGTGTAAGGAGCCTAATTCCAGCCAAGCTTGAACTCTGAACTATATTAGAGGTGTCAGTTTGCAGTGGCCAAGCTGTTGCGGAAATCCTTATAGATTGGAAGTTGCTTCTCAAAGATGCCAGAAGGATAAAATGTAAACTTGACCTTGCATAGAATGATCTGGGAGCCTCCTGGAAAATTTTCCTAATCAGCAGACATTCTAAAGAGCCTACTGGGAACAGACAGCCAACTCACCAGTATGACTCTGGTCCTCCCACCTTATCCCTGCCTGTGGATCCCACAACTCTGGAATCCAGCCTGAGGCGCCTACCGCACCATGGTCCCATGGCTGATGTGACCCGTGTCAGTGAGCACCTCTGGCCTTCATAAAGCAGGTCAGAGCAATCAGGGCAACCCAGGGGACATGCATTCCGAAACCCATGCATTTCATTGGTTCTAAATGGCACCTTTTTTATAGTATCACCTTTTAACATCTCTGAAATGAGAATGTGTCATATTTGATAACATCTTAGTGTCAATGAATTCCTATAAATTACATTCCCTAGATATGATTAATAAAATTGACTAAAGTGTACTGAAAAAGGAGGGGAAGGGCTAAAGCACATATTATAGTGACTATCTGGGACCAGTAGGAAAAAATATGTGAGGATTTGTTTTGGGATCGTGAAGAGGTGAGTAAGGAGGATTTACGCTAGAGGCAATATGTACAGAGCAGGACCCGGGCAGTTGCCCTGACCTGGGTCTGTGTCATTCTCTCTTTTTCATCTCTGCTCCCCTTATGGCGTCCTCTCAGGTCCTCACCCACAGATGCCCAGTGCCCTCTGGCTACCAAAGCCCCACGGTGGGCCCCTCCTCAAGGCCTATCCTTCCTCAAATGCCCCAGGTCCTTGTTTCTCCATACTGTAAACTCTCCTTCTCTTCCTTCTCAATTCCTTAGACACACACACACACACACACACACACACACACAATGAGTTGGTGCCCAGTTTCGAACTCAGGTAGTCCGACCCCAGGATCAGGGCTTGTAACTGCTGTGCTTCATTTACTGGTAAAGCTCTCAAGAATAAAATGCTAGCCAAGAAAGTTCACCGGGGACATGAGAGGTCTTCCCGGGGCTCCCTAAATAGACGCCTTGCCTACTCTGAGGAAATGAGGGAGAGCCTGGATTGGAGGGACAAGGCAGACACAGCTCGGGTTTTCTCTCCTCATCTAGAGCCACTGGTGGCCAGTTTGGAACCTGCAGCCCACACCAGCCATCCGTCCTGTGAGGGAGGCACCTGGAAAAAACAGAAGCACCAGCCATCCTGTTGCTGTGGGGCCCCTCAGCCAAGGGAAGTGGGGTCCGGTTCCTAGTCTCTCCCTGAGCTAGTTCTTTGGAGGCCTGGGGTTCCAACTGTGCCATCCCCTCAGGGAGTATGCCTGTTTTGGTGACATCCCTTCCCAGCACTTGACATTGGGATGAATGGGCCTCCACTGGGCATTTACCAGTTCTTTCAACAGATATTTATCAAGCACCCACTGTCTGCCAGGTGCTGTCCACAGGCTGGTGTACAGTCAACATCTCTCTGCTCATATGCCTAGATGCTATCTGGGGAAAGAGATGGGGACAAAGCGATGAATCACCAAGAACATGCCTGACGCTGACAAGTCCTGAGCAGAGTGTGAAAGCAAGGGATGCCATGGAGGGGATGGTCCCCTTAGGTTGTTTGCTCAGAGAGACCTCTCCCTGGAGTTGGCTCTTGGGTAACTTGAAGGATCCAGTCATGGGAAGGAAAGAGCTAGAGCTTTCAGACAGAGGAATGACATCACGGAGGGCCCGTGGCAGGAACCAGCTTGTGCTGCGGGCAAAGGAAAACAGGTCTACAGTCAGGTCAGGAGACTGGGGTGGACCAGAGCTTGGGAAACCAAGCTAAGGCAGACCAACTACATCAACTGTTATCAGAATGCATAGGCTGCTGTCCAGGGGAGTGCTGTGATCTGATCAAGGTTTTCAAAGATCACACTGGCAGCTGTGAGGAGACTCTATTGTAGAAGGCCAGATGGAGACAGGGAGACCACGAGGGGCCTGCTGCCTGCCCAGGCCAGACAGGATGAACCAGGCTCACAGCAGTGGGGATGGGCGGAAAGGATGCTTTGGGCACACTTGAAGGGAGAGGAAATGGGGCTTGTCAACGGATTGGATGTGTGGGAGTAGGGGACGGAAGGACTCATGGAAGCTCCTATTGTTTTTACTCAAGTGAACTGAGTGGGTGGTGGTCTCATTTCCTGAAATGGGAATTCTAGAGGGGAGGAAGGGTGGTGGCAATCAAGACTTAGGTTGTATCCACATTCACTTTGAAATTCCTTTTAGATATTCTAGTGAACATGGCAGGAAGACAGGTGGATGTGTAATTGGGGAACTCTGAGGACAGGCCAGGCATGGACATAAGGGTTTGGAAATGGTTGGCCTCCAAATGAAATTTAAAACCGGGCCTTGGATGACATTATCCAGGTGGAAGTTTCATGTGGAGGACACATAGAGCCTAGGCCAACCTAGGTTTGCAGAGGGAAAGGGGCTGAAAGCAAGGCTGGGACAGAGCACAGTGACAGAGGTGGCAGCCCAACGTCATGAAAAGTGAGCAAAGAAAGCACTTCCAGGAGAGTTGCTCACCTTGAAGAGTTTCCGAGAAGCCAGCCCTGCGCCTGGTGTGAGTGCAGCCACAGGCCTTGTTCAGTTGCCAAGACCACCTGGGCATGTGGGCCCCTGAAGAACCAAGTTCAGCCAACCAGACCACTCCCTCCACAAGTTTGTGAACTGAACAAAATATCTCTCTGGCTGATAGATGAAACTCGGCAGCGATTTGAAACCATTTTCCCTGCTGTATGCACTGACTATTGCAACTCACCAAACTGTAGCTCTGGTCCTGACTTTCTCTCCAAAATGTAGGCTTGCATTTCCAGCTGCCTACGGGCTGTTCCATGGACTTCTGACAAGTTCTCCGTCTCTGTATCCTGACCTTCCATCTCCAGGTGGCAGATCATCACTTCACTGCTTCACTCCCCATGAAGACTGTTGAAATCCCATGATGGCTCTCTCCTCTTCTGATCCACTGTGACATATCGTGTGTTCTCATTAAAGTAAGTCATCAGCATTAGCTCATTCAACTTTCCAGCTTTAATGAGCTTCACACTCAGCAGAGGGTTCCACATTTTGGGAGAGTGAATTAAGGTGGATTGTCACCTACTGGCTGGCATTATCTCACTGATTTCTATCTAAGGAGCCCGTGGCCTTGAGGTGTACTGGATGCTCTTCAAGATGCCTCTGAAGCCCTGAAACCATGGATAACATGGCAAATTGATATTCATTGATGCATTTTCTGGGAGGAGAGTGCAGAGTAATTGGAATTATGAGAGATAACGTGATGAAATTTCTTAAGGTGCATTTCAGTTATTAGATACTAATCTTATTTCCTCCATAGCCAACTGTAAGCAGCTCTAGGTAAAAGGCTGTTACTTTCTTTTTTTTTTTTTTTTTTTGTGAGGAAGATCAGCCCTGAGCTAACATCCATGCTAATCCTCCTATTTTTGCTGACGAAGACCGGCTCTGAGCTAACATCTATTGCCAATCCTTCTCCTTTTTTTTCTTTTTCCCCAAAGCCCCCAGTAGATAGTTGTACATCATAGTTGCACATCCTTCTGGTAGCTGTATGTGGGACGCGGCCTCAGCATGGCCAGAGAAGCGGTGCGTCGGTGCGAGCCCGGGATCCGAACCTGGGCCGCCAGTAGCGGAGAGCGCGCACTTAACCGCTAAGCCATGGGGCCGGCCCCAGGCTGTCACTTTCTAAACGTTGAGTTTCATGTTGTGTAAGGCAGTACCGCCTACATGCAGTAGGCATGATGCTGATTTGAACAGACAAGTGGCACGTCTCTTTCTCCCGGAATCTTTCTCTGCCCAAATCTTTGGTTCTTCCCAGTGCTGAGTTATGAATTCCTGGGTGAGTCTGGTCCAGCCTTCCTGTGTTTCCTAACTAATGCTCAAGATGATGTAAATATTTCACTCAGCGCTAACTCTGAAAAGCCACCACAAGACCCAGCCCTGTCTTTAGATGGCTTGAGAACACAAGATGATTACATTTCCAGTACTGAAGTTGTCTTAGAAAATGGGAATCTCCAAAAATGGCATCTCTCTAGCCTCCACCTGAACCCTAGTTAGAATTACTTGGTCTTTCTAATTGATTTTTATATAGCATGGAGGTATCTGTTATGTCCAGAACTATTCACGGTGCCTGCTATATGTTTATACTATTCTAGGCACCACAGAGTCACCTGTGAACAAAAGAGACAAAAATCTCTACCCTAATGGAATTTATCTTCTAGTGGGGCAGACAATAAACAAAATAAGTAAGAATAAATATACAACAAGTTAGATGGCAATAAATACTAAGGAGAAAATAAAACAGAAGATAACAATGATGATAAAGAGTAGCATCGTCAACATTTTTATAGCCCATACTATGTGCCAGACATTGGTCTAAATATTCCACATGAATTTGCTCGTTAACGCAAACTCAGGACACCCCTGAGGCTGGTATGACTATAATCCCTGTTTAATTGTGACACAGCCGAGGCCCAGAGGTAAGCAACTGCCCCAGGGCAGCCAGGCTGTGATGGGAGAGGGGGCTGCATGAAGAGGGTAGCTTAGATTGGCAGCCAGGGGAGGCCCTCTGGCACACTGCATGCTCAGGGAATGTGCTGGTGACCTGGTGAACTTGGTTATTGCTCACAACCCTAAAGTGAGCTAGAATCCTGGTGCTGGAGGACCTATTTGCCCAACACCATTCTTTCTACCCAACCACCCATGGTTGCTTTCTAGGAAAGAAAAGGAGAAATTTAAAAAGAAAAAAAAAAAGATGGGAGAAAAAGGTGGGAGTGGGTGAGTAACAAAAGCTAGTGACAACAGAGTGATGATCTTAAAAAATCCTGTGAATAATGCTGCAGTGAATATTCGGGTGGATATATCTTTTTGAATTATTGATATTATGTTCTTCGGATAAATACCTAGTTGTGGAATAGCTGGATCACATGGTATTTCTATTTTTAATTTTTTGAGGAATCTCCATACTGTTTTCCACGGTGGCTGCACCAGTCTGCACTCCTACCAGCAGTGTATGAGAGTTCCCTTCTCTCCACATCCTCTCCAACACTTGTTATTTCTTGTCTTGTTAATTATAGCCATTCTGACAGATGTGAGGTGATCTCATTGTAGTTTTGATTTACATTTCCCTGATAGTTAATGATGTTGAACATCTTTTCATGTCCCTGTTGGCCATCTGTAAATCTTCTTTGGAAAAATACCTGGTCACGTCCTCTGCCCATTTTTTGATCGAGTTGTTCATTTTTTTGTTGTTGAGTTCTTTGTGTATTTTGGAAATTAACCTCTTGTAAGGTATATGGAAGCAACTCAAGTGCCCATCAACAGATGAATGGATAAAGAAGATGTGGTGTATATATATACACAATGGAGTACTACTCAGCCATAGAAAAGACAAAGTTGTGACATTTGCAACAACATGGGTGGACATTGAGGTTATTATCCTAAGCGAAATAAGTCAGACAGAGAAAGACAAATATCATCTGATTTCAGTCATATGTGGAAGATAAACAAACACATAGATAAGGAGACTAGATTAATGGTTACCAGAGGAGAAGGGGATAGGCAGAGGGCAAAAGGGGTAAAGGGGCACATGTATATGGTGATGGATAAAAACTGGACTGTTAGTGGTGAACACGATGTAGTCTATACGGAAACTGAAATATACTTATGTACACTTGAAATTTACACAATGTTGTAAGCCAATATGACCTCAATAAAATATTTAAAAAAAAAAAATCCTGTGAAGTTTACATCCTGTTTTTTTTCTCAACTCTGAAAAAGAGAGAAAACAGTACATAGCCCCTCACAGGATACCTAAGAAAAGAGAGATTATGCAGAATTTGAATTCTGTCTAAAATCTAATACTTATGGAACAATTTAATTTAAGGAAAATAAACAGTGGGTGAAGTAAAGAGGTAACAAAAGTCTAGCATATATGTATCTAGAAGATGTGAAGAATTGTTTCCAGAACAAATGGTTTGGAATGAGAACTTCCACAGCTTGAACATAAACTAAGATTCAAAACTGTGAAAACAATTTTAAATGCTACTTTTCTTAGATTTAAAGGATGAGAAGCTTAAAAATAATTTTTAGTAAAAAAAAAGGAACTAAGACAATGGGCATGTGTAAGTCACAGTCTTTCATGGGTTCAGCAGAACAACAGGCACAAAAGACTGGTCTATATAGAGACATTCACCAAGTCCCCCTCTGAAACCAAGGGGTCTTGCTAAAATGATGTCTGATTGAGAGGCAATTATGAAGGAAATGCCAGTTCCACATTTCATATCTGTGCACTTTACTGCATATTGTCAGAGCCCCATGGAGACAGGATGTGAAAAGAATAGGATGACAGGGGAGGGATGGGAAGGAAAGTGGTCTTGGAGCAGAGCCAGATGATGTGGAAGTAATTGAGATTTACCAGCATAATTTCCATAATCGTTTTTGGATGCACAATAGCTCAAGAGAGTACCATAGATTCACATTTATTAGCATTCTGGGGTTACAATTCTTTCACAGAAGGTGGTTAATCTCTTGCCTTTGCAGCAATTCCTGGAGTCTTTCTCGAGAAGTGACATAGCAGAGATGAGCTCTTCTAACCACGTCAGCAGTGTGTGCTGTGCAAGCTCTGCTCCCCACACCTGCACAGCCTGGCGTGCTTCGTCAGCTAGTCGCCTGATCTGTGACCATGGTAAGACATGGCTTTAATAAAGGTCTGTCATCTTCCAGCTGAGAAGGTAGACATCAAACAGTGAAAACTCAGTATGGAATTAAAAGTTTAAAAATCTCAATGTAGCAGTGAAACCTTCTGCTGTGTAAGAACTGATCACCTTCGGCCTGTTTCCCCTTTCTCCAGAATACTGAATGACTGTGGTAAATAGACAGCAGGTGCCTATTTCCATGCGGCCTTTCACCTGAGCCCACAGTGAACAAACACTCACCCCAGAGCAGGTTCCACACTCTGCTGATGGCCCAGCCAGACCAACAGGCCTCAGAGATGCTCCGAGGTCGTCCTACAAGGGCCCCTCCCATTTGCTCACATGAGGCCAGTGCTCCACATCAGCGTGGAGGAGACTGCTGCACAGGGATGGCTGAGGCAGCACATCTTGGACTAATGCAAAATTCTCCTAATAGAGAATAGAAATATCCAAAAGACTGCTTGCAATGTTGTTTGATGATTTCCACAGAGGGCATAAACTGAAACCTCAGAGAAACTGTCCTTAGCCAGGGATAGCAAATGCATCCTCCACCGGGCCCAGGGCAGGTGCCAATGACCTACCGTGGACGTCTTCCCACGGAGACTAGACTCAGCGTCAGAGTCTTCCTCGACAGAACACTCCAGGCAGCCCAGCCAATCATTCAGGGTTAAATTCAAGACAAAATCTACCATCTCTGTTCACTTAGGGAAAGAGAAAAGAAGAATAAATAGAGCTTATTTTCAGTGTTGACTCCAGTGCTTTCCAGTCACATGGCCTTGGGGAAGCATGCAACTTCCCTGAGTGCCGGTCTGATCCGTAAGTGTGGATGTTAATGTATGCTGCGTGTTCCTGCACAGGGCAGTGGGAAGGACCATGTGACAGAATGTGAGAGGGGCCTGGCAGCTGTAAAACCACACACCAGTGTAAGCAGGTTTCATCACCTTGGTGGTCATCACTCCAATTTGTGGTCAGTCTCCCTGTGGCCAATACACTGTCCATTTTTGGAGAAAGAAGACACATAAGTTTGTTTCAGGTGCTCATAAAGGATGTAGGATGGCTAAAGATGAACCTGGTTCAGTATAGTGCAATAACTGTGAGCACGGAATCTGGAGCCAGACCACCTGGGGCTGAAACCCCATTTACTACGTACTGGCTATGTGATTTGACCTCTCAGTTTATTCACCTGTAAAATGAGCATAATGTCATATGTATGTTGTGGGGAAAAAAAACTTGGATAACCAGTTATAAAGTACTTAGAATGGCAGCTGCCACACAAGAAGCAAATGCTCACTGTTAGCTATTACTGTTATTGTTGTTACTGTTGTTCACAGTGCAACCCCCAGCAGGGGGAGGATTGGCTCACAGAAGAGGGAACAGGACCAGGAAAAAGCTGTAAAGGAAAGAGTCCAGCACGAAGAAGGGCTGGGCTACAGCAGGAGCAGAGGGCTTAGAAGGAGAGGTTCACCTCCAGTGCTGGTCATGAAGGAAGATCACGGACCGGACCGGAGAGCAGCAGGCTGTGAGGCTCGAGGCTAAAAGCAAAGGGATGGGGAGACTGTGGGAGATTCGCATTTCCAAAGCCTGTAAAAGGTCTAGAATGGAAAGAGAGACCTGGGAAGCACATCCAACAAGAACGTGAGACTCTTGGTTCTTCTCAGATAGAATTCTCTCTATCAAACAGGTTCCACCTGAATCCTTGCTTCTTCCTACCTCTCATCTGAGAACCCTGAGTTTCATCTTTAAGTGATTTATCAAGGCTGGACTACTACTAAGAATTTCCACTGTAAATCAATCTCCCAATAAGACAACATGAATGCATGTCAGAATTCCTGGACTCGAAGGAGCTGACGTGACAGGATGCCTTTCTGGCACATCATCCCAGAAAGCTCTTATGATATCTCCTCGTACTCTCTGCCACGAGTCCCCCCAACACTGGAGGGGTGCTGCACTGGAGCTGCACCCAGGCATCCTCACAGAGAAAATCGTTTTACCTACTGGTTTTCTCTGCATCCCAGGAGACACTCAAAACGGTGTGAAAAAAGACACCTTATGGCAAAAGACAAGTGCAATTGGATACACTTACGTGAGCACAGTTCTAATTAGCTGAATCATTCCTTAAGCAATGGTAATGAGATACTGTAACAGATCTGAAACTCTGATAGGCTTTCTCCAATCTGACAGTGGATTCAGAAGTCTGAAATTCATCCATGGCAACCACTTTCAGAAGAGGGCCAATTTTTAGACCTAAATTACTCCTGGCTCCACAGTAGCATCTGCCCATGAAATAAGCTTCTATCAAAAGCTTAAACTCTCCAGCAGTAATTATCTGGAATGGCCTCAAAACTAGGTTTCTGCCACTTGAAACTCTTTTCCACAATTGCCAGCCATCTTGACTGTTAGCATGCCTGTGGGAAGGATAGGCTGGCAGTTATAGTACTGCTTTCCTAATTGAACTTGTTGTCCTTAAATACTTCATGACCACTGGAGATAACCCCCAGGGAAAACGACACAGACTGCAATTAGAGTTATCCAAAACCTCCCCTCACAGAAGAAAACTCGGCTGGACCCTCAGAGACGCCGGTCCTGACACCTGTCCCACCTGAACTCTAATTCGCATCTGCAAACTCCCAGAAGGAAAATTGATGGTCTTTTCCGTGTAGCACTTAATGGGGAAGTAAAAATGATTTTTGACTCAGGGAGCGTTTTTGCAAAGTAGAAATCAAATCCATTTGTTAATCACAGACAAATATTCAGGAAGACACTAAGCCTATAAATTACAACAGCAATCAGGCTCCCTCAACCAACGTACCCCAGCAGCTCCAGAACCAAGTAGTTCACCCCTGGAACTCTCCTTTCAGCAAGCATTTTCCAAATGGTGAACTTGGGTCCCATTATCCATGCTTGCTGCCGGTTTCCTTGTGAAGATCTACCACCATATTTTAATATGGTGCCAATAATTCTTATAAAATGAGCCTTCTCTATAGAGAACCTAAGTGATCTGTCAGCAATGAAGTAAATATTCATAGTTCACAACCTAACATCATAAGTGTAACCCAAAACTCTGCAGTGGTCCCAAGCTCAACACTGACATCCTTCACCCCGAGAATTCTTTATGTGGTTACCCCTCAATTACATGTGACATAGGCTCCATCAAGACCAAGACAGTGTGTGCTCACTGATCAAAGCAGGCTCACAGGTAAAAGCATAGATTCCTAACCCCTGGCTTACTTAAACCAAAATACATGGATAGGAAAATGCAGAAAACAGATCTGCCAAGTCCTTGAACAATGTTTCAGTTTTCTTATGCCTCAAAATTATTTTCTCATGCCAAGGCTGTTATTTTCTCCGAAGGGATTCTTAAGTGAGGGCAAAATCAGTGAGACTTTTCCCATATGCCTTCATCAGAGAGTTTAAAGAAGGACCTTCTATCAGTGAGGGCCATCAAACCTCCTGAGCCAGTCCCGACCCAGAGGTCAGTAGTTTTGCATTTGCTCATCCCAAACTATTTGTACAGAGCTATGCTCATTTCCACGTACTTGAGAAGCAAAGGTTTGTCCACAGTGGTTCCAAAACTTCCTCTGATCCTACTGAAGTTGGTGAGTAATAAGTTGGACATTTCTGTGAAAAATTCACAAGGCTACAGATATGTGAGACAGCTGCTGAGGATGTGGTAGGAAAGTCCAGACTCACTATGAAAGCAGAGCTTATCATGTATCCAAGGTGGCCTGGAGATCTCAGCCCTCTTTGGTGGTTAAGCATAGAAAACGTCATGGGATTTCAGTCCTCCCTCACCTGAAACAGCAGAAGAAAGATCTAGCAGCTTCAGGTTCACCAGAGAGAGGGGTCAAGAATGACTTTCAATAGTAAACGTGATGTAGTCCATACTGAAGTCAAAATATAATAATGTACACCTGAAATTTATATAATGTTGTAAACTGATGTTACCTCAATAAAAAATAAAATAAAAAAGGAATGAAGCAACATGCACACCAATAACCCCTCAGGGCCAGGAGAGCAGCAGCCTGGTCTGGTTTTCAGGAGTCCACGGCAAGGGTAACAACAATGTGGAAATATCTCAAGTTCAAAGACAGTACAGACAGACCAGCAAAAATCTTACTTTGCCTTTTATTGCACTGTGAAAATCTCCTCTTTTGTTTTCTTTTAAGGAGTATTATTCAAAGGCTTAAATTTGTTGAGTTAAGATATCTCCTGAAGAGTTTAGTTACTTGAAATTTTGGTGACCACAGTTTCTTCCTTTGTGGGCTTCTCACCAAGGTTAATCTTAAATACAGAAACTCCCTCTTCTGTCCTTCCAAATTCTCTTCTTTCCAACTCATCCAAGTACATTGTTAGGCTTTATTCCTGTTCTTAGCGGAATATACAGTCATCTCTGCCAGATTTCCTGCAGCTGCCTTCCCTGAGTGCATCGGCTGTAGTTCCCCTTCTTGAAAAGTATCCCAGAAAGCCTTGCCTCATCTAATTCCCAGAGAGATCCCAGGATCCCATGAGACAACAGATAACAGCTGGTCCAGAGACTGTTGTCCAAACTTTTAAGGCCACAACCGACAAACTGTAAGAATAAAATTGAGTAAGGCAGAATGACTTGCCTGAGCTGTTCTGGACAAAGACAGGGTAGAGAAGAAGGTGAGTGGCTATGGCTGAGGATGCAGAGGGTCACTGGTTCTGTCCTGCACATGTGCCCACCCCTAGTGCCGGGCATCCATGATATCGTGATCATGTCCATCTTGGTAACCACTGCCACATCACAGACACAAAATCATAACTTCTTGGGTGGATGGGCCAAATGAGAAGCAGAACTGTGAGGCAGAGAATGCTTGTTCAAGCAAAACTATTTTCAATAATTGAAAGAGGGATTTGAGAAACTAAATCTGGCCAAGAACTTTTTTTTTTATTTAAATATTCTCAGCGTTAGAGCCGTGACCAAACCAACACTGCTGACACATGCATGACAGTCTGGAATAAATGAGCCTTCAAGAAACTATCTGAAGAGCAACATGGGAGGCCAGCTGCCACCTGGGGTCCTCCAATGGAGTTCCCTATATTCCCAGAGCCCAGTGCCTTCCTTCCACGTAGGTGGGACCCCTTCTTTTATGGTTCTGAAATAAAGGATATTTATTTTCCTGAGGCCATGTCTCATGGTGGAAAGTAGCTAATTTCTACTGACAAACACTGACAGACCATTTGATTCATTTCTGAAAAAAAATTTAGGGGCCAGAGGGGGCCAGCCCCGTGGCCTAGTGGTTAGGTTTAGTGAGCTCCACTTGAGCGGCCTGAGGTTCGGTTCCTGGGCTCGGCCCTACACCACTTGTCAGTGGCCATGTTGTGGCGGTGACCAACACACAAAATAGAGGAAAACTGCACAGATGTTAGCTCAGGGCCAATCTTCCTCAGCAAAAAAAAAAAAAAAATTAGAGGCAAGAGTATCCAAAGTGAAGTGGCAGGAGGAAGAAATACAAAGGAGCGGTGTGGAAAGTTCACATGGCATTTGCTCAGCAGTCACCAAACTCCCTCCAGAACAGCAAGGTGAAGTGAAGGTAAGTTGGCCAGCACCGTCTATCAGGATTTGAGTGCAGGGAGAATCCACAGCAAGCACTGGTTCTATTTCCCATGCTCCTGTAGCTTCTGCAAGCTGTCCCATTGCTAATCCCATTGTGGGTTAGTGTAAATGTACTTACCCTAAACAGATGAAGAAAAAATATAAAGTGCGTATAGAATTGAGACCATACAGCAACCAAAGAACACAATGTAATTCTGCCAGCGACCTTGCCTCATGATCCTCTTGTCATAAACAGGATGATGGGGAAAGTAAAGATTTTTAGTTTTATATATGCACATTAAACACGGGAGCAAACAAATTTGATAGCACATGTCACCTATGCCTTTGACCCACAGGGTCATCCAGACAATTGAAAGGATCTCAGTGAGTTTCCAAATAGGCCAACGGTTTCAAGGAACATTATTTTTTTCTTTTTTGTCTCATGAAATGGAGCTGCTCCATTTGCATAGAAAACTTCTGCAAAAATTATGATTGAAATCATTTATGTGAAAATAATGCCATTCTAGTAGATCTGGGACTCACATTCAGCAAAGAGGACGTGGTAGGAAGGAGTGCAGGTGGTCTTGTGGGAGATGCTGCACAAGTGAGATGCAGTTGCACAGGAAATACTTCCTATAAGTAAGAAGGAAAAGTGTGCATTCAGCAACAGGGGCTGGTAAATGAGAGGGAGAGAGGAAATAACTCACAAACCTGAATTGTGTCCTAAAATACAATATATTCCGTGGTGATCAACCAAATAGCTGGCAGGAAAAGTATTTTGACTTTTACATCCTTTTCTCCAGACAAAGAACTCTGTGTATCACTATATATTTAAATAGGTGTGCTTTTAGGACAGCTGCTGAGAAATGACCCTATTCTTAAAGCAGGAAGAGAGCTGATGCTAATACTGGGTAAACACAAAGCCACCTGTAGGAGTCTACAATCTGAATCCCACAATAGGATCCATCTAAAAGACAGAATCGTGGGGCCAGCCCAGTGGCATAATGGTTATGTTCACAGGTTCGGATCTTGGGCGCAGACCTGCACACTGCTCATGAAGCCATGCTGTGGTGGCATCCATATACAAAATAGAGGAAGACTGGCACACATGTTAGCTCAAGGGCCATCTTCCTCAAGCAAAAAGAGGAAGATTGGCAACAGATGTTAGCTAGGGCCAATCTTCCTCACCAAATAATAAATAAATAAATAAATAAAAGACAGAATCACATTGTATCCGATTCTACAGACTAAAAGGAATGGAAGATTTCTCTCAATCTCCAAAACGCAGCCTATGTTCAACTCACCTCTACCTCTTACTAGCTCAGTTACTTTTGGCAAGTAATTTAATCTCTCTGTCTCAGTTTCCTTAACTGTAAAAGGAGAAGAAGTGTAATACTTCCCTCATGGTGGTGGTGTAAAGATTCAAGAGTGAATAGGTGTGAAGCCCTTAAACAGCGCCTGGAACATAGTCAACTCTAAATAAATGTGGGCTGTCATTGTTATGCAAGGCTAAACCTACAGCACTGTTTGGCACACAGTAGGTCTTCTTTCAGAGAGTGATTGTTGATGTCACTATTGCTATTGTTACAAGAAAACTCTCATTCTACCCACAGTGAATATCTATTGCACACACAGCACACTTTTCCTCATTGAGTATACACCCATCAGAACAGGAGTACATTATATCCCCCTCAGTCTCCACGCTCTCTCTCACTTGCATTATTTGTTGTTTAGATGCCATCCCAACACCCCAGCTCCTATGGCCACATTTTATATTTACTTTTATTAACACTTCCCCTATTTACCTGCAAACTCCTTTTTACACCTATCGTGATTAACCAAAAGCAGGGTCAATAAGTGAGGAGGAAATAAAAAAGACCGTTATTA
This sequence comes from Diceros bicornis minor, assembly GCF_020826845.1. Taxonomy (NCBI): domain Eukaryota; kingdom Metazoa; phylum Chordata; class Mammalia; order Perissodactyla; family Rhinocerotidae; genus Diceros; species Diceros bicornis. Next base: position 7,702,951 of record NC_080760.1, read on the forward strand.
TAAAATCTCTCTATTCCTCCCCCCCCGCTACAGAGAGGTAAATGTGGACCATGGTGGAATCTTTATGCGAAGGAAAAGAAAGAATGATCCTGTGAATGTCAGAAAAAAGTGGGATTTAGATTGAAATTGACCAACAGCATCTTTGTGAATCTAATACTTGGCTTCCTTTATTAATCTGTTTTTCAGTACAATCTACTTTCAACTTCGCAAGAGAAATTGACCAAATCGCTTTGTTCAAATTTTTGCCCTATCAATGCCCAGGGTCATTTCCCTAATACATTTATAAAGATTTATGTATTACTTTTTAATAAAATTCTATTTTGAAATATTCGTAGATTCACATGCAGTTGTAATAAGTAATACAGAGAGATCCCTGTACATTTTATCCAGATACCCTGAATGCAATATCTTGCAAAATTATAGTGCAGTATCACAGCCAGGATATCAACATTGATACAATCAAGATACACAACATTTTCATTACCACAAGGATACCTTATATTGATATTTTATAGCCACATACCCACTTACCTCCCACACCTACCACTTTCTTAATCCACTAATCTGTTCTCTATTTCTATAATTGTGTCTCTTCAAGATGTCAAAAAGTATATAACCTTTTCACATTGGCTGTTTTCACTCAGCGTAGTTCCCTGGAGATTCATCCAGATTGCTGCATGTATCAATAGTTAAATTTCCTGTTTATTACTGAGTAGTGTTCCATAGTATTGATGTGCCACAGTTTGTTTAACCATTCACTCATTGAAAGACCTCTGGGTTGTTTCAAGTTTGCAGCTATTACAAATAAGGCTGCTATGAACATTCTTGTATGTTCTGTGTGAATCTAGGTCTTTGGCTATTCCGATAGGTGTGAGAGGTGTCTTGTGATTCTAACTCCTGTTTCTCTAATGGCTAGTGATGATGAACATCTTTTGGTGTGCTCATTTGACATATCTTTCCTCTTCAGTGAAATATCCTTTCCTGTCTTTTGCCTATCTTTTAATTGGATTGTTTGATTTTTCACTGTTCAGTTTTGAGAAGTCTTTATGAATTCTAGATATCAGTCCTTTGTTATAGATGTGGTTTGCAAATATTTTCTTTCATCTGTAACTTGTCTTTTCATCCTCTTAACAGGGTCTTTCACAAAGCAAAAGATTTTAAGTTTGATAAAGTCCAATTTATCAATTTTTCTTTGATGAATCATGCTGTTTTTGGTGTGAAATGTAAGAACTCTTTACCTAGTTCTAGATCACAAAGATTTTCTCCTGTGTTGTTCTAAAAGTTTTAGAGTTTTACAGTTTACATTTAAGTCTGTGGTACATTTTAAGTTAATTTTTGTGCCGGTGTAGGACATAAACTGGAGAATATATTTTTTGCTTATAGATGTCCAATTGCTCCAGCAGTGTTTGTTGAAAAGGCTACCTTTCCTCCATTGAATTGCTTATGTTACTTTGTCAAAGACCAGCTGGACATGTCCATGTGGGTCTATTTCTGGGTTCTCTGGTGCATTGATCAAAACCATCCATCCCTCCACCAATCCCACAGTCTTGATTACTGTAGCTGTATAGTGGGCTTTAAAATTGAGTAGATTGCTTTCTCTCCCCTTACTCTTCTTTTTTGAAACGGTTTTAGCTAATCTAGTTCCTTTGCCTTTCCACATAAATAATAAATAATTTTTGTCAATGTATTAATTTAATTATTAATAAAATAATTTTTATTATTTAATTCCACATAAATAATCTTGTCTATATCTAGAAAATACTTTGCTGGTATTTTGTGAGGAATTACGTTAAACCTGTATATCAGTTTGGAGAGAAGTGACATCCATGTTACGTTGAGTCTTCCAATCCATGAACTCACTATATCTTTCCATTTATTAAGATCTTCTTTGCTTTCTTTTATCAATATTATGTACTTTTCATCATACAAGTCCTGTACATATTTTCTTAGATTTATTCTAAGAAAATTTGTGAAATTTCTTAGAATTTCATTTTTGAATGATTACAAATGACATTATATTTTTAATTTTGGTGTTCATATGTGCTTTGCTAGTATATATAAATACTATTGGTTTTTTTATGTGTATCTTGTATTCTGTGACCTTGAGAAACCAAGTTCTTAGTTCTAGAAGTTTATTGTAAATTCCTGAGCATTTCTACATAGACAACCATTTCATCTGCAAATAGAGTCAGTTTCATTTCTTCCATTTCAATTTTATTTCCTTTTCTTGACTTTTTACACAGGATACAACTTCCAGCACTATGTTGAATAAGAGTAGTGAGAGTGGACATCTTGTCTTGCTCCCTATTTCAGGTGTAAAGCATTCAGATTTGCACCATCAAGTACAAGGTTAGCTGCAGGTCTTTTGCACATGCTTTTTATAAAGTTGGAATTCCCCTCTATTCTTATTTTATGAAAGTCTTTCTCATGAATGGGTGTTAACTTTTGTAAAATGGTTTTTACAATCAAGTAGTATGATATTGTGATTTTTCTATTAATAAGGTAGATTACATTGATTGATTTTTTAATATTGAACCATCTTTGCATCCCTGAAATAAAACTCACTTGGTGACAGTGTACAATTCTTTTAATACATTGCCAAATTCTATTTACTAATATTTTGTTTAAGAATTTTGTATCTCTATTCATACGAGATAACAGTCAGTAGTTTTCTTTTTTGTCCTTTTTCTGGTTTTAGTATCAAGGTAACACTAGTTCCATAAAATGAATTGGAAAGTGTTCCCTCCTCTTCTATTTTCTGGAAGGATTTTGTAAAATTGATAATAATTCTTCTTTAAATATTTGGTTGAATTATCCAGTGAAATCACTGTGCTTGAGATTTTTTTTCCTCAGGAATTTAATTGTGAATTCAACTTGCTTAACAGTTATGGGTTATTCAAATTATCTATTTCACATTGAGTGAGTTGGGGTAGTTGGTTGTTTTTTGAGGAATTGGTCCATTTTACCTAAGTTGCAAAGCCTATGTGTGTAGAGCTGTTCATAATATTCCCTTATTATCCTTGTGATGCCTGCATGGTCTCTAGTGATATCCTATTTCGTTCTGATGTTGGTAAATTGTATCCTTTTTCTTTCTTTCTTTTTTTTTTTTGTGGTCAGTCTTGCTTGGTTTGTCAATTACATTGAGAGAGACTTTACTGTTTCGCCTTGCTTCCCTACCTTTCTTTCATCTACCTTAAGACTTTTTCTCCTTGTCCATCACTCTTGTCTTCTTGCTCTCCCTTCTAGCCTTTACTCATGCCACCCACTGATCAGGCTGCAGCAAACTCTACCATGCAGTGACCCTCACGTCTCCATCTCTCCTCTCACCTCTCCTCCAGACTCCAGGGAAAACTGCCCTTTGCTGGATTACACGTCCTACAGATGTCTCAGATTTAGCATATTCACAATAACTCTTCATCTCCTCTTCTTTTCTAGCAATAATCTTCCACTCTTTACCTCAAAAGAGTTTCACCTTTTTTCAGTTTTTATTTGTCTATAATGACAACACATTCCTCCCACCACTCAGACAAAGCTTTAAAAAGGGGAACTGGAATTTGAATAGACTTTGAAGTATAGACAGAATTGGGACAGGCAGAAATGGGAGGAATAATATGAGGAAAGACATACAGGCATGCAATTATGATATATGCTAAATGTGCTGTGCAGGTTTGACTAAAGTGAAGCATGTTTGTTTACTCATTAAGTCAATACATGTATAAGTGTCTATTGTGTATCTGGCACTATTCTAAGCACTGTCTACAGAGTGGTGAAGAAGAATTGGTGTAGGTCCTTGCCATCACAGAACAAAGTCTAATGAGGAAGACAGATACTTGTCAAGTCAACATACTAACAAATGTGTAACCATGACTGTATTAACTAACTGCTCTAAATGAAAATAACAAATTGTGATGAAAGAGAAAGTTAGAATGGGCGAAGGAGGGTTAAGTTGGGTATCTGGGGGCATCACCAAGAAAGTCACATTAAGGACTAGGAGGAACCAGGGAGATCCAGAGTGGAGCTCTGTAGGGAAAGAGCCCCATCCACTTACACAACTGGAAGGTGGCCAGCACAGAGGTGCAACAGGGGGAACAGGACACTCCCTCAAGATAAGGGGGAGAAGGAGGCAGGCCAGAGGACACTGAGCCTGCAGAGAGGGGTGAGGTAAATTCAGCTCCAAGGAGGATGGGAAATCGCCGAAGGTTTCCATCAGGGAGGTAACATGCCCTGATTTCATTGTATATGGAAACAGCAGACAATAAAATCGACAATGCAGTTTGGGACATGTCGCAGAGAGCCTTCAGTGACAGTCTGGGGAGCTCTCACTCACTTCACAGGCAGTGGAGAGTTATCAAGATTTTATTTTTTAAATAAACAGTTGTTCTTAGATTTATTACACAATAAATACATATTGTAAAGCAAACAGAAGATACAAATAAGCAAGAAGAAGAAGAATATAAGCATAACCCATCCCCACACCATTCAGGTAATGTCCATTTTAATGTATTTTAGAGTTGTCTTTTCCAGATAGCTTTTACTTAACAATATGTGTTAATATTCTCTCATATACTTAGTAGTATACATAAATATATATATATTTTTTTCAAAAATTGTGTTTTATAGTCTTACTGAATAGAGTATTTTGTAAACTACTTTTATTTTCATCATGTACTGGGAACATCTGTTTCAAGAAAAACACAACATCATTTTTAACGAATGGATAGTGTCCCATTGTATGTGTTTCACTGTTGATCCAACTAAACCCTAACCTTGACTCTTAGGATTCTTCAAATTTTCTGTACCATAATTAACTTACAACACAGTTAACATCATCACAGCTAAATCTGTGTGCATATCAATAATTATTTTCTTAGAACATACCCTATAAGTGTAAAGTGCCAGGTAAAAGGTACGAGTATGTTAAGGCCTTTGATGCATCTAATTGCATTATCCTTCAGAAAAGTTGTACCAATTTCTAATACTCCGAGAGGTGGAGAAATGAGCTTCCTTCTCACAAATACAAGGCATTATCACTTCTTTTTATTTTTGTCATTTGATAGAGGGAAATGGTATCTCATTGCTATACACTTTTTTGCATTTCTTTGATTAGTAATGAGACAACATTTTTTCAATTGTTTACTCGTTTTTGTTTTTTTCTCTTTTATGAATTTCTTGGCCATTTCTTTTACTAATTTTTCTAATGGTAGATTTATTTTTCCCCTCATATATAGATATACATATATATTTTGATTATATATGTTTAATATTTATACCTGTCTATATCTGAGAACTTTTTCTATATTTACAAATAAAATCTTTTTATGACATATAATACAAATACATTTTCACAGTTTGTAATTTGCCTTTTCAACTTTATAACATTATTTTACCATACAAAAGTAATCCTTTTTTTAAAAATTAAAATGCAGGGGTTTATTTCCTTTATGATTTCTGCCTTATAGAGTAATGCTTAAAAAGCCCTTTGCTTCCCTAGGACCAGAACTTGACATTGTGTTTATTTCTAGTACTTTACTCTCTACATGAGTCTTGAATCCATCTGCCCTGTGGTATGAAATATGGATCTGTCTTTTTCCTATACATTTCCCCACAGATTTGAAAGGCGAACTATCATCATACAAAGCTTGCACATGCACCTAAGTCTCTTCTGCTCTCTCTATGCTGTTTCACTGATACATCTGCCTATTTCTCAGCCAGTGATAAACTGTCTTAACTTAGCACTTGGTTCATTTCAATATCTAGTATGATAAGTCATCCTTTTTCCTCTTGTTTCTCGGAAGTTTATTAAAAGTTTTGTGTAGGTGAATGCCATGACTGGAACTAAGCCCAGGAATATAAAGAGCACACTATATAGGACAGACTAACAAAGGGGAAGAGATTACAAAGGGGGAACCCAGCACTTAACAACCACCTTGATAGAAGAAGTCTCAAATACAAATCTGATTTTGAGCTTAAATCATCAACAGAAGACAGGAAAAAATCTTAGTGATATCAAATTACAATCTAAGGGTCTTCATACATAAACTCTGAGGAATGTGATCAAAAACTCAGTGCTGTCAACTGACCTGGAGAAATTAGCAAACTACTAACCCTAAAGGTATGGTGAACTGTCAGCCATGGGCAGAGGGATGGAGGTAACTCGTCAGCCAATCCAGGGCAAGACATGTACTTTGTTGTTACTCTAGGACTCCAGGACAGAAATTATTTGAGTTTTGAAAAACTTATACAGAGTATATGGCAGTATAGGGAATTCTGGGAGCCCGTCCCTCCCCATAAACACCAAAAAACCTGACCAAAAATTTCAAATCAATCTTAGTGAACTCTGGGAGACAGTCAATGGTTTACAACCAAACAAAAGCATAGCCAGGAGAACGGTGACTAAGTCTGGGTAGGCGAACATCACTGCAACCTGCCTTATCTCAGTCCCATTCACTGCCTGGAATGGTGGCAAACTTGACAGGGACAGTTCACATTCCTGGAGTGGGTACATGGTTCCCGAGGAAGCAGACTGGACCTTGTTCTCAAGGAGTTATGTCTGTCTGTTGTGACCTGACTGGGATTTCCCCAAGGACTGAAGCAAGGACTCCCTTTGTTTTGCCTAACTCAGAGTGCTCAGGGCTGAGTGGGTAAGCTGGAGAGCTTACCCAAAACACCGAAAGACAAGTGAACAAGCCTCTGCTGCCTGGAGTGAAGAGGAACAGTGGGGCAAACAATAGGCACACTGAGACCCTGGGAGGAAAAGCTCGGGAGTGATATTTGGGGGGAATAACGGCTTTGAAAAGTTCCTGCTATAGCAGTTTGGTGGTTCTCAACAAAGTAAACATGGAATTACCATAGAATTACCATATTACCATATTACACCGCTGTGGCGGCGTCCCATATAAAGTAGAGGAAGATGGGCACGGATGTTAGCCCAGGGCCAGTCTTCCTAAGCAAAAAAAAAGAGGAGGATTGGCATCGGATGTTAGCTCAGGGCTGATCTTCCTCACAAAAAAAAAAAAAAGAGAGAGAGAGAGAAGAACATGGGTATGTATGGATTTGCTTTACAGATGGATAACTTATTTCTGAAAAGATATTTAAAAACTTATAAAACTGACTGCATTAGAGGAAAGAAATGTGTGTCAAGAGAAGAGTGGAAGAATGATATTTTATTGCTTAACCTTTTGCACACTTTGAATTTGAAACTCTATGAATGTATTACCTATTAAAACACGTTAAATAAATATATATTTTATGGAATACCCATAGGAATAATGCCAGTATTTAACCAATGCTATTAAAGATTCCACAGTGATAGACTTAATTAGTGAAATAACATAAAAATTAAGACATTATTGAACTAGAACAGCATTAAGTGGACCTCATTCAAAACAACTGCTGGATGTAAAACTTTGCAGAGGAATTTAACACACTTATGGTATCATTAAATATGGGACTTTTGCCTTTTACTCATCCACAATACAGATAGTGAGGTTCTATGTCAGCTAAAATAGACTCCCAGTTAGTCCCCACTGAGGCTAGGTCTGTAAATGAACACAGTGAAGCCAATCGCATGGCACACTGTGAGCACCAGCACTAGGGGTGGGGTTCACGGATCCCAGTGCCACAGACGGGCCACCTGCCAGGTGTGGGCTGACAGGCTCCTCTTCCTCCCTTGTGCACTTCAAGGTCCCTCCCTGGTAGCCGTTCTGTGTTCCAGAAGGACCATCAACAGGAATTGAGTGGATCTGAACCACAACCTGAGTTTCTAAGAGCTACTGAGAACATATTTTCTTCCAGCCATTTGCTGAGTATTTTATATGGTTTGCGTCATCTAATGTACCTAATGACACCAATTTAAGGTACATATCAATTTCCCTATTTTACACACTCACATATTAAAGATCGAGATCAAGGAACCTTCTCATGTTTTCCATAGAAAGAAATAGTGCAGCCAGGAGTAGGGCTCAGAGGTGGAAGAAGAAAAGACCTGATGGAAGTTAAACATCACTAACCAACAGCTTTCTTGGATTCTTCATACGGAAGACTGCATACCTTGATTTTAGCGCTTAGTGAGGGCCTGAAGGCCACGCACAGTGCACTCTAGAATTCACAGCATGTGATTCCCAATTTTCTACAAATTACGAAAGACCTAGCGTTTGAAAATTTTATCAGCTTATATTCTGCATCAGTTGATAAATTTGTAATTCTTTACTAATGCATCCACTAACAGTAAAATAAGCCACTCGATTTGCAGGAGACCATGGTAAGGGTATGACAGAGCAGTCTGGCTGCCAGGGATCTCAGAGCGACCCACGCACCTACAAACAAGCGCTCGGGGGCATCACTTCCCTCCGTTCCTCTATCTGAGCCCTCTTTCTAATTTTATGTTTAATGGTCCTGTGTATTTTTACTGAAAGCCACCTCAAATATTTTTCTAAAGTAGTTAGAATAATAACCAAAGGCTGAAAAGAAATGCCAGTTAACAGAACCAAGACAGAGGAGGACACAGGATGCCTGCTATGTGCCACACTGCTGGCAGGAGGGGTGGATTGGTGAGTAGGGGGGAGAAAGCAACACAGTGTGTGTGCTAAGTGCCACATTGGGCATGCATATCAAGAGGACACTCTAACTCAGTTAATTATGTCCAGGCCAGTACCAGAGGAAATGACCCTTCCCTGTCCCCCCAGGTGGTTCGACATCCCTCTCCAGCGCTCCCAGAATACCTGCATAAACACTACTGTACAACAGCATCTTTGTATGCAAATTCCAGTCCTGTGTCTGTTTTTAAGGCACTTGAAGGTATTTAGAATTATGTCTTTTGTATCCTCAATACCTAAAAAAAATGTGTGGCACATCATAAACATTCAGTAAATGTTAAATGATTTAGTGAATAAGTGAATGAATGAATAAAAGAATCTCTAAAAGTTTGAAGCTGGACATTCAAGAAGAAGTAGAATGTGGCCAAGAAGAATGTGGTAAAGAAGACTATCCAGGCAGAAAGATCAGCAAGGTCCGGGAAAAGCACTGAGAATAGAGAACACCAGCTTTTCAGGAAATGCCTGGGGTTGACACAGGGAAAGGGAACACATGGGAAGTGTCAGGAGGAGGCTGAACTGATCAACAGGGGACCTTGTCAAGAAGCGCTTCGTACACCACGGTTTCTCCGGAAAAGAACACTGAGGTTCTCACGTGGGCAACTGATATCCTGTTAACACGCAAATGCTAAATGTCACTCAAGGCACCCGCATCTAATTCTTTTAAATCAAGAAAAATTTAATCAATAACAGACAAAAGCCAAAAATAATATGTTATATTTAATTATTTAGAGATGATTGTTTAAACAATGATATTACTGCTATGGATTTACAGCTATGGATTTAACACTCCACGAAGATACTGTCTTATTCATTCCAAAATTTGACCAACCTCAACTTTCAAGTTGTCTGAAGGCATGGAGGTATACTTGAGACAGGCTGCCCAAAAACTTAAAATAAAATATACCCTGATAAGATTCTGAGAACAACTTCCTGCTTTATCGAGCACCACTTGAGAAATGCATTGTCTCCTCTGAGGAAAGTGTCCACCTTGTGGACCATCGGTGACATGATCTAGTGGTGACAGGTCTGAGAAGCAATGAAGACCATCTCCTTTGAATGCCATTGTCAGAGAAGAAAAGGATGCTTTGTATCACATATGCCTATAAAATAATATGACTTTGTTACAAATATAGCAGGATCCAAAAATCATCATCTCCAACATTTTACATTTTCAAAGTAACCGGTTAAAAATTTGAAATGAATACATTTCATCCTGTCTGAGCCACAAGAAAGATAGGAACTATTTTCTTAGGTGATAACATAATTCTGTTATACACTGAGGGCATTCTGAAGACACAGTGTCAGCTCAGCGCAGTCAGAGAGATAATTGACCACAGCAAATCTAGAATAATCTTTGGCAGGCATTTGCCAACATTCAAATGGACAGTACTCAATAGCTTCCTTCATCAAGTCAGTTCTGGGAGTGGCGGGCTGAGAACTGTCTGCAGTCGGCTGCTCGGGGAAGGAAACAGGCGGCATGGCTGCTCCAAGTCACATGTTCCACAGGGGCCATCTGGGGATTAGTTTAATGGTTGGGATTGCCAACTGGTAATCCCTATCCAGAAAATTTTCTAGGTAAATCCTCACTTCCACAGTCCTTCCCATGGTGCCCTGGGGTCCTGGCTGACTACTTATTTAGGAATTTGAAAAGATTTCTTTTTTTAATTCTTGAAAACTTAGGTTCACACAAAAACTCGTACATGAATGTTTATAGAAGCTTTATTTGTAATAGCCTAAAACAGGAGCCAAGTCAGATGTCCTTCAACAGATGAATGGTTAAACAAGTGGTGATACATCCACATCATGGAACACTACTCAGCAACAGAGGAGTGAACGATTAATGCACACAACAACTTGAATGGATCTCAAGGGAATTATGCTGAGTGAAACACACAATCTCATACATATTGTATGACTTCATTTATATAACTGTCTCAAAACGATAAAATTATAGAGATGGAAAAGAGATTAGTGGTTGCCCGGGATTAGGATAGTAGGGGGAGGGGAAAGTGACCCTAAAGGGAAGCACAGGGATCCTTGTGGTGGAATTATTGTGTCTTGAAAGTTATGGTGGTCACACTAATCAACACAAGTGACACAATTACATAAAGATAAATTCACACACACACAAATGAATGTAAAACTGGTAAAATCTGAATCAAGTCAATGGAGTATATCAATTCAATACTTAGGTTGTGCTGTAGTACTCTTGTACTATAGTTTTACAAGATGTTACCACTGGGGAAGCTGGGTAAAAGGTACAGGGGATCAGTCTGTATTGAATCTTACAACTACATGTGAATCTAAAATTATCTTAAAATAAAAAGTTTAAAAACAAATTCTTTGGGGAGAAATTTTTGACCCAGAATTCATATCCACTTTGTGGACCACCTTCCTATGGAGGGAGCTGATCTCTCTTTTGTGGTGAGATAGTCTATTAATTTTTAATCAGTCAAGATCATCCGAGTGCAGGTCAGAAGACCCAGGCCAGTTCACTCCACTGAGTGCTGGTGTAGTGTCCTGAGCAGAGCTTCCTTGCTCCAAGTCCTTGCTTTGTCATTTGAACACTGTGACTGGTCATCCCTTTCATGCCCAACTTACTGTGCTGTTAAGCAAGGATATAGTGGTCAGCCCTCATGTGTGTATATTTGTATTTGTGTATGTATATCTATATTTATATGATATAGAAACTTGCCACCTTATTGAAATCATTAAGATACTTTTTGTTTTCAAATAAATTTACTCTTATTAATAGCAGAGTTATATTAAAGTTATATATATGTGTGTGTATATACATATCTTCATTTTCCCAATAGTTTTGGGCCGCTGTAGTGTATTGTGTATAACAGTGCTCATTGGTTGGTCAATTGAAGTTGGTTAACTCGAAGATCCAATGACGACATCTACGTCAAGTCAGAATCAATACTCAACAGAGTGAGTCTGCACACCTCTGTGATTCTTTCCAATCCAACCAGTCTTTACATCTTTAAACATATTTCATAACAAAATTTGTATCTCCAGCCCAAACCTCCCTCCTGATGTCCAGATTCATAAATCCAATTACCCACTCCACATTTCACCTGGATGTCTAACAGAGATCTCAAACTCAGCCTGTTGGAAAGAGAGCCCCTGCTCCTCCCCAAGCCTGCTCCAGCGCCAGCTTCCTCATCTTAATCACGACAACTCCATCCTAGCTGCTCAAGCCCAAAACCTCAGTCACTTGATTTCTCTTTTTCTCATATTCCATGTCTATTCCATCAACAAATTCTACTGACTACATCCTCAGAAAATATTCATAATTCAACTACTTTTCACCATCTCTAATAACAGCCACTAGTGCACAACACCAGTGTATCTCCTAGACCATCACAGTGGATGCTCTGCATCTGGCTAAGTAACAGCCCCACGTGTCCAGGCCCCCTTGAAGCTGCATGCTTTGGTAATGCTCTCCCACACACATGCTGAGCTGTGACCAAAGCCAGTGTGCAGACTTGAAAAGCAAGCCAAAACTTGGAAAGCATTTCTCCTTGAGGTTCACCCTCGTGGTGCCTGGAACCCCTGAGCCCCTGTAAACAGCTGCCTGGGCTATCCTGCTGGGTGATGAGGGACTCACGGTCAGCCCCCTTGTTCCCCAGCCAGCAGCCAGCCACACTCGGGAGCAGAGCTGCCTGGCTGGCCAGGCCTCCCTGAGAGGTGTTACTGGAGCCCAGATGCACAGGGATCCAGTCCGGAGCAGCAGGACTGCCCCGCTCAGGCCAGCTCCCATTACCGACCCTAGAATCATGAAATGACAGGTGCTGCTGTAAGTCACTAAGTGTGGACGAGTTTGTTATACACCCTCCTAATGGCCTTCCCCTTCCGCACTTGCTACCCACAGCCCACTTTCAACAGCTGACAGGGTGATCGCCGTAGGGAGAGTGGGGTCAGAGTGCAGAGGGGACCACCGTAAACCTTTGCTTCCACTCTCAGTGACATGAGCGGCCACTGTGGCTATGCATCAGAGAAATGATACGGTTCACTAGAGTCTTAAAACAAGGGATCTGTCTGTTCTGCTGAATAGATTGGGCCTCCCCAGGCATCTGCTCACCACAGGTCCTTTGCACAAGTTGTTTCCTTTTTCTAGAACACTCTGCCCTCAGATATATGCACCCTGCACCTCTTTCCACTCATTCCTCCAATGTCATTTCCACAGAGAGGTCACTCTGGCTACCCTATTTGAATTGTAGTCACCCCTGCATCTCCCCATCCCCTCACCTTGCTTTGTGCTTTATTTCCTAAGCTCTGGTCATTTTTAACATAATATGAAAATTACTTATTGATTATGCTGATTGCATATCTCCCCCACAAGAATATGAGCTCCATACAGGCAGAAACCAGCCTACTCAACACATAAATCTCAAACTTGAGCTCCATGGTAGCAACAAGTGAGAAGGCCCTGAGAGAGCACTGAAGCTCTTTGTGTGTGAAAATCTATTAGCCAGCAAGAAAAGTTTGCTTTTAAGTCTTGAACCACAACTGGTTGGTTGGGGCTCTCACAGGCTGTAATGGTGCTGGTTATGTAAGCTTGGTGACTAGCACTCAATTAGGCAGGTGGAGGAGAAGGGGTGCCTTCGCCCACAGAGGCTCTCCAGGTGAGTCATGGCTGTTTCTCAGTCCCACTCCCCTTGACTGTACCACCTGTACACTCACCATCGAGACAGAATGCAGGGCGGACAATGCGGATGGAATAGCCTCAGGGAACCAAGCCGGACACAGGCCATGAGGGAGGCTCGGTGGGGTGGGAGCGGGCTGCTCACTGACAGCCCAGAACCTGCAGGGAGCTCTGAAGGTCGAGGCGGCGCCTCTTCCCTGCTCTGCAGAACAGCAGCCCAGGGCTCTTCCAAACATTTGAGACAGACTGGCAGCTCTTGGCCTTTGCCTCATATTTTGTTGCTGAAAAATAGAAGGAAAATTCTGCAGGATCTAAGCTGACTCTAAACAGGATGCGTGGGGGTGAGTACTGCACAGCAGTGTGTGGAAGGATGGAGTCATGAGAGGGTCATGCACTCACCATAATGAGATGGATGTTGTTTGGAGGGGAGTCTCTTCCTGCTTACATCCCACTTCCGTCAGCCTTTGCTGTCTGTGACCAACACATTCAAATTAACACAAAAACACACGGCAAAGAACTAGGTGTATAAGACGATCCACTAATACAAGCACAAATGTTTTGCGATTACGAGGATCTTTTTGTTTACTCCAAATGTGATCATTTCACCATCCTTCCTCGCATATTCAAATTTACGTGTCCTCACTTCAGTGTATAAGAAATAGTTCTTCTGAAGCAAGCTTAAATAGTCAGTGTGGGAGAGAAGTTGTGGGAAAGGAAGATTAAAGGGGATCCTTTCTGTAGATAGGACTCCTGGAGCCCTGAGGGAAGGAGCCCCCGCCACAGCCCCTCCTTGGGGATCAACCCCTGATTCAGTGCTCAGAGTGCCCTGAGGGAAGTGGGAGGGCATGTGCTTTTGGGGGCCAGTCTAGGAGACCTCCGTACCTCAGTTCCCTTGCCTGAGAGCTGAGAGTAACCATAGCACCCCCATGGTGGTGCCATGGGAGAGTTAAAGGAGGTTGCTCAGGTGAAGATCTGGAAACATGAAGCACTTGGTCATCTTAGCTGCTCTCATTATCATCAGCCATGGAAAGATAATAGCAGGACCCCTAGACCCTTTCCTTGGTCCCCTGTACACTCCTCACAGGCTCAGAAATCAGGAAAGGCAGAGCACACATGGGACAGGCTCATACACCACTAGCGTGGCAACAAAAGCATGTGCCAGGACAGTCCGCCTCTCTGTGGAGTCCAACGGTGAACATTTGCCAACAGTGTCCCAGGAATCCTCCTCCATAGGCAACCTCAGGGGATGTGTCATCAGCTTCACCAGATTTATCAGGATGCATTGACAGAGGCTCTTCATGATTTGTTTCCATGTCCAGGAGCACAGAGAGTCCATGTAGGCTCCAAGGGGAGACACTTACACCTGTTTTCAGACACTGTCTCAAATCCAAGTTGCCATGTTGCCGTGGACAGCACGCCCAACCTCCCAGCGCCTGCGTTCTCCTTGTGGTTAAAGAGCACACCACAACAAAGGACAGATGCAAACACAGGTCTACGCCGTCCTGAAGAAGCGAGTCAGATACCCAGGGCATGCCCTCTCTTCCCTCTACTTCAAGAGCAATGTTTTGGGAACCTCTCTGTTGGCCGCAAGTTTACATAACTTCTCATCTGCCAATTCTAATGGAGAAAAATGCTTGAGGTTTTACAGAGCAGTTATGTTCACATAAAAACAACATCAAATTCTGCATTGTAATATGTGAAATAAACCCAAGTTTCATCACCAATGATAATAGAAGGAAATACCATTTGAAAGAAGGCTGTTCTATACTGATTCTTGTAAACAGTCTAGTAATTGTTGGAGGGACCAAGTACAGATAATCTCCAAGGAAGATTAAGTAACATCATTTTCCTGGTTGACTTCCTCACTAATTACCAGTTATTGAACTTGGAGTCTAATTCCTAGATTTCACACACTCTTGTTTCCCCAGTCCTACAAATCTCATTCATTTATGCACTCACCAATGGTTAGGATGACTAAGTGACAGGCACTCGTTTATGCATTTGGGATGCAGGAGTGAGCACAACAGGTTGAAACAACTCTGAGTTTGCAGTCGGCTGGTAAAGAGATGGAGCACTGCTACAAGAGCAAGTCCTATGACGAGGGGACACAGTTTCCCTCACAGCCCATGGGAGGCTCTTCCTCAAAACTCAGGGCCCGTGGTTCTTGGAATGGGTGATGCATCAGACCTGACGCAGTGGCAAAAGTTAGCAGGGCAAAAGTGGGCAGAGTGTTTCAGCAGAGGGAATAACAAATGTAAAACCTCAGAGTAAATGAGAGCATGATGTGTTTACTTAAATGCGTGGAGTTTGAAGCTATGGTGGTGAGGGAGAAGAATGAAGAGTTAAACAAAGGCTTTAGCAAAGGCATGCCAAGAATTCTGGACTTTATCTTCTTGGAAGTCATGGGGAACCATTGATATATGTGTGGGAAAACTACAGAGTAGGGGATCAAGGATGCCAATGGAGGAGGATGTCATACAGGAGAGGGTTCAGCACTGCCCAAGGCCACAGAGAGGTCCAATAAGAGAAGGAGAGTAGTGGTGAAAGCAAACAACTCCAGCTGCTATCACGAACCCCAAAAATCTCAGTAACTTGATACAGCAAAAGTTAGTTTCTCACTCATACAAAGCCCACTGTAGATGTTCTCAGTGAGTAGCATCTCCCACATGGTCATTCAGGAACCCGTGTGTCTTCCATGCTGCAGTTCTGCCGTCCTCAGGTTCTCTCCTTTCAGCTAGATGACGGGAAAAGGATTGCAAGAGGGAGGTGTTTACAAGCCAGGCTTGGAAGTGGGACACATCACTTCTGCACATATTCCATTAGCCAGAACTCAGTCACATGGCCACAGGGAGGTGAGAAAATATAGCCTAGCTGTGTGCTTATGATGAAAAAGGACACAGATTTCAGTTAGCCTTTATAAGTCTCTGCTACAAAGACTGAAAAAAAAGATCCTTTAGATTTAGCACCAAAAGATGGTTATTGACTATATCAATTAGCTATTGCTGCCTAACAAACCATCCCAAAACTTCATGGTTTAAAAAAGCAATGATTCATTATTTCTCATGGCTACTATGGATTGGCTAGGAACTCTGCTGACATGGGCAGGGCTGAGTTGATTTAATCTGGGCTCACTCATGATTCTGTTATTAGTGCAGGTCAGCTGAGGGTCAACTGGGCAAGGATGGCTCAGCTTGGCTCCACATAGCCTCTCATTCCAAAGAGTCAGCCGGGACTTTTTCTCATAGCAGTGGCAGGGTTCCAAGATAAAGAGAGGATGCATGTAAGACCCCTTGAGGGCTAGACTTGGACCTGGCACATTCTACCACATTCTATTGGCCATAGCAAATCACTAGACAGACCAGACTCAATGAGTGGGGAAATAGATCAGCCTCTTAATGGAAAAACAACAAAATCACATTGCAGATGGTGTAGACATCTTTGCAGGCAGGGATGGATAATGGAGTCATTTTTCATGATCTATCTCCCAGAATGATTGTGGCAAGAGCATTGCATGTGAGATGAGATGTGGACTCTGAGTAGAAGCCCTGGACTAAGGAGTGACCCTGATCATTAAATGGGGTAACTATATAGGGAGGAAGGAGGAGAGGGTAAAAAAAAAACAGGACTTGAAAGAGAAAAGAGCAAAGTGAGAGCAGTAGGAAATGGTACACTGGAAAATTTTACAATAGTTTAGAAGCAAAAGTTGAATATTAAAAACAAGCAAAAACAGAAGTACTGCAGTGGCCACCCCACCAAACTCCAGAAGTTCAAACACTAATAATTTAAACTATTATTGGCCTGATAAAGGAGGGATAGAAAGAATAGCATAGAAATATATACGCATACATATACCCAATAGGCAAGGATGCTTTAGGCCTGCTGGCAGTCCAATATTTCTGGGCAATCCCGAATAAGTAACCAGATTAACAGAACTTCTGGACTAGACAGGGACATTCTCATTTCAACAAAGATGTATTAAGCATTTCTACACAAGTAGCAGAAGTTGCCATTGTTAGTTGAGCAGGTCTTGCATGCCAGCAGCTGTGCTCAGTGCTGGAGCACACGTTCCTGCCCTGCAGAGCCCACAGACCACAGGACTCACTTTGCTGCCAAGAGGAAGGTGCTAAGGACAAAACTGTGAATAGGGAAAGGTATGGACAGAGTACCTTTGAGCACAAGGCTTCCTCACAACCCACCCCCGCTGACCTAAACCTCCATCAGGGCTATCTACAATGTGCCCGTCTGGATGGCTCAGGCTCACCAGGCGAAGGCTCAGTCTTGCTGATTTTGTCCACTCCTCTCTTCCTCAAGTTGTCAACAAGGCAGAGCCAGGGATGTTTGCAGCGTCCATGTCCCTGTGGACGCTGAGGTGGCTGTGCCAGTTCTCCTGCCAGCTGCAGCCCTCCTATCATGGGAAGGGAGGGTGCCTCTGGCCCCCACGTTCTTCAGGTTCCCTGCACAAATCTGAATGTCTCTAACTACCTTGAGGAAGGCCCCAAGCTCTTAGAAAGAACCATCATGTGTGACCCTCTAACATCCCTCTGTTCTTCCCATAAACCCTCGATGCCAATAAGAGTGGGGCTTCAGCTTTCTCACCTCTTGATCAAATCCCTCTTTTTCCTTGGAACAGCAACACCATGATCTTCTTTATACTGTGGACAGTATGCTATGCTCTGAACTGTCCATCCTTGATATACTTAGAAAGTATGTCCTCTCTCTCTCTCATGCTGTCTGCAAAGCTTTGCTTTCAAGCATATTAAGTTGTCAAACAAAAATTGGATTGGACTGTCTAAAATGAGAAATGTCTTTGTCGTTCAGTAGGTGTCTGCTCTTTCCCTACAGAACCAAAAGCCAGCGCCTTCTACGGTTGTAAAGCCTGTAGCACAAAAAGATGAGTACGACGTGACCATACATCTGGAAGATTTGTCCCCATTACAATGCTCCTACTCCTGTTACCACTACCAGTAGTAATAATAATACTGCTTCTAACAACAGTAACAATAACAAATATGTCTAAATGGTAAAGCCTCTTTAGTGGGGAGGGTCAGGAGATGGAAAGCATATTGTTTGAATGTACCATCCCTCCAGGACAGTCTTGGGCTTTCTCAGTTATTTTTGCTATAAAATATTCCCCAATTTCTCAAACTAAAAAATGTCCCTTACCATTCATTCATTCATTCATTCAGCATGTATTTACTGAATGCCTACTACTCATCAGGCAATGTGCTAGGAACATTGTGATACATAGTGGCAAATAAGGCAGACATGAAATGCATTATCTAGAAGAGCAGACAAAGAGATACACAAATCAGTCTGTCAGCATTTTCTCCATAGCTCTACTATGGCACTCCATGTATATTCCTATAATAACTAACCGCGTCACGTCATGCTCTGGTAGTGCACCCTGAAACTCAATGTCAGTCAAGCCCTAACCTTCTCATACAAACACCTCTGGATGTTTCCAATCATCCCATGCAATTTTCAAGTGGGTTAGATGACCAACACGGCCAGATGACCCAGGAGATATCCAGTCCATAAGGTCAGAGCCCTGGTCACTGCCTTCACATCACAGCTAAGGAGGGAACAACTCTACAACCTGCAGAGGCCAGGAGCAGCCAGTCAGTCTTCTGAAACAGAGAGTTAATCAACACATGACTTACCACATGTTTGCCTTAAAAGTCATCCTCCTTTAAGGATCTCATAGTTAAACAGCCAATAGAGTCCACACACAAAACATATCATGAAGTTGGAAATGTCATTGACCCTTCTCCCCTCCAACGCTGCCAGGAAAATAAGATTAGGGCAAGAATGTTGTCCAGTGTTTAGATGGAAGCTTGGCCACAAATTTTAGAATTTTAATCCACACTACTCATCTAGCATTCTTGGAAAGAGAGAGGACTTCAGAGCTACTTCTTCCTGCAGGTCCATTCCTCAGAAGAAGAGGAAAACCAACAGTGGTTACTCTTCCATTCACATGGTTGAATACTAGCTGACTTACAGATGAGAGAGCTGCAGACTCTCTCATTCTCAAAGTCTTCCCTGGACCAAACATTTGAGTAAAGTGTTATTATAAGATTATGTTATGAAATTTCAAGAAACAATCAAATAGAAAAAAAAATAATTTTCTAGAAAACATCTAGGTTTCATTTTGTTTTGGTTTTTAATTTTTTTTTTCCCTTTCCGTGGAAACAAAGATTGCTATCTTACAAATCAAATCAAATGGTAGCAAAAAGATACTAACAGAGGAAGGAGTTGTTGTCTGTTCAGAGAGGGAATTATAAGACCTCTCTAAAGAGAGCAGATAGGGAAGAAGAAAAATGCCAACCTTTGAAAATGAATATGTGTTATAATTAAGCAGAGGTCTTGGGGTTCTTAATTATAAGCAGGAAGATGGTTTTAAAGCACCATTTGAATAGGTGTTGTTTAAAGAAGATTCAAGAAAAGGAGAAGGCACAGTAGAAGACTTTCAGCCTTTAGCTAGATGGTCACGCTCTGCTCTCTACAGTGGGGGCTTGGAGACACAGGGGGTAGCTGGGCGCTGATAAATTGCTTTTATTTCTCTCAAAAAGAGCAAAACACTTTATAGAAATGTCATTAATTTTCAAAACTCCCCATGGGAGGGGCCGAGGAAGCAGAGGCAGCACTGTTGATCACTATGTACCAAGATTCACCTGGCTGGGGGCACCATGCAGGCAGCTCACTTTCTTTAGTTTCTGAGACTACGTATCAATCCAAGTACATGCCAAATGTTTTAAAAAATTTACAAAGAGTCTTGCATGAAGTAAATCAGATCTGGCTTGTTCTGGGGAGTTTCTTTTTTCAGTGCTTTTTGTTTTGTTTCAATAAGGTTGAACAAATATAGGCTTTAAAGTATAAATCTTTTATCTTGGGAAGAATTGTAGCCAAGTCAATTTACATCTCTGCTATTTCCAGGTCCAAAAATTGAAAATACACCAGATGATTTCTTGAAGACAAAATTGGCAAAATGAATTTTCAATTTACATCTTTTAATCTAAAGATTATGATTATGTTTCATGTTGGGGGGGCTGTGTTTTTTCATCTAGGTAAAGTTGGAAAAACTGATGTGGATTAAATGGGTCTGAGTGTAATTAAATTTATGAATACAGAGAAAAATATGAAGTTTTATTAACTGTGGAAGGAATGTGGGTCCTTAGCTGCACAGCCAGTTCACAAAGACAAAGGAGCTCAGCTTACAGGGGTTAAATAAACACAGTATTTTATATTATCATTCAAATGAATCCATTTGCAACAAGATTCAGTCTGAAATGCGCTTCCCAAATTGCGTATCTCCAGGGATATTCAGGAGCTCTACACTGAGGCGCGGCCGCCGGGCAGCAAGAGCCACGCGAAGCGATGAGCCTAGCTCAGCTCTGCTCCCGGACTGTGATGAGTGCCTTGTAGATCTTGCCGGGTTAGTTTTTCACATCACTGTGTATTGCATATTCTGCTTTCCTAAACGTTCTTGAGCTGAGTTTTAGCAACCAGTGTATCAAGCAGGATGTGTGAAAGAATATGTTTAGGCAAAAAAGAAAATACATGTGAAGTCAACGGTGAGAACAAGGCATGGGGGGGACCCAGTCGGTGGATTTGCACATGGAAAGGGCTCTAGGATTGGGATTGGCTGATGACACTGCTTTTGATGGATTAATTTTTAGAGATCTAAGCAAATGGATTTGGGGCCAGTGTTCAGTCTGAGACCAGGGTAATCTGCTTCAGAAGCAGGACAAGAGGCCAGGGGAGAGGCTGCTGTTGCTGGTCCCAGCCTGCTCTGTCTGACCCCCCAGGAGCCAAGAAGACCAACACAGAGTAAACTTCCCGCTTCCAGTACCGTCTGGCCTCCCAGAAGCTTGTTAATTGGTGCCAATTATTGGTTTGCCAGCACCTCCCACAGACTAATATTCCAAGAGTTAGAAACCCAGCTGAGCAGAAACCAGCACAGAGCAGAGTTGGGAGTCATGTTTCAAACCTGCAGGGAAAACAGAGAGGAGGGAAGAAGAGGAGACCCATTCATCGTCCAAGACTCGGGAGCCCGAATCAGCTCCCGAAACACAGAAGCTGCCGCTTGTCGGTACAGGTTCGCCTGCACCCATCTGCAAGTGCTGTCCCTGTCAAAGAGATGCCCCCTCTAGTACAAGCATCTCCTAGTTTTTCCTTAGCAAAATGGAACGTTGCTCAGACTTCCTTTGGTTAAAAAGTGCTTTTCAAGAATGTGTTTCTGAAACTAAAAAAATGACATGAGACTGTACAGTGTTTTTCTTACAGGGACCAAAACGACTTGACTCACCGTGTCTACTCACAGTGAAGGGCAGACAGCGCTATTTCCTTTGCCTCACTAGCCTGTTTGGATTCTTGAGACATCCCCGGAAACTGGAACGAGGTCACGTGTGAGGCTGAGGCTGCAGGGCACATCTGTGTGCCTGCAATCACACCATCTTAAGCAAACAGCTGGGGCCCCTCTCCTGGTCCTCAAACCCCAGACGATCTAACTCCCCCCAGGTCCCACCAGGACCCCCGGTTTCCCCAACTGACCCCTAGATAGCCCCTTCACCCCAGGCTAGCACCCAGACCCCATTCAGATGCAGGCCTCCCTGAGCTCCTCCCAGAACTGCAGCTCCCACCCAGACTCAGGCCTCCTTGGGCACCCCAACCCTCACTTCTCTCTGTACTCTACTCCCCCAACCAGGTCTCTGGCTCCCTGACCGCCACCCCTGGCTCTCCACGCCTGACCCTGGGCCTCCCAACTCCCAGCTCCCTCCACACTTGGCTCCCCTACCAGGGGGGCTCCCTTCCCCCACCCAGGCCTCCCACCAGGATCCTGGCTCCTCACACCCCAGGACCCTTGTTGCCCCCACCACTGCCCCGCTCCCACACAGACCCTACCTAGGCCACCCCCCACTCATCTGCCCCCTCCCCTGAAGGCTCTTCTCCTCCTCCTCCTCCCCTTCCTCCCTCCCTGGAGCATTCCCTGCCTGCCTATCATCTTGCCCTAATTGTTTCCAGATTTGTGTGGGAGGTCAGGGCCCGGAGTGCTGCTTCATGCCAAGTTTATAAACAGAGCAGTGTTTCCAGATGGCCGCTGGCTCCAGCCTGGCTAGCAGGTTGATTGGGACCAGAATAACAACAGGTGGAGAGCAGACAATGAATTCCTTGACACTTATTTACTCCCTTAACTTTTTCTTCCCCTTAGAGCCCTCAACTCCATCTGCCATAGTCACCTCAACAGATTTCCAAAATGTTCAAAGGAAGAAGAGGGGAAGCAGTGGAATGCAAAAGAAAACAAGCTATTTCCCTAATGAGGGTGGTGAGTTGGAGGTGGAGAGAAGCAAGGGGGAACTGTGGAAATAAAGTGATGCACAGGCACAAAAGGAGAGAGACAGAGAGCACTGTGGATGCCCCCGGCCAGAAATCAGTGCCTGACTGTGACCGGAGCAGAGAGAACAATAGCAAAGGGCTGAAGGCTTGTTAGTGGGTCCTGCTAAGCCCATGGAGAAGCAGAGATGCTGCAAGCCCCACCCACCCCCACAGGGCTGCCTAGTCACTCCTGTCCAGGCCCAGGGGACCGGGAGAGAGACAGGCCGTAATGCACTCACTGACACCTGACTGGAGCTCCCACGCCTCTCCTCAGGCTCCTCCTTCTGAGCGCCCCTGCCTACCCAGGGGTCCCGTGCAGACCTCCTGACTGTGTTCTGCCTGTAGGCCTGGAGTAAGTGGTGTAATTCTCCTTAAGCAAGTATTCTGGGAGATGCCTAATGATTCTCTGAAAGATTGGCCAATATGCTCAAATCCCATTAAAATATTCAAGGATTCACATAGAAGGAAATAGGCCAGAGTTTAGACTGAGTATCTGAATCAGTCAAAATGAACAAAGGGGTCTCCCACAGAAGACCTTTCGACCACAAAATGATGTTCAGTTCGCACTGGAGAGGGCTGGGAGTCGGCCTGAGGAAGAACAGGACAACTGGGCCAACTGTTTCATGAAGTGAAATGAAGGGTTTCAGTAAACAGCAGCAAAGGCACCAGATGCCTCTAGTTAAACATGGAACCGTACCAGCAAGCCTTGCCATGATTAAGAAACCTTGCAACAGACTTATACATGAGAGAATAAACTACAAGGGACACTGTCCAGTGAGCTGTCATTAATACCCCACGATGGGGCTCCAGACAGAAGAGCCCCTCGCAGGGACACATATGTGCGACCACTCCAGTGAGACCTGAGATTAGGAACCCGCCATGATGAGGCCAACAGTCTCCAGAGAGGATGATGAAGCCGCCAGCATGGGATCCCAGCTAGAAACCAGGCTGGCTTTGTGGCAGGAGCGATGACGCTCACAGGTTTAAAACCCTGACCTACAAAAGGACTGGCAGAGGAGAGCGCCTGTGGAAATAAAGCATATAAATATCAAAAAGACGTTTTTAAGTGTCTCTGAGTTAAGACTAGATTATCTGCTGTGAGTCTTTTGAATCTGACTTTCTACTTATAAAATGTAACCTGACCCTCCTGCTTTGAAGATTCGACATCTGGGACCAGGACTGTGCAATTTATCTGAACTGACAGAGACATTAGGGCCCGGCGTCCGGCTCCTCCTCCTGTTCTGCCACTCCATCCCGCTCCCTGACTGCCGAGAAAGCCACTGCAGCGCTGGGGTGTAACGTATACCATCACTCTTGTGTGTTTGCCTCACCGCAAAATGCAGGGAATCGAAAGTGCTTATCTAAAATGCAGAACCTGGATAACTTA
Source organism: Diceros bicornis minor (assembly GCF_020826845.1). NCBI lineage: Eukaryota > Metazoa > Chordata > Mammalia > Perissodactyla > Rhinocerotidae > Diceros > Diceros bicornis. The sequence goes on from NC_080760.1 coordinate 7,726,955, forward strand.
ATCTTTATATAGAAAGCAAATAAATTCCTATCTCTTTAATTACCTTACTAATTTTTCGACACAGCAATCACTTACTGAGGTTTTTATCTGAAAAGTTCCAAGTATTATATGAGGAATTCTTAAGAAAACAAAACATGCTTTAAACTAAAAAGCAACAAAATGAGTTAGAGGGAATAAATTTATGACTGGGCTATGAACAGGGGTCCAGAGGGAAAGGGAGGGGGAAGGGGAGAGAGGGGCGAGGGGAGAGGGAAGGGGAGGGAGGGAGGGTGAGCCTGGAGCTGAGGAGCCAGAGCTCAAGAATCGGCTCGTCTTCCAGCCCCATAAAGTGCCCTGGTGATCTCAGCTCCCTCTGGAGTATGTTTACCTCACAGGAGCATCTGTGGAAGATGCTGGGCATTTCCTGGAGAGAGATCATTGCTGGTGACAGGTGCCCTATGCACAAACATTGCAGCTCCCACTGTATTTGAAATATCAAAAAAAAAATTATATTTCTCAAAACTAATGAATCCTGGCACATAATTACCCATGCACTAGGAAACAAGTTCTACTCGACAAAAATGAAGTGCCAACAGCTGAAGAGAATTCCACCCCACATCACCCCCATTCATCTGAGTACCTAGTAAGATTACCCTGCGGCTTGAGGCAGGATTCTCTACCATGACCACCCTTGTTATACGGGAGAACTTTTTTCCACTTGTACTCTAAGACTGGGCATGAAATTTTGCTCCCAACCACAAAGCGCTGAAACACAACATTGTGGCATCCACCGAATTTACCAGAACAGGAACACACAATTTGTTCCTACAAATTGCAAATACCAGGTTAAACTGAAAGCTACTTATAGCTTAGATACTCAATGCTCCTCCTCTCTTGACAGTTAGTGGAGAGTGGAATTTGTTTTGGCTCTGCCTGTCTACACAATTATGAATGGGTCATACACACAAAAATGAGCTAATGATAACATTTAGAAAGTCAAAATGTTATCAATGGCATGGCATTTCCTAATTTCATTGATAAATGAAAACAGCTTATATTTTAGAACTGGAAGTGTTAGATCATGTAGGAGCACTGGCTTTACTAAATGCCAATTTGATTTGGAATTTCATGTGAAGGCCAAAATGCAAAACCTAAAACATAGGAAAAGAAACATTTTCTTCAGAGAATTTTATTTTTCAAATTGGAATTTATTGCATCTTTTCGAACGCAGACCAAAATATTTCAGCAAACACAATGTGTTTGTTATTTTTATATAGTGGTGGTGGTGTGAGGCAGAATAATGAGGCAGTAAAGCTGGTACGCCGAGGTCTGACTGTTCTGGGGGCTCTCCTGCAGAGCACACTTAAATCCTTCCTGAAACCAGATGCACTGAGAAGTTACCACAGTGCTTCTGCAGTTTAGCAGCCCGGCTACCTTTTATGTAACGTTTGAAACACTTCTAACCAGAATTAAGGGATTTTTTCCCCCTTATACTTGGCAAGAAACTGAAGACTAGTGTGGAGGAGGTGAGAAATGCCATTTCCAAATCCTGAAAGCCAAGTAAGCTGTCCATGGTGACTTAACCCAAATTCCCTCACAATGGAGCATTTGTTAGTGCCAAGTTTAGACTGTAAGGATGCAAAGTCAGAGATTTCAAAGTGTGGATGATAAGCATATCCTTTCTACTACTTTTTTTCCTTAGTTAACCCCTCCATACAGTTCCCTCCCTCTGCTTTGTCAATAGTCCATCCCCGTTGATGCAAGGTTCTCTCAGAAGTCATCCCCAGCTGCACCACTGCTGGCTGCTTCTCACTGTGGGGCCTGCACCAAGCCCTTCTAAACCCTGCTCAAAACGCTTGCCGTTGCAGCCAGCAAGTGAAAACAGAAGGCATTACTAGAACCAGGTTTGTAATGTTCATGTGCTTAACTCAGGGATACAGTCAGCAGCAGACTAGATAACTTCTCTTCAAACCAGTCCTAATGCCATTAGGAACTCCAATTACCAGCAGTCGGAGTTCCCTGGATGAGGACACAAAGCACTTATGGGCCTCATGCCTTGCCTAAGAAACTGGCAAAGCTAATCAAACTGATACTTCCCAATACAGTCATGTTCGCAGGTATACCCAAACAAAACTTGGTGGGGCGTTGTGGGGCTACAGCTGGCTCTGTTTCAGCATCGCCTCTGATAAATTACTCTTACTTGAACTGGAATTTCTGGTGTTTTGTTCAAGTTTAGAGTTTTCTTTTTTCATTTCAGCCTCCAACTATGCTTCCATGGCAGCATGGCTAAATGCGTACCATGTTTCAAAGCCTTATCTGGGGCAGTGAAAATGGAATTGCAATCTGAAGCAAGATTCATGAACCATGCATCATTTTCAGCTTGTGCTCAAAAAGACTGTGAGTTGAGAAAAGGCCGTTAGTGAAATCCTGTCTGATGTGATAGAAATAATCTCAGAACAATATAAATGTATCTGAATAAGCACTATGAATTAGTAAACAATATTTTCATACTTCTAATTCAGCAATTTTGAGCTACACTTTTTAAGGTTATTCATTTTCTCTGCCTTTGAAGCAACTGTTGTCTGTTAAAAGCAGCTGAGAAAATGGCTCTGCCATCCTGCATTTGCTGATAAACTAAACTTCACTCTCAACAATATATCTAGTGTATAATATTCACATAACTCAATTTAAAGTTTCTATGATGACTATACATTAAAAGGTTAGTTCAAGGTCTCTATTGTTAAAGGTTTTTAGACAAGGATTTGGCCGGACACCAAATCTAATCTATTGGTGGGGCCGGGCAGAGGTGGGGGATGGGCAGAAGTTGACCTCTTCACTGGGCAGGCAAAGCAAACAGGCCTGGTTCCCCAGGACCCTGACCCTGTACTGAAGGAGTGACACCACACACAGCTGACCTGGACTGTTTGCTTTCTCTACCTCAGATTCTCTGTCCATGACTGTTAGAGCTTTAGCCATTCAACACAAGTTAATAAGAATGTATTCATGATTATAAAGAATTTATTATGAGTTCTGGATAAAATAATCTATTAAATGCCATTATATTTTACTGGGAAGTCACTTTACAACAACAAAACCAGAACTCCCGGAATCTGAAATGAAGATATATTTTATCTGTATTTATTTATTTATTTATCTGAGGTCTATTTATTTATTTTTAATTTTCTAATTTAGTTAATTTTTATTGCGGTCACATTGGTTTATAACATTACATAAATTTCAGGGGTACATCATTATATTTCGATTTCTGTGTAGACTACATCGTGTTCACCACCCAGAGTCTAGTCTCCATCCATCACTGTGCACATGTGCCCTTGACCCCTTTCTCCCTCTTCCCTCCCCTCTCCCCTTTGGTGACCACCAATCTGCCCTCTGTGTCTATGTGTTTGTTGTTGCTGTTTATCTTCCATATGAGTGATATCATAGGTCCTTGGCTTGAAGATTCTTATTCTATAGAATTGCAAAAGAATGGCCTGCATCAGCAGGGGTAATGATAAACTGAACTGGCAGAAGGAGATCTGGAGATAAACCATGAATTTTAAAAAACAAAATTAATTCCATTGCAAAGGAGCATATCCCAGCTCAAAATGTTTAGATGATATCATGTAAGATATTATTTAGAAGAAAAAGATTTTCCTTTGCATTTTTAAAAGAATTTTGATTTTCATTCAGTGTCATGGGGCTTCTATAACTTATGATGTTTCCAAAAAAAAAAAAAAAAGATTTGTTTTAGTTGGATGAATGCATTGTTTTTTATGTCACAGTCACAGTTGATTTGTTCACACAGCCCCTTATTTGCATGCTCTGGAGCCCAGTGATGACTTTCCTGGTGTTATCATCATCTCCAAATTCCCACCTTGGTTCTGCTTCCAATGTCCATCACAGACAAAGGGCACCAGCCTCAGCAAAACTCTGCACAGGATGAGAAACTGCCTTTGTCTTGAAATGCTGACAAGTTTTCCACATTTGATTTAGTTAAACTTCCTTCCAGGGCATCATTCCCTCTAAGAGACAAATAAGTGAATTGAAAATAACATACCATGACAAATAAAATTTGTCATAACACTGAAATAAATTCTTGCTGCAATTGAACAAAATTATTTTATTTGGAAAAGATCAAAAGTTACTGGTGTCCCACTTGCTTCTCATGACGATTCTTAAATTTCCAAAAGGATTAGGAATGTAGTACCTAGTAGTAATAGCTTATTTCCAATAAAAGTGATCTGTGGCCAAGGACTAACTAAAAGTTATGTAACCCAAATTAAATTCATGACAATTGCAAAGGGCCTGCTTCCTAAAACTCAGATGTCTTCAAGCAGATTTCCTAATAGCTACCTGATGCTACATTATTCAGGAAAATACAGAGAAAGAAAAGGACAGGGAGAGAGACAGACAGAGAGAGAAAGAGAGTGAGTGAGAGAGAGAGAAGGTAGGGAGAGCAATGTGAATACTTAGTTTTAAGAAAGACAACCCTGAATAAGAGTTGAATGCATTTCAAGGAACCGAGTCATTTAAAGTGTGTGTGCTAAATATCCCACATCAGCCTAACCTACATTTCCTCTCCCAGAACTCAGACATGCCATGATGTGCCAACGGACATTCTCTGGGATGAAGATTTAGTGTTTCCTTAAGAGAAACAATGAAGAGAAAGACTAGGCTCTCTGAAGGGCACCCTCTAAGGGGACAGCAAGTTCTTTCTGATGTAGGAGAAAGCTGAAGACCCCAAAGGACTTCTTGACATGTAGGCTGGTGGCAGACAGGAGGCGTGGGCATGCACCTGTGCAGCACAAGCCAGTGCCCTCTACCTTCCTGAGGCATCAGATTGTGAGCCTAATACCCGAGTTACAACACTAACAGTATTGTAAGAAGCCCACTAGGGAGCCTGTTAGGAAGCTGGCAGAGAGGATGCCCTTCCTCACTCCAAGAGGAGTGATGTCAGTCCCACACGTCTAGGTGGTTATAGCAGCGGAAGATGAAAGCAACAAGGCAGCACAAACTGGTCTTCTTGGCAACCAAGCAGACAGGCTGAGGCACTCAACAGGGGGCTCTCAAAGATTCTCTGGGGAAAGAGGAGAACTTGGGGACCCAAAAATTCTATTTCAATTCAGACTTAGAATCAAAGACTCAGGTTGGGCAGTACATTTCCAGGGGGCCCATTTCCTACCTCAGGAGTTAAATGCTCCCAAAATAATGCAAAAACATCATTTCATTTTCCACAGAACTTCCTAATTGTCCATGAAGGTTTGTGAGTCCCTTGAGAACCCAAGCTACGCCTATGGTTGCGCGCTCAGCCCCGTAACAACAGGCAGCCTGCGAGAGGCAGTCAATAAATGCTAGGGAGAGGATGAAAGGAAGACTCCTTCCTTTGCAGTGAGACAAACATGGGTCTGAATTCTTGTTCAGATGAGTCCTTTGACCAGAGAGCTAGTTTTCCTTATCTGTAAAATAAGATGACACCCCCAATACAGGGAAGTTGTAAGGATTAAAGACCATGTGGTGTATGTGAAGCCACCTGAACAAGGCCTGGCACTGAGTAGATACTCAATTACCAATAGCTCTCAGTTCCATCCCAACTGCTGCTGGTAGCCACATCCCTAGATCTGCTCTCTTGGGGATTATCATTAAATGGCCAGAAATTATTTTTTAGAAAATGAAATAGGTGTATGTAAAATACCGCATTTATTTTAGATGGAGTTCAAGAAGCTGAAATATTTTTAAATATATAAACCTTAATGCAGAATTGTAGTAAAAATTTAAGACATAAAGCATAAAGAGTAGACATTTTTCAGTATCTACATTTTATAACTTCTCTGAAATATCTAGCATTTCAAAAGTTCGTCAAAACCTGGCTCTCAAACATCTCCAACACAACCTGTTGATAAGATGAAGCTGAGTTTATTGCTTGCTGTGGTAAGGGAGAACACCACCTCGCAACCTTTGTCTCTCTCTTTTAAGCACTGAAACCTTTGTCAGTGCTTAAAAGAGAAGGTAAGATCTCAATTGACTGAGAATTGGAAATTTGACTTAAAGCACAGCTCAATTAGGATCGAGTAAGAATCATGATACAACAGGCCAGGAAAGGAGGAAACAGCAAGATGAGGACTTTGAGATGAGGGATTCCTTTGAATCTTAGGGCATAATCTCTGTTGATATTTTCCACTGAAGAGTTGATGGGTCTTTCAGGAAGTTCCTGTAATGAACAATCAAACCATTTGCCTGGGAATGAGTTTCCTTGAAAAATAAAGTCATGCTATGAAAACAGAGAAACAGCAAAGTACATCAATTTTCAGATTAGACGTGGTTTATGTTCTCAGTGTCCAGGCTGAGTGCGGAAGGGGACAATTTCTGTCCTCGGTCTCTTTTTCTGGTTATTCTATAGCCTGAGAGGAAGGACAGATCATTAGGTAATATCGAACCAGAACTTCACCGCTGTTTGATCCAGCATGTGCTTGATCCAGATCTTCACCACTGTTTGAGGTGTGAGAATCACATGCCAACTGTCCGTTGATATTTATTCCAACTTCCATGTTTCCAGTGGTGCTTCCTTCAACCTCCAGAAATGTCAGGTTTTCCAGTTCTTTTCAGAAGACCTTTTGCTGCATCATTTGACTGAATAGTAGCTGTGCACCAGCATATGAGACTCTGGAGATCATACATCTAGACACTGCCACAGACACATCCTCAGAGAAGGATTATGATCACAGTGTGTCTCCACTTCTCAGCTGGGTGCCAAGTGCACCCAGGTTAAACCAAGAGAACAGACCCCATCTCTACTCTGAAGAGTCCTTGGAACCAGGTGTGGGATCGTTTGCCAAATTACCTAGGTTTCCAATTTCTTACTTTTGCTTTCTGGATCTTTATAATATTAAAGATCCTCAAGAAATGTCTACAATGTTCTAAGCACAACATTGCTCCCCCCATGCAGCACACATTCCCCCTCGAGAGGCCACTGCTACATCTGAGGCAGCTCTACTTTCAACCATTGCCCACCCACTTCCATGAACCTCTCGGGTGAGGAGTTTGTTGGCCTTAGTGTCATCGTCTAACTAACTCCCTGCTATTCCTTCAACCATGGCATGTAGGATTCACCTGACTTTCCAGGCCTCTTGTAAAGCGTGAAAGAGCCAGAGGAGAAATGAAAAAATCAGAATTCCCCTAGAGTAGTTAGGGTTTCAGTTCTTAAGTGAGGTCCCAGTTTTTCTCCTTCTTGAATTAAACTGTCTACTGATCTCTTTTTCCTAGAGAACAAACCAAGGGGCCAAATGGATCCTGAGTGATGTCAGAGATGATCCTGAAGGCAGATGTTAGTTTACCAAGGTAACAAGTCCCTGCCCAGCTTGCAGGAGGACCGGTAGGCTTTTGTGTCACAGATCCAACACTAGTCAATAGAAGCCACCCAGTGACCTGTCTTGGGCTAGATACTCCTCTAGGATTCTCGTATAATGTTGTAACATTTGGATGCCAGGGAATTAATTTTTTGTGTGTGCAAGGAAGATCAACCCTGAGCTAACATCCATTGCCAATCCTCCTCTTTTTACTGAGGAAGATTGGCCCTGGGCTAACATCTGTGCCCATCTTCCTCTACTTTATATGTGGGACGCTGTCACAGCCTGGCTTGATAAGCAGTGCATCGGTCTGCACGTGGGATCCAAACCTGCAAACCCGGGGCCGCCAAAGCAGAGCATGCAAACTTAACCACTATGCCACTGGGCCGGCCCCATGAATTTTATATATCAAGATGATTAGATAGGTCTAAAGCAAAAGAACAGTAATGTGTCATGCTTGTCAGATCAGTGAGAGTAAGACAGTCTCCAAATAGATACCACCTGTTCCCTACTCTTCTTTGTTAAAAAGAAAACCACAGGTTCCAAATGGTGTCACTTGTGCTAAAGCCCATGATACCAAACCTAGTTTTAATGCCTGATCTCACTGCAGTTTCAGCCTCTCCCAGAAATGTCATCTTCATCAACCAGTCTGGAATTTTCTGGTCAAGTACCAGTAATCTGTCCTGTAGGTCCTCTCCATCCCCCAGAGGATAAAGAGCAAATCGGCATGATAAAACCCATGCCAGTCACCTTTCCCCCAAGAAGATGTCCTGGCCCAAAATAACCCTTTCTTTTCTTTTGCCAATACCCCCCTTGCTCTACCCTTCTTCCTATAAAAACCTTCCATTTTTCACAACCCCTTGGAGCACCCTTCTACTTGCTAGATGGGATGCTGTCTAATTCATGTATTGTCTAATAAAGCAATTGGAGCTTCAAATTTACTTGGTTAAGTTTTGTTTTTTAACACCTTCCAGGTTCTATTTTGGTTAGAAGACTGTCTCCCACAAAAGGCTTGAAGCATTGTCAGACGGAGGCAGGTACAATGTGATGGGTGTTTTAAATTTCTGGCTTCCTGGACCATTGTGGTGTTTGCAATCTAAAACTTCACCAGTGGTTGAGTCCAGTTACCAGGAAACTACCTGACTTGTTACAAGGGACTGGAACCAAAGGAAGTGAGTGCTACCAAAGAGAAATGTACACAAACCCAACAGTTGATTTGGTTGGACTCTTTAGCCAGTTCGTGGCAAATGATAACCGGGTATTGGACTCATATCAAGAAGGGGCTAATGATGCAAAAAGCAATATTAAAAATAGAGGACTTAGAAGCAAATAAAGTCACCTTAAGCCATTAAAAGGAAAGTAAGTAGCTAGACTAGAGAAGCAATGCAGATTAAACAGTGACAATCGTGGTGTGGTTCTTTGCATCTAGGGTGGAAGCTATGTCCAAAGACCATATGCTTTGAGAGGCTCCTCAGAACCCTCAGTTGAGGTCTCCAGGGGGGCGCAGTCTTCCTGTGGTTTGAGAATGTTTGCATCTCTTGAGTTGAGGAATACGAATCTAACAGACAATCCCTTAAGCGTTTCACGGCTGTGGTAGTTGTTAAAAGTACCTGACAGTGTTCTTTCAGTTGGGTTTGCAAGACAGTCCTTCATTTAAGACAAAATCTCTGGTTGTAGCTGAGGCTTCAGGGAAGCATCAAAGTCAAAGAAATAGTATTTGTAGATGACAGAGACTTAAAATGGTCATGGTCGCCTTATTACTGGTCATTCCCAAAGTGAAAGGTCTGATAAGAGTTTGTTAAAATAATGCAAATGACAAAGAAATTTGGCTGTTTCCATGGCATGCAAAACAAACATAAAAAAGGCAATCTAACTTTTTAGACAAAATGTCTATAAGGATAATAACTGAGTGTTTTCAAAGATAATGTACATTAATCTGATTTATAAAAATGGATTTGTAATGTTTATAGAGGAAAAAATATTGACATATATAATTATTCAGAGACAGATCATATATAACATACCAAGAATATACTAAGCATTTAATAAAAATATATCAAAAATATATCAAGAATATTCAGTAAACAAATTCTATGAGTCTGGAATATGTCCTAAACATCTGAATTTTAATAGAACTCCCTAGGTAAGTCTGATATGCATCCAAAATTAAAACACTAGCCTAGAAGATGCTATATTCAAATTAAAGTAAGATTGTGACCAAGTAAATATTTTAAATAACAACCAAAATTATAGTTGATAACTATATTGTTGTTGCCTAACATTAGGACACTGAGGAAAAATATATATAATAAATATAAATAATGGACAATAAGGCACTGACCAATATCTACTTCCTTTTCATACAGCATATAATTTCTGAAATATTTAAAAATTTTCCCTATAAATATTTAGCATAAAGAAGACTGAGCCTTTCTTCTGATTTGACAACTCTTTCCATGAAAATCATCTATAGTAACATATCAAATAATCCTAATCAAATAATCCAACCTCTCTTTTTAAGGTGAAAGAACAAGTCTTTGTGATTTTCCAGGGGTCTGAAAAATCCCAAGGATAGTTTTAGGTACAAAAGATATCCTGAAAGCTATTTTATTTCATTTTACATTTAGAAATCAATATTATGAAGGAAAAGAGTTGTCATGAGATCTGAATACTCAAATAGGATTTTAAGTGCCTGAGAAAGAGCATTTGGCTACTCATCTGAAAGTAACAATAAAACACTGAAAACCAAGCACAGAAGGTGACATGACTAGCAAGAGTCTTAGCTCTTTCAAAAGTAAGCAAGCTTTGTTATCTTAAATAATTAAGGACATAATTAAACTCAACATAAAACACAAAAAATATTCTGGTAAAACAATATCTTGGCAGATTACATAGAAAAAAAATATCTCCTCATATTTTAGGTGAACAATAAACAGTAAATCCAAGAAACAATCCAATCAAAATTGAGCAAGTTTGGAGCCAGCCCTGATGGCCTAGTGGTTAAAGTTCAGTGCTCTCACTGCTTTGGTGGCCTGGGTTTGTTTCTGGTCATGGAACTACACCACTCATCCGTCAGTAGCCAAGCTGTGGCGGCGGCTCACATAGAAGAACTAGAAGGACTTACAACTAGGATATACAATGATGCACTGAGGCTTTGGGGAGGGGAAAAAAAAAAGGAGGAAGATTGACAACAGATGTTAGCTCAGGTTGAATCTTTCTCTGCAAAAAAAAAAATAATAATAAAAATAATTTTTAAAAAAATTGAGCAAGCTTGGCTTAGATTTTAACACATTTCATAGCTTTTTGGATCTATTATTTGCACTTATTTATCTCTGTAAGCCAGAAGAGTTCCTTTTTACATATGTTCTTTGTTTTCCTAGCCAGGATAGAGAAATTCTTATTCCAATGCCTTTTCTGTTACAGCATCTGTGGGCTTATCCAGAGACTTCCCACTCTGAGGCTGAATGACAGAAGTACAAGCATCTAGTTGTTTTTATCTGTAAGGCCATAAATTTTTTCAGGATTCTACTTTGTTTTCATTCTAAGGTGCTTTCAAAATGCTCAGCAGGGGCCGGCCCTGTGGCTTAGCGGTTAAGTGCAGGAGCTCCGCTGCTGGGGGCCCGGGTTCGGATCCCGGGCGCGCACCGACGCACCACTTCTCCGGCCATGCTGAGGCCGAGTCCCACATGCAGCAACTAGAAGGATGTGCACCTATGACATACAACTATCTACTGGGGCTTTGGGGGGAAAAAAAAAATGCTCAGCGGGGTGTTGGAGTTCTGGCCATGGGGTAATTTCCCATTCTAGTTTGTGCTTATGTATCAATCCCTAATTTCTGGCTTAACATCATTTACAAAAAATGAGGAGAGAGCTGGGGTCTCACCTACTTCAAGAACTGCTCCTGGACGCATTCCACTGGTATCAAGGAGCCCACGGCAGACTTCCCCAACCTCTGTCCTTTCGTTGCTGGCAGGATGAGATTAGAGGCCAATCTATTTTCACAGGGAAGACTTTGGGGATAGTCTCCGAAAGACATCTTCCAAGACTAACAGCTTTTCTAAGCCCCTCTGGTTTCCTATGAAATTTGAGGTCTTTTAAATCATCCTCAAACCTTCCCATTTTGCTTCTTAGGTTCCCACTAATGATAAATCAATTGGTATATACCAGGGAGTTCTGGATTATACATTCCTAAAATTATTCTAAATCCTTCTGCAAATGTCTCCCCATCCTGATGGATCTTTGGAAAGTCTAACAATGGCTCTCAGCTCAGAGAAAAACCAAGGCTTGAGATCAACAGAAAGGGCTCCCTGTTCTGAGGGAAGTTCAGTTTTAAGAGGCAACTAAGTCTTAGGGGATCCTGATGGGTCAGGGGAGAAAGGAGTGGGTCAGCAGAAGAGATGGGACAGAGGGAAGTGGGGTGTAGGGTGGGGAAAGGAACAGTAGGATAAAGCCTATGAGGTTCAAGTTGGGATCTGGGGGGATTCTAGAAGAGACAGTTGTAAGTTTTCCACATTTTTCTTTTGCCTCGGCCAAGGAATCTCTTAAGGAAGATATTTTTGAAACTAACAAACATTTTCTGATGCTTCCTCATACTAGTTAAAAAAAATGAGGACTACTGGAAATTTGAAATTTTGTTCTAGTTTTCTCCTATGATGCCTCTCAAATAAATAATCTTGGTCATATCAAAAACTCCACAAATATCCTTGGTTAACACAAGCCATTTAGTAAGATAAGCACACAAATTTGGATTATAGTATAAACATGTGATTCATGAAGCAGGAGTCCAGCTGGGAAGAGGAGGCACAGGCTTCACTTCAGACTGAGTCAAATTCATGAGAGTCTGGGAATATTCCATCCAAAAGTGTTGCTTATGTACCTTATGTCTCAGCCTCCCCAACTAGCAGATGGACCATCCAGCTACAAACCTGACAAGGCTGGTGGCCCCAGAAGGACAGAATAGTTTACAGATGTGGAATCTCTCAGAACCAGACTCTCCCGGACAAAAGGAAACAGGACTGAGGAAAGTTCTCAAACGGTTTTGATGAGTGACCTATGGCAAGCTTTGTCCAAAGGATGCCAGTCTTAGAAGAGACCTTCAGAACTTCCTAGTCTCCAGAGCTGGCTTGAGGAATGGGCTCATTTCAAGGCCCCTCTTAATGAGGGACAGTACAATGACAAGGACAGACAGAGGCAAACAGCAGTGTGGGGTAGATTTCCACCAAGGGATAAGCATTTCTTTAATCTGATCGGACAGTCAAAGGATATATAAAGAACATTCCTTACTCTTAGGAAACAAAATAAACTCCACATCTGGAAGCTCACGGAAAGAGATGGTTGTTTAACCAATATGGGACCCACTTACCCCAGCATTGTGGTCAGGAAGCCCCCAAGCCAGCAGGGGATTTCACAGGTCTCAGAAGAGTGGCTTGTTTCCCAGTCAAATGTTACAGCTGGAAGGTCCCAGTCTCGACTGGATCTCAGCGGGACCTCCAAAACATCAAAACATCTGGATCCTCAAACATCACCAACATGACCTGTTAATAAGACAAAGCTGAATTTATAGCTTGCTGAAGTAAGCAACTTTTATCACACCACAAAGCAATAACAGTGCCTCCGAAGAGGGAAGGGGAGGTCAGAATTGACTGAGAATTGGGAGTTGGACTTAAAGCAGGGCTCGTTTAGAATCAGGTAAGAATCATGTCACAACAGTCCAGGACAGGAGGAAACAGCAAGGCGAGGACTTTGAGATGAGGGATTCCTTTGAATCTTAGGGCATAGACAGTTGATGTTTTCCATGGAAAAGTTGATGGGTCTTTCAGGAAGTTCCTGTAATAAACAATCAAATCATTTGCCTGGGCAAGAGATTCATGGAAAAATAAAGTTATGCTAATGAAAGCAGAAGAATAGACAAAATCATGTTAATGTAGACAGTAGGGTGTGGTTTCAGTTCTCAGTGTCTAGGCAGGGTGTAGGGTAAAGGTTCTCAGGTAAGCAATTATCATAGATAATATAAATAAATAATAACATAAATCATAAAGATAATAAACATACTAATATTTAATAAGAATTCAAAAATAAACTTCTAGAAAAATTCATGTCAACACTGGGATTGGCAAAGTGAAAAAACATTTAATGAACTTTTATTGAGACTTGCTCAGTGCCAGGCAATTTCACAAATTTTCTCATTTATTCCTCACCACAATTGAGGGTCATAAGTATTATTATCCTCATTCTGGCAGCTGAGGCTGTTGAGCACCCAAGAGGTTAAATAAGTTGTCCAAGATCATGCAGTTAGAAAGCGACGGAGCCTCAGCTTAAACCCAAGCCTGGCACTGTTTCACTATTATCACAACTGCCCCAAACACCAGGAAGAGAAAGGTCAGCCACACATGTGGAGCCAACCTTAACCCAACAGGATGACCCAAGCAAGGAAGCCTCCCAGCACCATCGTTTATCACCGTGCTTTAAGTCCAGGGCTCCCTGTTCTTCCTCTACATCTTCCTTCCCCTTGGACGGAATGCAGATTTGCTAAAGTGCCATGCTTTAAGAATCAGTGTCCCAGGTCACAGCCCCTGCTCTTGGCCTGGTTGCTCTATACTAGCCGTGCAAATGCAGGCACAGTCATGAGAAGAAAGTCCCCTTCTCTCCCCTAAAGAGCCATCGAGTTGAACTGAAATGCTTAGCTTGCACATTTCTCACACTGTGACTTACATGTCCAGGCAGTATATTAGATTACAGCATGAGTGGGAAAAGAACTTCCTCCTTGGATTTGACCTCACTGGAGCCATCAGAGGATTAAAGGAAAAGAGAGTGGTTGCCAGTCCTGGGTGGTTCCAGGACACTCCAAGGGAAAGCTGAGGAAAATCCTTCAGTGAGAGCCGTACTTTTTGTCTTCTCTTGAGTTTTCAATATGTATCTGAGCCAGGTCCCAGTGATGAGAGGATGTGCATGTGTTTGGCCAAGAAGGGCCTTCTCCGTGTTTATTAGACCCACCCTGAAGATACATCTGAGTAAACTCTATCCTGAGATGTGTGGGGAGACACACATGGAAGCTGGGATTGCCCCAAGTCACTTTTTCATAAACTCTTACTGTTCATATACTCAGGGTCAGGCTCTTTCAGAAGAGTATAAAATCTACAAGCTACATATTATCCTCGTTTTGATGATAAGTGAGGCTCAGAGAAGTTAAATATATTGTCGCTAGCTCTCAGACTTTGAGAAGTTTTTACAAGGCTTTGGTCACAAACAGGGAAGTGTAGCTTCTTCCTTCAGTAAACGGTCACAAACAACAGTCTAAGGTGCTAACGGTCCTTCCTCATAACCTGCTTGGACCCACCAAACACCTGTAGCACAAGTGCCGCCATGAGGGAGCACGAGGCCCACGAAGGAGGGACAGGCAAGTCCTCAGCAGAGAGCGGCTCTTTGTGCTGGAGCTCCACAGCTGATGAGGAACGGACCACAGAGACTGAGAGGAGAGGATGGGATTGTAGGCCGGCCAACTGCAAGCCTAGTGGAAAAGAGCTGAGTCACCAATAATAATAGTAACAATAATGACATTACATAATTTACTAAGCACCACATACAAAGAGCTTTAAATCTGTGACCTCATTTAGTTCTTAATAAATACTTACTAAATAAGTACTACATTTTTACTGCTTTCTCCTCATCCCAGGAGCCTTTGAGGAAAAGAAGAGCCCAGGAACAATGAATGTGGCATGAAGTGAAGGGAGGGAAATATCAAAATCAGCACTTGTCTGTCATGTTACCTGATTCTCAGTTAACAATCACCCAGCCCTCTTGGTCTGTGTATCTCTTCACTCCCCATCTGGCCGTCTCACCAGTTAGCGTCAGCCTCCCGAGGGTCACCCCGGGGCTGGCTGGCACAGTGATTTCTCCATGCAGAGTAGTGAGCACCAGGGACATACTAGCCAGTCCCGTAGGGGGTGGAACGAAAGATTAGGACTTTTATTTATATTTATGTTTACTAAAATAAATTAAGGAAACAAAGCTTTCTTAATATTTAACAAATGATTGACTGTAAGATACACATTACATACGTATATTACACTTTTAAAGAAAAATTCATGTAATAAAAACAATAGGTGACATTTATTGAGGCCTTATAATGTGCCAAGCACTTTACCTGGGCTAGGTCTTTGATTGCTCACAACAGCCCGGTGGATAGGATAACCACATAACTCACCCATCCACACCAAAGCCCACTGGGGAATGGGAGGGCAGTGTTAATAACTGCACTGTGGCAGCAGTTACAAATCTGGACCAGCCCAGGGAATGGGCATGTAGGGCGCACTACCCCTGGGAGCAATGTCCAAGCCAAGAACTGATTAGTCAAGGTCACATGCACAGGCCAGTGGAGCCGTGGTCCTAGGCCAGGCTCTCAACAATACTGCTGCACTGCATGGTGGAAACTCAAGTAAATCACTGAATGATTTTACTGATAAGCGGCTCAGGAAACAAACATACAGAGGAACAAGATAGATTAGACCATCCTCCCTGGCCCACAACTAAGCACAACTATGAACCCTGGGATGGTGCACCAGGCAACCCCAGGAAGACTCTGGAAAGAGGTGAGAGGAACGAAGGTGAGCCTTGGACCCAGGGTGGGAGAAGCAGCACAGTGGCTGGACTCAGTCCCCATCCAATGCAAGAAAGCTACCAGGTATGGGGCTTCCTGACTTCCACGCAACAGTAGCAGGCGGACTCACCCTCCAGATGGAACAGGGGTCCTATGACAGCACCAGGGGAACCACTGGCAGGAGCCCATTGGAGCCCCACCAGAAATCAGTGGCCAGCGGGCTCTCCTTCCTATCATGCCTGAGATGCCCATTTCCTGCCAAGACATACCTGGGCATGGGTGGAACCAGAAAAAGGACCCACCACAGCAAGGGCTGGTTGGGAACACTCTATCACAAAAGACCTGCGGCTCTCCTGCCTGACTAGACACACCTTGGCAGCCTAGGGCACAGGAGCAGGAATCCCACCACACTTCTCTCCTACTGAGAGACATCTGGCAGCCAGCCTGGGGAAGCCCCTTCTGCTCCTCAGGTCACACCAGCAGGGATCAGTGAGAGCACCAGAGAATGAGAAAAACCAAGCGGACAAAAACAACACTGCAAAGATTCTGAAAATTAAACTGCCGTAGGAACGACAGTCTACAAAAAGAGTACAAGATTCACGTGCTAAATCTAAACAGGGTGACTGCTAAATATAAGAATTTAAATAGGGCCCAGAGACTCTTGACATAATACATAAAACATCTAGGATACAACTGAAATTCACCTGTCATACCAAGAACTAGGAAAATCACAATTTGAATGAAAATGACAGTAAGTTGATGCCAACAATGATATTAATATGATGTTGGAATTATCTGACAAGGATTTTAAAGCAGTAGTCCTAAAACTGCTTCAATAATCCATTACAAATTCTGTTGAAACAAATGAAAAAATAAATCTCAGAAAAGAAATTAAAGTTGTAATAAAGAACCAAATGAAAATTATAGATATGAAAAACAGAATAATAGAAATGAAAATTGGCTTGATGGTCTCAATAGTAGAGCAGACATGAAGAGGACTGAATCAGAGAACTTTAGGACAGAACAATAGAATTCACTCAGTATGAACAACAGAGAGAAAATAGATTTTTTTAAAAAAATGAACAGACTCTCAGAAACCTGTGAAACAAAAAATCCAACATTTATATCACTGGAGTCCCAAAAGGAAAAGAGATGGCAGGGGAGGGTGGCTGAAAGAGTATTTAAAGAAATAATAGCTGAAAACTTCACAAATCTGTCCAAAAATATAAACCTACAGATCCAAAAAGTTGAACAAATCTCAAATAATATTTTTTAAGTGCTGAAAGAAAAGAACTGTGAGCCAGGAACTCTACATCTAGCAAAATTATCCTTCAGGAAAGAAGGGGAAATAAAAACATTCTCAAATGAAGAAAAACTAAATAATTTGTTATTAGCAGGCCTACCCTTATAGATTGGCTAAACAAATACTTTAAATCGAAAGGAAATGATAGAAGAAAGACTAGAAGAAGAAAGAATCAGGAAGGAAGAAGGAACAACGGAAAGAGTGGATATGGGTACATACCATAGACTAACTTTTTCCTCATAAGTATTATAAATTATATTTGATAACTGAAACAAAAATTGTAACAGCTTCTGATTCATAAGAAAATCGCATTTAAAAGGAAGGAAGGTAAGAGACTAAATGGAAATGAGGTCTATACTTTACTGAAAATGGTAAAATACTGATACCAGTCAGCTGTTCTAAGTCATATACGTATATTTTAATACCTAGAGCAACCACTACAAAAACTATACAAAGATAGTTTGTATAAATAAAAACTAAAATATGTTCAAGAAACCCAGAAAAAAAAGGAAGAAAGAAACATGGGAGACAAATAATAAAATGGCACTTTTAAGTACTAACATACTAATAATCATCTTAAATGTAAATTGTCTAATTTGTCTAAATTGTCTAATTGTCTAAATTGTCTAAATATACTAATCAAAAGATAAAGATTAGCAGAGTGGATAAATAAGCATGATCCAACTATATGCTGCCAACAAAATTCTCTTCTCATTTAATAACATAGGCAAGTAGAAAGCAACAAAAGATGGAAATAGATATATATCATATAAATATTAATTTTTTAAAAAAGCAACAGTAGCTTTATTAACATCTCATAAAATAGACCTCAGAGCAAAGAGAGTTACTAGAGACAGAGAAAGACATTATATATTGGTAAAAGAGTTACTACAGACAAAGACATTACATATTGGTAAAAGATCAAGCCACCGGGAAGATATAAAGATCCTAATTGTGTATGCAGCAAAAAACAAAGCTTCAAAATATATGAAACAACAACTGACAGAACCCACAAACACAGCTGACATTTTCAACAGCCGCCTCTCAGCAACTGATGGTACCACTAGGCAGAAATTCAGCAAGGGTGCAGAGGGTCTGAACAATCAAGTAAACCAAGAGGATCTAATTGACTTATATAGAACATTCTACATAACATCAAGGGAATACAATTTTTTTCAAATGTACATAGAACATTCACCAAGACAGTCCATATACTGGGCACTAAAACAAACATCGGCAAATTTAGAAAAATTAAAATTTTACAGTGTTCTCTCACCGAAATAGAATCAAACTAGAAATCGATAACAAAAAGACAACAGGAATATCTCTCAACAAATTTCTAAATAATCCACAGGTCAAATAGAAAGTTTCAAAGGTAGTTATTTTTAAAAACATAGAATAGAATGAAAACAAAAATGCAATATATCAAAATAGTAGGACACAGTTAAAGCAGTAAAAGGAAAATTTATAGCACTAAATACGTACATTAGAAACAAGAAAAGCTCTAAGTTCCTATCTCAAGAAACTATGAAAAGAAGAGCAAAATAAATCTAAAGTAATCAGAAAGAAAGGAATAATTAATATAAGAGCAGAAATCAGTGAAATTGAAAATAGAGAAACAACAGAGAAAATCAATAAAACAAAAAACTTCAGTTTTATGAAAAAACTAATAAAATTGACAAATGTATAGCAAGAATCACAAAAATAGAATGAAGACACAAATTACAAACGGAATATATTATTACAGATCCTGCGGTCATTAAAAAGCTAATAAGAGAATACTATAAATAAATTTATGTTCATAAATTCTACAACATAGAAGAAATGGGCAAATTCCTTGAAAACCACAAACCACCAACACTCATCCAAGACAAAATAGGCAATCTGAATAGTCCTATAACCATTAAAGACATTGAATTCACAATTTAAAAGCCTCCAAGAGAGACTAAGTCAAGATGACGGCATAGGCAGACTCTGAACTCACTTCCTCCCGCGGACACAGCCAATTTACAACTACTCGTGGAAAAATTACCCGAGACAGAACTGAAAACTAGATAAGAGGAACTCCTGCAACAAAGCTCAATTCTAATTGAGGTAGAAGAGGCAGAAACTCCCTTCTGGAGAGGAAAAACACCTCCTTCACAAGGCGCAGTGCCTCACAGCCGCCAGGGAGCAGCCCAAAGGTACGCAGCCCTCCCTGGAGTAGCAGGGCCCTGAGCCAGGGAGCATCCCCGCTGTGGGCATTTTGTGGACCCACCACAATTGAGACGAGTGGCATAATACCTGACTTTGTCTGCTACTAAAACATTGGGGAGTACCCCCAGAAAAGCTGGTTCACAAAGAAATTAAAACCGGCTCTTAAAGGGCCCACACGCAACCTCACCCATTTCAGAAAGCAACCTAAAATCACCAGAAAGAAAGGTGCACAGTGCTTTGGTGAAAAGAGACTCACCTAATAGGCCCTGAGTGCATCTCACTGAGAGGTGAGACCTCTCCAGGGACTGGGACATTGGCGGCAGCCATTGTTGTGGCCTAGTGTGGGTGTGCTGACACAGACGCCATTGGAGTTCTCCCTGGGGCCTGCTGGCCTGGGGTCTGCCCCACCCACTAGAGCACCGATTTGGTCCAGCTCGGCAAGGACAGGTAACCCACCGAGGAGACTGGCCCCACCCAACAGCGGGGCCTCCGGCAACTTGTGGGCCTGCATAGATTGGTGACTAGATTCTCTGCAGCCTGGCAACTGAGCCAACTTCCGTGGGGCAGGGCATGCACAAGGAGCAGGTGGAGAGTGTGGGGTGGTGCCAGAGTGTGTGGGGCTCCCGCCGTGGAGAGACTGGGTCTGCTTGGGGAGGTCAGGGCGCGCACACGGGGCAAGACTGTGTTGACTGTGGGTGTGGACCTGTGGGCAGCAGGGCTTGTCAGCTGCAGAAGACTTGTGCTTCTCAAAGACCCACATAAGGGGTTTGCCCCACCTTCCAAAACCTGAAACAATTGGGTGCTCCCGTGCCTGAGGCCAGCTCCACACAGCTGCAATCCTCAGATAGCTGACAAAAGACCTAAAGGCTGGAGGCCTATAGCAATTGTAAAGCCCTGAGCCTAACAGCTGCCACACTGGGGGCCTACTCTCTTAAAAGAAATACTGCAACACAAATGTGGTATTAGAACTTGTGGTAGCAGGTGCTGGGGCTCCCCACACCTGATAAAGAGACTGAAGGGCCCACAACAACTACAAGCAGCTGAGCATTACAACAGCTGGCCAGGAGCATAACTCGGCCTCCCTGGGCGCCTACAGGGAGAACAACCATGCCACAACAGAAGGACACACGTAGCCCACATAGAGGTCACCCCTGGAACATTGGGAACTAAGGGAAGCACACTGCAGGCCTCCTAAGCCATCACTTACATAAGATCACCTATCCAAGAGCAGGAGACGTAGCTGACCTACCTGATACATAGACACAAGCACAGGGAAAGAGGCAAAATGAGGAGGCAAAGGAATACATTCCAAGTAAAGGAACAGGACAAAACCCCAGAAAAGGAACTAAGTGAAACACAAATGAGCAACCTACCTGACAGAGAGTTCAAACAAAGAGTGTTAAGGATGCTCACTGATCTGGGGAGAAGAATAGATGAGCTCAGTGAGAATGTCAACAAAGAAATGGAAGATATAAAAAAGAACCCATCAGACATGAAGAATACAATACTGGAAATGAGAAATTCACTAGAGGGACTCAAAAGCAGAGTAGAGGATATAGAAGAACGGATCTGTGAGCTGGACAAAAGACTAGAAGAAATTAGCCAAGCTGAACAGGTAAAAGAGAAGAGAATTAAAAAGAGTGAGGACAGTCTAAGAGACCTTTGGGACAACATCAAGCGCACTAACATCCACGTTATAGGTGTCCCGGAAGGAGAAGAGAAAGACAAAGGGGCAGAGAATCTATTTCAAGAAATAATAATGAAAACTTCCCTAACCTAAGGAAGGAAACAGACACCCAGGTACAGGAAGCACAGAGAGCACCAAACAAGATAAACCCAAAGAGGCCCACACCAAGACACATCAAAATCAAAATGTCCAGAATTAAAGATAAAAAGAGAATCCCAAAAGCTGCAAGAGAATGTCAAGTTACATACAAAGGAAACCCCGTAAGGCTATCAGCTGACTACTCAGCAGAAACCTTACAGGCTAGAAGAGAGTGTCACGATATATTTAAAGTGCTATAAGGAAAAAACTTACAGCCAAGAATACTCTACCCAGCAAGGTTATCATTCAAAATGGAAGGAGAGATCAAAAATTTCCCAGACAAGCAAAAATTAAAGGAGTTTGTCACCAAGAAACAAGTGCTACAAGAAATGTTAAAGGGACTGATTTAAGGGGAAAAGAGAAGACCACAAATAGGAAAAATTATCTATTTCCATGATAAGAGGGTAATGGATACAAATGCACAAAAAAGAGGTTAGATACGATATCAAAAACATAAAAGGAGGGAGGAGGGGAGTTAAAGAGTACAGCTTTCAGACAGAGGTCAAACTAAAGAGACCATCAATTCTGTATAGAAGGAGAAAGGATCAGAGAAGGACTACTAAAACACTGAGGAAAAAAAACTTAAAAAATGGCAGTAAGTACATACTTATCAATAGCTACTTTAAATGTCAATGGACTAAATGCTCCAACTAAAAGGCATAGGGTGGCTGATTGTATAAAAAAACAAGACCCATATATATGCTGCATACAAGAGACACACTTCAGACCTAAAGACACTCACAAACAGAAAGTGAAGGGATAGAAAAAGATACTCCATGCAAATGGCAATGAAAAGAAAGCTGGGGTAGCAGTACTCATATCAGACAAAATAGACTTTAAAACAAAAACTGTAAAAAGAGACAAAGAAGTGCATTACATAATGATCAAGGGAACAATCCAACAAGAGGATATAACACTTGTAAATATCTACACACCCAATGTAGTTGCACCTAAATATATAAAGCAATTATTAACAGACATAAAAAGAGAAAAAGACAGTAACACAATAATAGTAGGGGACTTTAACACTCCACTTACACCAACGGCTAGATCATCCAAACAGAAGATCAATTAGGAAACATTGGCCTTAAACGACACACTAGAACAGATGGACCTAGTAGATATATACAGAGTATTCCATCCAAAAACCAAAGAATACACGTTCTTTTCAAATGCAAATGGAACATTCTCCAGGATTGATCACATATTAGGCCACAAAACAAGTCTCCATAAATTTAAGAAGATTGAAATAATACCAAGCATCTTTTCTGACCACAATGGTATGAAATTAGAAATCAACTAGAAGAAAATCAGAAAAGCCACAAATACGTGGAGACTAAACAAAATGCTACTGAACAACAATGGGGTTAATGAAGAAATCAAAGAAGAAATCAAAAAATACCTGAAGACAATTGAAAATGAAAATACGACATGCCAGAATTTATGGGATACAGCAAAAGTGGTTCTAAGAGGGAAGTTTATAGCAATACAGGCCTATCTAAACAAATAAGAAAAAACTCAATCTAACAATGCACCTAAAGGAACTGGAAAAAGAAGAACAAACAAAGCCCAAAATCAGTAGAAAAAGGGAAATAATAAAAATCAGAGCAGAAATAAATGCAATAGGGACCAAAAAAACAATATAAAAAATTAATAAAACCAAGAGCTGGTTCTTTGAAAAGATAAACAAAATTGACAAACCTTTAGCTAGACTCACCAAGAAAAAAAGAGAGAAGGCACAAATAAGTAAAATCAGAAATGAAAGAGGAGAAATTACAACAGACACCTCAGAAACAGAAAAGATTATGAGAATATTATGAAAAGCTATAAGCCAACCAATTCGACAATCTGGAAGAAATGGATAAATTCTTAGAATCATACAACCTTCCAAAACTGGATCAAGAAGAAGTAGAGAATTTGAATACACCAATCATCAGTAAGGAGATCAAAACAGTAATCAAAAACCTCCCCAAAAATAAAAGTCCAGGACCAGACGGCTTCCCTGGTGAATTCTACCAAACATTCAAAGAAGACCTAATACCTATCCTTCTCAAACTCTTCCAAAAAATTGAGGAGGGGGTAAGCTCCCTAACTCATTCTACGAAGCTGACATTACCCTGATACCAAAAGCAGACACGGACAACACAAAAAAAGAAAATTACAGGCCAATATCACTGATGAACAGCAATGCAAAAATCCTCAACAAAATACTAGCAAATTGCATACAACAATACGTTAAAAATATTATACACCATGATCAAGTGGGATTTATTCCAGGTATGCAGGGATGGTTCAACATTCGCAAATCAATCAATGTAATACACCACATTAATAAAGTGAAGAATAAAAATCACATGATCATCTGAATACATGCAGAGAAAGCATTGGACAAGATACAGCATCCATTTATGATAAAAACTCTGCATAAAATGGGTATAGAAGGAAAGTACCTCAACATAATAAAGGCCATATATGAGAAACCCACAGCCAATATCATCCTCAATGGTGAAAAACTAAAAGCTATCCCTCTAAGAACAGGAACCAGACAAGGATGCCCACTGTCACCACTCCTATTTAACATAGTACTGGAAGTCCTAGCCAGAGCAATCAGGCAAGAGAAATAAATAAAAGGAATCCAAATTGGAAAGGAAGAAGTGAATTTTCACTATTTGCAGATGACATTATTTTATATACAGAAAACCCTAAAGAATCCACCAGAAAACTTTTACAAGTAATAAACGAATATGGTAAAGTTGCAAGATACAAAATCAACATACAAAAATCAGTTTCATTTCTATACACTAACAACGAAGTAGCAGAAAGAGAAATTAAGAATACCATCCCATTTACAATTGCAACAAAAAGAATAAAATACCTAGGAATAAACTTAACCAAAGAGGTGAAAGAGCTGTACATGGAAAACTATACAACATTGCTGAAAGAAATTGAAGAAGACACAAAGAAATGGAAAGATATTCCGTGCTTGGATTGGAAGAATTAACATAGTTAAGATGTCCATACTTCCTAAAGCCATCTATAGATTCAATGCAATCCCTATCAAAGTTCCAACAACATTTTTCACAGAAATAGAACAAAGAATCCTAAAATTTATATGGAACAACAAAAGACCCCGAACAGCTAAAGGAATCCTGAGAAAAAAGAACAAAGCTGGAGGTATACACTCCCTGATTTCAAAATATACTACAAAGCTATAGTAACCAAAACAGCATGGTACTGGCACAAAAACAGACACACAGATCAATGGAATAGAATCGAAAGCCCAGAAATAAACCCACACATCTATGGACAGCTAATCTTTGACAAAGGAGCCAAGAACATACTATGGAGAAAAGAAAGTCTCTTCAACAAATAGTGTTGGGAAAACTGGACAGCCACATGCAAAAGAGTGAAAGTAAACCATTAGCTTACACCATACACAAAAATTAACTCCAAATGGATTAAAGACTTGAATGTAAGACCTGAAACTATGAAACTTCTAGAAGAAAACATAGGCAGTATACTCTTTGACATCGGTCTTAGCAACATATTTTCAAGCACCATGTCTGACCGGGCAAGAGAAACAATAGAAAAATAAACAAATGGGACTACATCAAACTAAAAAGCTTCTGCACAGCAAAGGAAACCATCAACAAAACGAAAAGACAACCTAACAATTGGGAGAAGATATTTGCAAACCATACATCTGATAAGGGCTTAATCTCCAAAATGTATAAAAAACTCATGCATCTCAACAACACAAAAACTAACAACCCAATTAAAAAATGGGCAAAAGACCTGAACAGACATTTCTCCAAAGAAGATATACAGATGGCCGACAGACACATGAAAAGATGTTCAAAATCATTAACTATCAGGGAAACGAAATCAAAACTACAATGAGATATCACCTCACACCCGTCAGAATGGCTATAATTAACAAGACAGGAAACAACATGTGTTGGAGAGGATGTGGAGAGAAGGGAACTCTCATACACTGCTGGTGGGAGTGCAAACTATGGAATGGCGGCCACTATGGAAAACAGTATGGAGATTCCTCAAAAAATCAAGGCTAGAACTACCATATGATCCAGCTATTCCACTGCTGGGTATTTATGCAAAGAACTTGAAAACACCAATGCATAAAGATACATGCACCCCTGTGTTCATTGCAGCATTATTCACAATAGCCAAGAGTTGGAAGCAACCTAAGTGCCCATCAAGGGACGAGTGGATTAAGAAGCTGTGGTATATATACACAACGGAATACTACTCAGCCATAAGAAACGATGAAATCCAGCCATTGTGACAACATGGATGGACCTTGAGGGTATTATGCAAAGTGAAATAAGTCAGAGGGAGAAGGTCAAATACCGTATGATTTCCTTCATTAAGTAGTAGATAATAACAACAATAAACAAACACATAGGGACAGAGATTGGATTGGTGGTTACCAGAGGGGAAGAGGGGAGAGAGGAGGGTGAAAGGGATAATTCAGCACATGTGTGTGGTGATGGGTTGTAATTAGTATTTGGGTGGTGAACATGATGTAATCTATGCAGAAATAGAAGTATAATGATGTAAAAATAAAAATAAATAAATAAAAGCCTCCAAAAAAAAAGCAATCTCCAGGACAGATGGTTTCACCAGACGGGAGAATTCCAACAAATATTTAAAGAAAAGTAAAACTTACACAATCTCGCCCAGATAATAAAAAAGAAGTGAACACTTCGCAACTCATTTTATGATGCCTGTATTATCCTGAAACCAAAACCAGATAAAGACAGTGCAAAAAAAAAAAGAAAACTATAGATTAATACATCTAATGAACTTAGATGCAAAAATCTTCCAAAAATTTCAGCAAATTAAATCCAATAATATATAAAAAGATTGATACAAAGTGAACAAGTGGGATTATTCCAAGTATTCAAGGCTTGTTCAGTATTTGAAAATCAGTCAACATATTCCATCATATCGACAAGGAAAAGAAGAAAAACCATATTGATTGATACAGAGAAAGCATCTGACAAAATATCATATCTATTTATGATAAAAATAGAGGAAAATTAGAAATAGAGGGAATTACCTCAACTTGATAAGGAGCATCTAGCATCTACAAAAACCGACAACTAACACCATACTTAATGGTAAAAGACTGAACGCTTTCTCCCAAGATCAGGACCAAGGCAAGTCTCTACCATTCTTATTCAACATAGTATCGGAAGTTCTAGACACTGCAATAGCAACAAAAAAAGACATACATATTAGAAAGGAGGAGATAAAACTATCTGTATTTGTAAATGACATGATTGTCTATGTAGAAATCCCAAAGAATTTACAAAAAAAACCTCCTAGAATTAAAAAGTGAGTTCAGCAAGGTCACAGAATAGAAGATCAGCCCACAAGAATAAATCACATTTCTACATACTAACAATGAACATTTAGTAACTAAAATAAAAACAAATTACCATTTATAATCAGTCCAATGAAAATATAGATATACACTTAGCAAAACATGTATAGGAATTGTATGCTGAAAATTACAAAATGATAAGGAAATAAAAGAAGACATAAATAGACATGCCATGTTCATGGATTGGAAAATTCAACATAGTAAAGATGTCAAGTCTCCCCAAATGGGTCTACAGGTTTAATTCAATTCCTATCCAAATCTAGCAAGGTTTTTTGTAGATAGACAAGCTTATTCTGAAATTTTTATAGAAAGGCATAGGCAAAGGTAAAATAATATTGAAAAAGGAGCATAAAGTGGGAGGAAGCACTCTATCTGGTATCAAGTCTTATAGCTACACTAATCAAGTCAGTGTGGTATTGGTAGAGGGACAAACACATAAATCAACGGAGCAGGACAGAGAACCCAGAAATAGGACCAGATAAATATTCTCAACTGATTTTTGACAAAGGTGTGAAAGTAATTCAATGAAGGAAGGCTGACCTTCTCAAGAAATGGTACTGATGAAACTGGACATCTGCGGGGGGATGAACCTCAACCTAAACTTCTTATACAAAAATTAATTCAAACCAGGTCAAAGACTTAAAAGTAAAATGAACAACTATAAAACTTTTAGAAAAAGACATAGGAGAAAATCTTCAGGATCTAAGGTTAGGCAAACAGTTAGACTTGACATCAAAAGCACATCCATAAAAGGGAAAAATCCATAAATTGGACCTCATCGAAATTAAACACTTTTGCTCTGCGAAAGTCTATGTGAAGAGGATGAAAAAGAAGCTACAGACTGGGAGAAAATATTGGCAAAGCACATATCTGACAAAACTAGTATCTGGAATATATAAAGAACTCTCAAAACTCAAGACGAAAAAAATAATAGTAATTCAAGTAGAAAATGAGCAAAAAACATAGAGACATTTACTGAAGAGGATATACGCATAGCAGATAAGCATATGAAAAGATAGTCAACATCATTAGCCATTAAGGAAATAAAAATTTAAACCACAAAGAGATCACTATGCACTTATCAGAATAGCTAAAATAAAAAAAAAGTGACAACACCAAATGTTCGTGAGGATGTGGAAAAACTGGGTCATTCATGCATTGCTGGTGGGAATGTAAAATGGTACAGCTACTCTTAAGAACAATTAGGTAGTTTCTTATGAAATTGAACATTAAACTATCATATAACAAAGCAATGGTACTTTTGGACATTCATCCTAGAGAAAAGAAAACCTATGTTCACACAAAAACCTGTACACAAATATTATAGCAGTTTTATTTGTAATAGCCCAAAATGAGAATTAGCCCAGATGTCCTTCAGCAGGTAAATGGATAAAAAACTGTGGTCCAGCCATACCATGGATTATTACTCAGCAATAAAAAGGAATAAACTATTGACACAAGCAACAACCTGGATAAATCTCTAGGGTATTGTGCTGAGTGCAAAAAGCAGTCTCAAAATGTTCATACTGTGTAATTCTATTTATATATAACATTTTGATATGGCAAAATTCTAGAAATAGAGGACAGATTAGTGGTTGGCAAGGATTGGGACAGGAGGGAGAGGGAGGGTGAGAAGAAAGTGGTATGGTTCTAAAGGAGCAACAGGAGGGATCCTTGCGGTGATGGAGCTATTTCAGTGTCTCCACTGTGGTGTGTACACAGGAGCCACACATGTAACAAAACTGTATAGAACAAATACACAAACACACAGAGGACTGCAGATGAAACTGAATAAGGCAGGAGAATGGTGTCAATATCAATAGCCTAGCTGAGAGATTGTACCATAGTTTTGCAAAATGCTACCACTGGGGGAAACTAAGTAAGGAGTACATGGGATTTCTCACAGTTTTTCTTACAACTACGTGTGAATCTACAAGTATTTCAATAAAAATTTCAATTAAAGAAAAAAAAAAACTGTGGCTATGACTGGGTCATTGCTCTGAGCTGGGTTCCTGTTTGGCCCACATCCTGTTTGGATGTGCCCCTGCACGCATCCACCCGAGGTTCCTGCTGGCCCAGGTGCAAAACAGGAGGGTATGATTAGCCTGGCACCTCGGCCTCAGAGAGAACCTACTGCCACATCTGCTCTTGCCGATTCACATAGACGAGGTTATACTTAGAGAGAACTTATTGTCAAGACTAAAAATCAGAATACATGGTCTGACACAGGGATTGACGACGGAACAAAGTGTTTGAAATCCTTGAAAATGCAAAGTATACGTTTGGAATGGATTTTAAAGAAATCTCTTTAAGGACAAGAGATCAAAACGTCTTCATATTCCTCGTGTCTTTACTAGATGAAAAGTAAAAAGACAAACATACAAAATCAACTGTGGAATGAAAAGCTTTCCTCTACAAGCATGTATCTGTTACTCCCATGTGACAGGCACTGCTACAGGCCCTCATGTGCATTACCTAATTTAACTTCCAGTTCCCTGGAGAACTAGCTGTTGTTATCCCCATATCAGAGATAAGAAAACTGAGGTTCAGAGCAGCGAAGTAACCATGCTTGTTTCTCACAGAGAAAATTATGAATTCTCTATGTCTCACAGAGCAAATTAGGAATTCTCAATGTGGAACCTGTTGCCTGTTCCCATGGTACTTATACAAAAATCTAATAATGTGAAAAGGCAGAGAGAATTGTTTTGACCTGAAGACTCCTGCATTCCCTACCAGTTCTCTGTGAACTAGGACACTGTAGTGATCATAGAAAGTCACTGAAGATCACAGAATGCTATTTCTTAGCATTTCAGCATGTAAAGAGAGCACAAGGGTGGGGCTAATCCTATACTTGCCTTTAGAAGTACAGGGGATTGCTCTAAACAAACCTCATTTTAACTATGGGTTTAGCCCCATCTCCTTATCAAACCACCAGGCAGAGCTGCTAACAGCCAATTCGCCAAATTGGACCTTGGTTCTCTCCATAAATCTTGGCCCAACATCTGGCATATTCATCAAAATATAGTCTGTGGAAGGAAAAGGAATGTCCTGCTAACCTCTTCAGAGTACAGTGACATTCCCGAGGTTCTTTCAGCACACAGGGGCTCCTGACTCCAGCCACTGTCAGGCAGACAACTTCACATGTTTTCACAAATCTCCACCAGAAGCTGCACTGCTGAAATCGCACACTGACAGCCCAAGCGCCTCTGATACTCAGCCGGCTAGGATCCTGCATACTGGCAAATTCTGCCCTCAGGTAGGCACACATGGCTCCTTCTGATTTCCAGTTAAAGACTTGCGAAAGACTAGTCCCTACTTGGGGGTTAGGGAAGCTCTGCCAGTATCTGAGGATGACTCCTGCCAGTTAAAATTTTCTAGACGCGACGGTTTAAATGGCTTGTGACTGAACTGGAAACACATCTACATTTCATTTTAATTATTGGTGATGACAACACAAGCTCTGCCATCATTTTCTATTTTCCCTCTCTACCATCTATTTCAAAATGACTTTGTCATGGTTTATAGTTGGCTGATTTCTCCTTAATGAATGTTCAGAACACCAAATCCTTAAGATCTCATCCTCTGCCAGAGAAGGAGAGACATGAAGCAGCACAGTTAAGTGGCGAAAGATGACAGCCCCAGTCAGACACACTAGAGCAGACAACTGGGTAAGGAGAATAGTTCCCATTCCTTGAAAAATGGGAGAGGAAGCACATCCCACCGTGTAGGATAGGAAACCTGTCCTTTTAGCCCCCAAGCGCTGAGCCTTTCTGGGAATCCAGGAAGGAAATACATCTTGGCTGGCAATCAGTGACAGAAAGCAATGCGCTTCTCTCAGAAACAGGGCAGTCTCAACCCTGTCGCAGGCCGTGGGGAGGGGGCCGGGGGCTCTGGGCGCTGGGGAGCGGTTCGAACTTGCAGTCTACTGCACACAAACTCGCACATGACTTGAGCACCATTAACAGAAACAGCATCTTGTTTCCAATTTGGTTGTAGATAATAAAATTAGCCCCCAAATTACCATGAAGTGGAACAAGTAAACACAAAGGCAGGAGCTAGGTTTTCAGGCGTTTCTCCTCCCCGCATACAGACTGGTAAGGTCTATGGCTTTTAGCTGTTTTAAATTCAAAGCAACGCTTCTGTTTTTCTAAGTCGCTGTTTTGACCCCCAGCAGATAAAGAGCACTAAAGGACACATTCAGCAGAGCTGCAGCGCTCTGCAGGCCGCTCTGTTTACATCAGGAAATCCAGCCCGGCGGGCGGCGGGGGCGGCGGGGCGCCGGCCTCCCTCCCGCTCGCGCCGCGCTCGGCTGGCTCGGCCCTGGCCCCTGGCGCTCGCGCTGACTCCATCCAGATGTGCCGCGGCTCCAGAGTGGCTGCCGCGCGCAGTAAAGCGGCATCGGAGGCTCGTCAACCCGGCCAGGGCCCTGCGGTCTCGCGCCGCCCCTGGCACGGGAGACGCGCGGGAGCGGCCGGGCGGCGCTCCCCGGGCGCGGGGCGAGCCTCCTGACCGACCCGGGAAATGTGCCTGATGCGTTTGTACATTTCCTTGCAAATGTTTTACACTTTAAAGAAAGGGGAATGCCGTATATCATTTGGAAATCTTGGCTGTCTATAGGTCCCTGTGGATATTACTGGGTTAGTACGACTTGTAACCAGAGCAAGAGAAACATTAAAAAGCTGGGAAACACTGCCAATTAGTCATTACAGGGAGACTGTAAAAACAAGAGAAAGAGAACGAGGAGGGAGCACAAGGAATAAAAGAAGAAACTGCCCTGGGAAAAAAAACTAAAGAAACTAGATGTGTTTTTGTGGTGCTCCCGGAATAGAACGGGAAAGCAGAACAGCCGGCAGCCTGCTCATCGGCAGCTCACCTGCAAACCAGCCAACCCCAGGGCAGCCGCGAAGGGCCCCGCGATCTCCCCGCTGTACCGCTTTGCTGGCCCTGTGCAACTCCAGCTGGGGCAGTGGGCAGGCAGCGTGCTTTGGAGCAGGACTCAATGGTGCAAAATCCAAGTTAGACGTTTATTTCTGATCGCCTGCCGCCTACACGGTCGTTGCTAGCTGAGTTATAATAAAAAGAAGAGAGGAACCATTTCTTTAACAATCACCAAGACTCTATGAGCCACCAGCTTCAAACAGGCTGTGGCCATGCTGGCTGAAAACTGTTTTTAATTTTATGGTGGCTCTGATTGAAATCTTTTTTCTTTTCCCTGCTTTTATCCGGATTCCAGGATCCAAGAACATGTAACATCACAAGCTGACATGGATCTGGGTGAGCCTCCCAGACCTTCTTCAGTAATTTGAGCGACCTTGTTCAGGACTTAGAATAAGTGAACAGATACCGTGGACCCTAATGTTAAGGCTGCAGGCAAAAACCCAGGAGGGACAATGCTTTTTCCAGGGAAGAGTTGTGATTGCTCATGAGCCTCCAGGAAGTGACGTGGGGAGGAGGGGGCACTGGAGGACACTAGGGCCCATTCCCTAGGACTGGGGGCAAATGCTGCTGGCAGGAGAACTGCTTATCTCAGCAGCATGAGGAGCTGGCAGGCAGCCAGGCTTCCTCAGCCCCCCAGACTTTAGTCCCCACCCTCTGAGTCAAGAGGACAGCCACATGTGCCTCAGGTCCAGTCCCTGGCAAGGGTACAACTTTGCTGATCAGTTGGGGTCCTTCTTGTTGTCTGGCCACAAGTCAGCAGATGCACAGTTCAGCTTTACCAGTGCAAAATATCTTGCATAGGATCTATTTCAAAAACAATTATATGAGCAAATTATCTTGGCTTCTACCAACAGATTTTTAAAATTTAGTAGCAAGATCTCAAAAAATGATTAAACCACAAATGTTATTTTAAAATAACATTAAACCAGACAAGAGATGAAGAAGTCTTATAGAATCATCAAGAACATGCTCTACTCCCTGAGTTCAAAACATCCCCACATGTGTGCATTTGGGGCTTCCCAGCAACTGTGACTAAAGTTAAAGGGACTGACTCTATCATATGAGGGCCTTCTTCAGAGAGAGAAACTAAAAGAGTAAACATGCTGTATCTGGAAGGACTTTTGCCTTCATAACACACAGCTTTGAAGTCTGTCAATGGAAAGGTTATAATCAGAGACTAATTGGAAAATGCATGTGCACTGGGGTTCTCCATCTCCCGACTCACATGGTTCACAGTGTCTGAGCTGATTTCGCTAATGGCAGGGCCCGCAACAGATTAATTGTGTCTCCTCAGAACAGAGGACTCACAAATAATAACATGTTTTTGCTGGCAAGCCTGTTCCAGCTAATATTATTTCTCCATTGCTTTTCTCTCTACGAAGCTTGCCCACCCCCCCATTTCTGTCTCTGCTTGATGCCCCCTTCCTGACAGGTTCATCTGACCCCTTTAATGCTTCCATTTCCCACCTCCTGCCTGGTTGTGGTTGAGCCCTGTGGCTGACATCCTGGCCTTCTGCTGTTCTCTTTATAGATTGTATTCTTCAACAGTTATTTCATACTCATAGTTTTTACTCTGAAACTTAAAGCTCCACTCTTGATGTTTTTGTCTGGTTCTAGGTGCATTTTTCCAGCTGCAACTAGACATTTTCATTTGAACTTCACATCTCCATTCGAAATTCGGCAACTTGAGAAGCAAATGCATTATCTTCCTTCCTAGATTCAACTAACTCAACCCTCCTGACTCTGCAATTACTACCAAACATCACTTTCCCAGTAACACAGGCCCATAACCTCAGAGTTTCTCCTAAACTCATTCCTCTTTCTCATCGTTCCTATTCTAATTTCTATAACAGACCCCTGGGTGTCAAGCCCTGTCCCATGCCTGGAGAGACTCAGGTGAACAGGACAGCCAGCAGCTTCCCACTTGTGGCCCACTCAGCACAGGTCTGCCACGTCGATCATACTAGCATCATATTGTGGCATAATTTCCCTGCTCAAAGCATTGCAGTGCTCCACCTTTGCTTTACATGAAAAAGCGCATGCTCATTAACTTTGAACGTGGCCACGGCCAGAGCCCACCTGCTCGTCCACTGTGACCTGCAGTTCCCTCAGGAGCCTCCCCTAGCAGGAGACTCTTGTCCTCCTCTCTGCTGCCTGCTGAGGCATCTTTACTGCCAGCCTTCTGGAGATCTTGTCTGGAGAACCCCCACATCTGCAGTGTGACTTTAGCCACAGCCCACTCTGTTGGTCATTGCTTTGTCTCCAGCACTACCTCTTAATTCCCCAGGTGTCAAGCCCTGTTTCCAGCTTCTGTTGCTATTTCCACTAGATGTCTCATAGGCACTTCAAACTCAAAAGCACTAAAACCAGTCTTCCCATCTTTGCCCTCAAACTCTTTCTATCCTTTTGTATTCTCCGTTATTTTTGGTAATGGTATATTTATCTCTTCTTATTCAAATAAAAAACTTGGGAACTCCTCCAGATTCTTCTCCTTCCTCCACTCTGAAGTCCAATCAGCCAAGTTCCACCTCTTCTGCATCTCGGGACACAATGAGCAGGACCGCAGCGGCAAGTGTGTGTTTCTAGGCCAGTCACCTCTACCGCCTTGAGCCGGGTGCTCTTCTGAACCACCTTGCACCTTCTCCACTCCACCCTGAGCGCTGAGGGCTTCTGCCCTCTAGCCCAGCAGGGAGTGCAGCTGCAGGCCGAGGGGCAAAGCAGATGCCTACCCTCCACCTCCACACAGCTCGCCCCAGGCCCTGCACCATTCCTTTCTGCTTTTCTTGAACCTGCCCACAGCTCTGTAAATTGTCTCTTCATTACACTCTCCTCACACTGCCCAGTTTGAGAGTGCTTCCTGCCAGGAGAACTGACATACTGACTGATATACAGAACTCTGTCTATCATAAAGCTTTATGTCCTCAGTCCCTACCACAACTCCTGACAGACAGCAGGCAACTAGTAAGTTTGTGGAATACATGAGTGAATGACTAAGTGAATACACACTGTTTGAAATGTAAGTCTTTACTGTAACTTTCATAGCAATCAGACTTAGGGCATCTCACAGAGCGTCTAACGTGTGCCTTAGACATAATGCTGCCCAATAACTACTTATTCAATAAAGCTGAGTTCTTGAAAGGTTGAGTCTAATCTCTTTAGCAGAAAGAAGCTGGAAAACAGGCACAGAGTAGAAGAAGGAGGAGGAGGAGAAGAGGAAGAAGAAGTCATTCTGATTAAACAATGTCATAATCATTCTCTTGTGTTATTTCTGTGTTTTAAAATACTCCTCTGTCTCGTCTGTGTCAGCGTTTCTGACCTGTCTCGGATATATCACAGCACAGCATTTTCAAATTGAGAATCTAATGAGAGTGCTCAGGAAGTCTCTCTCACTACAGGGACTTATCCTTATTTATTTGTTAATTCTCTTCTCAACAAGACTTTCCTGGCACATTTATGGAGTCAATCATCAGTCAGTTGCTGAGCCTACAGGCAATTCCCAAGAAGTCATATCTTCTCTGGAGAAGCTCACGTTCTGAAATGTGACATTGGGAAGAGAACGTGGACATAAACAAATGATTTAGCACAAAATGTAAGCACTGTAATAAGAGTTAACACACTCCTACAGTAGCACAGAAAAAGATGTACAAAATTCTCTATGAACCAAGGAGGATCTCCCACAGAAGGTGACATCTGAGCAGTGAGTTGCCCCTGGCAGTTCAGGGAGAGTGAATGCATGGTTGGCACTCCTAGGAATTCAGCTCATCAGATGTCTAGACTGAGACAAAACTCATTAAGTGGATCTGACTCCTAAGCCACTGCTCTATTTACTCATTAATTGGATCACTAAGATTCCACTCCCTGTGTCTGATGGTTTGAACTAACACACTTACACTTTGGTATCATTCAGGAACTATATCAGGAGGAGGTGGGTTTTGGTTTTCTCTAGCTAGAAAATACTCAGCACAGGCAATCAGATGTGATCCTAGTTCTTGAGCAATCCTGGGAAGGTGGGTATGGTTCCTGCCCACAGAGGGCAGTGCGGACACTCTCTGGGTCAGAGAGACAGTGCTGCATGTGCACACGACATTCCTAGCACCATAGCAAAGAGGGGTAAAGGAGCACGCCCTAGGTCCCTGTCTTTCCGTCTCCTCGGGGTTCAACCATCCCCTTCCTGTAATAAAACTGCCTAAGGTTCAGAGTGCCACCCCTTCCCTTAACCAGACTTCAAGTATATCTCTTCCTTAAGTCATCCCCGAAGACGACACTGGTTTAACTAAAATCCAATTCCACCACAGAGTGATGAAAAGAGTGAGATTTCCAGTCTGCCAACAGGCCTGGGGAAGTTAGTGTCACGTCATAGGGACTGCACAAGAGGAAGGGCCACCACAGAGGGACGTTGCCTTGTGAATGAGAGCCTTCTCAATTCAATCAGCTATAAAACAAGAAACAGGTTACTAATAAAGTCCTGCTCTACGCACCCCCTTCCCCTGCCCTAGACAACATTGGTGTCTATGCAATTAGAAGGCGATATTCCCTTTTTAATGTGAAAATAAATTAGTTCTAGAGGTGTAGAGAAATAATAGCATGAATGACGTGCCTTAGGCACAACAGGGCTGTTAAAGAAAGAAAAGTCTGTAAATGGAAGTGAGGCTTAGAAAAGCACAGCCCTGAAGTCTTGGCTTACAAAGCAAGAAAAAAAAGACTGGTGGGTGGGGGAGTTTCCTGAAGCCATGAATAAATCTGGCAGAAAGGATCCTATACAGCCCTTTTTGGAGTTTCAGTCGCATGACATCACAATCTATGAATGTTGCTGTGATTGGATTTGAATGAACTTGTAGATTCAAAACAAAACCCATTTCAAACAAGCTCCACAAAGCAGCTCCAT
The DNA here is from genome assembly GCF_020826845.1 of Diceros bicornis minor. Classification (NCBI taxonomy): domain Eukaryota; kingdom Metazoa; phylum Chordata; class Mammalia; order Perissodactyla; family Rhinocerotidae; genus Diceros; species Diceros bicornis. Next base: position 7,763,430 of record NC_080760.1, read on the forward strand.
CTTCCCAGCAGTAGTTACGTGTGTTTCCTAACTGCCCTTTTCTGTTCTGGAGTGCAAAGGGGACTGGCAAGCCCGCCCGGACTAACACAACAGCCCGCCTGGACTAACAATCCAAATCACACACACACACAGACACACTCAGACACACACAGACAGATACACACACACAAGTGCATGTATACAGAGACACAGACAGACACACACAAATACACACATGTACACATCAGACACACACACACCCTGAGACACAGCGGCAGTGTCTAGAAGAGTCACAGGGACACCGGGCTGCACTTCAATTCTGCTGTGGAGAATCTGCCCTCTCTCTTTCTTCTTCCTTCTTCTTACTGCTGTTGTCTTAATTCCACCTGGTAGGGGTAAGGAGGGAGACAGCTCAGCCGTGCTAACATGCTCTGGGCTTCAAAGAAAGCAGAGCAGGAGAAATGAGAATCACACAGCAGTCCTGGTGTGACAGGGAATGTATTCTACCTATTCCAAACAATTCCTCTTCTTTTGTGGAATTTATTTTCCAAAGAGTTGAGGGTGATATGTGTAATGATCAGATATATTTACACATAACAGGTTATTTTAAACAATGAGAAACAAAGCCCAACATGCCTATGGACGTACAAGATAACTGCAAAACAACTAAATTAACCATTTTTTTAAAAGGCCAGATGTGCCACAGTGTGAATAACTATGCAACCAACATAGTCATTATGTTCATTGAGTATGTGTATTAATATGCAAATGATCCTATCAGTGAAGGCCTTTGTCCTTCCCTACTCTGTGCGCACCCAGAGCGGGCGCTAAAATCCCCCGTCTCTGATCACCCTGGAAACACCAAAGATGCAAACATGTAACACAGTGGTTCTCAACTCTGGGTGATTTTGTCCCTCAGGGGAGGTTTAGCAACATCTGGAAACATTTTTGGTTGTCATGACTAGGGGCTGGGGGTGGTACTGGCATCTAGCGGACAGAGATCAGGAATGCTGCTCAACATCCTACAGTGCACAGGACAGTCCCTCCCCCCAGCACAGAATGATCAGGTCCAAAATGCAGATGTGCTGAGGATGAGAAACCCTGATTTTCACACATAAGCCTGCCCCTTCCCCTCTCAAGGGAGCACCCCACACCCCTCTCCCACCATGTTCTATGACTTCACAGCTACCAAGGCGAGAGCCAGCATGGAATCCACAACTTCTTGGACCAAACTGTGTCGGCTAACCAGAATCAGAGTCCGCGTGCACCACACAAGGCCAGGGTGAGGGCCCAGAGCCTGCAAAGAGAAGTGAAATAAGAAACACTGTCACCCTCAGACCACGGGCACCTTCTGCCAAATGGTTAGTGAGAATTACAGGCATATGATTTCAAGAATATTTTATCTTGGTGAGTTTTATAAAGAAAGAAAAAAAGGAAAGCATTTTATCCACTATGCAGTAGCACTATTTATTTGTGGTCTGTATTTGGTTTCTTTGACTAAGATGCAAAGACTTCAGAACTGATGTCAGAATCAGTGATGGCTATTGGAAACGGCAGCCATCAGGGTTTGCTCTTGTACTCCAACCCTTTCCCTGGCCTTAAGCTTGCAGAAGCCTAGGTAAAAAGGGAAGCTCCCACACAAAAGAGGGAAAAAGTCTGTCCTCAGCAGGACAGCGGGCTTTCTGCAGTTTCCTCCTCTGTTACAGACATTGTTGTGAGTTTTGGACAAGTATAGTATTTAAGAGAAAAACCAGTGGTCTAGCTGCCTAAATGTGTGACTTTGAGTAAGTCATTTCTGAACCTCAGTTTCCTCACCTTAAGATGGGCTTTAATACTGACACAACAACTGACTGTGATTAAGTGTTTGCTGTGTGCTTGAGTGTTGTCTAGGTGGCTTTCAGATGACAATCTAACTTCAATCTCATTACAGCCCCGTGATGACTTGGCATGTCACAGAGGAGGAAACTGAGCCCAGAGGGGTGAAAGAGCTACCCCAGGTCACAGAGAGGGAGGGAGCCAAGACTTTAACCAGGCCGTCTGTCTCTTAAACACGATGCTGCATTATCAAGAGGGTCCCCGGGAGGAGGAAGTTAGATGATGCTTATTATCCTTCTGAGTAGTTTTCAATGAATGGCAGTTATACTATAATTAAATCAATAAGTTTACTTTTCTGTTTCCCCTCTCTGTAAATGTTGCTGAAAGAGTTGGCTAAGAGGGAAGCTAGGACCTCTTCTCCCATCCTAAGAGAAAATGGTGGTGTCCCACTCTTAAATCCCCTGTGGAATCAAGATGCCATGCTCTGTGAAAGTACACATTAGGCCTAGAGTTTATGAAACCCTAACAAGGAGAGGCCATTCAAGTTCAGTCTTTTTTGCAGAGGAATCCCTCAAACAGTCTCATTCTAACTGAAAAAGTAGTGAGAGTTTTTAAACATTGCTTTTAAATGAATTTGAGGAGACCTAAATTTTGCCATTTTCAGATGAAGAGTTCATATATATTCTTCTGACGAAATAACCCTGGAGTTGCACCTTATTTAATTTTAAACCTTGCAACCTATATCTGAGTAATGGAAGAAGGATTCAAACAGGACTTGAGAGATATAAGGTCCAAACTCACCTTCCCACTAAGTTGACCCTGGAGGTGAGACTCCTTATCTGGAAAATGTGGGCACCTCATAGGTTGTTGTGACAATTGAATCAAAGATGAGGAAGTGCTTTGAGTAAAAATTCAAAGAACAAAATATGAATAACTCTCATATGGGTGGCACCCAAAGTTCCACAGTTCTCTCCCTTCCAACATCTCATCTAATTGCACAATTGCCCAATGTACTAGTCACGAAACGTATTGCTTTTCACAGTCCCTGAATATGGACAGCAAGCCCCCTCCCAAAAGTTAGATAACTGCCCAAGATGACACAATTAGGAGACAACCCTATAAATTAAACTATCTGTGCGAAGTCAGTGTCATCATTCCAGTCCAAGACAATATATGACTTCCCTCTGACAGCTCCTCCAGTATCATTTGTTCTTGGTTACCAATGTCTCAAGCATAATAACATACATTTTTGATGCTCTCAACACCTTCAGACGAATCTTATGAAATCTGCAGCTACAATATTAGGTAATATAGTAGAAGTATAAGTCCAGAACATCTTGTTCTCTATGTAATATTTTTCTTTGTATTCTCCCACAAAAGCAGTTAAAAATAAGAGCAACTGGTGAGTGCCAGACACACACAACCGTGTTTACAGGACTAAAATTTGCCCATCTCTTAGTAAGATGGTTATATTCCTGGTGTAATTGTCTATAGACAAGAAATAATCTACAGGATCTATCTGAGTAATTTAATGAAAGTCCATGTATTACAAAACCTTAAATATAAAAAAAAGAAATATATTCATGTGGAACATAGAAGGAAATACCATTTTTTTCTCTTCAGGACAAAATGAGTACCATCAACAAAATCAACAGCAATGAAGAAGTAGCTAAATGCCCACCAGAGAAATGCGGCTTACCCTTTCAACAGCTGCACCTGTGAAGCGACAATCTGCAGTTCAAGTGTTGCTACTGCTGATGCCTGTTTTCAGGTGAACTATCTATCTTCCCTCTGCTCACCACAGAATTTCCAACTGATTCTGGAGGGCTCCAGGTCATAAACAGAAGTTGTCTGTTTTCTGTGTTTACAGAACCCTCTACTGACTTCTTAGCTTTTCAATACCCTACTCTGACAGAAAGCTGTCATGTCAGTATCTACCTCCGACATGGTTCATGTTTACTCCTTCTAATCTGATGTTGGCTGGAAAATGAGATAACCTAGTTTAAGACTTTTATGCTACTAGAAGTCAGTGCAACCCACTATCTAGGTTGAAAGAGTGTCGTACTCGTTTTATGTGTTAGGAGATTTTGAGCACTTTTTCATTTCTAAGCTCAAAGACATTTTCCAGAGGATTCATGTTGCTCAAACTTAGACTTCTAGATAATCGATGTATTGCTGCATTTCACATCTATTTATCTAATGGTCATCATAAGCCACTTAAACAAATTCAACAAATATTTACTGAGTGGCTGCTTTGGACAAGGTACCATCCTAGGCATTGAATAAGACAGAAAATGTCTCTTACATTATGGGACAGAGCTTGCATTCTAGTGGGAGGGGGATACAGTCAATAAACAAGTAATCACAGGCATAATAGATTGTGTGCGGGTAGGAGGAGAACTAAAAAGGACATAAACAGAAAGGCATGACAGAATCCTCAGCTTAGTGGGGGTGGAGCTTCCAATATTGGAGCTGAGACCGGAATAAGGTGGAAGTAGCACAACGATGAGAAAGGGTCTTGCAGCTCAAGCCTGTGATATACTCAAGCCTTTTACTCAGCTAGTGTTTCATAAGCACCAACTGTGCACCTAGCACCGTGCTGAACACTAGGACTGCAAAAGTAAGTATGTGTGTGTCAGTCCTTCCATCCTAAGTGGAGTGAAGGCAGCCAGCCTCCCTCCCTCTCTCCCCTCCCGAAGCTATGTTTGAGGGAGACTGTGGTGCCACTGGGACTGTGCATTGGAGCGGGCCAGCACCCTTGGGAAGGAGGCTGCACAAAGGTCAGCTATCTGGTCACTGAGAACTCTCCCCACAGCCAAGATAAAATCTTCATGTGGTGGGATGGCATCTACAACCTTGTTATTAGTTGAAAAGAACATTACTCAGGCCATCTCGGAACCAACTGCACATGCCACATTGAAAAGGAAAGCATGCTTCCAGGGTGAGTCTGCACCAAGGATGTTACTGCAATGTAATGGGAACCAAGGGCTATGTCTGCATTTAAGTCTCACAGTTACAAACCAGGAGTGAAGCCTCCTCTTAGCATTTCTAGGCATCAAGAACAAAAGCTGAAAGAACAGAAGCCGGCACAGTGTGCCCACCTCTCTCCAACCCTGATCCTTAGGTCCTCCCTTAGCTTCCCAAGAATGCCCCAGCTACCCCGTCAGCACTAACCTGCTGTGCCCTAAGCCTAGTATGTTGTAGCCAAATATGTGCCTCCCCAGCGCAGCTCCCAAATAGGTCCCAAGGACCCTGTCTGGCCTAATAAGGGTTAACAAGGGGGTCAGAGCTGGAAGGGTCACCAGCTGGTCACGTCAGTCCTGCCTCACCAATTCTGCTGGACAGTGGTCCCAGAGGCCCTAAAACTCTCACCAAGCACTTGACAGATCAAATTCCCAAGCACTGGAAAGGAACCAATATTTATAAGATACTTGTTACATGCTAAAGGCTTTCCCATATCTATTTCATTTTCAGAGCAACCTTGTGGGATTGGTTTTATTATCTCATTTACAGATGAGAACCCTGAGAGGTTGACTCACAGTGACAGATACAGGATTTAAAGTAGAGTCTATTTCTTGCCCAAGTCCAAACCTCAAGCTCTTTGCAAAATGCCATACCATTTCCTGCCAGCCCCCCAGTAGCTAGGACTTGAACTGCATATTAGGAAACTAGGGTCAAAACCCACAGAGCCTGGGGTAACCCTGCCTCCCCAGGACACCTCTTTGTGGCCATCCCTACCCATCCACTCTCCAGCCGACTCCACAGGACAGGCCAGCCATAGGGCCTGCTGAAGCCCGCCCTGACTAGGGCCCAAGCTCTTCCCCAGAGCTCAGCCTGCCTAGCCCTCCCCAGCCTCTTTGAGATGAGGGGCTTTGGCATTAGGCTCTGTGCATTTCTAACCGCAGCTCCTTGTTTTACCCATGAGAAGATGAAGGCTGAAATATGTAAAATGATGGGCCCAGTGTCACCAAGTACACTAGTGGTAGAGGCACCCTGGGCCAGGTTCCCACTCCTGAGCATCCTACACAATGTGCCTGATGCACTTGACATTGTTGAGCTTCTCCCAAAATTGCACCTATGATGTCATGGCATTCCAGGGCTTTCCTGATGACACACTGTGCTTGCACAAATGTCAAAAGGATAGCTTCTTGAAAACACTAACCACCCTAACCATGGAGGTGCGGCCACATGTGTCTGCATACAAGCTTGCCATTCATTCTTGGTGGCAGCCTGAGCTTATAAAGGGTGTAAAGCCAGTCACAGCCTGTGTCAGGGAATCTCTTTAGAGCTGTGTTGTTGCAGATAATTAGGTATAAAGGACTTCACGTGATCAAAATCAGGCTTCCTGTCACTAACACTTTTTGGAAACAAATTTTGTCCACTGGTCTTTAATATATATTGTATTATATAAGAATGCGGAACTTCAAGAGAAATTCTAAAGGATTGCATTTATAGACAATCCTTATTCTATACATATCATCTGTATGAGGAACAAAACAAAGCTGGTGGAATTTTGGCTTTCTTTCAGCTTACTGAAATATGTAAAAGGAAAACAGGAAATTTGAGTGGCAAAGCTCCATTCCCAAGTCTATCCGTGACTTCAGGTCAATTCTTGTAGTCTCGCTCTAACTCACCACCACATTTAGAATAAAATTGTCCTAATGCTGCTTGCCACCTGTATTTCAGGAAGCTTGAGATGATCAGTGGAAATAAGATTGAGCAGCACATAAAAACTTTCAAAGGTGCAATATTGCTATGGTCTTTTTCTTCTAGTTCAGCATGGTACTTCTGAGCCCTTTATCATCACTGTGATTCAAGACAGCTGAGGAATCCCTGGGAGTCATGCGTTAATCGCCACCCTTTGGGGGAAAGAAGTAACATTTTAAACCGTGCAATAGAGACGTGCTTGTTTACAGCCACCTTGATGGAGAATCCAATCCTTTCATTGTTGACTGAGAACATGTATGTTGAATTTGAGGCCTAGAATTATATTAAAACATGCTTCATTTTCAAGGACCACGAAATGACAATATTTAATGTGGAAGCAGTTGCTTCCTGAGCTATTAACCAAGCTCTTCCACTCCTTGCGTGTTGCAGGCTGGTGGCCGTCAGAGGGGAGCCCTGCAGCCCCACAGCTCCAGTCGCCTCTACGCCCCCAGTCTTCACGCTGAAGGCTGATGTCTGCCGAAAGAAACACGGGAGCAGGCGGGCTCCGCGCTTGCATTAACTCCGGTGTTTTCCTTTAATGGGACTTGAGCATGGAACTTGGCCACTAGAAGTTCCTGTTTCATTTTCCTTTCATCTCTCTCTCTCTGACGTCTATGTCTTTCATGTGTATTATGATGTTATTCTCCCATGAAGTTCAGGTTCTACATCTTCCATGAGGGTCATGGAATTGGGGAGTGCGAACTTTTTTAATCCCCAAGCAGATACACAGTTCACATTTTCCTATTGTTTACTCTCATTTACATTTATCCTATCATGAATAAGTGTACATCTGACAAAGACAGTCTTCAAACTTTGACTCCCCAGACAGGGGGAAAGGCATATTTTTAAGCAGTGTACAAAGTAAAACTTTTCCTTCATGTATAAGGAAATACACTTTATTCCTTCATAAAATTTCTTTTTAAAAATTAATTGGATTGTTTAACATGTGGGGAGGAGATGAAGGGGAAAATTCTATCAAATCTGTCTTTATACTTTTCAATTAACAACTTCTGCTCTCCTCCGTTAATAGAACTGTTAAATCTTACTCAACTGGTGCTGCTTCTCCTCCAACAACCACACTGAAAAGGCCCACCTACTCTCTTGCTGGAGCGACTTAGAATGTGTTTGCCTATAGCTGAGCTTCGGGAAAAACAAGATAGAAAAGAAACAGGGACCATGTCGGTATTGATTTTCCTCTAGAAGCAAAGTACATTTGTGGGTTTGCGTGTTTCCTTCCTGGCTCCTGTGGTGTTGAAGTACCAAATGATTTGGAGGGTTTTTTTTTTTTTAATCAGGCAGAGGGATTAACAGAGCCTTATTAGCCTGCACAAATTAACAAATTCCACCAGATTCCTTAATGAATCAGAGAACTCCACTGTGCAAGCCCCTTTCACAGAACATTGGATCCTCTCTAAATCAAATGGCATGCCTTACAGACAAACGCCTTTTGCTGTCCTGGAAGCCTGGACAGCTTTCATTTTTCACCTGGGACCCACTCTCCGAAAACAGGTCACTCTGAGAAGCCACGGGGTATCTTGTAAACAGTGCAGCCCGACCACTTGTGGCCTGATATAGAACAGAAGCACAATTGAAGGGAACTCCAGAGGAATTTCTCTTGCTCTGGAGGAGGTGACTGGCCACGTGACCCACTGGAAAGAGAACAAAAGGACGCTCCCTTCTGAGACAGCGGAAATGTCCTCTGAGAGGCATTCTTCAGGTGCCGTCTGGCTTCTATTGGCTGCTGCTGCAGACTCTTTCCGAAGCACAGCCTGGCTGGGGGCTGATCCCCAGGTGCCGCTGCTGCTCCTTGTGCTTTCTCTGGGGCAGAAAATCGAGGGCATAAAAGGAGACCACAGAGAAGCCGAGAAGCCAGTTAAAGACACAACCCACTTTGAAATATTGTGAAGCTTCTTCAAGTCTAGTTTACATTTTTTAATACAAATCTCTCTCTCCCACTCTACAGTAAATTCAGCAGCTCTTGAAGCATACACATAGAGAACTAAAAAGTAAGGCTATGTGCTTACTTTCTAAGTAAATGCACACGCTCTGTGCGGGCAAGAACTTCAGGGCCTCTGTTATGAAGGTATTTGTGGAAACTTCTGTGTGAGCCTCAGGTTAAATCTTTGGACTCTGTACCCTGTTAATTGCTCCTATTAGGGTGAAGGGAAACCTTAAAAGTGACATGCTCACTTTGCTTTTCAAAGAAACTATGACAGATCCTAAACATCACATTATTTCTTAGAGTTACCATATGAATTCACAGAGACAAGAAGCAGAGGATGAAGGTATGGGCTGTTTTGAATTTGGAATGCTTTTTCTTCTCTCTTCCTTCTTTCTCTCTTTCTTTCATTTTAAGATGGTTCCACATCTGCATAATACAAAGCAAAAAGGACAGAATCTGACTGACATGGAGATTCTTCTGCTGAAGCAAACCAGATTGAGTAACACGAGCCAGGAAGGCAGGAGGGAACAGCTGCTTTACTTTTTAAGTAATTCAAGACAGATATGATAAATAAATTCTGTAAATATTATGTGTAAAAATTAAAAAGAAAAAGCTTGTTTATCTCCTTTCTGTAAAAGAGGCAATGAATCGTGAGTGGTGTGACAGCAAGGTGGAAGACTGGGGCAGGCGAGGGCAAGCAGGAAGTGCTGATGGCACAGAGAGCACCCAGGAGCAATGCTGGGCAGGCGGCCATGTGCCACCCCGGGTCCCTGGGCACCCCAGAAAGAGAGCCCGATAGGGACTTTACTCTGCTCATTCACCTTGAGAATCCAGGCATGCCGTCCACTTCACTCATATGACAAGTATATATTTTTATGTGCTAAATATTTTTCTCTGCTCTAGGCATAATACTACAGTGGCTAGGACCAAAAAAAATTTATTCTCTCCTGGTCCTTACAGTCTTATGGGGGAAGATGGAAATAGACAGTAAGGTAATAAACAAACAAGAAATATCAGAGAGAAGTGTCACAAAGTGAATTAAATAGGCCGTTGTGTAGAGAGTGACCTGGGAGCTACTTCAAAGGGGTTTGTCAGGGATGGCCCTCTAAGGAGGGGACATTGGAGCTGAGACTAGAATGAGAGGAAGGAGCCAACCAGGCCAAGTTAATGAAAAGAGCAGTGCAAAGGCCCTGAGGTGGGAAAGGAGCAGAGAGCAGGCCAGCACGGCCAGGTGTTTGTGAGAGGGGGAAAGCACGACAAGATGGGATGCAAGGGGAGGTGGGATCTAGTCTGGGAAGGAGGCGGTTGGTGGTCCAGGAAATGAGACTTGTGGGAAGTGCTATCCCTGGTTTCCTGACTCTTAGTCTCTTGAGCAACTGTCCTCTCCTAATCACTTAGCAGGGGACAGTAGAATGGTCATGGCCAGGACGATGGCAAGGTCACCCTGGACATCAGAACCAGGATCACATTCCAGATCCCAACTTCCACCTTCTCCCACAATGCTTCACAGTTCCCCATGGCCCTCTCCCGCCCTCAGAGTGGCAGTCTTCCTCTGCACACACACCCAGCCCCCATGGTGCTCCAGGTCCGGCAGATGCCTGTCCCTCTTGCCCTTACAGTGTCCTTGGGAGTCTGTGTCCTCCCTCACTCCCTCCTGTGCAGAGGGAAATGAACCTGGTTCTCCCTTTCAAGCTAATCCTCTTCCTCCTTCTTACTCCAGGAGCTTCCACCTTCAATACAGACACAAGTGAAAGAGAGCAAAGCTTGCGGGGCACCTTCCACAGGTCCAGCAGTGTGCGTTTATAAATCCCTTGACAAAGAGGAGATGGAGGAGACAGATGGAGAAGCAAGCCCTGAGAGAGGAAGTTGCTCCACGTGCTGAGCCTTTCTGCTTCACGGTTCACTTGTGGGACACCCTGGGGCTCAGCTCCTCCAGGCCTGAGCTCTGTCTCTCCTCAAGGTGAACACTGTGTCTCATCTTCCTTGCAATGAATGTTTCTGGAAACTACTGGAAGATGTTTGCAATAACTTATCTTCTTACTAAGCCTTCCAGACATTGCCACTTCAGCAGACTCTTGGCTTTCTTCCTACTTAATTTCTTTGTACCATCTAATACTGATGACCAATCTGTCTATTCATGAGACTCTGGTCTTCACTGCAGAACAGCAGAGGTCCTTGTTCTCCTTCTTATGTCTCTCCTTCTCTGGCTCTCACCAACCGTATGTGTTCTACCTCCTCTCCTCCCTCTGTTCCCCTCTCCTCTTCTCCCCCCCTTCTCTCTTCTCTCTCCCCATAGTCTCACTGAGTGCTTCCACCACTCCCTCAGTTTGAGTCCCATCAGTTCACTTAGTATGCCAATGATTCCCAGATTAGTTCTCTAACTCCTATCCTTTTGATTTCTAGAATTGTAAAACTCCAACTGTCAATTGGATATTCCATAAGAACTCAAATCTAACAGATTTAAAACTAAAATCATTGCTTTTTTGAAAAAAGAAATCTTCTCCTTCTCTTGTATTCATAACTTGTTAAATGGCTTAATGCCATATTCATCTATCAAAATTCTACTTATCTTTCAAGACCTAGCCCAAGTGCTATTTTCTCATGAAGTCTTCACTCAAAGTTGAGCTGCCCTCTTCTCTCTGCCCCTTAGTCCTCTAGCTATACATGTATTACATTATACTGATTTGTTTGTGTATTTGCCTCCACATTTGAGAACAAAAGCTCTGTCTCATTCATCTCTGCCCACCAGGACAGCATGTTACCTTGCACATAGCGGGTGGTCAGAAGACAATAGCAGGAATGAGGAATCACTGCATGAATGTATCACACTTTTGGAGGGCCACAGGTAGTTATATTAATGAAACTTTGGATCATTTTTAATTTTCCCAATATTAATTCTCACTCATGCTTCCCAAGGCTAGCACAAGAAGCTGCCATAGATGGTTTAGGGACCTGCAGTTCTCAGTTTAAGGACTAAACAAGGAAATGTTTTGGATTCCCTTTTGGTTTGTAGCTTTTTGTTCCTTATTTTTGCTTTAGTCCGCAGAATATCTCACTGGATCAATGTTGCTGTGACACTTCTTTCTCTCAGAGCCTCCCAATCTGTGCCAAGCTGTGAGTTGTGCTTCGATTAGCTCAGAGCCCTGCTGTGTTGTTGATCCCTCCCAGGCCTTGCGGTGGCATGGCAAGCCAAATACTGTGCAGGGGGAGAGACAAGTGGGAACCAAAACCCCAAAAACAGCTGGGACCAAAACAAGCTGCAAATCAGCCCCCATGCCCACTGCCAAGACTTTGGTTGTACTAAGAGGCTCCCAGGAGAAATAGAAACCTAAAGATAGTGTCTTGCATGGTGTGATATCCTCATGGTTTGGGAACCCCTGCAGGCCTGGAGAAGCAAGCATAAAGCTGCTTAAGGGCATTCTTTCAATCAAGACCACACAGGATTTCAGGAGAAAAAGCTTCCCTCATAAGAGAATCTCATAACCAAAATTTCATAACACACAAGAAAGTATTTATCACAAATGAGTCAGCAGATGTAGCAAACCCCAGGAACTTGAAATAGTAGAACAATATTCTCAAGTAAGTTGTAATTAAATATTTTAAAATTATTAAAAAGATAAAATAAAAAAAAAAGAATCCATACAGAAATAATAAGATACTTTAAAAGAAGAATAGGTAGCTTTGAAAAAAATAGAACTTTTAGAAAAAAATATAGTCAGTAAAATTAAAAATTCATAATTGGTTTTAACACCACGTTAGACATAGGTGAAGAAAGATTTAGTGAACTAGAATGTGTATCTGAGGAAGTCACCCAGGATCTAGAGACAGAAAGAAATAAAGAGATGATAACATAAAAGTAGCATTGACAGACATGAGCTGGAGTACAGACCCCAACACACACCTGGGCAGATTTGCTTATTGCTTGTACAGTCTCCATTCTGCTGCCTTTACTCATAGATTGCTGATTTGTTGGGGATGACAATATGCCCAGCTAAAAAAATTGTCTCCCAGCCCCCTCCCCCAAAACAAAAGAGTAACTAAGTGACACAGTTTTGTCCAATGAAAGAGAAGCAGAAGTTCCTGAGGATGCTCTTTAAAAGCTGGCCCTTTCTCCTCCCAATTCTTTCTGTGTGAACACAGGCACAGGGTTAAAGGTAGAGCAGTCATCTTGCAAATATACAAAGGATGATGAAGCAGAAAGCTAAAAAGATCTTAGCCTGCCTAGCTCCAGACATCTAGTCATGTGAGAAAAATTTATTCAAGCCACCATTAAGTTGTGTTTTCTATCTGATGCATCTAGTTATAATCTCTCTAGTTGATAAAATGAGATAAGAGGAGTCTAGAAGGAAAAAATAGGGTGGAAGTAAAACAATATTTTAAATAGAAAGTCCCTGGGAAATTTTCAAATCCAAAGGAAAATACTCAGAATGAAGAATCTCACCAAGTCCTAGCCAGAAGGGTTAAATATAAATCCATACCTAGATACATTCAAAGGAGAGAAAGAAAATGTTGAAAGTAACCACAGGGAAAACACATTTAGATTGGGAGCATATTCCTCAAAAGAAAGAGGCCAGAAGACAATGGAATAATATCTTCAAAATGTTGACAGAAAATGATTGATCTGAATTCTATACTTAGCTAAAATATTATTTAAGAGTGAGAGCAAAATAAAATTTTTGCAGACAAAAAAAGTTTATCAGTCACAGACCTTCACTGAAATAACTGCTACAGGATATATGTTAAGAAGGTGGAAAATGAAGCAGAAGAAAGATGCAAGAAGCATTACTGAGCCAAGACACTGAGAAGCACATGTGCAAATATAAATAATAATTAACTCCAAAAAATATATAAAAACCTATGTGGAACTTAACAAAAGCTTACGATTAAACAGTGTGTTAGGATGAGAAGCACAAGAAATTGCCTCTTTGCTATCATTTTTCTAGCAAATACTGGATTTAGTTATTCTACAAACAGATTTCCTTGTTTATCTCCAATAATTTCTCTAAGAAGCAGATGGTAAAGTCAAAATACCCACCACAGGCAGTACTCGAAGTACTAACGAGGCTTTCTCCATGTTTTCTGGTGCTACCTAGAAATCTTTGACAAGTAACATGATTTGAGTTTACAGATTTCAGTCAGAGGAATAAATTTTAATTGTATACTATATAGAATACTAAGTGGTTGGATCAAATACACACCTGAAAAAATAAAACCTGTGCTATGTCTGACCATCAAATATCCCCACCCCTTTAAATATTATTACTCCCACCATCAAATCTACCATACTATCAAAACTCCCCCACATACACTTACTCAATTAAATGAAAATGACACAAAATAGAAGGGCAAGCCCACTGAGACTGATCTCCCTGTGGTAGGAATACGGTCAAATGTTTCCATGGCATCATCTGCTGGTGATGAGGGGTGGTGTATCATAATTGGTTGGGTGTTCTTGCTTTTTGTTGAGATTTGCTATACCGTGTTTTTTAAAAAGTGTATAAAGTAAATCATTCACCCAAAACCATATAATATTCAAAATCCCTACCCTGTTTTTCAAAACTTGATGATTCTTTTTCTCCCTCCCTCCCTCCCTTTTTTTTCCATTGAATTTTAGAACAAGTGATCACCATCTCACTCTTCTTATGGTTAATTTCCTTTTGTCTAATCATTTCCAAAAGAAGTTATAGAAAATTACCAGTAGGATTCTTATGGCTTTTTCTGACATTTGTCAAATGCCTCTTGACCTAAAATCCAGGCCAACTCAAGCCACTCTGAGACAGAATTTGATATCATTGTCATCTAAAGTTCCATTCCCCCTCATCCCAAGATTAGAGACTTTGAATCCTTTGATTTATTAGAGATTTTGAATCCTTTGAAATATGCTGGGGGTTGACAAAATATTCTCAAGAGAAAAAATCATTCCTTTCCTCTCTTACTCACAAATACAACATGGAAACAAGACCTAAACCCCAACGCCTTAGCCCCTGGTGGCCACATTCCATTCCCAGGCCTGGTTGATGAGGTGGTCTGGGAAGCATTCTAGCTGGGAGAGATCACATTGCTAAATGGGGACGTGAAAAGGAATGTGGTTTCCTGAAAGTTTCCAGCAGGCACATGGGAATGGAGCTCTTGAAAGAGCTGTAGAGCTGGAAGCACTTCCCTTCTGAGAAACACTTCCAATTCCACCATGGAGCCAAGTGCAATAACAGTTCTGACATTATTATTACAAAGGGGGAAAAAATCATTCATGCAGATTTGCTGCTGTAATTTGGGTATTTATAAGCCACACCCTCTTTGCAACCTTAAAGCCATGTGGTTTAAAATAGAGCCCACACAAAAGAGGGGGTTGTTAGTCAAAGCCATATAGCAATTTCTGCCCAGTCTCTCTGAGGATGTCAGGGATAGCTATTTTTTAAGCGATTTCAGACACTTTTAAAAGTTGGCCTCTTTCTCCTTATATGCAATATATATCCTCAATGTTTTAACAAAATTTTCCCTTTTTGACCACAAGATAGAGTTCCAGACATGGGCAAAGGACTCATGTAATAAGAGCTCATGGTTCAGGGAACTTAATACAGTAATCGCATGTTCAGGAAAATTTTCTGCAATTGCAGCTCATTTTTTTCCCCTTAGTGAATCTGCTTTATTTAGAATGAACCAATGGCTCCCAGAAGTCCCTGTGGCCTCCTACCACACACATGTGTCATCAGTTACATTTGGACCCACTTCCCCAGTGGTCATGGGCGGAACACTGCTTTAAGAGATGTAGCATTATACACTGATCCTGTGGTTCTTGTGCAGTGGCAAGATGATTTCTTTCTAATTGTGGTAAAACATACATAACATAAAATTTACCATTTTAACCATTTTTAAGTGTACAGTTCAGTGGCATTAAGTACATTCACATTGTTGTGCAACCATCACCAGTATTGATCTCCAGAACTTTTTCATCACTTAAAACTGAAACTCTACCCATTAAACAACAAGTCTCCACTCTCACCTCCCTCCAGCCCCTGGCAACCACCATTCTATTTTCTGTCTCTATGAATTTGCCTATTCTAGATATTTCATATGAATGAAATCATACAATATTTGTACTTTTGTGTCTGGCTTATTTCACTCAGCATAATGTCTTCAAGGTTCATCCATACTGTAGCATATATCAGAATTTCATTCCTTTTTAAGGCTGAATAATATTCCATCCACATTTTGTTTATCCATTCTGGAAAATCATTGCGATTTTGATACAGATTGCATTGTATGCTTTGGGTAGAATTGACAGTTTTATTAACAATAGTTAATAAATTGTTACTTTAATAATGTTAAATCTTCTAATTCATGTACACAGGATATTGCTGACTTCTTAAATTTCTTTCAGCCATATTTTGTAATTTTCAGTGTATAAGTCTTCCACCTCCTTGGTTAAGTTATTTCTAAGCAAATTTATTTTGTTATTATAAGTGGAATTGTTTTCTTAATTTCCTTTTCAGATAGTTTATTGTTAGTGTATAGAGACACAATTGATTTATTGTGTGTAAAGGATGATTTTAAAACACTGTTAAGAGGTTAGGTATCACCAGGAAATAACCCCAAAAAGAAACAGAGTTAACGAAACATTGTTATACTCACCTTCTTTGCAGGTGTCTATATATTGGGTCCAATGAGCACTTTGATCAAAGACCTATTGGAGGCCAAAGGAAAAAAAACGACAAAAGAGCTGTCCTACACAAAAAGCTGATCCCCAGGAAAGAGCATGGTATATTTTTTAAAAAAGGACAAAAGATTTGGTCTTTGTTTGAGAGAAGTTACCACGACAAATTAGGATTTATTCATTTAATACTGAATACGTATTAAATGTCAGGCACTGTCTAGAGACTGGGGAGACAGCAGTGACCAAAACAAAAAATCCTTCCCTCATTGAGCTGATAGTCTGTGGTAAGAACCAGACAAAAACCAAAATAAACAAATAAAATATATAATATGTCAAATTATGATACATGCTATGAAAATAACAAAGCAAGAAAAAGACATAGGTGGATACTGAGAGGGCAGAGCAGCTTTTTGATGGCGCCATCAGAGACAACTCCACGAGCAAGTGACATTGTGGCAGAGACCTGAAGGAGGTGACCGAGGTTGGGCGTAGTGACCCTGGGGAGGATCCAGGCAGAGCAGAGTGGGAAAGAGTGCCCTAGCCCAGTGAGGGCTGACAGAGATGGCTGCACTCTGAATCCTGGGGTGATGGGACACTAACAACTGGCCACTTGCTTTGTGTATAATAACTCTCCTGTATCTGTATTAGTCAGCGTTCTCCAGAGAAACAGAACCAATAGGAAGTGCATACAGAGAGAGGGTGGTTTGTTGTAAGGAACTGACTCACACGATTATGGAGTGTGGCAAGTTCAGAATCTGCAGGATGGGCCAGAAGTCTGGAGACCCAGGATATACTGATGCTGCAGTTCAAATCTGAAGGCTGTAGGTCCATTTGGGGAAGGCTGGGAGAAAGATGAACAGTATAAAATTTTGGCACTGTACCAGGGTCCTTCATGGAGGGGACCCCACCTCCACTTAATTCAAAGGGTTCTGGGTCTGTAAACTGGCTCAAGTCTGAAAGCCAGTTGAGGAGCCATGACTTTCTGTGGTTAAGATTGAGGTTAGACTTTTGTTCACTTGACCAAGAACTTTTCTGCTTATACAGATCAAGTAAGAATTTAATAGCCTTCCTATCTATTCACTTCTAGGAACACCATGATTAAGTAGCCAATGCTATAGGTCTGCATAAGTCAGATTGTTCTGATTGCTGCTTTGACTCTGCTGTCCATTACAGTAACCAGGCCCACCCCACCTTGCCTTTGGCAGTAGAGTCCCACCTCTTGGCTCCTGCTTCCTCAAGGTCCAATTACTCTCATTGCTATTAAGTTTCCCAATTGAGTGGCTGCACTTTTCACTATGAGGCTTGGCTTACAGAGAAGAGCTATTCAACAGTGTTGAGTCCCCTCATAAATTATTTCTCATAGTCCTGAAAGATATGTCTTCTGGATGCTCCCAGCATAGGTGAGTAGATCTTAAATGATATATCTACTCTAACATTCCAATCTCTCTAAGCTTTGAATCCCTTACTCTACATTAAACCAAGGTACGTCTGGCGTTTCCAATTCGCTAACTGTGGGCCATCTTTTGGCCCACGTTTCAGCCAACTAACCAAACAAACTGTTAGAGCCCCTTCTAACTTCCTGAGCTGCAACATTAGATGCACAATCTCTGCTTAGTGAACCCATATTAATAAATTCAGCCTGATCCAACTTTCTGTTCCTTCCATCATCATCCCACACCCTTAATCCCCAACATGCTCCATTCTCCCTTCTTTCTTAGGAGAAAAAATCCACTGACTGTCAGCACATTGGGATTGATATCTAAGGAATCCAATTTCTTAAATTTGGTAGATCACATGAAGGGAAGAAAGGAACAAAGCAAAAAATGGTACAACTAGTCAGACTGCCCACATTGAGCTCCTACTGTGTGCCAAGTGCTGGTGCTGTAGACACAGTCCTGTGAGGTAGGTACCTATTTGCTTTGTGTTACTAAAGAGAACACTAGAAAAAGAAAGAAACTTGCTCAGTGACATGACTAGAAGGTGGCAACAGTGGGGTTCATGTCCAAGTCTTCCTGGCACCAAAACATTTTTAAATAATATGTTGGATTAAAATCTGGAACCTTTAGGTGTTAAATGCTTAATAATGCCTCCTGAGTTTTCTGGTATCCCCAAAGTTTTGCATTTTAGCACATTCTCCTTTGTGCCAAATCTGAGTCTGAAATGTTATGGAAATAAGATGAAGAGGAGATAGCCTCCAATTTTATTTTAGAGCTCAGCAAATGTTCATTTTGTATGGTCAGGACAACCCAAATCAACATTGTTAAATGAAACCATGGCTTTTGCAAAATTACTGATTCACACAGATACCACAAGTTCTCAGAGAGAATACATGAATTTTAGGGGAACCAGCCTGCCTCTAACAGGGAGAGACTCTGCTGTACAAATTCTGGTTCAGACATGCCTCTGGGCATTTTGAGATGCCAGAATCTGGGAGGTCAGAGCAGCCATTGCACACAATCCTTTTGCAGAAAGTATGATGTATTATATTTGAAAAACTAATAGAAGCTCCAAGTCAGAGACTGAATGGCCAGTAAGTTTTAAAAAGACCTAGGATTAAGGTTCTCTAAGAGAAATTGACTTCCGGCTTTATGATTTATTAAGGTCTCTTTGGCCTTGTAATTCAAGTTGCACGTTCAAATCGTTGTTGTTTTACATGTTCGTTTTGGACCAAACTGAAAGAATGTGCTGTGACTGAGCTCAGAGTGGACATCGTTGGTCTTTGCCTTGGTCAGGGCCGATCCCTGCGCCTTCTGCAGTGTGTGGTAGGTGCACCGCCATCGGACTCGGCAAAGATTTTGTCACCTTGAAGGGAATTTTCTCAACACGGATGGGTGATTAGGTCAAGAATCTAGGATTAGACACTAAGCCCACAAACTGTGTATTAGTCATTTTGTTAACATTAAATAATGAAAATTCTTCATAAACAAAGAAGACATAGAATAAGTGGCTCATGTTAAAGACAATTATTTATATGTTGTGAAATGCCTGAACTCAGTCCCCTGAGAATAAACCATCTAGATGTATTTCTTCAGCTCAGCTGAGAAAAATTCAACAAGGATAAACATGAAACGTCTGCATTTCACCAAAAGAAGAAAGTGAGAATCCCACTCCAGCCGCCTCAGCAGCAGACTCACGTGTGAAGGTAAACAAAGCTTTAGAAAGCAGCGGGACAGGACAAAAACGTTCCACCCACCGCGGGGCTGTCCTTCTCCCCATGTGGACCTCAAGCAGTGTGGGAATTAAAAGGCGAGGGACAAGGTCTGGGTGCATTTTTTATCCAGAGAGTCAAACTCTGAGAACAGTCAGGTTGCTTGCACTGCACTGCTCCCCAAAACAGGCCATGAGCAAGGCTCAGCACTGAGGAGGGTTTGCAAAGCAAGGGTGTTGGGTCTTCTCTCACACCTTCTGCACGAATGATCCAGCTCGTTGCAATCTGGGTGCTGGGGTTCTCTAGCTCCCTCAGGCTTCTTGGAAGAGAAGGGAGGCTAGCAAAATTCTCTAGAAAATAAATGTAGAAATTCCAAAATGCTACTTAGAAAAATAATACAGTATTCAAAACTAATCCATGGTTTAAAGTGAGGCCCCCAGAGGAAGGATCGGGGCTCCTGAAAGACATGCTCTGGGGGTGCTGCCCAAGCGTGGTTAGTTGCTGTGCTGCACGGGGCCACTGGGCAGATCAGGGCTCTGGCTGCAATGCCCAAAGTAGACTTCTCCCTTCTCCCTACAAAAGCTCCTTGAGCTTGGGCAAGACCCTGTCTCCTCTTGGGGTCCCAGAACCCAGCAAGTCGTGGTAGTTAAAGGGAGTTCAGGAATACGAAATGGATGGGGGTGTTTTGAATATAAAAACCTAAGACTTAAGATACCCAGAAAATGGGAGAAGGACAAAAGGGGAGCCTTGAGATATGATATTAGGTAATCCAGGTACAGGAGAAGAAAACCCAAGTGCCAACATGAAATGAAGCCCATAAAAGGCATCCTCAAGAAGGGCTTGGGGAGGGCAATGACCTAGAATATGCTTCCTGAGAAAAGTATTTGAGAGACATACAGAACAGTGAAACCAGCACATAAGGCCAGCAGCAGAGCCGGAGCTATGGGGGTACCAGGACTCCGCTGTGGGTGTCTGCTGCGTTCAAACCTCCACAGAAAAGCCAATGCCAACAGAGAAAGCAGGTGTGAGGACACTTCAGACAGGTGTGAGGGCAGGTTCAAGATGTGAACATTTTTAAATATATGTTCTACTGAATAGTTGTGTACATGCTAACAAAAAACAAAACAAATTTTATTCTTACTAATTGTCTTTAACTAAAAGATATAAAAGAATTGTTTTGTGAGAGTCTTTGTGCTTGTCAAAGTGCTCCACAAAGCTTGAGGACCAAATGAAACAGCATAGTGCTCCAGATTCTGAGCATGTTTCTGTCATGGCAATCAGAGGGAGGACACACTTCATTTGGGTCGTTTATAAAGCGCCTGGTGTGGACTCCATCAGGATAGCAGAGGCCCACGGGCTGCCAGCCTCCTAGGAACGTTTTCTCTGCTCTGAGATGGCTTAGCACCTCCACAGAGCAGGCGAGTCCAGGATAATCCAGATAATTCCCTGAGTCCAATCATAGAGCAGGGATAATTCACTCACCCGCACAATGGGCAAAGCCTGGATTCCAGCCAACCCTGGTTACTACTGCTTAAGACCCCAACCCTAGGAGGCCATGACTTCCCCACCTGCCCACTCCAGGCCCCAGCCAACTCTAGTAAAAGAACATTCTTTACTAGAGGTGTTTCACCATTCATACTTCTGAGGTTTGTACATCAGACAATGTTCAGTGGGTCTATCTGGTGTCTCAGAATTCTGAAAAATCATGACTTTTGCTCACAAGTGCACATAAGCCCATAATGTGTGAGAGGGCCTCCATCCCTAACATGTGCTCTCTCCCTCCACCACCCCCAGTCCCTTCTTGTCCTCCTCGGCCATTCTGCTCCCAACTTCCCCACTGCAAATTGTCATTAATTCTCACGTGCAAATCTCTGAAAACCTGCTGCCTCTGATGCAGCCAGGCCTGAGGGAGAGAGTACAAAGGGCAGCAGCCTATCCATAATCGTCAACATAGAAGATGGAGCAGCCAGGCTGCAGCTAATTAGGTGGGATTGGGTAATTAAATTCGAGGCTTTGATCTTTTCTTCAAATATGTCCAAATGTTCCATATCATTCAGTCTTAGACATCATAATGCTTCTCCACGATTAGGAGGTGCCTCTCTGGTTGCCCTTCTCTCCACAGTCAAGGGACCCAGGACTGCAGACAAGTAAGCATCCCTCAAAGGAGGCAGGCAAAGCCCTGTCTCTAAATTGAAGCAGTAGTCTGACCTAGCTCCACCCCCCAGGTTTCCCCAGATAGCTTGGCTCTCACATCAGATGGAGCAGTTTTCCCCATGTGCCAGGAGAGATGGGGGCTGAGCCACCCCGCCCTCCACGGCAACACAGTGCCTTCTTGTACCAGAGCAGAGCGCTTCCCAAGTTGAAAACCTGACTGTTGAACTGAATCATCAGGCCCCCATTAGGAGGTTCCTCCAATGACACCTTACTCTACACCATTCCTTGTCCCTTGGAAGGACCAGACGAGACAGGAAAGCCCAGAAGGTTGGGTTTTGTGGTCTGACATTGCCTCTGAGGAAAATATTTTCCAGATTGCTTTCATGTTGTATTAAAATGGGTAATAGAAGGGGATACTGAGAAATTGCAGGAAATGGCCAGAGGACTTGTTTACCAGTCCTCAATTTTGAAAATCAGATGGACAGTTGGACGTTCAGGAGAGGGAATTGATAAGGAAGCTAACTTGCAACAATGTGTTGGATCCATCACCAAGGCACACATAGTGTCACACTTTTCACCAAGAGGGAGTGCCCCCACAGCACACTCACACCCACATTGTCATTCAGAAGGGCTTGTTCCCACAGTCTTGCTCCCCCCTCAAAAGAAGTGCTCCGTGGAAATCGTCTGAGGGAACAGGCGTGACAAACATAATGGTGTTTCTCTTCCCACTGATGAACATCATCCAGTTCTGCTACTGACATAAGTAGCTGCTTAGTTCTTTGCTTCTGCTGAGAGAAAAGGCCTAATCCAGTTGCTTATATAGTACCCAACAGCAGCATGCGATTTGGAAAGAGCCTGGGATCCTGCTGCCCCAGCCTGCAGCACCCATCCCAGCTTCGAAGTAGCACCGACTGGTGAAGTGCCATCTCTCTGTGCTGCCTGTAGGTACTGAATCTCCAGGAAATTGACTCAGATTCACTGATCAGCATGGTCATTACATCAACTCCTACAAACGGGCCTCCAGCACAAATCTGGGTGTGCTATACAGTCCTGCCATGTTTTCCTTACTCGGAATAAAAATAATCATTTAACGGGGAAATGGCTGTATCTGGGCAAACCGTCTAAGTGAAATGACAACCTGCTCCAAACACGGCTTCTGCAGACTTCCCGGACCAAACGGGCCTGAATGTCTGAACTCTTCTATTACTTCTCTGTGTAAAGCACTCACAACCATTAAATAAGCACACTTTTTCAACACAAAACAATAGAAAGTGAGAAGGCTGTTTCATTAGTTTTCCATCTTTGGCTCAGACATGGAGAGGCTATTCTGGGCTGACTCTTACAGGAAGTACCAAAAACCTCAGGAGAAATGGAGTTCCTGCAAGATTTCCAGCCCAATTTAACAGGCTGTTTGAGACATTTCAGACAGGTTTCTACTGAAGATCCAAACATGTGGGTGCTTATCTGAACTGAACCCACACCTTTGGAATTTTACACCTCACTCCTGAAAACCTCACTGCATGCTGCAACTTGCAGCTCCCCAAGGCGCTGTCTCCTGGGAGTAGGAGTCACCTTCACGTACACCTGTTCTGCCCAAGGTGGTTGGGAAGCCAACAGTAGCCACGCAGCACTTCCTCCAAGTTTGTCTGTAATTCACTGGTTACTTCTATGGTCTGTGAAACCACCGAGTTTGAAAGCAAGCCTACTGGAATGCTTCACAGTTGGATGATCATAGGAGGGCTTTACAATAAATCCACTTGGAGAAACTCAGAAGAGGTATCAGCTAGAAAGACAATTAGACTTCATGCTCTGCCAGGAAATTGTGCCAGTTTTTACCTGTTCAAGCAACTGGGAAATAGACTTGTACTTGCTGAAAACTTTACTTGTACACGCACGTATGATGTGGGAGAGCGAGCAGGTGTTCGTGAACCGCAGTTATATCCTTCACAGTGCTCCCTGCATCATTCAAAAAGAATGCTTGGTGCTCAGACTTGGACGACAGGGGAAAACTGTCCCGTGGAGCTTGGAAGCTGGATTGGGTGATCAGTATTTCAATGTGGAAGAAAGTGGTCACTACTGAGCATGAATTTCCACAGCTGGCATATTTGGGGGTTCTCTTTATTTGAAAGCAACCAACTTTGGATTTTTATTTCGAACTCTTCTTTGCTGCCAAACAGTAGAAAAAGAAATAGACCTGGTGAGCAAAGCCCAGGGACGCCATCAGTCACTTCCTCGTCCTTGGGGCTAGATTTGTCCAGGAGCAGCGTTTCCCCTGCACTAGTATGCAGGGACCCCTCTAAGGGAACAAAGAAACAATAAAGTAATTCACTGAGCAATCCTGCTGAGAAATGAATCCCCATTTCAAGCAAAACCTAATTGTACAGAGACACTAAATTAGTGCCTCGGTGATAATAAATAAGGAATGCTTTCATTGTGCTGTTAAGTATGAGTGAGACTCTTCTCAGGAGTGTGCAAAGCACACTAACAGTGCATATGTAAATAGAGAGTTGCATCTTATATTCTATACACTAATTTATGATTAGAATGGAACATAGATAAGACATGTTTTCATGACAAAGAAAAAATAATTTGAGGTTTCTTTATATCTCCTCTGGCTGCCTCCTTGTTTCCTGGGTTAGAAGCTGTACAGCATGGGCGAGATAGGGGGCCCTCTTGTCTTCTTTCCTGCTGTGTGTGAACAGCTGCTTCCAAGAGAAATCTGAAAGCCAGGTGTTAGCAGATTCCCAATCCTCAGCGTTCTGCACAAGCAAAAGCACAGGTGAATCCTGCACTTTTGTTCAAAGCCGCCTGCTCCCCGGCCCCAGCAAGCCAAGCCACCATATTCAGGAAGCGGTTGCCTGTCTATTCTTGGTCTGTGGTCTGCAGTCCAGCCCATTGTGGTCAAAATTGTGGTTTCCTCCGGGATGTTTATTCCATGAAGGTACCATCTTTAACGGTGCCAACTTATTGCCATCATCTACTCCTCCCCCAAAAGACTTTTCTATAGCACATTCCTAACCGTCAGACTACTTATAAACATGTCAGTGAACTTTTTTTACTTTCAGCATGGGCATTCAGAGACCCAAAGCCCACTTTTTCTTGTACTCATAATGCAAAGAAAGTAGTGAAAAATGTTGGAACCAAGCCAGCTGCAGAAGGCTTTCATTTAACCTGGCCAATGATGCTCAGAGTTATAGGAGCAAGTAGTAGGAAGATGGGAGACCCAGACTGTCAGACACACCAAAGCCATGGAGCATCTACGAAAATGGATGGATATGGACCCCAGGTGCATATGGGAACAGGTGGGCAGCCCACAGGATTCACAGAACAGCAAATATCCAACCTACTCAAGCAACTTACACCTGCTCTACTTTGCAATTTCATGTGCTATTGGTTGGCAGTGAAGCTGTGTAACTGAGGCTCCCATCCTTCTGTCTGACTCTTTCAGCATGCATATCCAAAAGGAACCCTGAGGAGGGCCCTGCAGCTGAGAAATCAAAATCTGAACACCGGGACCTGGGTTTACCAGCAGATAGCCGCATTTTATCCTATGGCTTCAAAATCAAACAAATTTACTTTTAAAACCTTAATTAGGATCTTAAAATGGTTACAGCAATTTAAAATGGGGACAGTGTGCACAGTGATTCCAAGTGTCCGTTCCTTCATTGTACGTTTATCTTAACCTAACTCCGTTCTGGAAAAGTGATGCCTGCCACCCAGCAGCCATTTCACCGAGTGAGCAGCTGTCAGGGCCAAACAAAGAACATCCACTTTCTCTGTTTAATAGCCTCATCCTCTGCATCTCCGTGTTACTGCCAATGTGCAGAAACCCCCTGCCCAAGTAAGCTACAGTGCTGAGGGTCATTCCAAACAGCTGGAATTGCTGGCTTGCTTTCAGGTGAGCACCATAAACAAACTCCTGCCTGAGTGGAAAAGGCAGCTTTTCTAACTCATCAGTCAAGTTCCAGACCTGAACATTTCACAAGGGCTTTATGTTTTCCATTGTTTTGTTTCCAGAATGCATCCTGAATTCTGAGCCTTTCACGTTTATGTCTCTAATAGGCCATATGCAAATGATCTTGATATTTCAGTTGCTCTTGAATGGCTGTAAAGTTTTCCATCTTTGTGGTGGGCAGATCCAATCACTGCAACACAGAGTACCCCAACTCAGCCAGTCGACAAGCTCTTCTGGAAAGCATGTCTCTCGCTAGCTCATGTCTGGCATTTATTGCAGGGCTTCCAGTGTCCTAGGCAGTTTGCAGACATTGCCTCCTTTAACCTTTACAACACCTCATGAGACAGATGACATTATTACCCCCGACACCACAGATGAGGAAACTGAGACAGAGTGTTGAAGTCACTTGCACAGGCCACATAGCAAGGAAATAGCAAATCCGATGCTTCAGCCAGGTCATCCGTCTCGAAAGTCCAACTGCTCACCCACAGCTGAGCCCCAAGGATATGTGGCCAACAAAATGCCCTGGTGGATATTACAAGGGACAACACAGAATTTAAACAAATGCACATAATGTATTAAATAATTGCAGGAGGAATAGACAGTACAGATTGCTATGGAAACATGTAACCATGGCACCTTGCAAACTATGTCGTTTCCTTATATGAAAACACATGCTAAGAGAGAAAAGGGGACACACACAGCAGACTCATTTTCTTTCCTCTGTTTCACTTTTTTTTTTTTTTTGCTGAGGAAGATTCACCCTGA
The DNA here is from genome assembly GCF_020826845.1 of Diceros bicornis minor. Taxonomy (NCBI): domain Eukaryota; kingdom Metazoa; phylum Chordata; class Mammalia; order Perissodactyla; family Rhinocerotidae; genus Diceros; species Diceros bicornis. Next base: position 7,789,549 of record NC_080760.1, read on the forward strand.
GCTAACATCTGTCACCAATCTTCCTCTTTTTTTTTTTTTTTGCTTGAGGAAGATTATCTTTGAGCTAAAATCTGTTCCAATCCCCCTCTGTTCTGTATGTGGGTCACCACCACAGCATGGCTGACGAGTGGTGTAGGTCCATGCCCAGGATCCGAACCCAGAAACCTGGGCCACTGAAGCAGAGTGCACCAAATTTAACCATTATGCCATGTGGCCAGCCCCTCCTCTGGATCTTTTTTTTTTTGTGTGAGGAGATCAGCCCTGTGCTAACATCTGCCAATCCTCCTCTTTTTTTGCTGAGGAAGACTGGCCCGGTGCCCATCTTCCTCCACTTTATATGGGACGCCGCCACAGCATGGCTTGCCAAGCAGTGCGCTGGTACACGCCCGAGAGCCGAACCGATTTTAGATGGGTTTGTGTTTTAGATGAGACACACACCATTTCCAATCTTTTGAAAAATTCTGCTAGGTGACATCACTTAGATTTTTTCCAAGACAGTATACATTTCTCTGAGTTAAAAATAAGCATTTGCCCAAGATTTAGAAACTAAAATGGAAATGAATAAATGCTGCTTTCTGTATCTTGTGTACATTTTTCATTAGAATTTTATTTTCAGAGAAAACCCAGCTTTCAGCAAATGTTTTCTGTCCTATGAAGTGAGGTTGGTACACGGAGGTGTCAATAGTGAAGTAGAAAAGTAAGGAGAGGAAACTTGGCTGATTTGCTCTTTTATGGTGATTTTTACAATGACTTATGAGGAAGGACATTGAAGCTACTGCCCAGACTAAAATATTCTAATTTATCCATGAATTTCATTTATCTATACCACTCTCATAATAATATCAGCTGGCACGTATTGAGTAGGTATTACATGCCAAGTTCTAGACTTGGTCTTTGTAATATTTGTGCCGTTTCAGGGAGGTATTATCATAACCATCTCATAGAATGTAGAACTGAGTCATCGTAACAACTACCCTCTAGTGAGTGCTTGCTCCTTGCAAGGTGTAATTCTACAAGCTTTGAGCCTTAGTGGATATTTTCCATTGATTAGTAGCTCAACATCTGAATCTTGATCCATTTGGGAGAATGAGTCCCAATTTCCCTCAACACACACCCTGGTGCCTTGCATCCTATCCTTCAGATGCGCCGCTCAATCCACAGAACAGGACTCTCTCTCATCAACAGTTAGAGATTCTCCCCACAGCAGCAGTGGAACTGAGTCCAGCAGCAGCACTGGACTCCCTACCAGGGCTCAGGGCCATCAAAGTCCAGCCTTCCTTGGTTCTTGCTCATTTTCTGAACCTACTTCTCTAGCGGTGCCATGGTAGCCTTCTCATAAATTTGTTCCCTGCTTAACTTAGCCAGAGGTCATCCATGTTGTTTGCGAGCCAGAATTCTAGCTAAAACACCTGGATTTTCTTACTTAATCCTCATGACAACCAAATGAGATAGGCACTTTCACTATGCAATTTTATACACAAGAAACTAAGTGAGGTTAAGATACCTTACTCAAGATTGCACAGCTGGTGCTAGTGTTGAAACCTGAGCAGTCTGACTCCAAACCCAGCTCAGAGAGATTTAATAACTTGCCCAAGCAACTCTGAGTAGAGTCGTTATCTGGTTCCACTACACCAAGCTGCCTTTCTTTGTGTTAAGCACAACTGAGACACAGAGATCCAGAAGAGTGGGTCCAGAGATTGCTGCAATACAGAACATAACACTTCAAGTCTTGTCCCCTAAAGTCCTAGGACTTTTCAAATGCTCCATGACCCAATTTGGTTTCTGGAGAGCAAACCTGCCCTTTCCAAGTGGATCTCTGACTTCCTCACTGTGTCTTGATCCCAATACACAGAAGGTCAGATGAGGTCCTATGGAACAGAACATTACTTAACACTGACTTCAAGGAGTCAGGCATCCTAGTCCCACTGGGGAGGAAAGGCTCCCACTGCTCCTGCACCTGCAGCCAGGCAAGGGGACATTTATTTTTTGGTTGTTGTTAAATCCCTTGTTGTTTCCATAAATCTCAGACCTCTTAACCTTTCAAACTCTACATAAAGGTACAGTGTTTCCCCTTAACAAACAGCATACTGTGCCCTTACTTCTCATCAAGGCAAGGGTCACCAACCGCCTGTTGAAAACAGCCTTTCCTTTGAGAAATGTTTGTGTTGCTTACTTTTCCTGTAGTTCTGAATCTTCTTTCCTTGTCCATTCAATGTTTCTGTGAAGGTGCTGTATTGATAATGACTTCAGCCCCTCCAGTGTTCACAGCAAATGGAAGACCATGAAAGAGATTAACTTTGTGGCCCTGGGGAATTTTGAAAATGCTGGGAATGAGGTGGGCCCCTGGGGCCACCATGGAAAACAGTCATTGAGGAGGTCCACAGGCAGGAGGATCTTGATGACCACATTAACACTTTCAAAGGCTCACTTCTTTAGATGAAAATGAAAGAAGGGTCACAGAGATGTTTTTTTCCCTAGGTCTGAAATGGTTCATTCTGCTTTCATGCCAATTACTCATTGCCAGAGAAAAATTGCTGATTGTTTCAAATGATATTTAATACAAAAGAGAAGGAGGAGGAAGAAGAGGGGGATTGGGGGAATTTTTCACTTTTGGTTTCCATTTCATGAGGGTTACTGAGCTTGTTTGATTTGGAGACTGAGCTAACCTAGCAGTTTCGTGAGAGGTTGGCTTCAGATTCTGTACCTTTTTGTGCTCTTCGGTACAACGCCTTTTAGATGAATCAAAGTAAAGGAAAGGTAACTAATTTTTTTTTTAAATCCCTAAGGTAAAATAAGTCATTCCATGTTTTTTTCATATCAAGAGTTTCTATATTCTGTATGTTTTGTACAATGTATGATACACTATGAAAACATTAAATGTTAAAATAATTAGAATTTATACACAAATACCAATATGTACACAAACTGGAATTTTCATTCCTTTTTATTTTTTGTCACATTATAAAAAATTTGTATTAGGTAATTTGCATTAGGCAATTTAGAATTTGTCTTACCAACTGAAACTTTGAAGAGTGTATTCAAGTGAAAATAACAAAATCTTTGTGTATTTAGCAAACTTAGACATTGACCCTAGTAATATTTAGAGTAGTTTTGAAGTACCATGTCAAAGACATTGTATTGGCTCTGAAGAACAGGAAAACTGCCTCATGGACAACTCCAGGAAAAAGTCCACTACCCTGGCCACGGCACCTCCTTCTTGCTGCAGGAAAGTTCCAGCAAAGCAGTTATTTTCCCCACCCTACAGTGCAGTGGAAATGAACCCCAAGTATAGCTCAAAGAGCAAGCACAACACAAGTTCTCCTGATGAGTGACCCTAAAGTCACAAGCCACTTGACAGAAACCTCTGGGGAAGTGAATTTTATAGGATAATTGGTGTAGGGGAGGAAGACAAATCCTCTACACTCTGGGTCCTTCTGGCTGGGCTACGAATTAAATTGCCATGAGAGAGAATAACAGGAGAAAATCAAACAAAGCTTTATAACATGTATACATGGGAGAGACTCAGGGAAACTGAGCAACTCAGCCAGCTGCCACCTTAAATATTATCTTCAGCTAAAGGCAAAGGAAGATATTGTGGTTAGTGGTTTGGTGTTTCAGAAGGGAGGAAGATAATTTACATGGAGACGGAAATGCAACTGTTTGTTAAACAAGTTTTGCTTGGCCAAAAATGGACTTGTTGGTGCCTTTCTATCACACCTATTTTACATTATACTATAACTATCTTATGGTATTAGCTCCTTACTGGAACAGGCCTTCTATGTTAAATTCTTTTAGGCAGTTTGAGGGAAGGTCAAATGTTCTTCCTGAGTCTTCTGGGCCTTTATTGTCTTCAGCTCGAAATGATCTTCTTACAAAGTGGTGCATCTTGGGGTGGCCTGCCCTGAACCCCATCAGTGGGAAAGAGAACTCTTCCTTCAGGGGGGCCTCTCTTGGAATGGGAAGAATAGGAGGTCTCCATAATATGATATGAGGGAATATGTTCTAATCACTCTCACCCACCCAAGAGACTCAAATCCACCATAGTTCTTAATCCCTTTAGCTTTAAGTTTATATTTTTAAAACTTTTTAATAAAAATACAACTGTCCTAAAACTGTAAGACTCTGTGACTGGGAGGGTACATTACTGGGCAGTCTCTTTGGAGACCTCAGGCAGGTTGTGGGGTGGGAGTAAGGGGCAGCCACTGAGACAGACCAGCCTGGTGTCTTCCTCTTCCCTCCTTCCTTCTCAAGCCCTCAGACACCCAATTTAAAGAGGAAAAGTTGAAGAATGTTGTGCAAATATTTTTTCCGCTACCCTCTCCTAGAACTATACTGAGATGATCTGGGTGCAATAGCTAATTATGTACAGTAGCATGTAGAGTAAATAGGGTTGGTGTCATTTCTAAAGATCCAGCTACTGAGACACAGAGTGATGTGATGAGCTGTCACATGATCCTGCAGCTTATCAGTGTTAAAAAAAAAAAAAAAGAGGAAAAACGATACTACACCTGAGAAACAATTTGGTTCACGGGTCTCACATGTCATTGGTAAAGTTTGTTTAAGGGAAAAAATAATGGAACTTTTAGTTGGATTCTTGATTAAAACTTAGAACATTCTTTTATTTTCCTCTAGAGACAGCCCAGGCGACAGTTTGCACTTCACATTCCCTGGTGTCCCCAATCGCTGAGCGCTCCTTGCCCTGTTTCAGGGCTCAGCTGAAATCTATCTTCTGTGGTTCATGGGAGTGGTGGGAGGACACGGAGGTTGGGGTAGAATCAAGTTGAAACACTAGGAAAATGAAAACAGATGGGTGGAGAGGAAGAGAGGCTAGTGGGAATGGAGAGACGGGAAGCCCTTCCCAGTGCTGGCAGCATCTGTGCCCCATTCCTCCCCAGAAACACCCCCCCCAGGGCTTCCCAGGAGGGGCCAGCCTCGGAAAGGGGCGCCAAGCAGGGAATAACGCTCTCGGGAGGGAAAGTTCTTTTGGAAGCCTCAGCAGGGATTTTTTCAATAAACTGCAATTAATTGTAACAGTCTGCGGGGGATCAGGGTGGGTGGGGGGAGTTGTATTAGGGAGAAGACGGGGAAGGAGACCAGTCCTTAAAAGAAGTGGGGAGAAAAGTGTAGACCTTGTTTGTTTGCAGGGACAGAGAGCGTGTGCCAAGAGCAGCCTGCGGGTGCCGGGGCGGGAGGAGAGGATCAGCGTCGCGAAGCTGGACACCGGCGACTCTTGTGGACTCAGCCTCCCCAGAGCAGTGAGGCCGGCCATCCATCACTGGCCGCCAAGCGGCAAGCAGGCCCCAGCCGGCGCTGCCTCGCCCAGCCGCTGGCCCTCAGAGGGAGCCGTCGTCGGGGCCCCTTCCCCACCCTCCAAGTCAGACACCCCGTCCTCGCCTCTGGAGACGAGGGTGGGGTGGGGGGTTGGGCTCCACCCACGCCGGGACTCTCACCAAGCACTCGTAGCCTGGGAGGGAGCCCTCCTCACCGCATAAAATACCCTTCCTGAACCTGCCCATGTAACACCGCTCCTCACAGGACGCCTCCCAACCTGCTTCTACAACGGTGTGTGGAGTAGTGAGAGGGTATTTTTTATTTTTTTGTGACACAGGAGGAATTTGGCCAGGAGGCTACTGGTCTTGTTAGTGGAACTGTGTGTGTTCAGCAGGGACGAACTGTGCTGAGAACCCTGACAAGCATCCAGGGAGCACCAAAAGAAGCACCTGGGGGTCATCACGGCAGGAGGTGGACTCACTCACATAGTTCTTAATGCACGCACAGAAGATTTACATCTCTTGGGCTTGTTCACCAGAATAAGTACCAATTCGAAAGAAAACCTCCACAATATCTGCTAAGGAGCATTTCATACAACTCCCAAGCAATTCCAGGACCTACTTATATGGGGGACATGAGCTCAGAAGCAGAGGAAAGGCCAAGTTATTCCAGGAGCACCATCATTCTGCCTGTGTCTAGCTGGTCTTACCTGCTGAATGTACCACAGAAGACAGCAGGCCTGTGGATTTCAGCCAGTGCCAGGATCCTGGCTCAACTAGGCAAAGGTGCTGGAAGACACTAACCGGAGCAGGGCTCTCCTCCCAGGGTTCTGGGGCTGTGAGGAGGAGGGTCTGCAGCCCGGGGAAGCCTGGGCATCCTGAGACAAGGCAGCACCACAACATGCCTTGAAGTCCTGACAGGAGGTCTACAGATGTAGAGCAAAACAGTGGGTTGTTTGTTTTCCTTTTTAATCAGCACAATTGGGCTCTAAAAAAATTCTTATAACTTCTTCAAAAGTGTATACCAGTATTTTAGAACTCTGTCTTAAGTATACTCTATATTGTTTCTTAGAACCCCAAACAGGCCTACAGTGGTGCTGGATTTTCCCTTGCACTTGCCATCTGACCACAGATGAGTTTGCACAGACATTTTACAACCATCCAAATGTGGAGTGAATGTGATACTTGCCTCCTCTCTGAAGACTAAGTACTCCTAAACCCACCAGCTCCGCTGTCCAGGCATGGGAGTGTGTGTGCTGATTCAGTGAGCTTTATTTTTGAAACCCCTTGAAGACTAGAGTTCATTCATCTCTGTATACTGATATGTTAACTCAAAGTGTAAAAACCTCATTTTTATTTTATTCATAGAAGAATTTCTGGCATTCAGGAAAAACAGAAGATATTAGCTCCTGTGGGAATGGTTTATGTGGAAAACTGAGCTAGCAAATCTGTTTTTGTTGAGGGAAACTAAATTTATGGGGCTGATTTCCTTCAAACTATTCAGAATACTCAAAGACCCTATCTCTATTATCCAGTGGTCTAGAAAAATCTCCTTTTTGAGGACAAAGGCATTTCTGAGCTACAAGATTTCAAATAGCCCATCTAGCTTTTTCATACTTTGGTTTAGGTTTTTATCCATGTAAGATTTAATAGGAAAAGTGAAATCTGAACAAGAAAGTATTTCAGTTGAGCCTCTAAGGATTGGCAAAACTATACTGCACCAAATTATATTTACTAATAGCTCTCCTCAGTGATAAGTAGTCTATAATGAAAGTGGGAAGGTAAAGCAAGTAGAAATGTTTTCTTTCTACATCTCTGGTCCTCTCCAGAAACACCACCCAACTTTGATTTGATTCTACCAAGACTGTTGTCCACATCTGACCTGGAGACCATGATGATGGTTCTTTGGGAGTAAGGCCACATTTGATTCATAACAATAATATTGCAACAATAATTACTGTGTGCACTAACATTTGTCATTTTCAAAATACTTCCATATATTATTTTATTATGATGACCTTGCTAATAAATATTTTATCCCCACCTAACATGTGAGGAAATGGAAGTTCAGGTAGATTAAATACCTTGCCCAGAGTCACATAGCTAATGAGTAATTAAACCAAGTCTCAAATGTGGGCTTTTTGATTCTAAATTGAGGACTCTTTTCACTACACTATGGCTCATGATTAATACTACAGGAATCATAATGTAACACTGAATAAAGCCCCTAAGTCAGCTCAGAAAACGTACTCTATACCCATAGCCCCAGAACAGTTTTTTCAAAATCACCAATGAATATTTTATAAAAAGTTCAGAATACTAGCACCTCTCCAGAGGGTAGGATTGGGTATGTAGGTGAAGACTGGGAAGATGCATTTTAACATGGCTGAGATGAATTCTGATAATCAATCTGATTGGGAACCACTGTTGTAAATGAACTCTTTGGATGTAGGGACATTTTCTCTTTGTCTATCTACTACCTGGTATATTGTCTGGCATATGGTACATGTTTAATAAATGTTTGTTGAGTGAAAACTTATTAAACCCAAACCCAAAATGTCAAAAAAGCCATCTACTTATTAGCCTATGGAGTACTGTTATGAATTTAATGTTTGTGTCCCTCCTCCCCAACCCCAATGTGATTGTATTTGGAGATACAGTCTCTAGAAGATAAGTAGATCTCTAAGAGATTGTAGGGGCAGAGGGGGGCCCTGATTCAATAAAATCAGAGTCTTTATAAGAAGAGACACTGAAGAGTTCACTCTCTCTCTCTTTGCCATGTGAGCACACAGTGAGAAGGTGGCATCTGCAAGCCAGGAAGAGATTCTTCACCAGGAACCGTCCCTGCCAGATCTTGATCTTGGATTTCTAACCTCTAGAACTGTGAGAAAATAAATATCTGTTGTTTAAGCCACACAGTCTGTGGTATTTTGTTATAGCAACCTCAGCTGACTAATACAAATAATCCAGGCCAGAGGTTGGCAAACTATGACCTGTGGGACAAATCTGACTTTGTCATCTATGTCTGCTTTTGTGCTGCAGTGGAGTTGAGTAATTGTAACAGAGTTGAGTAATTGTAACAGAGACTGTAAGTCCTGCAAATCTGAAAATATTTACTCTCTGGCCCTTTACAGAAAATGTTTGCCCACCCCTGATCTAGGTGAGTGAATTCTAAATGAGATTGATCCTTATGATCATCTGGGGAGATTTCCAGGGACTACCAGAAATAACACCTATGTTAAATGCCAGCATAAATCTAATAGTTACCAACTACGGCTATCCTGAGTGTCCAGAGTCACCTCACTGTCTTTCTCAGCTTGGGCTATTATAACAAAATACCATAGGCTGGATGGCTTAAACAACAGACATTTATTTTTCACAGTTCTGGTGGTTAGAAGTCAATTCAAGGTGCCAGCAGATCCAGTGTCTGGTAAGATCCCCTTCCTAGCTTGCAGAGGCTGCCTTCTCACTATGCCTGCACATGGCAGAGAAAGAGTGCTGGTCTTTTCCTCTTCTTATAAGGACATTAATCCCATCGTGGGGTCCCCACCTCCATGACCTCATCTAAACCTAATTATCTCCAAATGTCATCACATTGGGAGTAGGGCTTCAGTATATGAATTTGGTGGGAAAGGGAGAGGAGGGGAGGGACATAATTCAGTCCATAACAGTCACCTCCAGATGAAGGTTTTGTTTCTGCATTCATCCTTGGTTTTGCTGTTACCCCTGACAGTAGGCCCTGACTGACCTTCTTAAGAATGCAAATTTATGATTTCAGGAGAAACTGCATAAGGCAGCCTCCTTCATGCACTAAGAATGTACTTCCTTCATGATGGTCTCTCAAAGAAATACATAAACATTTGCTAAACAGTTAGAACTTTCCAGAAACAAAAATATGTATCAAATACACCCAAAATATATTTGTTTGAAAACAGTAGAAAAGGAGGAACTAACTTACCAGTAATTACCGGGCTCTCCTTAAGCTCCTCCCTCATTAATTTGGCCTCACTGAAACATTAGCTTTGTGAGCATTGTGAACTAAGCTCAGAGTATATGGAGCTAGAATCAGGATCTGGCCCCTGGATATCCCAGCTCTGTAGCCTTGGGCGATTCACTCTAAGTTCCTTAACCTTGGTTTCTTCATCCATCGAATGGGGATAGTAAAAAAGTACTTATTCTATGGGTTTCCTTATGAGATTTTAACAACATAATTCATTTAATGGTGATTTGTAGAAGTCCAGAATCTCAGTAAATGTCAGCTTTTCTCACAAGACTACAGCTATTAAAAAATAGAACACTGTGTAACTAAAGCACAGTACCCCAAAATACTTGCTAGTTTGTTTGAGGAAGAGCTCTATTTCAGATCATTTTTCAGCTTTTTGGTAACTGATCAGCTTACACAGATAATTCAGCCATTACAGGAAACTTGGGAAATGAAGGAATTCACATTCTAAAAATAAAAAGGGTTTCAGCTAATGTGAGCCTGAATAGGTATTGTTATTTCACTTGGGTCTTTTCCTCCAACACAAGTTCAAACAAAATGACCAAATGTGCTTAAAAGCCCAAGTGCCCATGACCTGTCTCCATGAAGGCCCCCACAGCTCTGGGTATGTTGTGTTTTGTTCAAAGGTGGAAACATTTGACTGGCTGGACCTTGTCTATAACTTCCCTGACTGTGAAATAGTTGCCGGGGATCAGGACAGGTAAGGGTGGGAGGAAAAGGAGAATGGAGATCTGAAGTAGTCCCTCAACAGCTTAGATTTTTGTTCCTCTTTAACAAAGGTGAAGACTAGCAAGACCCCAGATTGCGTAGGACTGTGAGACCCTGTGTGGCCCTTGGATTCAGATGCGGATGTGACGCCGGCTTTGCTCCTGCAGGGGACATGTCGCTTCCCTGAAGAAAAGCAGTGTCTTCCCCGGTCTATCACTGACCTAGTCCATTCCTAAATGAAATAGCCCTGAATAATTCCAAATCAGAGACTTGGACAGTGGCAGTGGCTCTGGACAGCCCTGTCAATCATGCTCCTTCACTGACCTGAGCGATAGCTATGCAAGCAAAGTGGATTGGAAAATTCAGGCTATCTGTTCTGGCAAAATCTGACTTATAGAGAATCTTTGTAGACTTGGGATGATGAAAGAGAGTGCTGAGAAACCAAAAGTCCAGAAATAATAATCCACACTGATTTAATTTACTCAAAAAGTATTTCTCTCATCTCTTTTTGCCCATATAGACCCATGCTTAATCTCTAAGTGGTCTGGTATTTACCATAAAAGCCCCAAACTACTTGTTTATTTGAGGAAGAACTCTTTCAAACTTTCCTACTTATTTTGTGTGCTATACTTAGTGGAAAATGGAAGATAGAGTGAACAGCAAACATATCTACATTTGGCTGTCAGCCAAAATGATCCATATTCACTGGCATGTCTATATAATCTATTTGCCTGTAAAAGCCTTGAGTACATGGGCTATGACTTCTATTTCCCTGTACCCACCTCCATGCCTAGTAAAAGAATCTGCATGAAATTAATAGTAGTCATTGAAAGTTGTCAGTTTTCCAATATTTAGACCTATGTTTTAAGGGCCACATCTACCCTCCCTAAAAAGATCGCATATATTATTATAGTCCGTTAGATCACATGTATCATGTCCTTTTGGCTAATCCTCCTCCTGATACACATACACTTTTTTACAGATATTTTACTGTGCAGATAATCACTCAACCTTCACCAAATACAGGAAGACATGGAAATCTGCAGCACTTGAGCCTCTGAGTGGGATTATTTCTCTCTCCTCCAGCATCACCCCATCTCGAAGTCTCTGACAGCTTTCTTACAGTGATTATAGACGCTTCCATTCATGTTCTAACCATAAAGGATCTACTGACTGGTTTTCTTTTGTTTTTATGTCCATAGATGTACATACACACATACACACAACATATGTAACATATATCAACCAAACGTCAGCTAAAATTTACAAGGAAGAAAAATTCAGAAATATATGAAGATAGTTATCACTTGCAGCGAGTTGAAACATACATATATTGTGCGTACTATTGTCATTCTAATTTAAAATATTATTTCTATCTTTTAAGATTTTTCTCTCTGTTTTTCTCACAGCATCACCATATTTCCCAGTCTCTTTTGTGGGGTCATATAACTGTGTCTGGACAATGCAATATGGGTGGATGTGACACATAATTTCTAGCTCTGACCTCAAACCTCCCTTGTGATCCTCCAAGCTCTTTCTCTTCTCTTACCTACTGATCACTGCACAGAAGCCAGGGAAGGATGCAGAACCCTAGACCACTGGTTCTCAACCAAGGGCAATTTTGCACCCAGGGACATTTGGCAATGTTTGGAGACATTTTGGTTGTCACAACTGGGCAGGGTGTTACTGGCAACTAGTGGGTAGAGGCCAGAGATGCTGCTAAACATCTTACAATTCAGAAGATAGCCCCCCATAGCAAACAGTTATCTGACCTAAAATATCAGTAGTGCTGAGATTGAGAAACCTTGTCCTAGACAATCGCTGACCTTCGAGTTGAAAAGATCCTGGATCCCTGAGTGACTACGTGGAGCAAGCATCTTTCAACCCACATCTCCACTCCATTGTTCCACTTTCCTCTATTATCCCCACATCTATAAGATGATGGAAAATAAACCATTGGGTTAACCCCCTGAGATATTAGAATTATTTGTTAAGACAATTGACCTACTCTCACTATACACTAGAGAAGGCAAACAGTCTGGGGGAAAACTTAGAGATGTTTCCAGACCATAGATTATAGGAAAATATTGTGTTTTATTTTGTTTCTCGAGGCTGTATCATCATAGAAATTGAAGTCCTGGTGCTGCCCCAAAGGGAAGGCATGCTCCAGGCATGCTTGCTGGGCAACTCTCATGCAATAAAAATACATAGGCCTATCCATCATCTGGAGTGAACTAGTGAGGAAGACTTAGCTTTCCCACACACCACACCATGATATCTTCCTTCACCATTTTACTAATGTATTCCAATGACACCACTTAGTCCAGAAGCTTACAAAGAACAACAAACACAAAAGCATGAGGAAGATGTATTTTCAGGATGATGTGGAGACTGGGCTGCAGCTCCCACTGACCCATTCTGAAGCCTCCTGTGCCCATGGTTTCCTTTTCCTAATCACTGACACTAAGCCTCTCTGGTGATTTTCTTTATCTTGTCTTGGCTTAGGGACTAAATTCTCACACATTTGTCACATAGCCAGAATGTTTTGTTGTAAGTCAAGGATCTAGGTAAAATACAAAACCACAATGATGAGGAAAGGGGCTACTAGCTGGACCAGGAAGCTTGTCAGAGTACCAAGAGCCTAGAATTAAGCATGGCAATTGATCAAATAACTGAAATCATAGACTATCTACATGAATTCTGCACTGGACAGTACAGTCAAAAAAGCTAAACTCGTTTTCAGTCTGAGGACTTGAATGGTTAACCCTCTTTTAACCTTATAGGACAAGAGAGATAAGTGCTATTTCATCCAAAGTTGTCTTAATAATACTATCTCTGTATACTATGAGCCTAAAAAAATACAAACATGGATATACCCCCTTCAGTGTCCTCCATTGAGTTTGCACTCCTCTTGTTGTTCAAAACATCTCTAGCAATTTTCCAACAGATCCACACTTCACCACTTCCCTGCATGCTGCTTATGTGTGACAAGTACACTTTACTAAGTGTGATGCCTCGCACCCATCTCACACCCAGCTCCACGATGGCCTCCACCCTGGCCTCATCCTTGGACTGACAATGCCCTACATGAGCCCTCCAGTTCCTCCCTCTGTCTTCTTCAAGGCTTTCATCAGCTAAAGGAGACTAGAATCTGCAGGCCTTAAGTGGACACTGAGGAGCAGAGACTATCACAGAGTGGGGAGACATGCAAGTAGACAGAAGCTCACCATAAAAGTAGTCATGTTGTCCTAGAGAGGTGCAGTAATCACTGTGAAGAGTTATGAACCATTGGGCCCAGCAGTGAGCTCTCATCTGACAAACTGGAGAAGCACCTCTCCATGCTGCCTGTGCGGGCCCTTGAGGGCTCCCTGAAGGAGAGGACAGCCCAGCTGAGCTGAGAAGAATAAATGCCTGTGAATCAGGTGGGAAAGTTGGAAAAGGATGCTCCAAGCAAAGAGAGCAGCCCGTGCTAGGACACAAAAGCAAGGGTGAGGATGGCATTTACAAAACATATTTCAAGACTTCTTACTTGGTAAAAGTGGTTTTTACTTTAAGATAAATGATCCCAAGGCTTTTAATCTTCTGACTGACTTTTTAATTCATTGACCATCCTTCAGACCAAGGTTCTCTAAATCTGTTTTATCTTAATTATTTATCAGTAAAAATCAATTGAATTAATTTACCCAATTTGTGTATAATTGTTCATTTTAAAGTATGTGCATGTGCTATTGTATTATTATATTGTATACATAAATAATATTTGCAACAAACATTATTTTTAAAGGATAAGATATAAAATACACATTAGAAGAATATCTAGCATTTTCTGTCCACATCTCTATTTATCCTCTTTCTCACAGACTGAAAGCTCCACCACAGTCAGGATGAGGGCAGTTTTGTTCACTGTTGTGTCCCAGTGCCTAGCACACGCCTGATACCTGGCAGAATGAACAAATGAGTGAATCCAGCTCATCACCAGAGATTACAATAGCATTGAAAGCAAAGCCATGAGTAGAGAATGTCTAACTTCTCATGAAACAAACACCAATAGCAGTAAAATCTTAGAGTCTTTCATTATGTAAGTTACAATTTGCCTTATTTGGAAAAATGAATAACCTTAAGGGCCATTAATAAAATCAGTGGGAAGCAGTAGGACAGTGTGAGAAAACAAAGCACCTGATTCCATTTTCTTGCATTTCCAGCACAAAGAGAAAATCAAATTTACTTGCATATGTTTTATTAATTGTTCTTCTCTAAAAAATAATCTATTTCATCAGAAAACAGAATGATTGATGAAGGACTAAAGGACCGCTTTCCTTCCTGCCTCTTGAGTTGAGCTGGCATTTGTGCCCACTGCTCAAGCAGAGGCACCCCTCTGACTCTCCAAAGTCCTCTGGGTCCCCCCTCCCTCCTCAAGAGCACCCTTCAACCCAGAGGCAGTTGGGGCCTGCAGAGCCCAGTTTGAGTGTATCTGAGAGAGGAATTGAAGCACAGAAAGTGCGTTCTAGCTGACATATTGTTTCATCTTTGTAACTGATAGCTCTGGAAGCCATCTGTTTTTCTGGCTACACGAATGGCTTTCTTGAGGTTAGGGCAAGGGTGTATCAGGATAAAGCAGGCAGAGCGTACCTCTCAGACCCCGGCCAATTCACAGATGTCTGCTCTCTCTAGACTGCATTAGTCCCCACACAACCTCGTGCTTATGGATCATCTCAGCAACACGTGCATTTGGAAAAGAGAAAAAAGTGTTCCCCAAATAGGGCGTTTTCCACAAATTCTTACACATTTTGACATAACAAAGGATTCCACCCATGAGTCACAATGAAGCCCGCTCTGAGCCCAAGGCTCTGACCCTCCGGGAGCAGTGTCCTCTTCTCTGAGTGGTAGACAAAGGCCTGTGAGATACGAGGAGCTGGAGTGAGCTCTGGTGACAGCAAGTGGCTGTTGTTTTGTTCTAGTTTTATCTTCAGTAGGATGTTTTTGTAAGGTGTGAAACACACTTGTTTTGACCTGTGCGTTTGTTAAAGTCACACTGAATAAGTGCCACCAAACTGCATCTGATGCCCAAGAGGAGAAAAGGCCTCAGCCGCCACAGTAGAATCCTCAGGGTGACCAGTCACCCTTAGAAAGTGAGAGTGTTCAAAGCTGTGGCAGGTCCAACAGCAAGATTAAACCCTATGAACTAATTATCCACCCTCCCAGAAAGGGCAGGGCCTCGTGGGAAACGCATAATCCACAGCTTGCTGTGACACACATCCAATAAACAGGTTCCACAAGCTCCAGGAAGCCGCGTGTCAGGAGCCCATGTGTGTGTGTGGGGAAGCTGGCCCATGGGCCAAGGCTGGGGAGGCCAGCGCAAGGTGTGGGCTCTGAGGGCTGGGCCCAGCGAGCGGCCAGGTGACAAAGCCGCACAGCAGGTTTCAGTTCCCAGCAGGCTCCCAGTCCAAGGAACACCCTGGGAAATTTTCTCACGCTGATGATAGGATGGGAAGTTGGCACAGCCCTCATAGCCTAAATCCATTCTGTGAAATGACATTTATTGGGGTTCTTGCCTGATTAATTATAATGCATGAAAGTAATACATGTTTAATACTGTTTTTAAAAAATGAAAAAATACATAGAAGCACACCAAAAAAATTGATGGTTAGACAATTCTATTCTCTTTAGAATATTTTTACTTTTATTGAAAACTAGAAGCATAGAGGCTGGGAACCTAAGCCTTGTGAACGTTTTTAAAGTAGCCAAGTCATCCAGTCAGATTTTTTTTCAAATGAGGCTTAACCAAAGCATCTGGGGCCTGAAGGAAAGCAGGAAGCAGGACTACCTGGGAACTGATGCCATTGTGATTTTCCTTTCTATTCCCATATAGTTTGCTTTTCCAGGAGGAAAATATATAAATATTATATATTGCTTTATTTTATATTTTATATGTATTATTTTATTATATATATTTTTATACCTATTTGTATATATACACATATATGTATGTATTATTTAAAGAGAAGGAAATTTAGGCTGAGTTCAACAGCACTTTTCAGTCTGTTCCCTAGTGACAGCTGCCTAAGGGTGGCGTGAGCAGGAGGGCTGCGAGGACAGACACAGCACACAGGGAGGCACCCGGCGCTCATTACTAAGCACCTTTTCCCAAAGTTCCTCAATCTTCTTTATCAACTGACTGCTTAAAAAATGAAATCATCAGGGGCTTGCCCCATGGCATAGTGGTTAAGGTCGGCGCACTCCATGTCAGCGGCCTGGGTTCGTGAGTTTGGATCCCAGATGCGAACCTACACCAGCCATACTGTGGCAGTGACCCATGTACAAAATAGAGGAAGATTTGTGCAAATGTTAGCTCAGGGATAATCTTCCTCAAGCAAAAAAAAAAAGAAATCATCAAACATTTCCTTTAATCGTTCTACACATATTATTGAGCACCTGCTGTGTGGCAGGAGCTGAGCCAGGCTGGAGGATCACTGGTGAGGGAGGAAAAGCCCCTCTCTTTCCCTGTGGATGCCCACCTGTGGGGGTCAAGGAGGCATCAGTGGATGGCAGGTAGGAGAGAAAGAAGATCCATCCAAGTCCACACACAGCACCTCTGACTCCACCCACATCCCCCAGAATGTTTGCATAAAAAATACCTCCATTCTTTAAAATATATATGAATAGTCTGTTACAAAAAAAAAAGTGAATAGATTTAGATTTGAATCCAAGGTATTCATCGTTGGATCTAGGCTAAGATAAGAAGAGATTTGAGATTTTGTGGCCACTTTTATGTGTAAATTCCATTAGGACTGGCCCACCAGTCAGTTTTATTTATGGAGTGTCAGTAAAATGGATTCAGAACAGTAGACAGAAAAATATTTGATCTTTCCCACTTAGCTCGTAACCAAAATCACTTTAAAACAAAAGCCAACAGGTACTGCAGCCAATCAAAGGAGTGATCTCCACTAATAAACAGTGGAAATATTAACATGAAAGCTATTATTGAAGTGCAGATGATTTTAAGCCACATTTAAATATCGTCCTAAGCCTTGTAGAGGAAAGCAAAATAGGTTTAATCTTTTTAAAAAAAATTAATCAACTTCTATTATTTCTGCCAACATGCATTACAACAAAATCATGCCAAATCTTAAACTGACCACTCGAGAAATTATCTTTTCTCAAAGAGCTACAATCTAGGTTTCCAAATATCACATTAAAAACTAAACAGTTAAAATTTAAATTTAAAATATATTTTTAAATATAAGAATTTTTAAATATAAAATAAAAACAAATTTCCACCATTGTGAGTTTTATGACAAGCGGATAGCAACTTTAAAAACTTATTTTTAAAGCATACAGTCATCTCTAAAGTATGGATTACCACAATGCTCTTACAGCTCATTTGTTTGTTTGTTTTATAACACGTTGAATATGTGGTACAGATTGGATATACCCAGCCTTGAAATTTCCCAACCTTTTTGATGATTAACTCATGTTGGAAAAATAAATTCAGATGACTACTAAAAATGAGTCTATGACATAGTTGCTAGGAGTTCCTACAGCTCTTGCCTGCATGGGCGTTGCTGCTAAAACACCCTGACAGTCAGCCTGCATGCAGGGGCCAACCGCTTACAATACGGAATCCAAACAGCTGGCTCTGGAGTCGATGTGTACAGTGTGCTCAACGTTTTCCCACATAACGTGGGAATCCCATAGAAACAAGTCCCCAGCCTGAGATTTCTTTTTAGTGAATCATTCTCGCATCTCAGCTCTACCACACGCCCAAGATAGCTTGCTTTTAGCAAAGTTTTATTCCAACAAAAAGAGAGGGCAAGCATGACCTCCCCTGGCCGGTTGGGTCGAAGTCAAACTGAGCAACATAGTTGTACCCTTTAGTCCTGATGTCAGTTTGAACTGTGAGACCTTGAAGGAGGACCGACTTGGCAGGTAGTCACTCTGGAAGTGTGCCATCTTTTGGAAAGAAGATTCTATCATCTGATGACAAAAGGCACGGGTGCACTGTTACAGGATCTGGAGCAGGGTGTGTGTGACATGTTCAGGGTGCCCCCTCTCAGGCGCAGTGACATAGGCTCCTTCACTATTCCTGCTCCTTCACTGGCAGGGCCAGTCGTGTCCCAGCAGGTCCCGAGAGCACCGTCGCTCACACAAAGCTCGAAGTGTGCTCTCCCCTGACCATCAATTTACTCCAGGTTTTGACTGAGGTTCAGGAAGGGAACAAACTAAACTGCTATTAACTTCTCTCATCAAAGCCATTTTTTTTCCTGCTTTCTAAAAATGATAACTAACTTCTGATTTAGAGTGTCATCAGAATGATGTCTTTACCCAGTATGACAATTATTTAGATTCTGTTCTTTCTATTTTGTCCTTTGCTCTTAAAAATGTTGATTTTCAGAATAAGACCAAATGAGGAAAAAAATGTCATTTTAGAACATAAAGGTAGATATAAAGCACAGCCCAAGCCCAAACAGGATCTTTGACCCTTATCATCGGACCCTGTGGGTTGCACCACACAAGTCCCAGTGCTTCGTGTAACAAGCATGGAGGTCTCGTGACATGCATTGATGAAGCACCAGGAGTGTTCATGGGCAATTTCAAGGCCAGCTCTGAGCAAGGTCCTGAGTGCCTGCTGCTGGATAGTTTAACGAGTTGCAAGGATCAAATCTCTGAGGGGCACCAAGGTATAGGGAAGTGGGAAGCAGTAGCTATAAAATGCACCATGTTAGGAGAAAACCTGTTTTCTTTTGTGACTCTGTCTGTGACTCCCTCTGTCTCTCCAACCAACCTGCAAGAAATTGATTCATACTGAATCAATTAATAGTAGTTAAATTAAAAAAAATGGTTTTTTTGCTTTTGCAAAGTTATCAGCTTGGGAACTTTCTTCAATTTCTACTTTAAACTGTCTTCTTGCAATGTCTCATCTCCTCAAAATATAAATCAGAAGAAATCTTCCTAGGAGATATGATGAAATAATGAAAAGAATACTGATCTGAGAATGGAGTTCTAGACCTTATTAACTGCCCGACTTTAGGCAAACCGTCCACCTTTCAGGACCTTCGCTTCCCTTCTATGTAAAGTGAGGTGTTAGATGAGGCAATGAGGCTTCCCGGTTTCTCACTGGGTGGCTCTGCACCAACTGCAACACATTGTCTGGGTGTTAAAAAGATACATTCCAGAACATTTTAGCAGACTTAGCAAATCAGACTCTTGGGGTAGGGTCCTGCTATATTTTTAGCAAAGTTCCCTGGTAGTTCTTGTGCACACTAATGTTTGAGGACCACTGCTCCACAAACTAGAATTGAGGATTCATTTAAAATACTTTCCACATGCCTGATATTTATCAGTCTGTTCTTCAGAATAGCTCCAGGTTTAATCCCTTCCCTACATCCCAAAACAACTGCTAGAATGTGCAAGTCCTAAGTCAGGAACACATCCTTTTGGTTAAAGGGAGAGTTAGCAGTTCATCTTGGGTGTAAATAATTTTATAGGGTGTTAATAGATTAATACACAACTTTCTTCCTGTTGTAATCAGTAATATTGAAAAAGAAATACATTTCATGGAAAATATGGACAGTGGTTCAAAGATTTCATGTCAGAAAAAAATACTTTGAGTTTTCTTTAAGAGAATCTTTTCGGAATTTACTTGCTATGAATAGGCATAATGTTCTCCATCAATTTTCTTCTCCTGAGACAACCATGCTCTGTTCAGTGGTTCTTAATGAAGTTCAAGACTGCTGTAATACACCCTACAATTGAAAGAGAAACTGCATTATCTGAGGATTAAACACCAGAGTATGCCCCCAGAAGACCTGGAACTCTTGTTACCATCATGCCAAGATGTCCCCAGAGTCTCTGGTTCTGTGCCTCAGTTTTCCTACAGGGAAGAACTTGATTGGTTGGGATTTTTGTTGTCCAGATAAAGAAGCCTTTTCTGATGTCACACTTCCCACGGGGAGACAGGTATCTAGCTAGATGAAATTACAGGAAATCTTAAAATTCCTTCAAAAGTAGGGACATTTCCCTGAACAACTAAGCAAATCCCATGAGGAAGCTCTTCGTTCAGGCTTGCTTCAGTAAGCAGTGGACAGGGAGGCATAGAGACAACCCCGTCTGCAGGAGATTCTGCAGAGAAATGCATTTCTCTCCTCTTCTGCTTATACTAGCTCAGGTAGGTGAGGAGTGAGAGCTTACTCAGTCCCTCACTTTGCTACTATTTAATTAAATTCAGCAAACGTTTTGCAGAACCAGCCTGAAGCCTTCCTCATCTGTGGCAGACAGACTCCAGGGAGTCCCATGGACCCCACCTCCTGGTCTTCACTTTTCGTGCAATCCTCTATCTCTAAGTTGTGGGCAGGACCTGTGACTTCCTTCAAACCAACAGAACATGGCAGAGGTAATGGTATGTCACTTCCGTGGTTACAATACCTTTTATAAGACTCAATCTTGCTAGCAGACTCACTCCAGAGACTGTCCTTACAGTTTTGATGAAGTAAGTGACTATGTTGGAGAAGCCCATGTGGCAAGGAGCTGAGTGCAGCCTCTGACCAACAGCCAAGAGGAAACTGAAGTCATCAGTCCTACAATTGCAAGGGATTGAATGCCAGCAACAATCACGCTAGTGGGAAAGCAGATCCTTCCCCAGTCTAGCCTCCAGATGACACCACATCCCTGACCAACATCCTTATTGTAGGCTTGTGAGACTCTGAGTAGAGGACCTGGCTAAGCTGTGCCTAAACTCCTGACCCACAGAGGCTGTGAGGTAACAAATGTGTGTTGTTCGAAGGTGCTAAGTTTGTGGTAATTTGTTATGCAGCAGACAAAACTAGTACACTCTCTGTCTTTAAAATTTATTCATTGATTTTTTTTAATTCAATAAATTAGGTTAGCCACTTGATACATGGAAAGCACTTTGGGCTTAAAATGTTAACATAAACAAAAATGCATGACTTTGTCGGGTTCAAATCTACCCATGAGACTAAATACAAAGGAAGTGTGTGAGATCCCACAAGTCTGCAGATGAAGAGAATTGGAGCTCAGAAGACGGTGGGCACTTTCCCAACCAACACAGCTGGGGAAAGCAGCATGAAGGATAGATACAGGAGTTTGGGGAGATTTTGGAAGTATAGTTGAAACTGATTTTTTAAAAAGGGCTGGAGTTTTGTATATATGATGGAATATACAAAATTAAACAGTTTTATTTTTCCAATCTCTGAGTTCAATAATACTCCATTGCAGAAGTTGGCAAACTATGGCTTTCTCCAAATCTGGCCAAATGCCTGTGTTCATAAATAAAGTTTTATTGGAACACAGCCATGTCCATTAATTTACACATTGTCTATGGTTTCTTTCTCCCTACAACAGCAGAGTTGAATAATTCCATCAGAGAACATATGGACCACACAGCCTAAACTACTGAATACTTGTCCCTTTATAGGAAAAGTTTGCTTTCCCTATCTCTTCCCAAAATATAACTTCCTGGTCTCTTCCAATTAGAAAATCCCAATCCCACTTAAAACTTCAATCTTAAACCCAAGTTAAATCTCCTCTCCTCCACAGTCCACAGGGAAAGGTTAAGTGAGACACTGTCTTCTTAGAGTGGAGGGGAGGAGGTACTGTTGTTGCTCTGAGATGACTCCTTCCTTCTCCTTTCAAAAACTCTCTCTTCCAGTTCATTGATATGATGAAGAGGTTGAAGAAACAGGACAAGATTCTCATTATTTATCTGGCTATGCCCATATGCTTCTCAGTATAATGCTGACTAGTTTCTGTGCCCTCTCTCCATCAGCCTTCTAAGTGCTACCTCTATGAGAAGTCCGTGGGGAGGTCTTTCAGATGACTCTGTGCAGCATCTCCCTAAACAATTCCCCGACATGGATGGTCCTACTGCAGCTCGACTATCTCTTCCCTTTCAGCTCTCACCATCAGAGTTTCTTGAGTCTGGCATCTTCTTGCCCAGTGGGCATCCCTTCTGGACTCCATTTGAGACCTTCAACAGAGAGAATATGGATTGCTCCTCTACCAATCTCTCCCCACCCACCATCATTTCTCCCGACTCAAATAGACAAAGGAGAACATCAGTAAAGCTTTTGTCTAAGCAGACGTTGAATTGGGAAATGGAGTGGCAGTCTTGAACTTTTTGTAAAATCTCCAATCCCTCACTTGTCTACTTGTCTGGGAGGAGGAGGAGAAAGTGTTATACAAAAGGAAGAAAGTAAACTTTCATCACAAATGCCACCCTTTCCCTGTGACCTATGGCCCCTATGATGATAACTTTCTCATCTCTCTCTACCCTAGCCACCCATCTCAATCATTCTATTTCAACAGAGGAGAGAAAAGTGGAGCAGACACGGTGGTAGGAGAGGTGGTCTGCCCCGAGTTAGTAACCCTGGCACATGTGTCTGGTCTATTTAGGTGTTTTTGCTCTGTCTAGACTGTAGGAGTTAACTAATGGGACTTAGTGCCAATTAAGCAACCTGCTACAGGGAGGTGGAAGGGGAAGAGCATTTGATACACTCCAGTAAGTGTTCACATAACTGGGAGATGTTACAGATAGAAAGATTTGGGGATTAAATCAAAGAGGATCATACCATACAGGAGATCAGTCCCATTAGTTTACATAACAGTAGGGTGGGGTTTCTTAACAACAGCACTATTGAAATTTTAGACCAGAGAATTCTTTGTGTTGGGGGGCTATCTTTGCATTGAAGGATCACTCCCCCTCCCAGCTGTGACAACCAAAAGTGTCTCCAGACATTGCCAAATGTCCCTGGGGTGGGAGATGGGGACATCATCGTTGAGATCGTTGTCCTGTAATCACAGGACTGGCCAACCAACCACCATCAACCGGGCTTATGTTGAGAAGGAGAACAATTGCTTTGTTATTTATTTTTTTAACCCTTATTTAAAGGATATTTTCAAGTAGTCAAACTGTAATTCTTATGAAAATAAAAGACTGCTCTGAAAACCACCTAGATATTATCACCTTAACAGAATGGCTGGATATATAGATACCATAAATGATGTCACACTAACTATTTCTATGGATTCATATATCATTTCTTCTAGCAGGAACTAATTTCTATGATTGGATATTTGACCAACAAGTCAGGGAAGGGGAACCCTACTGTGCGCCAGGCTCTGTGTTAGCAATTTTACATATATATATATATATATATAATCCCACCTACTCCTGAGAGATAAGTATTGCTTTCTTTTCAAGATAGTGAAACAAGCCTCAGAGATATTAAATTCTGTTACCCCAATGTCACACAGCTAGCGATTAGAAATGGAAGTTAAATAAGTCTGAGGGTGAAAGTCATGGACCTCAATGTCCCATCTTTCTCATGGTCACAAACATTTATTTCCAGGACGGTGCCTATGCCCCCTAGCCCAAGGACCCTCAGCACTGAGTCCTCTACCTCACCATTGACTCTGTTCCGGTTCTTTGTAATCATTCCAGAAAGTGATGGAACTATTTCTAACTGTCATTCACTATGGAACTTAAAAACAACATAACTGCCTCTATAAATTGAGGGACTAGACTAGATGACATCTGTGGACCATTCAGCTCTAACACTCAACATGTGATTCTATTCAATCTTAGAATTTTGTAGGACTTGACCATTGTTGCTGACATCTCGGGTTTGTTTTGTTTTGTTTTTGCTTTGTTATGTTATTATCTAGTCTTTTGAATTCAGATTGATATTTCTTACCCTACTGCATCCTAATTTAGTCAACCAGTTTATGGCTGATTGGCAGTTCCATAGGATTACCTGCTCATGTCTATGTTCCCATACCTGGAACTAGCTGTCAGCCACCTCTGCTTAGAACAGTGCAATGACTCATGCTGAGCAAGCATGGCCCTCCACAAAGGGAGCAATAATCCTACAATTTTTTACCATGTCTCATTTGTGATTATAAGAATTGAGCAAAAAGGTAGGACAAGAGGAGATAGCAGAGTTTTCAAATTTGTTTATTTTCAATAAACAAAGAATGCTTCAAATAAAATTTAAATGGAAGCCCAATGTATTAGAGCAATGTATTCAAACAATGTATTAAAACTGCCTTAGGTTAAGCTTTTTGGATGAAGGCTGGAGTCTTACGTGGCCATCCTTTGTCCTCCTATAATGAATGTCCTTTGGAAACTTTCAGCACACATCCTGGGACTTCAACAAACACTATTTTTAAACTGTTGTCCTGATAGAAGCAATTC
This sequence comes from Diceros bicornis minor, assembly GCF_020826845.1. Classification (NCBI taxonomy): domain Eukaryota; kingdom Metazoa; phylum Chordata; class Mammalia; order Perissodactyla; family Rhinocerotidae; genus Diceros; species Diceros bicornis. The sequence goes on from NC_080760.1 coordinate 7,813,739, forward strand.
TGCAATGGTGAACAGGGACCTCCAGAGATCCACTCCTCCATAAAAGCAACAAGAACACTGGAAAAAAATTCAAAATTGACTTTTTCAGAACTCTGGAAATTAACCAAAGGATTACAACAATCCAAGGAGTGTTTGGTCAAGAAAACTGGATAAATCTCAGTAAGAACGGTGAGCTTTGCGGCATTGTAACTTGTTGTATTCCAATCTCCCTTGTATTAGTTTCCTATTGCTGCTACAAGAAATTACCACAGGCTTGGCAGCTTAAAACTGCACAAATTTATCATCTTACATTTCTATAGGTAAGAAATTCGATGTAGGTCTCACTGGGCTAAAATCAAGACGATGGCAGAACTGCATTTCTTCCTAGAGAATCTAGGGTACAGTCTGTTTCCTTGCCATCTAAAGCTTCTTCTGGCTGTCCTCAGTCCTTGGTTCATGGCCTCCTTCAATCCTCAAAGCCTCAAATGAAGGATTGAGTTCTTCTTATGTCACATCACATCAACCATCTCTTTTACCTCCCTCATCCTTTATGGATACACTGGGCCCACACAGACAAATCAGGATAATTTCTCTTTCTTAAGGTCAGATAATTAGCAACTTAATTCTACCTGTAACATTAATTCCCCTTTGCCACATCTCTCTCTCAAGCTCTGAAGAGGGTTGAAAATCACCAACTTTGCAGCCGCACTTGCTTTGTGACACAAGGGGGCAAAATGGGTTTGGAGCTCTCCAAAAATCTTCTTTACCAGTTAAATGTCACTATTTGACTTGTCTGGTAGTTTTCTGAAAAACGCTATTCTCAGGGTTTGTCTTCATTTGACGTGAGTTAATGTTCACTCTATCCAAATAGTCCTATGCCCAGGATCTTTGTTTAAAATAATCAGTGACAATTGTTTAATATTGCAGCTTCCTGATGTAGTGGTACCAGTTGGGCAAACAACAGACTGGCTATAAACCTTTAAAGGAAGATCTGAGGAATGAGATATCTTTGAAAAGTTCTGATGTATTGCTGGGAAATGAGAATGCTATGTGCATGTGCAGGGCTGTATGCATGCTCAGGAAAAACATGAGAAGGCCCTAATCTCTAAACTCTGGATAATCTAAAGGCCTTGTGCAAGTAGGAAGTGAAGACTAAGGCAGAGTTGTAAGTTGCCAGAGTATTGAAAGCATGCCCCAACATCCACCCAGGGACCCTCCACAAATAATGAGAAACTTACTTGTTTAAAGCATTTAAGAAAATCTCTGCCCAATCATTAGCTGACCGCTAAGCTAACTGAGCAGACTTCAATGGCCATACATGATGAAGAATACAGAATTTACTGAATTATTTCAGGAAAGTCACTAAACAAACAAGCAGCAACAACAACAAGAAATCCTGGGGTGGGAAGGAAGAAAAGGGACTCTGATTTCCAGGGTTTCCATATTAAATTATATGAAAAAGACAATTTTCAACAACAACAAAAATATAAGACCCACAAAGAAATAGAAAAGTATGGCCCATACACAAGAAAAAAACGAGTCAATAGAAACTGTCCTCTGAGAAAGCCCAGATGTTGGACTTAGAAGAAAAAGACTTTAAAACAGCTATTATATATATTTTTTCCCAAAAAATAAAGGAAACCATGTCTAAAGAATTAAAAGAAAGTATAAGAATGTCATATCACTAAATAAGGAATATCGAGAAAGAAATAGAAAATATTTTTTTAAAAGAAGAAATTCTGGAATTGAAATGTATAATCAATAAAATGAAAAATTAACCAAAAAGGCTCAAGAAAAAATTTCAAGTGATCAAAGAAAGAAGGAGTAAACTTGAAAAGAGGTCAAATGAGTGTATCTATCCTGAAGAATAATCAGAAAAGAATAAAAAAAGAACAGAGACTAAGAGACCTGTGGGATACCATCAAGTGTGACAACATATACATAATGGGAGTCTCAGAAGGAGAGAAAAAGAGGCATAAAGAATACTTGAAGAAATAATGGCTGAAAACTTCTTAAATTTGATGAAAAATATTAATCTACAATCGAAGAATCTCATTGAACTCCAAATAGGATAAGATCAAAGAATTCCAAACCTAAACAAATCATTATTAAACTATCAAAAGACAAAGAGAGAACCTTTAAAACAATGAGAAAAATAACTCATTACATAGAAGGTGGCCATTAATAAGATTATTGGTAGACATCTCTTCAAAACATACAAATGTCAGAGGACAGTGAAAATTCAAAGTGCTGAAAGACAGTAAATGTCAACCAAGAATTCTATACCCTGCAAAACTCTTCTTCGTAAATGAAGGAGAAATTAAGACATTCTCAGATAAACAATAACTGAGAGAACTTATCACTAGCAGTCCTGCCTTACAAGAAATACTAAGAGGAGTGTTTCAAACTGAAATGAAGACATGAGACAGTACTGCAAATGCATATGAAGAAATAAAGAGCACATGAAATAATTACATAGGTAAACATAAAGGACAGTGTAAATATATTTTTGTAAATCTTTTCTTCTCCAGCTGATCTAAAAGTTAATTGTATAAAGCAATAATTATTAAACTGTGTTGATGGGCTTATAATGTATAAAGATGTAATTTGTATGACAGTAATAGCACAAAGGAGAGTGGAAGAAATAGAGCTATATTGGAACAAAGTTTTATATTCTATAGAAATTATATTTGTATATTTCTGAACTAGATAGTTTTAAGTTATGATGTTAATTTAATTTAGAGCAATCACAGAAAAAATAATGCAAAATAGATATGGTAAAAGAAGAAAGAAATTAAGATAGCACAATAGAAAATGTCTATTTAATACAAAAGAAAGCACTAATGGAGGAATAGAAGAATGAAAAATGCATAAGACATAGAGAAAATAAATAGCAAAATGGAAGATGTAAAGTCTACCTTATCATTAATTGCATTAAATGCAAATAGATTAATCACTCAAATCATAAGAGAAACATTGGAAGAGTGGATCAAAAAGAACACATGATCCAATTATATGCTCTCTACAAGAGACACACTTTAGATTCAAAGATACCAATAGATTTAAAGAAAAAAGGATGGAAAAAGATATATTATGCAAATAATAACCAAAAGAGAGTTGGAGAGATTATACTAATATCAGACAAAATAGACTTTAAGACAAAAATATTTACTAGAATAAAAGAAGGACATTTATAGTGACAAAATGATCAATCCATTGGGAATATATAACAATTATAAACATATATGCACCTAACAACAGAGACTCAAAATAAATGAAGAAAAACTGACAGAATTAAAAAAATAAATGAACAATTGAACAATAATAGTTGGATATTTTAATAACTTACTTTCAATAATGGATAGCACAACTAGACAGAATATCAACAAGAAAATAAAAAACTTGAACAATACTATAAACCAACTAGACCTAGTAAACTCCACCCAGCAACAGTAGGACGTACAATTTTCTGAAATCCTCATGGAACTTTCTCCAGTATAAACCATATGTTAGGCCATAAAACGACCATCAATAAATCTAAAGTGATTCAAAATCATACAAAATTATCTCTCAACATGAAATCAAAGTAAAAATCAATAATAGAAAGAAGTTTGGGAAATTTACAAATATGTGAAAATTAAATGCATATTGCTAAATAACAAATGAGTCAAAGAAAAAATTACAAAAAAAATTAGAAAATATTTTGAGATAAATGAAATGGAAACATAGCATACCAAAACTTATGGGATGCAGTCAAAGCAGTGCTAAGAGGAAATTTATAGCTGATATATAGCTATCTAAATGTCTATATAAAAAAGAAGGAAAATCTCAAGTCAATACCCCAACTGTCTATCTTAAGCAACTAGGGAAAAAAATAAAAACTAAATCCAAAGCAATTGGAAAACAGACAATAATAAAGACTCAAGCAAAAATAAATGAATCAACAGATTAGAGATAATAACCAAAACCAAAATTTTCTTCTTTGAAAAAATTAATAAAATTGACAAAGCTTTAGCTAGATTGACCAAGAGTAAAGGAGAGAAGGCCCAAATTACCAAGTCAGAAATGGAGGGAACATCATTATAAAAATTTAAAAAATTATAAGAAAATACTTTACAGAATTAAAAAAGAAAGATTACATTAATAAAAAAGATTATAAGAAAATACTATGAACAACCATATGATAACAATTAGATAATCTAAATAAAATGGATAAATTCCTAGAAAGACACAAATTACCAAAATTGACTCAAGAAGAAATAGATAATCTGAATAGACATATAACAAGTAAACAGACTGAATTAGCAATTTTAAAACTTCCCACAAAGAAAAGCCCAGAATCAGATGGCTTCTACCAATCATTTAAAGAAGAATTAGTTCCAGTACTACAAGAACACTTCCAAAAATTAGAAAAGGAGGAAAAACTTCCCAACTCATTCTATGAGACAAATATTACTCTCATACCAAAACCAGACAAAGATATCACAAGCAAAGAAAACTACAGGCCAATATCCCTTATGAAAATAGACACAATGTTTAACAAAGTACTAGCAAACAAAATCCAGAAACATATAAAAAGTATTACACACCACACCAAGTGGCAGTTATCCCAGGAATGCAAGGTTGATTTAACATCCAAAAATACATCAATGTAATACACCATATTAATAAAATAAAGGACAAAACCCACACAATTGGCTCAATATATGTAGGAGCACTTGAAAGAAATCTAACCTACTTTTATGATAAAAATTCTCAATAGAAGGGAATTTCTTCAATCTGATAAAAGGCATCTATGAAAAACCTACAGCTAAGTTCATACTTAATGGTAAAAGACAGATTGCTTTCTCCTTAAGGTAAAGAATGAAATATGGATGCCCACTGTCACCACTTTCATTTAATGGTGTACTAGAGGTTCTAGCCACGGCAACTAAGCAAGAAAAAGAAAGAAATGTCATCCAGACTTGAAAAGATGCAAAGCTATTTGAATGCACAGATGACATGATCTTGTATAGAGAAAATCCTGAGGAAAAATCTATGAGCACTAATAAATGAGTTCGGCAACATTTCAGACTGCTAGAAAATAAACAAAAATTAATTGTATTTATATATAATAGCAATGAGCAATCCAAACGTGAAAATAAGAAAACAATTCCACTTGCAATAGCATCAAAAAGAATAAAATGAATTTAGGAATAAATTTAATAAAAGAAGCTCAAAATCTGTATGCTGAAAACTACAAAACATTGTTGAAAGAAATTAAAGACCTAAATAACAAAAAAGTATCTCTTGATCATGGATCAGAAGACTTCATATTTTAAGGTGGCAATACTCCCCAAATTGATCTATAGATTCATTGCCATCCTTAACAAAATCCCAGCTTGATTTTTTTTGTGTGTGTGTGAGGAAGATCAGCCCTGAGCTAACATCCATGCTAATCCTCCTCTTTTTGCTGAGGAAGACCGGCTCTGAGCTAACATCTATTGCCAATCCTCCTCCTTTTTTTCCCCAATGCCCCAGTAGATAGTTGTATGTCATAGTTGCACATCCTTCTAGTTGCTGTATGTGGGACGTGGCCTCAGCATGGCCGGAGAAGTGGTGCGTCGGTGCGCACCCAACATCTGAACCCCACCCCGCCAGTAGCAGAGCGTGTGCACTTAACCACTAAGCCACAGGGCTGACCCACCCAGCTTGCTTTTTTGAAGAAATTGACAAGTTCATCCTAAAATGTATAGGCAAATGCAAGGTACCTAAAGTAGCCCAAACAATGCTGAACGAGAAGAACAAATTTAGAGGACTCACATTTCCTGATTTTAAAACTTACTGTAAAGCTACAATAATCAAGAGAATGTGGTATTGGCATAAGAATAGACATATAGACCAACGGAAAAGAATTAAGAGTCCAGAATTTAACCCATACATCTATGGTCAATTGATTTTTTACAAGGATGCCAGAACAATCTTTTTTTTTTTTTTTTTTTTTTTTGTGAGGGAGATCAGCCCTGAGCTAATATCCGTGCTAATCCTCCTCTTTTTGCTGAGGAAGACCGGTTCTGAGCTAACATCTATTGCCAATCCTTCTCCTTTTTTTCCCCAAAGCCCCAGTAGACAGTTGTATGTCATAGTTGCACATCCTTCTAGTTGCTGTATGTGGGATGCCGCCTCAGCATGGCCAGAGAAGCGGTGCATCGGTGCGTGCCTGGGATCCGAACCCGGGCCGCCAGTAGCAGAGCACACGCACTTAACCGCCAAGCCACGGGGCCGGCCCACCAGAACAATCTAATGGGGGAAAGAATAGGTTTTTTTTTTATTTTCAACAAATGCTGCTGGGACTGGATATGCAAATGCAAAAAATAAAGTTGGATCTCTACCTCACAGCATGCAAAATCATCTCAAAATGGGTCATAGACCTAAATGTGAGAGCTAAAACTCTAAAACTCTTAGAAGAAAACATAGGAGTAAATTTTCATGACCTTGGCTTAGACATGTGGTGCCTTTCTTTCCTTTTGATGTCTGTGTCTTGGATGTGATGCCAAAATCATGAGACAAAAGAAAAATATAGGTATATTGAGCTTCATCAAAACTTAATACTAGTGTGCTTCAAAAGTATTTGTGTATCAAAAAAGTGAAAAGACAACCCACAGCATAAGAGAAAATATTTGCAAATCATATATATGATAAGGAACTTGTATCAAGAATATATAAGAATTCTTTCAACTAAATAGTAACAAGTTTGAATAGATATTTTTCCCAAGAAAATGTACAGTCAATAAGCACATGAAAAGATCTCAACACCATTAGTCATAAGGAAAATGGAAATGGAAATCATAATGAGATACCATTTCATACCTACTAAGATGGTAACATCAATAAGGCAGACAATGACGAGTGTTGGTGAGGATGTGGAGAAATTGGAAACCTCATACACTGCCTGTTGGATTGTAAAATGGTGGCAACATTTTGGAAATCAATTTGACAGTTCTTGAAAGCTTAAACAATGTAAAGTTACCATATGACCCAATAGGTCCACTCTCAGGACATTCCCGTGAGACATTAAACATAAGTCCACATAAAAACTTGTACACAAAGGTTCACAACAGCATTATTCATAATAGCCAAAATATGGATACAACCCTAATGTCCATCAACTGATGAATGGATAACCAAATATGGTATATACATTATTCAGCCACCAAAAAAGAATAAAGTACTGATACATGCCATGGTATGGATGATCTTGAAAACATTACACTAAGGGGTCACATATTGTATGATTACATATATATGATATATCCAGAATAGACAAATTCTAGAGACAGAAAGTAGGTTAGTAGTTTCCAAAGTCTGGGGGAAGGGGCTATGGGATTTCTTTTGGGTTGACAAAAATGTTCTAAAATTAGATAGCAGTGATGTTTGCACAACTCTGTGAATATACTAAAAACCAGTAAATTGTATACTTTGAAAGGATGAATTTTATGGCATGTGAATTATATCTCAATATAGCTATTATTTTTATTTGAATGTTGTTTTAGATTTTGGTATGCCAAAAAGGATAATTAAAGTTACAAAAAAATTACCATGAAAAGCTACAAGGATTCTCATATTTAAATGTAACTAAAAATTTGGGCTTCACATTAATTACTATGTGTTAAGCTCTTAGTGCATGACACATCAGAAATGCTATATGAATGTTAGCTATTGTAATTATTATTATTGCTCTTATTTCACCTTCTGTAATGAACCATACCTTCTGCAATAAGTTTGATGCTGGCTTTTTACCTGGTGCCAGATGTGGTGGTCTGTGTTGTGTCAAGCTGAGAACTACATTTCCCAGAATTGCCTTTCCTGAATATTCCAGTTTGATTGGCCAAAAGATTGTGCTAAATTTGTGCTAGAAATGGAAAGCAGAAACTGAGCAGTCATCACTCTCTGAAGGTTTTTGCGGATCAGATGTCGTGAAGGACAGATGTGAAGTGCTCAGGGAGGTCTAAGCTGTCCCCTCCAGTCCAGCTGTTGTATTGACTTCTGACCCCAGTGACCAACAGAAGCCCAGAACCCACCACAGATGCTGGTTGGGATTCACAAGGCGGTAGCTGCACAAATGCAATGTGGACCTCCCCCACTGCCCTCTCTGCAGCCCCACTGTAGCAGCTGGACATGCTGGCCTTCTCAGTCTGAGGGTATGCTGATGCCTCCCTGATCCTCTGCTCCCCACTGGGACCCTAACTCCTCCCACCAGTGTGTAAGGCCAGACTACTGCCATTAACTCTTATCTCATGCGGCTCTTAGAATGGCTGCTGTGATGACTGAGCTCTGGCAGATAACGTCAGATCTTCTCTATGCACCAATTTGTTCATTTGTTCACTCAAGAGACAATCATTTTTGAGCTCTTGGTATATAGGAGGCATTCTGCTCGGGTACAGCGATGAACAAGGCAGATGCCACCCTGACTCTGTGCTTACCATTTTCTCAGCGGTTGGCATGGAACAGGGGATACAGGCATCAGGAGTCTCCTCTTTGGAGGGCCTCACATGAGGTCACAGAGCAAGTGACAATGTGTCTTGCTTCTGAGATCTGACAGGAGGGGGCAGGGTGGGGCTGAGGTAGAAACATGAGTCAGGCAAAAGCTGTTTCCAAGGAAGGACAAAGCAATTCAGTACTGACTGGGGCAGGCGAGATCCTGAGCAGAGTCTGAGAACTAAAGCTGCAAGAGGTAGGGCGCTGCAGGGAAAGGGGGTTTCCACACAAACCTAGTCTTGTCACTCACAGCCAAATCTCATCAATGGCTTCCCACTGCCCTTAACTGGTCTCCAGGGCCTGCTGCCCATCACAGGCCTCCCATCTCGTGCCCAACCCCAGGCCAGTCCTCTCCATGCAAAGCTGCACCTAAAGCTCCCTGCATGGGTGTTCCGCCCCCTCCCTCTCCCTCCTAGGGCCCACTCTCACTGCTGCACAGCCACAGCACCCCTGCAAGCCTGCCTGCCCTGGACTTTCTAGGGAAGACCCTCGTGTCAGCTGCTGTCACCACTCTAGGGGCTTCTCATTCAGAGCCCCTATGGCAGGTGTAAGCACATGTCCACTAGGCATTATCTGCAAAGGCAGGGCCATGGCCAAGAAATGGCAATAGGAAGCATTGAAGGGTGAGGCTTGGCACCTTAGCCTATATGTCCCACTCGAAATGTGGAAGGGGCAGGGAGGTCAGCTGGAGGACACCTGATGGCAGCATTCCAGACACCTGCTAAAGTGAGCTGTAGTGAAGGTGAAACCTTGTGGGATTCTGAGCTCTGCAATTCAAAATGGAGGGCAAAGTATTTATATCTGTGAATAGCATTATTGATAGAATTGACCTTCAACTTAAAACTAATTCCTACCGTAAGAGGAAAGCATGAAAAAAATAAAATTAAAAGAAACTGGTTGTCTTTAGTTTCTATAAGTAAATCTGCAGTAGAGTACCCAAGTTAATATAGGAAAATGTGGACAATTCAGTAATTTAGTTTGCCCATTTGTCAAACATCTCTTGAGCACCTTAATGTGTAAAGCAGTAGTCTAGGTGCTGGGAATAAAGTGAACCCCTTCCCATCAGCAAAGGAGAGAGCAATTGAAGAAATAAGTGTTTAATTCAAATGTGCTAAGGGATACCACGTACAAATGGAAACTGTATTGGGGTAAATAGTGCCCCCCCCAAAATCCCTGCCTAGTTGGAATTTCAGAATGTGACCTTATTTGGAGATAGGGTCTTTGCACATGTAATTAGTTAAGATGAAGTCATATACTGCATTAGGGTAGGCCCTAGATCAAATGACTGGTGTCCTTATAAGAAGAGGAGAGGACACACGGAGATACACACAGGAGAGAATGCCAGGTGATGATGGAGGCAGAGACTGGAGTGCTGCAACTACAAGCCAAGAAGTGCCAAGGATTGCTGGGAGGAAGAGGCAAGGAAAGCTTCTTCCCTAGAGCTTCCAGAGGGAGCATGTCCCTGCCAACATCTTGATTTTGGACTTTTGGTCTTCAGAAGTGTGAGAAGATAAATTTCTATTGTTTTAAGCCACCAAGTTTGTGGTCATTTATTATAGCAGCCCTGGTAAACTAATGCAGAAACTAAAATGCTCAGTACCTCCTAATGCTTTGTTGGGAACATACATGATGATGTTCATCTTATGTTAACTTGGCTAGGCTATGTTGCCACTTGTTTGTTCAAACATCAGCCTAGATGTTGATGTGAAAGTTTTTTTAGATGTGATTAACATTTTAATCAGTAGACTTTGAGTCAAGTAGATTACTTTCCATTATGTGGGTGGGCCTCATCCAATCAGTTGAAGGCCTTAAGAGCAAAGTCTAGTGTTCCCCTGAGGAAGGAGGAATTTTACCAGCAGACTGCCTTCGGGGATGAGCTGTAATATTGACTCTTCCAGCATTATAGCCAGCCCTGAGGATGTTAGCTCCCAATTGCCTGAGCCAATACCTTAAAATAAATAAATCTCTCTCTATATCTATCTACAGTCATATGCTGCATAACAATGATTGGGTCAATTATGGACCACATGTACGACAGTGCTCCCATAAGATTATAATGGAGCTGAAAAATTCCTATTGTCTAGTGACATCATAACCATTGTAATGTAGCACAATGCATTACTCATGTGTTTGTGGTGACGCTGGTATAAAAAAACTTACTACGCTGCCAATCATATGAAAGTATAGCACATACAATTCTGCACAGTACATAATACTTGACAATGATAATAAATGACTATGTTAATGGTTTATGTATTTATCATACTCTACTTTGTATCATTATTTTCGAGTATACTCTTTCTACTTATAAAAAAGAAAGTTTACTGTAAAGCAGTATGCCATGTTATGCTAGCACCAGCCTTATACATCTCATGTTCACCATGTCTCTTGAGTACATCATTTTCTCTTGTTCTCAATTTAATCCCATGTTGTTTTGTTCATCACAGCCCTTAAGCCTACCAAATCCACTGTTAATGTTGCCAGTAAGAGGCCTCATCGAGTGATTGACCTGGAAACGAAATTAAAAGTGATTAAGGACTACAAAAATAGAAAATCAATGATGGTTACTGCTCGCCAGTCAGGCGTGTCCTATTCTACTATACCTACAATTTTGAAGAACAAGAACAAAGTGACAGAAGCTGTTAAAGGATCTTCTTTATTGAAGGCAAAGAGACTAACAAAAATTCAAGAAGAGACTATACCAGACATGAAGAAACTTCCAATGATGGATTGAAGACCAGGCACAGAATCATATCCCTCTCAGCACCATGATGATTATGGCCAAAGCAAAAAGTTTGTTTTCAATGTTGAAAGAAAAGGCTGGACTTGACTACAATGTCGAATTTATTGCTAGCTCTGAGTGGTTTAAACAATTCAAGAATCGTTACTCATTACATAATATGAAAGTAAATGGTGAATCTGTGAGTGCTGATGTGAAGGTAGCTGAAGAATTTTTAGAAACTCTAGATAGGCTGATTGTGGAGGAAAATTACTTGCCACAGCAAATATTCAATGTGGATGAAATCTCCCTATTGTAGAAACAGATGCCTGAAAGGACTTTTATCCACAATGATGCTAAGTCAATGCCAGGTTTCAAGGCTTTTAAGAACAAGATAATAGTCTTGCTTGGGGGCAATGGTGCAGGCTACAAATTGAAACCCTTTGTCATCTGTCACAGTGAGAACCCCGGGGCCTTCATGCATATCAAGAAGCACACACTGCCAGCACTACATGACCAATAAGAAGTCAAGGATGACTCAGCTCCTCTTCGAAGATGCCCTCCTGAATTGCTATGTCAATGAAATGGAGAAGTGCTGTTTGGAGAATAATATACCTTTCAAGATTTTGTGTATTGTTGATAATGCTCCCAGACATTGTTCTTCTTCTTCTTCTCCTCCTCCTCCTCCTCCTTCTTCTTCTTCTCTTTTTTTCGAGGAAGATTGGCCCTGCACTAACATCTGTTGCCAATCTTTCTCTTTTTTTCTTTTCTCCCCCCAAAGCCCCAGTACCTAGTTGTGTATCATAGTTGTAGAGTTGTGGCTCTTCTATATGGGGTGTTCCCTCGGCATGGCTTGATGTGCAGTGAGTAGGTCCACGCCCAGGATCCAAACCGGCAAATCCTGGGCTGCCAAAGTGGACTGCGTGAACTTAACTGCTACACCACCAGGCGGCCCCCAGACAGTCTTCTTTTATTGGTGACCTTCATCCTAATATCAAAGTGGTGTTTCTCCCTCCAAACACCACCTCTTTGATCCACCTAATGGATCAAGGAGTTATTGCAGTTTTAAGGCCTACTACCTGAGGAGGATGTTTGCCCAGGCTATTGCTGCAACTTAAGAAGACACTGATGCACTTCTGGAAGGATTACAACATATCTGACTACATCAAGAACCATGCTTGGGCTTGGGGTGATGTCACCAAGGAGTGTATAAATAGCATTTGGAAGGAGACACTCAAGAGGTTCGCCTAGGACTTCAAAGAATTTGCCAAGGATAAGTAGGTTACAAAAATCAACAAGGCTGTGGTTGAGATGGCAAACAACTTTACCCTGGGTGTGGATGAGGATGACACTGAGGAGCTCCAAGAGGTGGTTCCTGATGAATTAACTAATGCAGAGTTGTTGGAACTGGAACAGGAACACACAGCTGAAGAAGAGCCAAGAGAAAAGGAAACTGCAGGAAAAGAAAAAGAAGAAGAACTCCAAGAAAATTCACAGTGAAGAGTTTAGCAAAAGCTTTTGCAGACTTCAACAAGCTCCCAAAAAGTTTGAAAACATGAACCCTGTTGGGGAAGAGGGAGAATCCCCCTCCGCCCTTTTCCTTAAGGTTCTTATGGCTGGCCAAATAATTAAAAGACAGGTTAGCAGGAGAAAATAATACAAAGTTTAATAACATGTAAACATGGCAGAAAGCAGGGAAACTGAGTTTCTCAAAAAAATGGCAGAGATTCTCATCTTAAACACTATCTTCAGCTAAAGACAAAGGAAGATGATGGGGGTTGGGGGAGTCAGTTATGGGAGATTACCAGAAAAGCACAGTAAACAAGAGTAAGGTTATTATGCAGATTCAAGGCCTAACCTTCCACATTGATAAATTTTTAGAGATGAGGTCACTCCCCCTCTTCCCAGTACAGAGAGGGAGATACATTTACAAATGGAGATTTCCATTATAAATGTAAATGTTTGTCTGGCAACTCTTTGCAGGGCCACCTAGAGAATGTGGCCTGGGAGAGACAGAATTTTTGATAGGAGGGGCTTGGTGCCTTTCCTATTGTAACATCTATTTTACATTATATTACAGCCATCATATGACAGTGGCTCCTTCCTGAAACAGGTCTTCTCTGTTAAATTCTTTAGGCAGTTAGTGGAGGAGGTCAAATGTCCATCAGAGAAAATAATCAAGGTAAAGAGATATATTTTGGGGTGGCCAAGTTTTGATCTCCCACAACCCCAACACTGAAAGATTTTTATTAACAGAGAGGAATGTTCACAGCACATTATCTGTTAACAAGCAAATCCATGATGAAAAAAAGAAACAGACCAAGCAAACCACCATGGACATATTTCTAAAAAGAGGGACACCTCCTCAAAAAAAGCCTCAGACAAGTCCTTCAGGAGCCATTCCAGAAGAAGGCATTGTTATCATAGGAGACGGCAGCTCCACGCTTACTGCGCCTGAAGGCCTCCCAGTGGGACAAGATGTGGGGGTGGAAGAAAGTGATATTGATGATCCTGACCCCGTGTAGGCCTAGGCTAATATTTGTGTTTGTCTTAGTTTTTAACAAAAACGTTTAAAAAGTAAAAAAATAAATAATTTTAAAAATAGGAAAAAGCTTATAGAATAAGTATATAAAGAAAGAAAATATTTTTGTACAGCTATACAATGTGTTTTTGTTTTAAGCTAAGTGTTATTACAAGAGTTAGAAAGTTAAAAAAATTAAAAGTTTATAAAGTAAAAAATTTATGGTAAGCTAAAATTAATTTATAAATGAAAAAAGAAAAAATTTTTTAATAAATTTAGTGTAGCCTAAGTGTACAGTGTTTATAAAGTCTACAGTAGTGTCCAGTAAAGTCCTAGGCCTTCACATTCACTCACCACTCACCCACTGACTCACCCAGAGCAACTTCCAGTCCTGCTGGTTCCATCATGGTAAATGCCCTATACGGGTATACCATTTTTATCGTTTATACCATATTTTTAAACTGTGCCTTTTCCATGTTTAGATATGTTTAGATACACAAATGCTTACCACTGTGCTACAGTTGCCTACAGTATTCAGTACAGTAACATGCTGTACAGGTTTGTAGCCTGGGAGCAATGGGCTATACTATATAGCCTAGGTGTGCAGTAGGCTATACCAAACAGTTTTGTGTAAGTACACTCTGTGATGTCACACAATGACAAAATTGCCTAATGATGCATTTCTCAGAACGTATCCCCAGCATTAAGCAATACATGACTGTACATCTATCTATACACACACATATACATCCTATTGATTCTGTATATATATGCCTCTGCTTTTAATATACTAAGTTTGCAAATCCCTTAGGGATGCTGATGAGTTTAACATCATCATGTGCACATAACGTGGACTAGTCACTATGAAACAATACTGCCATTAAAGGGTTAAGTTATAAACATATCTTTTTTAGATCACCTTAGTTGTGAATTTTTTTGGCAAATTTTTAGTTGAACTCAACTCTCAACTACTGAAAATGACTAGTTGATATTTGTAATAATAATAAACTAATTGCCAAAGGGAGGAAGAAGTGGCCATTGGATGGAAGTGTATACGAGTGCTTATCAAGCTCGTTCCTGGCTGCTTCTTATACTCCCTTATTCTGCAACACTAGAACTGTTCTCAGAGAAATGTCCAGGAGAATGTCTAGCCTGAGAAAGCACCCTGGAGGAACTCGTAACAGCATCATTTAAACCAAGGGTCTACAGGGCCAGGAATTCCTGCCCACCAATCTCAGTTTCTCTCTTTACAAGCTGCCTGCTCCCCATTCACCTAGAGACACCAAAACTTATATGTCACATCATTTCCAAAATGATCATGAGACATAGAATGGAAACTACACTCTCCTAAAATGCCTTGAAAATTTGTTTTTTATGTATGGAACTCCAAACTTTCAAATAATAGTTTGTACTCATGGGGAATAAATGACTGTTAAGAAAATTGAGTGAAATAAGTCAGATAGAGAAAGACAAATATTGCATGTATCACTTACATGTGGATTCTAAAGAAACAAGTCAAACTCATAGCAGAAAAGCGGTTTCCACAGGCTGGGGGTGGGGAAATAGGGAAAGGTTGGTAAAAGGGTACAAACTTTCAGCTACAAAATGAATGAAGTCTGAGGATCTAATGATAACTTGGTGACTATAGTTGATAACACTGTATTATATAATTGAAATTTGCTAAGAGAATAGAATTTAAAGAAAAAAAATAAATATGTGAGGTGATGAACGTGTCAATTAACTAGATGGGGGAAATTCTTTCACAATGCATACATATATCAAAAAGCCACAATGTATGCTTTAAATACCTTACAATTTTATTTGATAATTTTACCTCAATCAGGCAGAAATTTTAAAAAAAGAAAATTAAATAATGATAAATTGCAGATACTCTTAACATTGGTGTCAGCATCCCTTGCTTTTGTTAGAAGGCAGAAGAACTGTAGTTCCTTTCATGTTGTAGGTTGTTCAAGATGAGATTGTTGAACATCAGATGACTCATTGATTTCACTAATTCCCTCTGTCTCAGTAAATGTTTACAAAATAAGAGAAAGACAAAGACACTTGCCTCACTTGCATCAAGAACGTTGCTATTACTCTGGGGCACTGCACTGTCTCTCCTCTGGAGGCCCTGTTGTACACGGGCAGAAGATTCTGATCTTGCCTGTGTGTTGAAATCTAAAGAGACAGTAGGGAAGCCTTCTATAGATTACTCCCATTTTAGAACCTCCTGCTTTCACAGGTAAGAAAATGAAGGACTATTGACACACTGACTTATCCAAGAGCACAGCACAGTGGTGGTGGGAAGTCTATGTGGGCTGAACAATGGACCCCCAAAAAGGAAATGCTCACATCCTAATCCCAGGAACCTATGAATATCCCCTTTTATGGCAAAAGATGTGATCAAGTTAAAGATATTGAGAAGAGGGATTTGCCCTGGACTATTTGAGGGAGTCTTAAATCCAATCACATGCACCCTCCTAAGACAAACACACATGAGAGTGCATGTGGCCCCTGAACAGAGATTGGAGGGGTGCTTCCAGGAACCTAGGAATGCCAGCAGCCACCAGACGCTGGAAGAAGCAAGGAAAAGATTCTCTCCTAGAGTCCCTAGAGGGACTATTGTTCTGCTAGATTGTAGTCTTCTGACCTCCAGAAAAAAAAGAGACTGAATTTCTGTTGTGTTAAGGCACCAAGTTTGTGGTAATTTGTTACGCCACCACAGGAAACTAAGTCAGTCTTTGGCCTCCTCGTCCTCCAGCATCCTCTCTCTTGTTCCACCTGCTCAGATGTCAGTTCTGAGCATAAATTATGAGATGTCCCTTTCATATCCTTACCATCGCTAAAGAACCCAAGTCTGCAGGCAGTGGAGCTTCAGGCCTCTGTGCACAATCATGGAATGCCCACTGAGAGCCAAGCACTCTTCTAAGTACAGGGCACACTTTCTCTGCCATAATCCTTGAACGGTGCTGAGAGGCGAGCACTGTTACTCACTCTGCTTCTCAGAGGGAAAACTGCAGTGCAGGGAGGTTGGGTAAGGGGCCGAAGTGACAGGCTGGTGGGCAGCAGAGTTGGCCTGGCTTTCCTCATTCAACTGCATGGCCTCTTGAGGTAAAGATCTTCCTTTGAATCTTATCTGTTATTGCAATACTTTGGGGAATGACCCATTTTAGATCTTGTCCAATGAAAATAAAGCCCAGAGTGCTTAAGAACTGCTACAGACATAGTTTCCCATCATAATCACTGCTGAGATGAAATTCACCAGCCAATTTGCCTTAGAAACACTACACACAACAGCCAACAAATCCAAGGTTGAGGCAATGTAAGATTTAGCCAAAGTAGATAAACATGAGAAATCCCCTTTTCAATCAAGAATATTTCCCCTGGAGGAGGTCCAACATGGTGGCTTAGGAAGACCCTGAGCTCAATTCCTTCCAGGACACATCAAATCTACACCTACATATGGATCATTTCCCTTTAAAAAAGATCAGAAAACTAGATGAACTGCTCTCCACACCAAAGGATAAAAGGACCACATCGAGATAGATAGGAGAGGCAGAGACACAGTCTTGCAAAAAAACCCACACCCGCTGCAGTGACACACAACAGGGAGAGATCTCATCAAAGGGGCACTTATCCAGGAGGAGTGAGGGGCTGCTACCTTACATCGGGCATCCCAACCCCTGGGATCTACACTAGAGAGATGAGCCCCCAAAACATCTGGCTTAGAAAACCAGCGGGGCTGACATCCAAGGGACCCAAAGTGCTAGAGGAAACTGAGACTCTCCTCTTAAGGGCTCACATGCAGTCTCACTCACCCCAAGATCCAATGAGAAAAGAGCAGTTTGAAGATAGCCTAGACTATACGTGAAGGAGATTCATTTACTCTTCTAAAAACATTGGCTGCAGGGGCTGGAAGACAGTTGAAACACCTCTGAGACAGAGGTGCTTGAGGAGGCCATTACTGCAACACCAACCTAACCCGCTGGCACAGGCAGGCAAGCCTAGATTTGTCACCCTCCAACCCCTGCTAAGACAGGCAAGGGCCAGCTGTCGGCAGTATCCTGCAGCCTTGCTGAAGCTGGAGAGCATGCAGCTGCAGCACCACCCCGCTCCCTGGCTAGGGTGGGTGAGGATGAATGGTGGTGGCTTCTCCCACTCCCTAGCCAAAGTCTGCAAGCACAGGCATTGTGACACTCCCCTGCCCCCTGGCTGGGGCTGGCCAGCACAAGTAGTCACGGCATTCTCCCACTCCCAGCCTAAAGCTGGTACGCACGCACAGACAGGGCAATCTCCAGCTGCCTTGCTAAACCCGGCAGGCATGCACAATCCACTCAGGGGACACTCCTTGATTGCCAGGCCTGGTGGCAAAGGGGACTGGCATTCTTGAGCTCCATGGGACTCTAACAATCAGAAAGACAGTTCTTGGCAGGCCACCATCCCTGGCACTGTACTGATAGCATATTAAAACACAATCCAACCTTCCTATGATAAAGGTCTATTTACTTAGCCTGGCGTTTCAGCCTGAGGGACAGGGACAGTGAGCTTCAGGTTGCCCGCACATATCGAGGCTAAGGAGGTGATCCCAGGGAACAAAATGTAAAAATTAATAGAGGAAACCTCAACTAAAATTGGAGTTGGGAAGGCAGTTGGAGGGAGCTCTCACATCCTACCACTCATTGTCAATTATCCCAAACTGGAAGAGACATACCTTGCATCCCCAACAGGAAGTTGCCTACTACGTCAGTACTCCAATAGAAGAATGGAAGACTTTCTTCTTGTTCAGCAACAAGCCCAGGCAATAGAAAATGCTGCAGCTCGGCTAATGAGGAGCTGCCGCCCCCTGAACTCTTACTTTCCTCCAAAAAACTTTCATTTAGAACTGCGCTTCCCAACTCCCCCTTTTTTCCTATAAAATCAAGCTCCTCTCCTTTGTTCTCTGGACGTGCCTGTGGTTCACCATAGTTTGCATGTCCTGAATAAACTCCTTTTGCAATTCCTTTGCTATTCCTGAATAAACTCATTTTGCTGATAAAATAACTAGCTATTTTAAAGTTGAGGGTAAGTCGAGAGACACCGTCCTTGCACATCTCCTTAGCCTCACCACAGGTCAACAAAACTTCCCAGAAAGGAGCTTATACATTCATCTGCAGCGCCAATTTCCACAACTGTCATCTCGGGGACACCTTCAGATATCCTGGCCTAGAGGCAAACCGGGATTATGATCGTGGCCCCAAAGAACTATATATATTTGTATACTTTAAAAGCTGCTGCCTGAGGGTCTGGCTTCCAATTAGCCTGAAACTAGGGGCTAAATGAGATTCCTCCCCTGGAACACTGACAGATCTTTGAATACCCTAAACAACAGGGGCATATCAAGGATAAATCAGGTGGTTTAGACAATCACAAAGGTTCAAGAGACAATCAAGAGCTAAGGCAAGGTTGAAGGAGAAAGATCATCACCTACACAAGGCCACTCTTTCAAAATTGAGAGAGGCAGCTGTTTCACCTAATACATAGAAACAAACAAAGAGAACCAAGCAAAATAAGGAAACAAAGAAATATATTCTAAACAAAATAAAAAGTCAAAACCTCAGAAAAAGACCTTAATGATATGGAGATAAGTAACCTACCTGATAAAGAATTCAAAGTAATAGTCATAAAGATGCTCATCAAACTCAGGAGAAGAATGCATGAATATAGTGAGAACTTCAACAAAGAGGTAGAAAACTTAAGTACCAAACAGAAGTCACAGAGTTGAAAAATGCAATAACTGAATTGAAAAATACGTGAGAGGGGTTCAACAGCAGACCAGGTGAGGTAGAAGAATGGATCAGTGAGCTGGAAGATAAAGCAATGGAGCTTATCCAGACAGAGCAGCAAAAAGAAAAAAGAAGTTTTAAAAAAATGAAGATAGCTTAAGGGACCTTTGGGACGATATCAAGTGGAATAACATTCATATTATAGGGGTCCCAGAAGGAGAAAAGAGAGAGAAATGGGCAGAAAACTTATTGGAAAAAATAATGGCTGAAAACTTCCCTAAGCTGGGGAAGGAAACAGACATCCAGGTCCAGGAAGCTCAGAGAGTTCCAAATAAGATGAACCCAAAGAGATTCACACCAAGACACATTATAATTAAAATATCAAAATGTAAAGCTAAACAGAGAATCTTAAAAGCAGCAAGAGAAAAACAAAGTGTTACCTACCAGAGAAACCCCATAACGCTATCAGCAGATTTATCAGCAGAAACTTTGCAGGCCAGAAGGGAGTGGCATGACATATTCAAAGTGCTGAAAGAAAAAAACTGCCAACCAAGAATACTCTACCTGACAGGATTGGATTATTGTTCAGAATTGAAGGAGAGATAAAGAGACTCCCTGACAAGCAAAAACTAAAAGAGTTCATCACCACTAAACCAGCCTTACAAGAAGCGTTAAAGGGACTTCTTTAAACTGAAAAAAAAATGGCACTAATTAATAACAACAAAACATACTAAAGTAAAAATCTCACTGGAAAAGGGAAATGTATAGAAAAAGTAGTAGATTAATCACTTATAAAGTTAATAAGAAGACTAAAAGAAAAAGTGGCAAAATTAACTAAAACTACAATAATTGATTAAGGGATACATAAAATAAAAAGATGTAAAAAGTGACATCAAAAACATAAAATGTGGGGGAAAGTACAAATGTTTCGGAGTCTTGGAATGTGTTCAAATTTAATTTTCTATCACCTTAAAATAGACTGTTACATACATAGGAAGATATGTGTGAACCATGTGTTAACCACAAAGCAAAAACCTATAGTAAGTACACAAAATAAAATGAGAAAGGAATATAAACGTAACACTAAAGAAAGTCATCAAACCACAAGGGAAGAGAGAAAGAGAAGAAAAAAGGAACAGAGAGGAACTACAAAAACAGCCAGAAAACAATTAACAAAATGGCAATAAATACATGCTTATCAATAATAACTTTAAATGTAAGTGGAATAAATTCTCCAATCAAAAGACATAGAGTGGCTGAATGGATTAAAGAACAAAACGCATCTATATACTGCCCACGAGAGACTCAGTTCAGATATAAGGACACACACAGACTGAATGTGAAGGGATGGAAAAAGATATTCCATGCAAATGGAAATGAAAAGAAATCTAGTGTAGCTTTACTCATAACAGACAAAATAGACTTTAAAACAAAGACTGTAATAAAAGACAAAGAGGGGCGTTACATAATAATAAAGGAGTCAATCCAGCAAGAAGATAAAACATTTATAAATATATATGTAACCAACATAGGAGCACCAAAATATATAAAGCAAATATTAACGGACCTAAAGGGAGAAACTGACAGCAATACAATAACAATAGGGGACATTAACACCCTATTTACATCAATGGATAGAGCACCCATACAGAAAATCATTAATAATAAGATGAACTTAATAGATATATACAGAACATTCCATCCAAAAGCAGCAGAATACACATTCTTCTCTAGTAGACATGGAACATTCTTCAGGATAGATCACATGTTAGGCTACAAAACAAGTCTCAATAAATTCAAGAAGAATGAAGTCATATCAAGTATCTTTTCCGACCACAATGGTATGAAACTATAAATTAATTACAAGAAGAAAACTGGAAAAACTACAAATACATGGAGATTAAACAACATGTTACTGAATAACTACTGGCTCATAGAAATCAAAGGAGAAATTTAAAAATACCTAGAGATAAATGAAAATGGAAATATGACATAACCAAAATCTATGAGATGCTGCAAAAGTGATTCTAAGAGGGAAGTTCATAGCAATGCAGGCCTACCTCAAGAAACAAGAGAAATCTCAAATAAACAATTTAGCTCTACACCTAAAGGAACTAGAAAAAGAAGAACAAACAAAGCCCAAAGTTAGTAGAAGGAAGAAAATAATCAAGATTAGAGTGGAAATATGAAATACAGACTAAAAAGACAATAGAAAACATCAATAAAACTAAGAGCTGGTTCTTCAAAAAGATACACAAAATTGACAAACCTTTAGCTAGACTCAACAAGAAAAAAGAGGGCTCAAATAAGTAACATCAGAAATGAAAGAGAAGTTACAACTGATATCACAGAAATACAAAGAATCATAATAGAATACCATGAAAAATTATATGCCAACAAATTGGACAACCTAGAAGAAATGGATAAATTCCTAGAAATTAATAATCTTTCAAGACTAAATCATGGAGAAATAGAAAATCTAAATAGACCTATTACTAGTAAGGTGATTGAATCAGTAATCAAAAACTTCCTGACAAACAAAGTTCCAGGACCAGATGACTTCACTGGTAAATTCTACCAAACATTCAAAGAAGATTTAATACCTATTCTTCTCTAACTTCTTTAAAAAATTTAAGAGGAATGAAAGCTTTCAAACTCATTTTATGAGGCCAACATTACCCTGATATCAAAACCAGATAAGGACACCACAAAAAAAAGGAAAATTACAGGTCAATAGCCTGATGAATATAGATGCAAAATCCTCAACAAAATATTAACAAATCCAATGCAGCAATATATTAAAAGGATCATACACTATGATCAAGTGGGATTTATTCCAGGATGCAGGGATAGTTCAACATCTGCAAATCAGTCAGCATGATATACCACATTAACAAAATGAAAGACAAAATCATATGTCATAAAATCATAAAAGCTTTTGACAAAATTCAACATCCTTTATGATAAAAACTCTCAACAAAGTGAGTATAGAGGGAACGTACCTCAACACAATAAAGGCCACATATGACAAACCCACAGTTAGTATCATACTTAATGGCGAAAAGCTGAAAGCTTTTCCTGTAGGATCAGCAACAAAGGATAACCACTCTCCCCACTTTTACTCAACATAGTATTGGAAGATCTAGCCACAGCAATTAGGCAAGAAGAAGAAATAAAAGGGATCCAAATTGGAAAGGAAGAAGTAAAACTGTCACTATTTGCAGATGACATGATACTATATATGAAAAACTCTAAAGACTCCACCAAAAAACTGTTAGAGCTAATAAATGAATTCAGTAAAGTTGCAGGATACAAAATCAATATACAAAAATCTGTTGTGATATACAACAACAAACTAGGAGAAAGAGAAATCAAGAAAACAATCCCATTTACAATTGCATTGATAAAGATAAAATACCTAGGAATAAATTTAACCAAGGGGGTGAAAGACCTGTCCACTGAAAACTATAATACATTAATGAAAGAAATTGAAGAAAACACAAATAAATGGAAAGATATTCCATGCTCATGGATTGGAAGAATTAATATTGTTTAAATGTCCATACTACCTAAAGCAATCTACAAATTCAAAGCAATCCCTATCAAAATTCCAATGGCATTTTTCACAGAACCTGGACAAATAATTCTAAAATTTGTATCTAACCACAAAAGACTCCAAATAGCCAAAACGACCTTGAGAAAAAAGAACAAAGCTGGAGGAATCATGGTCCCTGATTTCAAACTATACTACAAAGCTATAGTAGTCAAAACAGTATGGTATTGGCATATGGTATTATATGCCAATAAAACGTACATAACAGTATGTTTTGTTGGCATAAAAACAGACACATAGATCAATGGAACAGAATAGAAAGTCCAGAAATAAACCCACACATATATGGTAAGTTAATTTACGACAAAGGAGCCAAGATTATACAATGGGAAAAGGCCAGTCTCTTCAATAAATAGTGTTGGGAAAACTGGACAGCTACATGCAAAAGAATGAAACTGGACCACTATCTTATACCATATACAAAAGTTAACTCAAAATGGATTAAAGACTTGAATCTAAGACCTAAAACCATAAAACTTCCAGAAGAAAACATAGGTGGTAGGCTCCTTCACATTAGTCTTAGTGATGTTTTTTTGGATCTAACTCCAAAGGCAAGGGAAACAAAAGAAAAAATAAACAAATGGCACTACATCAAGTAAAAAACTTCTGCACAGTGAAGGAAACCATCAACAAGACAAAAAGAAAATCTACCAATTGGGAGAAGATATTTGCAAATGATATATTTGATAAGGAGTTAATATCCAAAATATATAAAGAACTCATACAACGGAAACAAACAATCAAACAAAAAAACAAACAATCTGATTGAAAAATAGGCAGAGGACCTGAATAGACATTTTTCCAAGAAGACATACAGATAGATAACAGGCCCATAAAAAGAAGCTCAACATCACTAACCATCAGGGGAATGCAAATCAAAACCACAATGAGATATCATCTTACACCTGTCAGAATGGCTATTATCAAAAAGACAAGAAATAACAACTGTTGGTGAGGCACGAGGGAACCCTTGTGCTTTGTTGGTGGGAATGTAAATTGGTGCAGCCACTATGGAAAACAGTGTGGAGGTTCCTCAAAAAATTAAAAACAGAGCTATCATACGATCCAGCAAATCCACTATGGGGTAACTATCTGAAGAAAGTAAAAACACTAATTTGAAAAGATATATTTATCCCTGTGTTCACTGCAGCATTATTTACAATAGCCAAGATATGGAAACAACCTAATTGTCCATTGATGGATGAATGGATAAAGAAGATGTGGTGTATGTATACCCTGGAATACTACTCAATCATAAAAAAGAATGAAATCTTGCTATTTGCAACAACATCAATGGACTTTGAGGGTATTGTGCTAAGTGAAATAAGTCAGACAAAGAAAGACAAATACTGCATGATTTCACTCATATGTGTAGTCTAAAAAAACAAAACAAAAAAACAAAACGAAACAAAGCAAAACCCAGACTCATACATAAACAGAACAGATTGGTGGTTGCCATAGGAGAGAGGAGTTGGTGGGGGGCAGTGAAATGGGTGAAGAGGATTAAGAAGATACAAACTTCCAGTTATAAAATAAATAAGTCATGGGGATGTAACGTACAGCATGGGGAATACAGTCAATAATATTGTATTAACTTTGTAAGATGAGAGATGGTATCTAGACTTACTGTGGTGACCATGTCACGATGTATACAAATGTTGAATCATTATGTTGTACAACTGTAACTAATATAATATTGTATGTTAATTATACCTGAATAAAAAAAAAAAGAATATTTTCCTGCAATTTTTCATTATAAATTGTGCCTCTGATGCGCCATTGTTGTCTGCCTGGCCATCCTGTGGCATCAGCAGGAAAACTGGGCAGATGTGTCTGCAGACAGACTCTGCCTACCAGCAGGAAGGTGGAGTCTCAAGCTATGTGTTTGAGAGTTGGGCTAGGACAGATCTTAGATGAAATTATATGACTAGTGAAAAATCTAATCTTGGGAATTCCCTCTTAAGAAAAATGTTGAATTTGAAATGCTATATTGTATTGGGGAAGTATTTTGTATTGTATTTTAGGAACCGTCAAAAAATAAAAAATTTTCTAGCTCATTAAGCCTGATTTTTTTAAAACTAATATTGTTAAAATGTGCATAAATATGAGTTAGGATAAGATATATTTTAGTTGAAATTATAATTGCTTAGAGAAAAATTTAATCTTGTCTGTGCTGAGACATTTTGCTGTCTCTGCACCCTGGGAAAGGAAGCAACAGGAGAGTGAAGCCCCACGTGAACCTGCTGAGGTCTGCACCATCCAGCAGGACTCTGAATGTGAAGGCAGCAGCAGCACTTCTGGCATTTGGAAGACTGGAGACAAGATCCTGACTGCGCTTCCCCTCATCCCCCACCACTGCACAGGTGGCAGGGGCTCAGGCCAGACCCTGACTCATTACTCAGGTACAACTTCCCCACCGTGGGAAGATGACCAGCAGGGCTGGGACAGGGAGCTTGTAGTTAAGAAAAGGACCTGGGGATCAGAGTGGCTAAGGGTCTGCTCTGCTGCTCAGGGCAATGTGATCTTTCACTGCAAGCCGTTGGCTTCAAGCTCCATTCGCCTCCCCTATAAATGGGGATTGTAATACTTAAAATACCTAGTAGGGCTATTGGGAACATGAGTGAGGCTTAAGCACAAAGTCTGGCAGATGATAAGGGCTCAGGAACTGATCATAAGTTTTCCTGGAGCATCACAAGTGGGCACAATGGATGCGTCTGATTGATAATTTTCAAAAAGGTTTTATAAATCCTATTTCTTTGCCTCCCTTGGATCCCTGCTTAGTAGGTAGGAGATGAGCTGTGATGACTATTATATTTATTTTGCTGACGAGGGAATGGAGAATTCAGAGAGATTAAATGGTTCCCCAAGTTCACTAAATGAGGATAAATGTACACTGAGAGTTTACCACTCTGTGATTCTTGATGACAGGACTGCTGCAGTAATTTCTAATTGCTGCTGTAACAAATTACCACAAATTTAGTGGCTTAAAACAACACATATTTATTCCCTTACGGTTTTGGAGTTCAGAAGTCCAAAATGGGTCTCTCTGTGCGTAAATTAAGGTTTCAGCAGGGCTGAGTTCCTTTTTGGAGGTTCTACGGCAGGATCTGTTCTTTGCCTTTTCCAGCTTCTAAAGTCTACCATATTCCTTGACTCATGTTCACTTCCTCATCCTCAATGCCAGCAGCCTATCATCTTCAAATTTCACTCAGACTCCAACGTCCTCTTCTGCCTCCCATTTCTACTTTAAAAGACCCCTGCAGTTACATTGGATCCACATGGATAATTCAGACTAATGTCCTTATCTTAAGGTCAGCTTATTAGCAACTTTAATTCCACTACCTTAATCTGCAACTTTAATTCCCCTCTGTCATGTAACATAACATATTTCCAAATTCTGGAGATTAAGATGTGCACAACTTTGGGGTCATTATTCTGCCTACCACAACTATTAAAGAATTCACTTCAACAAGCAGGAAATTGACCCAAAGGAAGGAAAGGAATGAAAAGAGCAATAATGAGCAAAGGATTTTGCTAAACATCTTGATAAATGTAAATAAATATTGATTGTAACATAAACACAAAAATAATGACAAGATAAAACAAGTTGGCAGAATTGAAAGACTACCAGAAAACATGGAAGACAGAAAGAAATTTTCAGAATTAATTTTTTCCAATATTCTGTGTCAGTAGGGAGAATGATAGAGATATTAATTAACTTTAGACTTTGTTAATTGAAATACATGTTACTCTTGTAACATTAAAAAAAATAGACAAAATGATGTAACTTATTTCCAGTAGGCAAAGGAAAAGATATAAAAGAAACAGTTCATCCACTAGAAACAGAAAAAGAGAAAAAGAAGAATGGATAAAGTATACTAGATGGAACATGGAAAATGAGTTAGTAGAAACATATAACGCATTTGCACTAGTGCAATTCCTTTCAATTTGCCTGTTAAAAAAAGGGATTCTTAGGTAACGTACCGTGCTATTTCCATGAGACACATACATTTAAAACACAATCACAAAGAAAGGTTGACTATAAAAGCTAGGAAAAGATATACCAAGCAAAGAAAAAGCCAGTGGAATAATAAACTTTAAGCTAAATTTCCATCGTGGATGGAGTGGCCAGAGAAGATACAGGCGGCCCAATTAAACTACAATTCTACAACACATACATGTGAACCGTTGTTTAATGTAAGTGTGCCCATGTAATGCTTGGGACACAGTTATATTAAAAATCATTTTTTGTTTGTCTGGCGTTCACAGTGAACTGGTATTCAGTGTTTTATTTGTTAGACCCGGCAACGCTAACCCTGGAGCTCCTGGCTGTAGGACTTGGAGAACGACCTGTGGATACTGGAGGGATAGCACCGGGGTAGGAAAGTCGCAGTCAGCACCTTACTCTTGCATTACCCACTTCCCCCAGGGAAAGTGCGGCTTACTTGCTAGGTAACTACCAAATGCCTGGCAGCCCTCTGCATACCACTCTGACCTGAGCCACTAGGGCCCACTCCCACCTCCCCTCCCTCTCAGCCTCTGGTCACTAGTCTGCCCCAGACTGTGATTTTGCAAGAACAGCAGCAGCCATGAAAGCACTGAAGTTCCTTGCTGGGGTCACACCTGGGGGCCTGGGGTCTGAATTCCGGAGTTTCTCCTGCATTTGGAGACAAGGAAGCCTAGACTGAATGGCTCAGCCAGGACACACTGTGGCTCTCTTGCTTCACCAGAGCCTTCTTCATCACACTCCAGGGCCAATCTTTGCAGCTTTCTTTCCTTTTAACCTCCTCATTCTGCCTCAAACACATCACCATGGAGAACTCAGGACTGGAGACGTGAAGCCTCTATGAAATATCAACACCCAGAAGGCGAAATAAGTCTTCAAATTCAGCGGACCAAGGACCTCTTTTTTTCATAACTTTATACCTGTCATCTACATATGTCACATTCCAAGGACATGTGCACGTTGCTTAGTAAATGTCTTATTATTCAGTAAAACGTGATGTAAACCAGCCCCCTTGCGCACCAGCCCTTAATCTCAGGGCTGGCTTTTCTAGAGCTGACATTTTGCTTTAAGGGGCCTTTTGCAGAGCCAGCACCACTTTCCTCTCAGCTCCCCATGGGGCCCAGGCAGCAAAGAGCAGCAGCGCTTCCTGTCCAGGCTGTGCCTGGTATTCATGACAGCCTGTGAGTCCACACAATTCTGAGACCCTGAAGTCAAGTAAGGACCAGAGAGACAAGAGTTTGCCGCTGCGCTAGTCAGAGCTTTCCTTCATCATCACCAGACGAGCCAGAGATTCTCACAGGAAACAAATTCTGGGCCCTTGAGGCTCAGCTGTGTTGACTTGTAGCAGCATCAGTCTTGCTCACTCTGCAGTGAGCCAGCAAAGGCTAGCAGCTTTAAGAGTGAAATCCGGGGCCGACCCCGTGGCTTAGCGGTTGAGTGCACGCGCTCCGCTACTAGCAGCCCGGGTTCGGATCCCAGGCGCGCACCAACGCACCGCTTGTCCGGCCATGCTGAGGCGGCGTCCCACATAGAGCAACTAGAAGGATGTGCAACTATGACATACAACTATCTACTGGGGCTTATGGGGGGGAAAAAAGGAGGAGGATCGGCAATAGATGTTAGCTCAGAGCTGGTCTTCCTCAGCAAAAAGAGGATTAAAAAGATGGATGTTAGCTCAGGGCTGATCTTCCTCACAAAAAAAAAAAGAAGAATGAAACCCAGGCTTTCTTTCCCACCATATAAGGTCCTTCATGAAGTCACAGTGACTTACTTTGGGAAATAATTCCTTGAAAAATTAGATTACTGCTAACATCTGCCAATTTCTCTGGGACCCTCTGGGGAAATATAAGGTTTTGTTCATTACAATGGTTTCCACGTAGATCAGTCAAAGTCAGGAATGTAATCACTTGTATATTGACCCATGTTAGTGATAGGCGATAGGTGTATAGTCTTGAGAAATTTAACATATATTATGCCATTTAATCCTCCAGGCAGGAGGCATTGCTTCCATTTCCTAAAACAGGAAACCAAAGCACGGCTTCTTCACGCAGCCCAGGGAGTGGGTAGTGGGACCTGGTCTTCTGCCTTTAGAGACAGCTGGTTGGTATCAGAGCTGTGCTGCAGTCACAGACAACAATGAGGGTGGGAACAGGACAATGCCACGGGCAGGGTCACTTCTCATGTCCTGGACATGTATGTTAACTGTTACTGAGCAATGTTTCATATAAGTGAGGCAGAAAGATGTCACACATGTAAATGGAAAGCTGAACAAAAACTCAACCTCCTTTCCACCCCAAATACCCTCCCCAAGCTCAGGGGGCATCCTCCTGTGATTTCCTCCCTCTGATTGTCACCATTTCCCAACCCAGGTGGCCTTCATTACAGCACTTACCATACCCCTTGTCACTCAGGCTCACTTGTCTTCCCAATTAGGCTGTAAGCTCCTGAGGATGGGGGCCTAAAATGACATCACAGTGACCAGAGATCTAATCTAGTGAATAAATGGGCCGTCCAAAGCACATCTAGCTCAAAGGCAAATGATACATTTTAGAGAGTCACCCAGAGGTGATGAGCAGGACATAGAGGCAGCTGTCAAGTTTATTAGCCTGTAACAATACTTCATTTGTAAAGACGCACAGAAGCTGATGGTGAAGATTTTTAACATTTGCTTCCTTGATATTCCCATATCCTAGTTTTCACGACAAATATTCTAAATATTAAAACAAATTTTAGCTGTAAAATTTCTTTGTTCTGTGCACTATTTAATCTTCTTTATATACACTAAACGGTGAATTTAAACAAACTCATCCCTTATCCTCTAACTTACGGACATCTCAGGAGAAGCAGCACAGAAAAGTGCAGTGTCCAGTTCACCCCAAGATCCATTGTTAGGCACACTCAGCACGTCATCTACAGATGACAGGACATTGGGTCAGCCTTGGCCACAGTGACTCAGGCCTGGACACACCTGGCCCTGCAGAGAAACTCCAACCCCAGGCTACAGCAATGAGTTAGGGCATCTGAATTCACTGAGTGGGATGTGTGCATCTTCTGGGGCCAGCCCAGCTGCCAGCAGTGACCGTTCAGGCAGTGAAGGGCATTATGAAGGCTGCCCTTCCCTTCACTCACAAGCCAAATCCCCAGGGACCCCACTGTTTCCTACCGTCACATAACCAAGAGACTTCATCTTGCCTAGACCTTGGATTTTTGGAAACAGCATAATAATGGAATGGAATGCTTCACAGGCAGTATTTTCCCACTGCAACGGGTTTTTGTCCCATGTGAACTGTGTATATGGCCTCTCCCTTTTAACAATAATGGCCAAGCTTTTTGAGCACTCATTCTACACCAGGCATTTATTATATGTTTTCTCATTTAACCTTCCTGACAATCTTGTGGATTAGATATTATTTTTATCCCCATTTCACAGATTAAAAAACTAATGCTTCCAGAGGTTAAGAGACTTGCCCAAGGTCACAGCTGGCAAAGGATGGAGTGTATTTAAAACGTAAACTACAGCTTATCTGAGGCCACACTGGCCAAAGCAAGAAACGTTACAGCTCCCCATGACCCTAGGGTGGGAGGGATGTCCAGCTTCTCCCCCTCCCTCCTGGTCATGTTGTCCAATTTAATTCAGTTCCAGAGAGTTAATAAATTTATTATTTTAAAGGAAAATGAAAACATTCCAGAAGAACATTTGAGTATAATTTCAAGCTCAAAAGAACATAAAGATCACTTTACAAAGAAGTTCTACAATGCATAAACTCTTCGTGGGGGTGGGGAGAAGCAGAAAAAATAAAGTCGGATTTCCTTGGGATCAATTCAGCTCTTTAATTCTGACTCTCAATTACTACCAAAACATTCTCCTGTGCAGCCCTCACCCCGCAGTTTTCTCAAACAGGAAATGATGGGAGCTTTTACCAAAATCAATGCATTACTTTTTCTAATGGATCATCAGCTTTGCTGTTGCTCTTTCAAGAAACTTTTAGGAAAGAAAGAAAACTAAATTCTCCAGAATTCAAGATTTGGTGATAGATGCTTGCTATCTTCCTGGCGTTCCTCTGTAAAGAACATCAGAAGAATCAAAGAAAAGTTGCACTTTTAAAAGAAAGAAAGATAAGAGAAATTTAAAAGAAAAAAATGAAGACTCTAAAAGGAAAGTAATATTAAGAAAAATATATTAATAGGAAAACTAGGCAGTGTCCATTGCAGTTGCCCTTCTATGGAGTTTGACGGTCTTGGCCATCTCCTCCTTCAGGCCATTGCTCCCGGCATCCACCCGTCGCCCAGTAGGCTGCTGTCTCTCTGGGCTCTTTCTTGCATGGTCCACTTCCCTTCCCACACTTGCCCTGGGAAGCCCAATGCAATCCAACAGCTTCATTTATCATCTACATACTGATAAGACGCAAATTTATATTTGCAGCCCAAACTTCTTTCTTAGGTTTCAGTCCTGAATCTCTTATTGACTGCTTGGCATTCCCTCTGGGGTGCTACACATATATTACAGCCAAAGATTTCCCAAACTTCAACTCCTCATTTTTCACTCCTCCTAAACCACCCTCCGTAACAACTCTCCCTTGTTCTCCATTGACAGTTCAGGCTCCTGCACAGGACTGGAAGGTTCTTCCTGATTTGCACCATGCTTTCCCCTGCAGCCACTCCTCCCAATACCATCCTTCTCAGCCTGAGGCAGCCATAAGGAAGGCTCAGTCTTCTGGAGAGCCTTGCCCTTGCTCACACTTGTGTTCACTCCTGCTCTTCCTTCTGCCTTGACCACTATTACTTCGCTCTTTTTGCCTGATTAATGCCTATTCTTCCTGCAAAATTTTAGCTTAGACCAGACCCTCAGGAAGCCTTACAAGCACTTCCTCTGTGTGCTGACACTGTCCTACTTACACTCATTGCCACATGCCTGACACTGCATTGTGACAGCCGTTTATGTGCCATTCACCCACGAGACTGTGGACCATTGGGAGCAGACAGTATTTCTTATTCACCATTTAATTCACAATGCCTGACACATACCAGGAAATCACTACATATAGGTCACTTAAGTGTATGGGCAAGTGATTGCACGCGTGAATAAATCAATACAATTGATTACTAGTCAGGTTACAATTTTCTACTGAGAACCCACTTTGGATAGGGCACCATAAGAAGTATTCTAAAAGCTTACATCTCACTCTGGGTTATTTGTGCCTCTAAAGGTTTTCTCCAAACGTCATGAAAAGACTCACCGCCATGGTGTTACTTCTTAGAGGACCAGATTTACTCAATGATTAACCAACACAATAGGTAACATAAAACAATATTTTTATAATGAAGCCTTTAAAACATAAAACAAAAGGCCTCCATGACATTTTTGCCTTTGCACCTGGTTACCTGAGTTCATGCTGCAGACTGGCCCCAGATGGGGCCAGTCTAGCCTGTCTATTGAGTTCCTTCTCCGGAAAAGTTTAGGGAACATTTCCAGGAGTCAAAACTTTAATTCTGTTCCTCTGAACACTTCACAGAGTAGCACTAATGGTCATCCTCAACATAATGATTCCTTTCCGAGCCCTCTCAGTGACTACTGGCTTGGAACAAAAATAGAGGAAGTTGGGAAGAGTTAGAAGAGGAGATTTAATGAAGAAAAGTTACCATTTACAATCATGTAAAGATAGGGTATTGAGAAGAGCACAGACTTTGGAGACAGGGAGTTCTGCCTCTGCCACATACACATGTATGATCTTGGGCAAGTTAAGCCTCAATTAGTTAAATTAAATCTGTAGGGAAAGACTGATTATGGGCCTCACTCACAACTGAGCACCAGGCAGTGGGAACTAGAACTGTCCTCATTATAACCATTTGGAAGGCTGATTCTTTTACCTACACATTGTAGATTCGCTGCCAAGTTTGTAGTAAATGTGGAAAAGAGAGAATGATAA
Source organism: Diceros bicornis minor (assembly GCF_020826845.1). Lineage (NCBI taxonomy): Eukaryota > Metazoa > Chordata > Mammalia > Perissodactyla > Rhinocerotidae > Diceros > Diceros bicornis. The sequence continues at coordinate 7,846,783 of NC_080760.1, forward strand.
AGAAAGTAAGAATAGGCAAAACAATTTTCTTTAGTCTCATTAATATTATAATCTCCACTACGTTTCTTGCATATTTAAAAGATGCTAGAAGTCAACTTCAAGTAGTGTAACGTCTCATTGGGTGCAGTAAAGAAAGGTGGACCAAAGGCAAGTCACACAGGTGGGCCTCTCCAGCCCTTTGACATTGTTCATTGGTCTGACTCTGCTCCAGTGAGCAAGAGGGAAGCAAGGGAAGACAGTGTAACTGGGGCAGCTCTAAGGACTGTCTATAGAAACTGGCAGGCCAGGGCAACATAATATAATTTTTTAAACGCTGTCTTGACTCAGTTTTGATGCCCTGGCTAGAGGCTGGTCAGTTCTCCTTCTTGAGCAGCCAATTAAGTCCACATCCCAACCACCTTCCTTATCAGGCTCTCACACTCTGGGTCACTGTCCACCTGCCCTAATTGCCCCAGGGCCACGCACTCAACAACCAGGGACAGCCCCTATGCCCCAGAGCCTGCTGAAATCATTAAAACTTACCAATCCTAAACCTGCTATCCTGCCTTGCCATATCTTTCCCACCAAAAACACAATATAGTGGCTTGCCACAGTTCCCTTTTCTCCCTCTGCCTCCTGAGCAACCTGGTGCCTCCCCTTGCCATGCTATCTCTGGGATATGAGTGTGACACAGCTGAACAACTCTGGGTTCCTCTCCTGGATCTGCATCTGGCCTCACTACCCCTCACCCAGCATATGTGGTCAAGACAGGAGGCACCCCTGTGCCCTGCAGCAGCCGCCTAGGGGCTAGAGTGTCTCCACTGGATGTCTCCTCCTTGGCACCATTGCCCCTGGGCCCCAGGCTGGGCCATGGTGATTTCACCTCTTGGGCATTAGTGAGCTGCCCGCTTTCTCTAACGTAACAGTTGCTATCTGTCCCATTCATCGGGAAAAGCAGAGATCGCTTTCTTCATTACTTCAAATTGTGATTTAAATCTTGAGTTGTACTGTCACATCTCTAATGTCAGAAGTCCTCTTTCCCGAGGCACACTACCCCGGGGCTGGGAGGAGCAGTGGGCTTGGAGTAAGGACCTGAGCTAGTCTGGCCCAGTCTCCTCACATGGCTGAAGACCCTCAGCCCTTGGCCATCACCATTGGTAAGTCTGGTTCTTGCCTCTTCTCTAGAGGACACAGTGCCCCTCAGGGCACACAGACATGGTCTGTCAGTGGATGAGAGGTTATTTCCACATAACTCAGCACTGCTCACCAGTCACCCAGCACAGAGATGTCTTCTCTTCTCGACCTCGACTCCGCCCGGCAGTGTCCTTCCCTGGCCTCAGTCCTCCTGTGTCTGCTCTGTGCGCTCCTCTAACGTAAAAGTATTTGGCAGCTTTTCTCAAAAGAGTTTAGCTGCCTACAATCAAGAGTTTCTATAATTTAATCTGGTTACAAAATTCCTTAGGGAAAAATAATGGTGAAAACCTTTTTGGTAGGAAAGTTATATTGTAGAAAAATGATTTTACTACTTAGGTAGTCAGATTTGCTTCTGAATAGCTAAATATATGGGCAGAAATTTAAATATTCTGAGGTGTGGTTTTTCTTTGAAAATCACTGAATTGTGCTAAGAGTTTTGGAGTTTGGCTAGCGGTGAGGATCTCTTCATGATGATCAGAAGCAGATCAGACTTTCATTCCCCAGAAAAGAAGCACTGCCTCAAATCTGCTCAACAGGGAAGTCAGTGCTTTGTGGAGGATGATAATCCTTTCACTTGAGGCAACAAATTTCTCAATAAATGCAAATATTTTTTCAACAGGGAAATTGCTGCTCCAGATTTGATAAATAATTTTCAAAATTATGTTTCTATTCTTATACAGGAGAGTTAATCACAAGAAATTTATAACATCACAAGTAATTTAAGTATCAATGAACAAAATATACTGTCTTGACTTAGCAAGAAAATGATTTGTTTTTAATATGCCTTCATTTTTGTTTGGAAGATAATGACAATATTGAACTTTATCCAAGCTCGGTTCTCTTGGAAAGCAGTTGAGAAATCCCTCCACAATTTTGTGTTCAAGAAATGGATAAACACAAAGGATCTCCTGCTGTCCCACATCCTGAGATAAGACCCACCTCTTCCCTTCCTCAGCGACTCAGGTGAGACCCAGCTCCTCTTCCCATGACTCCTGAAGACTGTGGGTGACTCTCTTGTCTACCCACCTCCACAAATGCCGAGGCCCCGTCTTTCTTTGAGAGACTTGTCTTTCGTGAACGTTCTCCTTGTCGCACTAGCCTGAATAAAATCATCCCCTAATTGTTCAGTGCATTTTGTCTCTCATGGTTTTGGTGCTGTGACTCAGATATGACCAGACTCTGCCTTGAACCCCCATTTACTCCTCCCAGGTAACGAGGGTCTCAGGGGTCTTTGTGCTCCTTTCCTGACTGGTGATCCAGGGACCCAAAAGTGGGTTTAGCACCCAATCCTGTGCTCAGGGTGGCACAGTAAGGAGTCACACTCACTGGGAAGAGAACAGCTCTTCAAATGGACCAGTGGGCTTTGTAATTCTGTGTAATTCTTGATTCAAGACTAAGTTTTGAATTGAAGCTATGAGCTCTCTCTCTGCTGTATGTTTATATGTCTGTAATTCAGAAAGGCCTTACCTCTCATTGTGTGAGTTTGTAACATTTTCCTACCTCCAACTGGTATTAGCAAATTAGATTATAAAATCTCTTAAATCAAGAAACTCTATTCTGATTGGCTTAGAGATAGATAAGTGCTTACATAAATTGAATATTTCTAAAATTCCCAGAAATTAAGGAAACTGCACTTCCAATACTTTCAATGTGCTTTTTAAAAGTATTCTCATAGACACTAATTCAAATGTTTTATTAATTCAAACTCACATAATTTAGGTAATCTTTGGGAAATAAGACTAGTTTAATATTATTTATTTAATGAAAATTGTCTTCAGTGCTAAGTATAACACAAGTTTATATTTTTATTCTACTTGGATATGTTCTTCCTAAACCTATACAGATTTACTTATCAAATATTTCTACTAAATATTTAAGAAAACAAAAAATGTAATTTGTTTTTAACTCAATTGAATCATTATTTTTACAAACTTTATTTCAACAATAATTATGTTTTGTAGCATGTCACCTTGAAAATAGTTTCCAAGATCTTTAAACTTAAAACTTGGTAACTTAAAACTTGGACTGATACTAAATTAACTAATGAATATTTATTAAATACCTAGATCATTTTTAAGTAAGAGAATGCTGAAACATTAATTACTAAGCATAATTTTATAACTTTTGTGCCTTATTTTCATAGGTACAGAGATGCTATGTATATTTGGGTCTGTTAATGCATGTGTCCATTTTTGCAACCTTGAGAAGTTCACTATAAGGGATATGTGTGTCATAGAAAATTGTAAGATGTATATTCATGAGCTCTACTAGTCTGTTGCAAAATGTTGGGGTGTGGCGAACGTGAATGAGAATCTACTAGAAGCAAAAAGTAAGAACAGAACAACCTTGTGTGCCAGGTATGCAGGACATGTTTTTTTGGAGAAAAAGAGAGTAGTTTTGTCCTAAAATAAGGTGGCTGGTTGTTCCAGAATGAGGAAGAGGAAAGTATAGGACAAAACCTGAATGGATATAGAAAGTTGTAGACTGCTTTGTCGGAAAGGGAGTTTTATTTGCAGTGGTCAAAGCTGGCTGAGTTTTAATGGGTTTACTTATAAGATTTCCAAAAAGAGCTTTTGTTTACATTTTTCTTGGGCTATTGGTTTGCTCTCACTAAGAGATTGTAGAAGGTTCTGCTCTCCTTCTGAGTAATCTGCCTAGAAGGCAAAGATTCTGTCTTATCAGAATTTCCTTTGCTTTATGTTGACTTTATCATGTCCTTAATTATCTAAGCGATCAAGTATTCTCACTTTGGAAAGAGCTAAGGTTCTTTACAGTCATATTACCACCTATGTTTTCTTTTAAAATTTTTTATTGTCACTTTGATTAAGTAGATAGCCAAGTACTGTTTCTCAGTAATCCATGATTGTATCTTAATCAAGGGTGCAAATCTTCTGACAAGTTTTGATATTTTGCCTTCCCAAAATCAAATCTTAAACGATATCTTTTGCATCTAAAACCATCTTCCCCTTCTGGAAAATCTCAATTTAGGAAATTTGGAAAATTAAACGTCAACTTGGCCATGACTCTTTAATTTGAATCTGGCCTCTTCTTGCCCAATGGTTTTCAACTGAGGTTTCACATCACTTATATATGAAGTTTTATTAACGTGTAGATGTTCAGGTCCTGCTCCAGCCTTCTTCACTCTTCTTACTTGATGTGCTTGAAGTATTTTTGATATATTTTAACTATATACTCATCATATATTATGTCAGAATTATTATATGTTATATCTGAAGGTATTTTCTCTATAAAGATCATATTCAACCATCTTAATAAATTAGATGTAATAACCATTCTTCTTTGAAAATAGGATTAATCACATTTATAGGTATTTCATTCAAGTTTTTTGGATTGACTTTCTTATCTTGTTTGGCATGCCATAGCAACAACCAAATTTCCTTGTCAGTTGCATTATTCTTATGAACTCTCATCAGAACTTCCACTTTTGAAAGTTATCAGTAACAAGCTAACCACAGCCATCTTAAGTCTTTCTTCATCTACAGATAGTTGTTTTTTTTACTCTGATACATCCCTGAAAGCTTCTCCATCAGCTACAGGCCAGAGTGCTTCATCTTCAATAGAGAGCCCCTTGAAGAGGACCACGCCAGTTCCCTTGAGGTGCAGGTTGCTAATGGTGCCACTAAAACCATGCCTGTGAACTGAGTCAGGATTTCCAGAACTCTAGTCAAGAAGTAGATGGGTTCATGAGACCACAAACCCAAGATCCAACAGAACAAGAATTAATTACATAGGACTGAATGAACTGATGAGGGTCGATTATTGTTTTTGTTTGGAATGTTGTTGATATTTTAATGTTCTATTTTTTGGATATATAAAGGAAGTCTTTTTGCTTTCCTCTTGTTATCTGTAAATCATAACAATTTAGTAGGCTCTACTTTTGTAAATTGAAATGAAACATTTGTAAGTGACATCTTATTCTCCCTTCCTGAGCCTTCCAGGATTCAGAAGCTCTTATTGAGTACTCTTACTTTTTGTGGCAATATACTTATTTGTCTAGGTTCAAAAAGAATCTGTCCTCCTTGTAACAGGACATAATTGGAAACTGGTTATATAACCAAGGCCTTGCCTGAAATGTTATTTTTGAGAATGATGTTATTTAACCAGACACAACTAGACACTTTTAAGGAACTAAGATTGACTTTATGGAGCCAGTGCTTACAAAACTCTCCCAGGAAAACTGGCCTGGTACCTGGCTCACAGGGATGAGTAAGTAAGGTCATCCTGGCAAGCCCAGGAATCTTAGGCTGTTTGGGGGACCTTGAGAAGAGAAGAATGCACCCTAATTTATAGGTATTGCAAGTGAAATCTGGTAACGAGTTCTTGTCTTCCTAGCCTCAAAAGACTATTAGAAAGTCAATCTGCGATTTCTATTGAAAATTTCCAGCACAGCAAAATTAAGAAGGCCTATGTAATAAATTAACACTCTTGCAGCATCTATGTAAATAAGCAGGCCAAATCTAATGAGACCAGCCTTATTTAGTGATCAAGAATAATCTTTCATAGATATTGTCTTTAATCAAAAGGAGATGGGGGTGACTGTAGAGAGAAATTTTGTGTTCAGTAGAAAACTATAGATATCTTGTGGGTTATCAGGTTCTAGCCCTGTTCATTGTCTACCTGCCTCTACAAAACCCCAGATCCCTTTCCTTTTCTTTGAGATGTCCCTCACAGATGAACCAGTGCCCTTTGTCTGTCACAGTAATATTGAAAGATTTAGAATTTATATAACATAACGAAAAATATGAGAAAAATAATGTCATGTATTTCTCCATCTATAAACTTCCCATGCCATGATAGAGTTTCTTTACTGCTTGACAAGTTTTTCATCACATTACCTAGTATTTTTATTGAAACAGTTTGAAAATGTAGACACAGTTTGTAAACCTAGTAGTAAATATTCAATACATTTTAGTTCATTCTAAGACCTTTTATCACAGGCTGTATTTTATTATTGCACCTCCCCCAAAACACACACCCAGGGCAAAGAAGAGCATTACACAAAGGAGGTACTCTAGTACCGGAGTTTTATTGTTTCATTGATTAGCAAATAATATTTCTTGATGACCAGTTTCCTAGGTACTCTCAGGAGGTCTAGGGTTTATTCTCATGTTTTGGACATACATAAGCTCTGGAAAGCCACCTCCTGGTTTTTAGTTTGATCCCAAAAGGTAAAGAGTCCAGCTGACCCTAGGACCTGTACACAGCCCACATGGTCCTCAAGCCCTTGAAATGTGGCTAGTGCAAACCAGGACATGCTCTATGTGTACAACACATACCAGATTTCAAAGACATAGTATGAGAAAAGGAATGTAAAATATCTCCTTAATAATTTTATATTGGTTACATATTGATAGACTAATATTCTAGATAGATTGGAATAATTAAAATATATAATTAAAGTCATTTCACTCAGTCCTTTATTACTTTTTTTAACATAGAAATCAGAATTTAAAATTAATTAATTTAAAATTTAAAATTAATTAAATGTGGCTCATGTTATATTTCTATTGGACAGCACTGTAAGTCTAGACTATCTTTAAATGAATCCCAACAAATGCACAGTGAAATTTAATGGGGCCTGCTTCACATTGGTCAAAAAATTCTAAGACATCTGTTCTCTCACCTTTTGAGAGTCCCCAGAGCTGAGACCCACAAGCAGTGCCCCCTGAGCAGCAAATTCAAATGCTGAGTTGAGGCAGGAATTCCTCACCACAGGTAATCCACCAGCCTCTACCTGCTGAAAGAGCTGTCAGCCAAGGGTCAGAGTCATGACAAAGCCACTTGTCCCCTGACACCCCTTGCACATACATGTCTCAGAAGCTCACTAGGCCTCCGGCAGGCTGGCTCCAGGACTGCAGGGACTTAGAAGGCCTCCAGCTGTGGCCACCAAAAGGCGAGGCAGCTCACATGGGCCCAACACCCCCAACGCCATCAGCTTTTGATTTCATGCCTCTATTTGAGAACTTCCTCAGAATGTCTCTTAATTTTAAAGCCACGAGACACTCGTTTGACTCTCGCTGGGGGGCCTCTGCTGTCAGTGTTTAATCTTGCCTACATTCCAATGTAAAGGACCACCGCCAGCTCAGGCCAGCTTTCCCTGGAAGTCAAGGGCAGGAAAGGCTGTGCTGGGGCCAACGGGAGGCTCTGGAACCAGAAGAGTTCAGTAGCAGGGGTGCAAGAGGGGGCACTTCAGATGCCATGCTGACGTTCATCTGGCATCCCTTCTTCCTCTGAGGGGCAATAGTATGTGTTAGACATTATACTATGTTTCCTTTTGTATTTAAAAAGGGTGTCCTGTGTTGTTTGAGGTGTTGGCCTCTTCCCGGGCAGTCATTCAAATATCCATTCCCACCAGGACTTGGAGCAGGAAAGGCTCCAGCAAGGAGGACCTCAGATTCCTGACAACACGACAACTCCAACTTAGACACCTGTGAATGTCTTCAAAATGCAGTGGAGGGGGGTTTTACAAGATAATGAATAAGAACAAAAGAATTAAGACAAGCAAAGTATATCAACTTTAGTTAACAAAGAAATACTATTTTAATTGCTACCAGATGCTAATGGGTCCAGTAACCATCAATTAAACAAACAACCCATAAGATTTGGATGGAGCTATCATTAATCTGAGTTTGCTAATGAAACTGTTTATATAGAGCATAAGTATCAATCTTCAAACTATAACACAGAGCTTAAAAGGGGCCTGAAAATCATTCCATGTGGCACAATTAACTACTGAGTTCTGTAAGGTGTATGTATAGTACACATTTTTGATAGAGAAATCCAAATACTTTCTCGTCTTTCAAATTTATCTTCCCTCTTACTCAATATGCTATTCCTGACATTCTTGCTTTATCTTTTTGTGGTTTTAAAATGCTGGAAAATATTCATTTTACTTTGAAATCTTTCGTATTTCTTATAGTACATAGTTCCCACATTAAAAAAATAAATAAATAAATAAGAGAGCCAGCCCTGATGGTCTAGTGGTTAAGGTTCAACGCTCTCACCACTTCAGCGGCTGGGGTTCACTTCCCGGTCATAGAACCACACCACCTGTCCGTCAGTTGCCATGCTGTGGTGGTGGCAGCTCGCATAGAAGAACTAAAAGAACTTACAACTAGGATATAAACCATGCACTGGGGCTTTGAGGAGAAGAAAAAAAGAAACAGGAAGATTGGCAACAGATGTTAGCTCACAGCAAATCCTTCCCTGCAAAAAATGGAAAGCAGAGGACATGCGTGTGAGGCAGCCCAGCAGAGTCCTGGGCCAGGCATGAGGTGGTCTGAGCAGATGGCTGCCCAGCAGGGTGGGGAGTTTAACTACATGAAGGGGAATTGAGTAAATAGTAAATAGACTGCAGATAAGACAGCCAGGTTTTCCACTGTCCGGCAAGTACTGACAAATATAGAAAAGGGGAAGATTAGAATGAATGTGTAGGATTGGCTTGAAATATGAGGTATCAGTGTAAACTCATGGTTTTCAATATAAATTGATAAATTAGCAAAAGTATAGATGTAAAGGCGTATATCTGTATACATATGTGTATGTGTGTAGAGATACAGATATATAAAATATATTTCCTAACACTGTCTACAAAAAGGGTCTGGAAACAGTGACTCCCTAGTAACAAGGACTACACCTGAATCCTAGATCTTGGCTTCCAAATATAATTCTTCACTACACAGGAACCACATTGATGGGGCTGTCAGTGGCTAATTGTAGGACAACTTGAACATCAAAACAAATAGTTATAGCTATGAATTATAACCTACTGACTAAAACAGGAATCCATGAGATCTCACTTTAATAATTAAAAAAAAACAGATGCATACATACATGAAACAGAAAGTTCTTATAGTAGAATGCCAACCAATAAATGCAAAGAAACTTAAAAATCACAATTCGGCAGTCATCTATTCTTCTGGCAAGAAACAATGGGTGAGGAATGAGATTTTAAAAAGTTTCAAAGTTATATTCACACCAAACGCTTACTAATCGATCACAAAGAGAATCAAAAGTAACTTTATAGTAGAAAAATCTGGCATATAGTATCCTAACTATGTGATCAAATTTAATGTCACAAGTATTGAGAAAAATCAACATCGATTTGCCCACTGAGGAGCTACAGTGAGAAGGACACAATATCACTTCTTTGATATTCTGGTCAAAATATGCGTAAACAGGGTCTAATCACGAGGAAGCTTTGGATCATCCCAAATGGAGGGATATCCTACAAAATTATTAGCCAGTAATTTTTTTAAGTGTCAAGGTCACAAAAATCAAAGAAACATAGAGAAACTCTTCCAGATCAAAAAAGGCTAAAGAGATTTGAGAAGTGGGTGATCCTGGATTAGATAATTTTCCTATAAAGTTTATTATTAGGACAATTGGAGAAATTTTAATGAGGTCTTGGTACTATTCTTGCAACTTTTCTGTAAGTTCCAAATTGTTTCTAAACAAAAAGTTTATAAATAAAATATCTTTGCTCCATCTCATTTTTCCATTTGACTGATAAAATTGTTTTCTAGTATTTAAATAAATGAAAATTATATCTCACAAATGTGTTTGAATGTGTATACATGAGATAGACAGACAGACAGACAGATAAATAATGCTAGTTAAATTTCAGTTAAACATGTATATATATATGACATCACAAACACATATATGACAACTTTCAGGTATATCTTTTATCTAAGGATCTCAAAAAGTCTTTGGACACAAATACAAACTCTTCTATGCTTTACATCAATTTAAATTTCTATCTCCAATATACTATTCCCAAATCTACTGTTGAGCACTAAATTAAAACTGCAAAAAATGGTGTTTCAAGAAGCCCTGAGATTCTGGTGTCAAGATGATGGCATAGGCAGACTCTGAACTCACCTCCTCCCATGGACACAACAAATTTACAACTGCTCTTGGAAAAATTACCCCTGAGAGAGAACTGAAAACTGGATAAAAAGAACCCCCAAAACAAGAGGCAGTGCTGACTGAGGTGGAAGAGGCAGAAATTCCTTTCTGGAGAAGAAAAAGCCACCTTCTAGCTGCAGTGCTTCACCACTGGCAGGGAGCAATATTAAGCCACATAGTGGATTGGCCCCACCTTCCAATGCCTGAAATAATTGGGTGCTCCCTTGCCTGGGGCTGTCCCACCAAATTGCACTCCTGACAGAGCTGACAATAGTCTTGCAGGCTGGAGGCCTACAGCAGTTGTAAGCCCATGAGCCTGGCAATCAGCCACACTGGGGGCCTACTCACTTAACAGAAAAACTGCAACAGGAATGTGCTAGTAGATCTTGCAGCCAACTATGCTGGGGCTTCTGATGCCTAATAAAGTGACTGAAGGGTCCACAGCAGCCACACACAGCTGAGCCTTACAACCAGCCGGCCAGGGGGACAGCCTAGCCTCCTCAGGAACCTGCAGCAAGAGCAACCCTGCCTCAACAGAAGGACACATGTAACCCACACAGGGGACACTCTGGAACATTTGGAACTAGTGACAAGAGGGAAGCACACTGCTGGGCCTCATAAGGCATCTCTTACATAAGGCCACCTCTCCAAGATCAGGAGATGTAGCTGACCTACCTAATACACAGATATAAGCGTAGAAAAAGAAGTAGAATGAGGAGACAAAAGAATATGTTTCAAATAAGGGAACATGACAAATCCTCAGGAAAGAACTAAATGAAACAGAGATAAATAATCTACCTGATAAAGAGTACAAACTAATAGTCATAAGGAGCTCACTGATCTTGGGAGCAGAATGGATGAACTCAGTGAGAACTTCAACAAAGAATTGGAAAATATAAAAAAAGAAACAATCAGAAATGAAGGATACAATACTGGAAATGAAAAATTCACTAGAGGGACTCAATAGCAGAGTAGATGATACAGAAGAATGGATCAGTGAGCTGGGCAAAAGGCTAGAAGAAATCACCCAAAGTGAACAGATAAAAGAAAAAAGAAAAAGGGTGAGGACAGTATAAGGGACCTCTGGGACAACATCAAGTGCACTAACATCCATATTATAGATGTCCCAGAAAGAGAAGAGAGAGGCAAAGGGGAAGAGAATCTATTTGAAGAAAATAATAGCTGAAAACTTTCCTAACCTAAGAAAGGAAACAGACATCCAAGTACAGGAAGCACAGAGAGCACCAAACAAGGCAAACCCAACGAGGCCCACACCAACACATTATAATTAAAATGTCAAGAATTAAAGATAAAGAGAGAATCCTAAAAGCCACAAGAGAAAGGCAACAAGTTACATACAAAGGAAACCCCATAAGGCTATCAGCTGACTTCTCAGCAGAAACCTTACAGGCTAGAAGGGAGTGGCATGATATATTTAAAGTGTTGAAAGGAAAAAACCTACAACCAAGAATACTCTACCCAGGAAGGTTATCATTCAGAATGGAAGGAGAGGTAAAGGGTTTCCCAGACAAACAAAAACTAAAGGAGATTATTACCAATAAAATAGCCTTACAAAAAATGCTAAAGGGACTTATTTAAGTGGGAAAGAGAAGACCACAAATAGGAATAAGAAAATTATCAAAAAAAACATAGGCGATAAAATCACTGGTAAAGGCAAATATGCAGTAAAGGTAGCAGATAAACCACCTATGAAGATAATATAAAGGTCAAAAGACAAAAGTACTAAAATCATCCATTTTCATGGTAAGAGGGTAATGGATACACACACACACAAAAAGAGGTTAGGTATGATATCAAAAACATAACACGTGGGAGGAAGGGAGTAAAATAGGAGAGCTTTTAGCAAGAGGTCAAACAGAAGAGACCATCAACATAATATAGATTGCTATAAACATAGATTATTACATATGAACCTCATGGTAGTCACAAACCAGAAACCTATAATAAATACACAAAAAGTTAAAAGAACCCAAACATAATACTAAAGAAAACCATCAAATCACAAGAGAAGAGAGCAAGAGAAGAAGAAGAAAACAGAGAAGAACCACTAAAACACCCAGAAAAAAAGTAACAAAATGGAAATGAGTACATTGTCACCAATAGCTACTTTGAATATCAATGGACTAAATACTCCAATCAAAGGCATAGGGTGGCAAATTGGATAAAAAAACAAGATGCATATATATTCTGCATATAACAGACACACTTCAGACCTAAAAACACTCAGAAACTGAAAGTGAAGGAATGGAAAAAGATACTCCATGCTAATGGCAATGAAAAGAAAGCTGGGGTACCAATACTCATATCAGACAAAATAGACTTTAAAACAAAAACTGTAACAAAAGACAAAGAAAGTGATAAAGGGAACAATCCAACAAGAGGATATAACACTGGTAAATATCTATGCACCCAACACAGGAGTACCTAAGTATATAAAGTAATTATTAACAGACATAAAAGGAGAAATAGACAGCAACACAATAATAGTAGGGGACATTAACACTCCACTTACGCCAATGGATAGATCATCCAAACAGAAGATCAACAAGGAAACATTGGCCTTAAACGACATACTAGACCAAATGGACTTAGTAGATATATACAGAACATTCCATCCAAAAACTGCAGAATGCACATTCTTTTCAAATGCACATGGAACATTCTCCAGGATAGATCCCATATTAGGCCACAAAACAAATCTCAATAAACTTAAGAAGACTGAAATAATACGAAGAATCTTTTTTGACCACAACAGTATCAAACTAGAAATCAACTACAGGAAGAAAATCAGATAAGCCACAAATAAGTGGAGATTCAACAAAACATTACTGGACAACGATTGGGTCAATCAAGAAATCAGAGAAATCGAAAAATACCTGGAGACAAATGAAAATGAAAACATGACGTGCCAAAATTTACAGGATACAACAAAAGCAGTTCTAAGAGGGAAGTTTATAGCTATACAGCCCTACCTCAACAAACAAGAAAAATCTCAAATAAATAATCTAACAGTGTACCTAAAGGAACTGGAAAAAGAAGAACAAACAAAGCCCCAAATTAGTAGAAGGAAAGAATTAATAAAAAATCAGAGCAGAAATAAATGAAATAGAGACTAAAATAAAATAGAAAAAATCAATGAAACTAAGAGCTGGTTCTTTGAAAAGATAACCAAAACTGACAAGCCTTTAGCTAGACTCACCAAGAAGAAAAGAGAGAAAGCTCAAATAAATAAAGTAAGAAACGAAAGAGGAGAAATGACAACAGACATCTCAGAAATACAAAAGATTATAAGAGAATACTACAAAAAGCTATACACCAACAAACTGGATAATATGGAAGAAATGGATCAATTCTTAGAATTATATAACCTTCCGAAGCTGAATCAAGAAGAAATAGAAAATGTGAATGGACCAGTCACCAGTAAGGAGATCAAAACAGTAATGGAAAACCTCCCAAAAAATAAAAGTCCAGGATTAGACAACTTCCCTGGTAAATTCTACCAAATATTCAAAGAAGACTTAATACCTGTCCTTCTCAAACTATTCCAAAAAATTAAAGAAGAGAGGAAGATTCCTAACTCATTCAACAAAACCAACATTACCCTGATACCAAAACCAGACAAGGATAACACAAAAAAAGAAAATTACAGGCCAATATCACCGATGAACATGCAAAAGTCCACAACAAAATACTAGCAAATCAAATACAACAATATCTTAAAAAGGTCAAAGACCATGATCAAGTGGGATTAATTCCAGGGATGCAGGGATGTTTCAACATCCACAGATCAATCAACATGATACACCACGTTAACAAAATGAAGAATAAAAATCACATGATCATCTCAATCGATGCAGAGAAAGCATTTGACAAGATACAGCATCCCTTTACGATAAAAACTCAGAATAAAATGGGTATAGAAGGAAAGTACCTCAACATAATAAAGGCCATATATGACAAACCCACAGCTGATATCATTCTCAATGGAGAAAAACTGAAAGCTAGCCCTCTAAGAACAGGAACCAGACAAGGATGCCCACTTTCACCATTTTTATTTAACATAGCATTGGAAGTCCTAGCCAGAGCAATCAGGCAAGAAAAAGAAATAAAAGGGATCCATATTGGAAAGGAAGAAGTGAATTTTCACTATTTGCAGATGACATGATTTTATATATAGAAAATCCTAAAAATTCCACCAAAAAACTTTTAGAAATAATAAATGAATATGGTAAAGTTGCAGGATACAAAATCAACATACAAAAATCTCTTGTGTTTATATACACTAACAGCGAAGTAGCAGAAACAGAAATTAAGACTACATTCCCATTTACAATTGCAACAAAAAGAATAGAATATCGGGGCCGGCCCGGTGGCACAAGTGGTTAAGAGCGTGCGCTCCGCTGCAGTGGCCTGGGGTTCGCCAGTTCAGATCCTGGCCATGCAACGATGCACTGCTTGGCAAGCCATGCTGTGGCAGTGTCCCATATAAAGTGGAGGAAGATGGGCACGGATGTTAGCCCAGGGCCAGTCTTCCTCAGCAAAAAAAAAAAAGAGGAGGATTGGCAGATGTTAGCTCAGGGCTGATCTCCTCACCAAAAAAAAAAAAATAAAAAAAGAATAGAATATCTAGGAATAAATTTAACCAAAGAGGTGAAAGACCTGTACAATGAAAATTATAAAACATTCTTGAAAGAAAAAGAAGACACAATGAAATGGAAAGATGTTCCATGCTCTTTGATTGGAAGAATTAACATAGTTAAAATGTCCATACTTCCTAAAGCAATCTACAGATTCAATGCAATCCCTACCAAAGATCCAACAACATTTTTCACAGAAATAGAGCAAAGAATCCTAAAATTTATATGGAACAACGAAAGATCCCAAATAGCCAAAGGAATCCTGAGAAAAAAGAACAAAGTTGGAGGTATCACACTCCTTGACTTCAAAATATACTACAAAGCTATAGTAATCCAAACAGCATGGTTCTGGCACAAAAACAGACACACAGATCATTCGAACAGAATCGAGAGCCTATAAATGAACCCACACATCTATGGACAGCTAATTTTCAACAAGGGTGTCAAGAACATACAATGGAGAAAGGAAAGTCTCCTCAACAAATGGTGTTGGAAAAACTGGACAGCCACATGCAAAAGAGTGAAAGTAAACCATTAGCTTACACCATACACAAAAATTAACTCAAAATGGATTAAAGACTTGAATGTAAGACCTGAAACCATGAAACTTCTAGAAGAAAACATAGGCAGTACACTCTTCAACATCAGTCTTGGAAGCATATTTTCAAGTACCGTGTCTGAGTGGGCAAGAGAAATAATAGAAAAAATAAACAAATGGGACTACACCAAACTAAAAAGCTTCTGCAGAGCAAAGGAAACCATCAATAAAATGAAAACCTAACAACCTAACAATTGGGAGAGGATGTTTGCAAACCATATAAGGTGTTAATATCCAAAATATATAAAAACTCATACATCTCAACAACAAAAAACTAAAAACCCAATTAAAAAGTGGGCAAAAGATTTGAACAGACACTTCTCCAAAGAAGATCTACAGATGGGCAACAGGCACATGAAAAGATGTTCAACATCATTAACTATCAGGGAAATGCAAATCAAAACTACAATGAGATATCACCTCACACTCAACAGAATGGCTATAATTAACAACACAGGAAACAAGTGTTGGAGAGAAGAGAACTCATACACTACAGGTAGGAGTGCAAACTGGTGCAGCCACTATGGAAAACAGTATGGAGATTCCTCAAAAAATTAAGAATAGAACTACCATATGATCCAGCTATTCCACTGCTGGGTATTTATCCAAACAATATGAAAACATGAATACATAAAGATACAAGTACCCCCTATGTTCATTACAGCATTATTCACAATAGCCAAAACTTGGAAGCAATCTAGGTGCCTATCCAGGGACGAATGGATAAACATGTTGTATATATACACAATGAAATACTACTCAGCCATAAGAAATGATGAAATCTAGCCATTTGTGACAACATGGATGGACCTTGAGGGTATTATCCTAAACGAAATAAGTCAGAGGGAGAAAGTCCAATACTGTATGACCTCACTCATAAGTAGAAGATAAAACAACAACAAACAAACACATAAAGACAGAGATTGGATTGGTGGTTACCAGAGGGAAAGGGGAGATGGAGGAGGGTAAAAGGGGTGATTAAGCACGTGTGTGATGATGGATTGGAATTAGTCTTTGGGTGGTGAACATGATGTAATCTACACGTAAATCGAAATATAATGATGTACATCTAAAATTTATATAATGTTGTAAATCAATGTTACCTCAATTAAAAAGCAAAAAAAAAAAAAAGAGGAAGCCCTGAGTTACAACCTTTCAGGAAGTGTGACTCCCATTAAGCAATGGTAGGGTTCTCCATGGACTTCTGAAAGGATAATCTTTAATTTTAAAAAATGTGTATCAGAAAATCCTTAGTTCTCTTACTAATTTCATTTTAGGTGCATAATCCTCATCTGTTGATGTCGCCAGCTCATTGGGCTCTCTGACTCCAATTCTGCTCCCCCAGAGAGCTGACTGAGCTTCTGAAATGCTTCAAGGTCACATGCACAAGGGCTGAGCTGCTGTCCAACGGCACGGGGTGTCCTGGTGCCCTCTGGGCTCTTGCAGCAGCACAGTGACACAGTGTTGTAGGTGAGCTGGAAGCTTGTGTTTCACAAAGAGGCCACAGGATGGGTCAGATCCCAGTAGGGTTCCCTGAATGTTCCTGGATGTATCACTTATACATTTTATTTCCAGTTACAGAGTCAATTATAGGCCTTTTTTCAGAATCATTTTCTTCCTACTCCATCAACCTTTAAAAAAAGTTTTTTTCTGAGACATTTAATCCTGACTATCTCCTCAGAACATTTTGGTAAACAAACAAATCATAATAATTCTTACGATTAACCTGAAGGAAAAAAAGGAATAAAGACCATGAATCAAAATACTAAACATAGCTACTTTACCAAAGATACTTTAAAATCTTCATTTTTACTCTCTTTCTGCTGCCCAATCCTTGAGCTTCTGCTTCTAATTTCTAAGATTTACCCAAACTCTGTAAGAATCTGTGAGACTCCTGTTGTCTGGTGAATAAAACAGTTAAGGATGAGCAGAGGGATGGTTTGTAAAGAAAGAATCTCTCTAGCAAAGCATCTCAACCAGATGACATCTCAGAGGGGTCCTCGTACACCAAGGAGCAGAGCCCATCTGTGCTGGAGAGCCATGTCCAGATTCTGAACGTGGGGCCTGAGATGACTGGGGATCGGTGAATGGCTGGACAACTGGAATCCCCTGGCCTCAGGACAGGTTGAGTGAGCAGCATTTCCCTCTGACTAATTCTGACACAGATAGCTGCCTACAATAAGTGCCAGTGCAACACTTTAGCCACCCCTGAGAAAGGCATTTGTGACCCCAATATTATTGTAATCAATGTTTTTCATTCTTCCCTAAAACACTATGTTCTAAACCCTGAATATTGGTGTTGCTTGTGCATGAATTGAAGCCAGTGATTGGGAAGCAGGAAGAAGCAGGGACCCATTGTGCTTGTCCTTCGGATTTGTTTACCAGATTCCCTTAGCTACTCTGCAAACTTCAGGGTTTTGCAATCTCGTTTTGAGAGGCTTGAATGAAGTCTTTATATGTAATTCAGTCATTTTAGGGTTGGGTCTAGTCCATGGGCCTGGATATTTATTTACACATCTTGACCCAAGGTTAGCTCATTTTAATGGCTGTAACTGTGATTTGCTCTTCAGAGCCCTCTTCTGTGCAACTGAGCACACCCTGTGACATGGACAAACACTCGCAGGAAAACCAGAAATCAATTTCACACAAAGCGCCTTTAAACAAAATCCTCATCCCTGAATCTTAACAAAAGGCAGTCTATCTTCTTGCAAATGGTGTGATGAACAGGAGGGCTCCTTGAGGAGGCCCCCCAACCTGACAGTCCAAGCAGCCTAGAGAGAGCCAGCTGGACCCCACTACTGCGGGTGACCCCCAGAGTGCTCACACCACAGGGACAGTGCGGGTCCATGAGCTTCCTGCACAACCTGGCTCTGAGAAGAGACCTGCTGTGGATGCCAGAACAAATATGCCTCATGGAAGGGTCTGCTGCTGAGGCCAAACTCTGCCAGATCATCTTCTCTCTCTTTCCTTCTTAGCTTATTTTCAGTCCAGTTGGGCAGCCGATGCCAGGCATTGTTTTATTTTGTTTTTTCTCTGTTTCTCAGTTTTAAAGTAGCTTCAAAGGTCACAGATCAGACACTGTGAAGACACAGAGGGTTTGCTTCATCTTTGACCACACACAGATTCCCTTATGAAGACAGGAGGTACACTGTATGGTCATTGAGTAAGCACACACAGGCTTATCACTCTTGAAAGTGAGAATAGGGACTTGGAATGGCAGGGATCATACCATGTTAGATGCCAAGAGCAAGACAGAAGATAGGGTTTCTCCTGTTTTCTCGTTAGAGAGCTTAGCAGCAATGAAAGTACCTATGGATTGGGAACAGCACAAGCACAATGCAAGGCACTGGCAATCCAGGTCACAGTATGGCAAGAGAATGGTCAGCGTTTGCACTTCTCACCATTGTAAATGAATGAAAGAGGCCTCTGGTTAAAAAAATGCTTTACTCCCCACCGAGCAATCCTACTCATGCATGGTTTTAGTCACCATCCACTGACTGAGAACTTCCAAATTGAGACCACAACTTGTGTCTGAACACTGAGCTCCAGGACCCTGTATACAACTGCTCACTGGACCCTTAGCTGTCCCACATGCACCTCAGATGTGCCACATTCCCTCTCGCATCCCCCATCCAAGGATTTCCTGACATCTTCCTCCAAGATTCTCTGACATTGGGAGCCCAAGTCTGAGAGCACTCCGTGATTCCCTGCCCTCACCTCTCATGTCCAATCCATCACCAAATTCCCATGAACGGACCTCTGAGAAAAGCCCACACCTCACCCAGGTGTCCATGCCCCCCCGCCCCTACAGTGCACTCCCATAAGTTTCCTGTGGTCCACACCCTGACCTACCCCCATCTGCTTCCAACTATGCAGCCTTTGGGGTGGTCAAGTGCAGTCCTGGATAGGTCCGCTCCCTTCTCACCCTTCTGTTGCTCTGACCCAGCCCTTGCTTGCAGTTCTGCCCACCACCTCACGCTCACTCACTGGGCCTATAAAGGCATAAGCCCAGTCACCACATGGTTTTGTCCACCTCCATGTCCCTAAAGCACAGCACAGTGTCTGGCATACATTCTGTGCTCAATAAGTATTTGTTAAATAAACACATGCATGAGTGACAGGAAGAAGCTATAGAAATAACTGACAACATGCTGGATTTTAGGTCACCGTTTTAGATCAACAACTTCTTAGGTTTGAGTAAATGTAAAAAAAAAAAAAAGAGGCTAAAAACATTCCATAGTTTAGAAAGTAAAAGGAATGGATACATGTATTATTTTCATTGTCATTGTAGTTTCGAGCCGACTTGCGTTTTATCCTGGAGAGGGTTTGAGTTTGCTGTTCACGGCTGACCCCAGGATGCTCAGACTGCTCACTCTCAGGAGGCTGGGGTGGAAGCCGCATTACGTAAGTCTCCTCGCATTCTGCATAGCACCCTTAAAAGAATGCAGACATAGGATGTGAGTTACAAATCATCCCTAAAATGCCAGTAAATGTGTCCTTTTATAGTTCATAAAGTCCGAAAGGAAATAGAAACAAGCTGAATTCCAAGGTTCTGAGGAGCTCTTCAGATTTTAACTTGTGGTCATTCTGCTACTTAGTATCTTGGCTGATCATCATTATTTAAATTTTCATGTCAAAGAGGCAAAAACTGGGAAAGCAATATCAGCAGCAGACCTCATCAAAGTCAGAAAAAGACCAAGGATCTTTCCACGCCTTTATACTGTGCTTTTTTTTTGGTGAGGAAGATTAGCCCTGAGCTAACATCTGTTGCCAATACTCCTCCTTCTGTTGAGGAAGAATGGCCATGGGCTAACATCTGTGCCCACCCTCCTCTACATTATATGTGGGACACCACCACAGCATGGCTTGATAAGTGGTCCATAGGTGTGGACCCGGGATCCGAATCTGCGAACCCCGGGCCACTGCTGGGGGGGTGGGTGAACTTAAACACTACGCCACAGGGCCAGCCCCTACACTGTGCTTTTAAAGCCATTCTTTCTCCTTCATGTTGCCCCTCACTTTGTATTCTCTGGTGCTTTGGAGAGGGTCTGATGCCAACTTGTGAAAGAGAGCAACGTTCTACCAGCACCCTCTTCTGCAGTGCTCATAGGGACAAGGTCTCGGCTTCACTTAAGCATTTGTGGCGAATCAGACAGCAGAACAGGCCAGTGATGCACACTCAAATGATTCCCAAGATTGCTTCCTGCTTGCTAGAGAGGATGGTTCTGATGGTGAAGCCACTGCAGACAATCACACAGTCTCAGATACAACAGAGAAATGAGCTTCCCTGAGCACCAACATGCTGTCCTATGCCATTGCGCTATTTCTCATGACTCAGCAGCCAGTAAATGCCTTCCTTATCAGAATCAAGCATTACCCAAGGTTTCTAAATAACCATTGGAGAAAAACACCTGCCACCAAGTCTGTAGAATCTCAAGGACTATAGAGATTCCTCTGTCCTAGAATAAGAAAGACACTGAAGGCTTCCGACACTGAAGAACTAAGCCCAGGCACGTTTGTAAACACAGCTGGAGAGGTGCTAGGAAAGTCATTGAGTCCTGACTCACTCTCCACACTGCAGTCATTGACCAGGTGTCGGACACAGCACCAGAGGTCTCGGCTGGAAAACAAGCGAAGGTCTGCAGCCCTGTCCGTCAGCCGTTCCTCACAAAGCCAAGCTGCGTGTATGGGTAGTGTACCAAATGTGAGCACCAGATGCTCGGCCTCCCTCCACAAAACATGACTATGGTTCTCCTCTACTCCAATCCTTTGCCTTTGCCTCATGAGAGCTGTTAGGTATAATTTGTAAATGAAAAACAGTGCATTCTCTGATCTTTTGGCTGTCCTAGGCAAATTGGTGATGGAAAAGCTGTGGCATTCCTGAAAGGCCTGCAAAGTAAGGCTGTCCAGGTCAGAGACAGAGGAGTCACAGGTAGTGTGCTCTTCTTTGGGCTATGGTCCAATACCACTTCTTTGAACTCAGCTGCTTTGACAAGGACTTTGACAGAGAGAAATTCTAAAGTGGTCACACAAAAGTTATGCAGCACATAAGAGATACAAGTATGACGTCAGTTAGAGGTGGCTTTCAGCTACTCGTAAGATGGCTTGAGCAAGACCACTTAACCCAAAGAGGGCATCTTCTTTCCACTCAATGACCAGTATGGAGGCAAGCAGCTCCTGGGCCAGAGCAGCTGTTTGTAGAATCAACAGTGCCTCAGGTTCTTTCGGCCTTCTGCTCAGTCATCCTAAGTGACCATTCTCTTTCTCACAGGAGGAAGCTGTCTCCCATCCTGCCCTCAGTCCTAACCCATGACCCCCTATTTCAGGAAGGAAAGGAGGGAGGAAAGACAAAAGACATGTTCCAGCTTTATGTATCCCTTTGGAGGAGCTTTCCCAAAGCTCCAATGAATTGACTTCTGCCACATTTCATGGCCAGAACTGTCCTGCGGCCACCCCTCAGCAAAGCCTGTCTGGAAATGTAGTTTTGTTTAGCTGAGCGAATTGCCACTAGCAATAAGACTGGAGTTCTGTTAAGCAAAGAAGGGAATTTAGACAACTCGCACAAGTCAGCATGAACATTCACACAAGCACACAGACATCTAGAGGTCCAAAGTAGGATTCTGAGGAACCGCAGCTGTGCATCTGACCTTCAAATGAATCTATTAAAGTGAACTGGCGCCCTATTCATCTATTCATGATGCCAAGCTTCATGAGTATGTGCTCAGTTCAGTCATGTTGCAAATATAATCTCTCAGTGATTTGGAAGATCAGAGAAAGTGATTTAGTCAAGGGTCTAAATTCTTCATTATTCTTCAGGGCTTTAAGAGAAACTCTCAAAGTAAATGTGAAAAATACAAGTATCCAACAGGAATTCTATCACTGTGATTAAGAGACCCATTGAGAGCTACAAATATTACAAAGCAGGAACACCTGATGAACATGAACAACCGTCCTCTATGATTGTCTCTAGTAATTGCTACCTAAAGGAGGACCACATAGCAGAGTAAACAAGCAACAGTAGTCAGTTGGAGCAGAGCTGGGTTCCAAGCCCACCTGTTACTTCCTAACTTGACAGGCCTGTCTGACTCTCTGTTTCTGTATCTGTAAACCATGGATAACTTATATAGACAGAGGTTTTGTATATAAAATAAAGGCTCAGCTAATTTAAGTAATATTTGTTAATGCCATTAGCAAACTTTTTCTTCTACCCTTAATCAGATTGGATTAATTAGTTTAATCAAGTGTCCCTACTGAAAAAAATTAAAGTCATAGTACTGTGCCCTGAGCAGGGGAAAAGAGGCATATAAAAGAAGGAATGTCTCTTAAGGGTTTTGGACACAGTCTATTTAATGACAACTCTAACAGTACAATTTTTGGGATTGTGTTTTATTGTTAGGAAGCAGAGATAACTATTTCTCAAGGTGAAAATGGTCAATGTTTCATTTTCCCAGGGACTGCTAGGAGAAACTATTGGGAAATGAATTTTATTCTGTTTTTCCTCCATAACTATAGACAGGCCAACCCACATTGGATTAGCATCACTGAGCCTCCGTGTGGTCCGGCTATGCTGGAAGGCTCAGCTGAATTCCCAGAGCTGCTGTCTGGAGTGAAGAGCCTGAGGAGCCATTAGAGCTACTTCCTGGCCTGGACACTGAGCCAAGGAACAGGAGACAGAGGGAAGTGAAAACAAAACCTAAATCCAAAGGCTTGTCACTTTTCAAAGCTGCCTGAACCTCGTTAGTTCTTCCTTGTGGGTTATACTAATGACATGCCAAGATTTGGAATTTGACTCATAACTGCTCTAACATAGAATCTTCATCTTAAAAAGCCATTTTCATAGGCAAAAAAATTAATAAGTGAAAAAAAACCAAATATATTCTTCACTTTCAAAAAAGCTAAAGGAAAAAAAAGGACCTGGGGATGGTTTTGGACAAAGATTCCCATCTTCTGGCTTCTAGGAACGCAGAGTATCTTCCACTTCCCAAGTTTCCCTTCCTCACAGGGGAAGCTGTGACTGGAACTATCTCCTTTCCCATTTCACTAATGCTCTCCTTGCTTCTCAGGGGCTTGTCAATTCACAGAGCATACCAAACCCTGCAGCGGGAGCCCCGGGGAGCAACCCCTTCTCACGCTGCAAAAATGCACAGGGACAAAGGACTCCGGTGGAGAAAGGCATTTATTTATTTATTTATTTATTTGTGAGGAAGATCAGCCCTGAGCTAACATCCGTGCTAATCCTCCTCTTTTTGCTGAGGAAGACCGACTCTGAGCTAACATACATTGCCTAATCCTCCTCCTTTTTTTTTCCCCAAAGCCCCCCAGTAGATAGTTGTATGTCATAGTTGCACATCCTTCTAGTTGCTGTATGTGGGACAGGGCCTCAGCATGGCCGGAGAAGCGGTGTGTCGGTGTGTGCCCGGGATCCGAACCCGGGCCTCCAGTAGCGGAGTGCGCGCACTTAACGGGGCTGGCCCCAGGCGTTTCACTTCCTTATCCCCCAAATGATAATAGTTTGAATTACTTATTATTAAATCAGAGGGCCAGAAACCTCAAATCTAATTTGATTTTCACTGTCTGTACCACTATTTGTTTATCTGTCATTCATTACTTAGCCTGGGAAATTATAAAAAAGATCTTAGCTATTCATTCCACTTTGTGTCTAGATGTTTGCTTTTTGTGAGGAACATCAGCCCTGAGCTAACATCCGATGCCAACCCTCCTCTTTTTTTGCTGAGGAAGACTGGCCCTGGGCTAACATCCACGCCCATCTTCCTCTACTTTACTTTATATGGGACGCCGCCACAGCATGGCTTTGATAAGTGGTGCGTAGAACCTGTGAACCCCCAGGGCACGTGCACTTAACCACTATGTCACTGGGCTAGCCCATGTGTCTAGAAGTTTTAATCTCCTGCTTCTCAGCTGTAGTCCTTCTTTCTCAGCTGCTTGCATTATTGAAATATAAAGGGCCCACAAGACA
Source organism: Diceros bicornis minor (assembly GCF_020826845.1). Classification (NCBI taxonomy): domain Eukaryota; kingdom Metazoa; phylum Chordata; class Mammalia; order Perissodactyla; family Rhinocerotidae; genus Diceros; species Diceros bicornis. Next base: position 7,871,120 of record NC_080760.1, read on the forward strand.
TATGTTCCTCTACAAATACTCAAAAATACAGAGGGAAAAAAGCCCCTGAGTAAAACAAGTGAGAAATCATTCCACACAGATGACTTAGCCATCTAGCCCAGGGGCAGGTGCCCTCCACTGGAGTCAAGGCAGTCAGTATGGCCATCAGGGAGCTCCAGTTAATGAAGCTGCAGTGACCACTGACATTAACATGTCCAAACATCATGCATTCATTCATTCACTATAACATGCTGAGTAGGACTCAGAAGTACCAGGAAAAGGTAAGGAGACTGACCTAGGCACAGGATGGAGAAGACAAAGACAATGTGATCCTCAAACAGGAGGTGGAGAAATTATCAATAGGGCTTGCATGGCTCCCAATAATACAGCTGAGTTTGGGAATCTAAAAATAGAGCACCAAGACTTCAGGATTTAGAGAAGGGCAGGCCCTTTGTGATCAGCTGGGGACAACCCTGATTCCTGTCAGCACACTGCAATCCCATGCCATCCTTGGTGGATGTCTCCCATATCTACAAGTCCTGCCCTGAATTGTGCTTGGCCTTACAATCCTGTTCCAACAGGAAGGCATATATATTTGATCTCCACCCTCACATGGCCCAAACAACACTCACCACCTTTCTCTAACAACACCTGCCAATGACCCCTTCTAGAAAATATCCTCGCAGCATCATTGAGTCATATTTTTCCTTCAATCAATCCTTTCTACTCAAGCCAAGTTATTGGTTTCTTCGAATAATGTCTGGAATTTGCCAATTCTTTCCATCTTCACAGCTGCCTGACTGGTCCAGGGCCTCACGTCGTCATGCCTAGAAGGCAATCTGGGGCTGTGGGAAGAACATGGGCTCTGGAGGTGGATTGAACCTGTATTCAACACCTTATTCGCTTTGTAAATGTTACCTTGATCCTCAGCTCTTTGAGCTTGTTTAGTCATCTGAAAAATCCAGTGACAAATCCTACTTGGCAGGGTTGTAGGGAAAGATACAGCATTTGCAAAAATACCTCATAGGGCAATGTTAGCAGTCTTCTTAAACACACCTTGGTTAGACCAGTTCCTGGTTCAACAATCCATGGGGGATTCCTCTTCATCATGCACAAGTTCTTCTTCTTGCTGGTGAAGGTCTCCATAGTCTCATCATGACCTCTTTGTGGCCTGCACTGACAGTCTCCCAGGGCCCAGCCCCCTGCCCGAATTTGTTAAAGTGAGGGCCAGCAACCCCACCATATGCAGATGTCAGCCTCCAGGAGGACACAAATCTGGCTTGTCTCTGTATCACTCCCTCTCATCACCCAAATCTGCTTATTGTCTATTGCTCATCTCAGATGTAACCTTCTCTAAGAAGACTTTCTTACCTCCTCCAGATTATATTGATCTCTCCTGTCTCTGGTAATTTTTTAAAACATAGACATATACAGCAGTTACTATATGCCGGGCTCTATTCTGCTTTAAAAAAAAATTATTATTGTCATCATCTCCATTTTACAGATGAAAGCACAAGGACACAGAGAGCAATTTTCCCAAGGTCCCACAAGGAGCAGGTGTCAGTACCAGGATTTGGCCCCAGGCAGGCTGGCCATAGGCCCCAGCTTGAACCGCTGGGCTCCACCACATAGCCCAGATGCTCTCAGAGCTTGACATTTAATTCTTCTTCAGTAGCTTTAGAGGTGAGCTCCTGGAAGGAAGAAGTAACCTCTAGTATGAAGATGTTAGGAGGCCAACCAAGATAACAACATAGGGGGCTCTTGAACTCCCCTGGTCCCACAGACCCATCAAATGTACAGCTACATGTGAGGCAATTTCCTGTGAACAAAATCCAGAAACTAGCTGAGCAACTCCTACACATGTGACAAATGAGAAAATACCCACATCAAAACAGGTAGGAAAGGCTGAGACACACTATTTCCATAAACCCCATCCCCAGCACAGCACCATAGAATCAGGAGAGAACTCTAGCTCTCAGCTTCTCCCTGAGGAGTGAAGAATTTGGACCCTACATTTAGCACCTCAACTTTTAAGACTCTCACCTGAGGGATGGGCCCCAAGACACCTATCTCTAAAAGCCAGCGAGGCTTGCATCTTCGAGACTATGGCAAACAAAGAAGGAGTAATTAACGGGTGCATAAGCACTTGCCACAGCTATCCCCCCAGGGCTCAGCGCAGCTGGAGCAGACAAAAATACCCATGTCCCAGGAGGTGAAAGACCTATACAATGAAAACTATAAGATATTATTGAAAGAAATCGATGATGACATAAAGAAATGGAAAGATATCCCATGCACATGGATTGGAAGAATAAACATAGTTAAAATGTCCATACACCTAAAGCGATCTACAGATTCAATGCAAGCCCAATCAGAATCCCAATGACATTGTTGAGAGAAATAGAACAAAGAATCCTAAAATTCACATGGGTCAATAAAAGACCCTCAATATCTAAAACAATCTTGAGAAAAAAGAACAAAGCTGGAGGCATCACAATCCCTCACTTCAAAATATACTACAAGGCAATAGTAATCAAAACAGCATGGTACTGGTACAAAAACAGACACACAGATCAATGGAACAGAAGTGAAACCCCAGAAATAAAACTTCACATCAGGCAACTAATCTTCAACAAAAGAGCAAAGAACAAACAATGGAGAAAGGAAAGTCCCTTCAATAAATGGTGCTGGGAAAACTGAACAGCCACTTGCAAAAGAATGAAAGTAGACCCTTTTGCCATACACAAAAAGTAACTCAAAATGCATCAAAGACCTGAAGTTGTGACCTGAAACTATAAAACTCCTGGAAGAAAATGTACACAGTACACTATTCATCATTGGTCATAAAAGGACCTTCTTGAATACCATGTCTACTTGGGCAAGGAAAACAAAAGAAAAAAATAAACAAGTGGGACTTCATCAGACTAAAGCTTCTGCAAAGCAAACGAAACCAGGATCAAAATGAAAAGACAACCCACCAGCTGGGGCAAAATATTTGCAAACCGTATATCTGACAAGGGGTTAATCTCCATAATATATAAAGAACTCACACATCTGAACAACAAAAAATCAAATAACATGATCAAAGAATAGGCAGAGGATATGAACAGACATTTTTCCAAGGAAGATATACAGATGGTCAATAGGCATATAAAAAGATGTTCAACATCACTAATCATCAGGGAAATGCAAATCAAAACTACACTAAGATATCACCTTACACTTGTGAGAATGGCTATAATCACCAAGACAAAAAAATAACAAATGTTGGAGCTGATGTGGAGAAAAGGGAGCCCTCATTCACTGCCAGTGGGGATGCAAACTGGTGCAGCCTCTATGGAAAACGCTATGGAGATTCCTCAAAAAATTAAAAATAGAAATACTTTATGATCCAGCTATCCCACTTCCGGGTATTTATCCAAAGAACTTGAAATCAATAATCCAAAGAGGTTTATACACCCCTATGTTCATTGCAGCATTATTCACTATAGCCAAGACGTGGAAGAACCCAAGTGTCCATCAACTGACAACTGGATAAAGAAGATGTGGTGTATATGTTCAATGGAATACTACTCAGCCACAAAAAAAGACAAAATCGTCCCATTTGCAACAACATGGATGGACCTGGAGGGTATTATGTTAAGTGAAATAAGCCAGACAGAGAAAGACAAACACTGTATGACCTCTCCCATATGTGGAATATAAACTAATACATGGACAGAGAGAACAGTTTGGTGGAACAGGGGGAAGGGGGTTGGGGGGTGGGCACAAGGGGTGAAGGGGTGCATTTATATGGTGACTGACAAATAATAATATACAACTGGAATCTTACAATGTTATAAACTATTATGACATCAATAAAAAAAAACCCATGTCCCAGTATTTCCCTCAAAAAAGGCTCATCTGCATACTTTAAAAGCTTCTGCCTAAGAGTCAAGCTTCTAATTTAGCACACTTCTAAGGGCTGGCTGCTACTACCCTCTCCATAGACCCAGAAAGCTGAGGGACACCTCCCTGCCTTCTCTACTCGGTCTTCTCCAAGATGTCAGTACCTCCCTTGGAGGGGCTTGTACACATCTCTGGCACCACAGCTTTTGTGGCCACTGCCTGAAAAATGGGCCTATGATCACCTGAATCTGATAGCCAATCAGGCTTCCATTTGCAAATCCCACAAACAGTAACAAACAAACAAGCAGTTATTAATGGGTACAAGCCCCCCTCCCCAAAGCTATGCACCTGGGCCTAGTGCAGAGGGAGCAGCCCCAAACGCCCATCTGCCTGTTATTGCATGGAAGGGGCTTAACTACATACTTTCCCAGCTGCTGCCTGAGATCCTGGTTTCCAGTCAGCTTGCATCTGTGTGTTGAATGCAATCCTCCCCTTAGGACACTGATGGGTTTTGGCACAACCTCAACTACTGGGAGCCACTAAGAAAAAGAAGATGGCTTGGACAATCACAAAGGTTTGAGAGACAACCAGGAGCTCAGGCTGGGCTGATTGATAAAGTTCAATTTCTATACAAGACCACTCTTTCAGGACTGGGAGTGATGGCTGTTTTTTCTGATGTGCAGAAACCAGCAGAGAGAGTCAAGGAAAACAAAGAAACAAAGGAATATGTTGCAAACAAAAGGACAAGGTAAATACCCAGAAACAGATCTTAATGAAACAGAGATAAGTGATTTACCTGATAGGGAGATCAAAATAACTACCATAAAGATGCTTGCCAAAGTCAGGAGACCAATGTATGAACAAAGTGAGAATTTCAAACAAAGAGATAGAAAATATAAAAAAGAACAAAACAGATATCACAAAACTGAAGAATACAATAACCTTACTAGAAAATTCAATAGAGTGGTTCAACAATAGACTGGATCAAGTAGAAGAAATGATCAGCAAACTAGAAGACAGAGCAGTGGAACTAATCCAAATGGAGAGCAAAAAAAAAGAATGAAAAATAGTAAAGATAGCTGAAGGGACTTTTGGGACATCATCAAGTGAAACAATATATGCATTATAGGGGTCCAAGAAGGAGATGAGAGAGAAGGGGCAGAAAGCTTATTCAAAGAAATAATGGCTGAAAACTTCTATAACCTGGGAAAAGAAACAAATATGCAGATCAAGGAAGCCCAGAGATTTCCAAATAAAAGGAATCCAAAGAGACCCACACTGAGACACATTATAATTAAGTTGTCAAAAGTTAAGGACGAGAAGAGAATCTTAAAAGCAACAAGAGAAAAGCAACTTGTCACATACAAGTGAAACCCATAAGACTATAAGCAAATTTTTCAGCAGAAACTTTGCAGGCCAAAAGGGAGTGGGATGACATATTCAAAGTGCTGAAAGAAAAATCCTGTCCGCCAAGAATACTCTACCCAGGAAAGTTGTCCTTCAGAATTGAAGGAGCAATAAAGAGTTGTCCAGACAAGCAAAAGCTTGAAAGAGTTCATCACCACTAGACCAGCCTTACAAGAAATGTTAAAGGGAGCTCTTCAAGCTGAAACAAAAAGGATACTAAATAGTAACAGGAAAGCATATGAAAGTATAAAACTCAATAGTAAAAGTAATATATAGTTAAATTCAGAATACTCTAACGTTGTAATGGTGGTAGATAAATCACTTAGAACTCTAGTATGAAGATTAAAAGACAAGAGTGTTAAAAACAACTGTAACTACAATAATTTGTTAATGGATGCACAATGTAAAAAGATATAAATTGTGACATGAAAAACATAAAAATTGGAGGTAGTGTAAAAATGTAGAGCTTTTATATGAGTAAGAAGTTCAGTAGTTATCAACTTAAAATAGACTTTTATAAAAATAAGATGTTTCAAGTAAGCCTCATGGTAACCACAAACCAAAAGGTTACAATAGATATGCAAAAGATAATAAGAAAGGAATAAAAGCAGACTACTATAGAAAATCATCAGATCACAAAGGAAGAGAGCAAGAAAGGAACAAAGGAATTACAAAACAACCAGAAAACAATTAACAAAACAACAATAATCATAAGTCCATGCCTATCAATAAGTACTTTAAATGTAAATGTACTAAATTCTCCAATCAAAAGACACGGAGTGGCTGAATGGATAAGAAAATAAGGCCCAATAAATGCTGCCTACAAGAGACTCACTTCAGCTCTAAGGACACACATAGATTGAAAGTGAAGGGATGGAAAAAGATATTCTATGTAAATGGAAACCAAAAGAAAGCAGGGTAACTACACTTATATCAGACAAAACAGAATTTAAAACCAAAGACTATACCAAGAGACAAAGAACATCATTATATAGTGACAAAGGGGTCAATTCATCACGAGGATATAACTTTAGTAAATATTTATGCACCTAACATAGGAACACCTAAATGTATAAAGCAAATGTTAATTGATCTGAAGGGAGAGATAGAAAGCAATACAATAATAATAGGGGATGTCAATACCCCATTTTCAGCAACGGCTAGATCCTCCAGATAGAAAATCATAAGGAAACATAAAACTTAAACGACACATTAGGTCAAATGGACTTAATAGATATTTGCAGAACATTCCATCCAACATCAGAAGAATATACATTCTTTGCAAGAGCACATAGAATATTTTCAAGATTAAATCATATGTTAGGCCACAAAACAGTCTTAATAAACTTAAGTAGATTGAAATCATATCAAGCACCTTTCACAATGGTATAAAACTAGAAATCAATTACAGGAAGAAAACTGGAAAATTCACAAATATGTGAAGATTAAATAACATGCTCCTGAACAACCAATGGGTCAAAGAAGAAAACAAAAGAAAAGTCAAGGTGCCAGCCCCATGGTGTAGTGGTTAAGTGCGCACGCTCTGCTGCTGGCAGCCTGGGTTCAGATCCCAGGAGTGCACTGATGCACCATTTGTCAGGCCATGCTGTGGTGGTGTCCGAAATAAAGTGGAGGAAGATGGGCACAGATGTTAGCCCAGGGCCAGTCTTCCTCAGCAAAAAGAGGAGGATTGGCATGGATGTTAGCTCAGGGCTGATCTTCCTCACAGAAAAAAGAAATCAAAAAAATATCTTGAGACCAATGACAATGGGAACACAACATACCAAAACTTATGGGAGGTAGTAAAAGCAGTTCTAAGAGGGAAGCTTATAGTGATAAATGTCTACATCAAGAAACAAGAAAGACCTCAAATAAGCAACTTAACTTTATATCTCAAGGAACTAGAAAAAGAAAAGCAAACAAAGCCTGAAGTTAATAAAAGGAAGGAAATAACAAAGATCAGAGCAGAAATAAATGATATTGAGACTAAAAAGGCAATAGAAAAGATCAATGAAACTAAGAGCTGTTTTTTTTTAAAGATAAAGTAGACAAAACTTTACCTAGACTTACCATTAACAAAAGAGAAAGGACTCAAATAAATAAAATTATAAATGAAAGAGAAGCCATTACAAATGATAGCACACAAATAAGAGATCATAACAGACTACTATGAACAATTAATCCAACAAATTGAACAACCTAGAAGAAATGGATAAATTCCTAGCAACATATAACCCACAAAGACTGAATCACAAAGAAACAGATAATTTGAACAGACTAATTCAGTCTCGGAAATTCAGTAAGGAAATTGAATCAGTAACCAAAAACCTCCCAACAAACAAAAGTCTAGGACTAGATAGCTTCACTGGTATTCTACCAAACATTTAAAGAATTAATACCAATCCTTCTCAAATTCTCCCAAAAGATAGAAGAGGAGAAAACACTTCCAAACTTACTTTATGGGGCCACAATTACCCTGACCCTGAAACCAGACAAAGACACTACCAAAAAAGAAAATTATGGGCCAATATCCCTGATGAAAATAGATGCAAAAATCCTCAACAAAATCATAGCAAACTGAATTCAATAGCATATTAAAAGGATCATACAGCATGATCAAGTGGGATTTATTCCAGGGATGCAAGGATGGTTCAACATCCAGGAAGAAATCAATGTGATACATCACATTAACATAATGAAGGATAAAAATCATATGATCATTTAAAGAGATGCAGAAAACGCATTTGACAAAATTCAACATCCTTTCACGATAAAAACTCTCAACCAACTGGGTATAGAGAGAACATACTTCAACATAATAAAGGCCATATATGACAAGCCCACAGCTAACATCATACTCAAAAGGGAAATGCTGAAACTTTTCCTCCGAGATCAGAAACAAGATAACAATGTCCATTCTTGCCAGTTCTATTCAACATAGTACTGAAATTTCTAGCAAGAGCAATTAAGACAGAAAAAGGAAGAAAAGGCATCCAATTCAGAAATGAAGAAGTAAAACTGTCTTTATTTGCAGATGACATGATATATATAGAAAACTCTAAAGACTTCACCAAAAAACTGTTAGAACTAATAAATTTAGTAAAGTTGCAGGCTACAAAATCAATATACAAAAACCAGTTGCATTTCTATACACTAACAATGAACTATCAGAAAGAGAAATTAAGTAAAAAATTCCATTTACAAAAGCATCGAAAAGAATAAACTACTTAGGATTAAATTTAACCAAGGAAATGAAAGACCTGTACATTGAAAACTGTAAGACATTGATGAAAGTAATTGAAGAAGACACTAATAAATGGGAAGATATTCCTAAATTGGAGGAATTAATATTGTTAAAATGCCCATAGTACCCAAAGCAATCTACAGATTCAATGAAATCCCTGTCAAAATTCCAATGGCATTTTTTCACAGATATAGAACAAACAATCCTAAAATTTTTGTGGAACCACAAAAGACTCCAAATAGCCAAAGCAATCTTCAGAAGTTAGAACAAAGCTGTAGTTATCACACCTCATGATTTCAAACTACATTACAAAGCTATAGCAACTGAAACAGTATGGTATTGGCATAAAAACAAGCATACAGATCAATGGAACAGAACAGATAGCCCAGAAATAAACCCATGCATATCTGGTCAACTAATTTATGAACAAAGGAGCCAAGAATATGCAATGGGGAAAAGATAGTCTCTTTGATAAATGGTGTTAAGAAAACTAGATTGCCACATGCAAAAGAATGAAACTGGACGCTTGTCTTACACCATACACAAAAACTAACTCCAAATGAATTAAAGACTTGAATGTAAGACCTTAAACCATAAAACTCCTAGAAGAAAACATAGGTGGTAAGCTCCTTGTCGTTGGTCTTGGCAATGATGTTTTGGACTTGACATCAAAAGCAAAGCAAACAAAAGAAAAATAAACAAGTGAAACTACATTTAAAAAAGCCTCTTCTCAGAAAAGGAAACCAGCAATGTAATGAAAAAGCAACCTATGGAATGGAAGAAGATATTTGCAAGCCAAATATCTGATAAGAGGTTAATACTCAAAGTATACAAAGAACTCATACAACTCAAGAGCAAAAAAAAACAAATAACCCAGGTAAAAAATAGGCAAAGGATCTAAATAGACATTTTTCTAAAGAAGGCATACAAATGGCCAATGAGTATATGAAAAGATGCCCAACATCACTAATCATCAAGGAAACATAAATCAAAGCCACAATGAGATATCACCTTGCATCTGTTAGAATGGCTATTTTCTTTTTAAACAGTTTTATTTATTTATTTATTTATTTTTGGTGAGGAAGATCAGCCCTGAGCTAACATTCATGCTAATCCTCCTCCTTTTGCTGAGGAAGACCGGCTCTGAGCTAACATCTATTGTAGAATGGCTATTTTCAAAAAGACAAGGGATAACAAATGCTTGCGAGGATATGGAGAAAAGAGAACCCTTGTACACTGTTGGTAGGAATGCAAACTGGTACAGCCACAGTGGAAAACAGTGTGGAGGTTCCTAAAGAAATTTAAAAGAGAACTACCATATGATCCAGAAATCCTCCTTCTGGGTATATATGCAAAGGAAATGAAACTATTATCTGAAAGAGGTATCTGTACTCTCATGTGTGTGGCAGCATTATTCACAATAACCAAGGTGTGAAAACAAATGTCTATGGACAGATGAATGGATAAAGAAAATGTCATATACATATCCAATGGAATATTATTCAGCTTTAAAAATGAAGGAAATTCTGCCATTTGAGACAACATGGATGAACTTAGAGGTATTATACTAAGTAAAATTAACAAGACAGAGCAAGAGAAATACTGCATAGTATCACTTAAATGTGGAATCTAAAAAAATGTTGAACTCAGAAACAGAGTGGCAAAGTGGTTGCCAGGGGCTGAGAGGTGAGGGAAATAGGAAGAGGTTGGTAAAAGGGTACAAACTTTCAGTTATCAGATGAATAATTTCTGAAGATCTAATGTATAACATGGTGACTATAGTTGATAACACTGTATTGTATAATTGAAATTTGTTAAGAGAGTAGAACATAAATATTCTTACCAAAGAAAAGGGTAAATACATGAGGTGACTGATGTGTTAATTAACTTAATGGGGGGAATCCTCTCACAATATATACACACATCAAGTCATCATGTTGTACACTGTAAATACCTTACAATTTTGTCGATTACAACTTAATAAAGTTTTAAAAAGTACCCTTTTATATTTCTTAGGTAAATTCTACAGTGTTAGTGATCACAGCAAATAAAAAGAGGTAGCGCTTATTGGGTCTCACTGTGAGACAGACCTGGTTCTACATGTTTTACATGTATTAATTAATTCCCTTTTCCTTGTAGCCTCAGGAGATTTGTATTATTAACCCATTTATAGAGAATGAAAGATCTTTCTATCCTTCTCCATGCCATGGCATTTTCTTTTATTGAAATATAATTGGCATACAATATTATGTTAGTTTCCGATGTACAATATAGTGATTCAACATTTATATACATTATGAAATGATCACCCTGATAAGTCTAGTAACCATCTGTCACTATACAAAGTTACTACAATATTAATTATATTCCCTATGCTGTATATTACATCCTTGTGACTTATTTGATAACTGGAAGTTTACACCTCTTAATTCCCTTCAACTATTTCACCCAACCCCCACCCCCCTCCCCTCTGGCAACCACCAGTTTGTTCTTTATATCTATGAGTCTGCTTCTGTTTTGTTTTGCTTGTTCATTTGTTTTGTTTTTTAGATTCCACATATAAATGAAATCATACGATATTTTTTTCTTTGTCTAACTTATTTTACTTAGCATAATACCCTCTAGGTCCATCCATGTTGTTGCAAAAGGCAAGATTTCATTCTTTTTTTATGGCTGAGTAATATTCTATTGTGTATATATATACCACATCTTTATCCAGTCATCTATCAATAGACTTGTAGGTTGCTTCAATATTTTCACTATTGTAAATAATGCTGCAATGAACAAAAGGGTGAATATATATTTTCAAATTAGTGTTTTCATTTCTTTGGTTAAATACCCAGTTTTGGAATCACTGGATCATATGATAGCTCTATTTTTAATATTTTGAGGAACCTCTACACTGTTTTCCATGGTGGTTGCACCAATTTACATTCTCACCAACATTGCACAAGGGTTCCCTTTTCTCTACATCCTCGCCAACACTTGTTATTTGTTGTTTTTTGATGATAACCATTCTGACAGGTGTGAACTGATATCTCCTTGTGGTTTTGATTTGCATTTCCCTGATTTTTAGTGATGTTGAGCATCTTTTCATGTACTTATTGGCCATTTGTATGCCTTCTTTGGAAAAATGTCTATTCAGGTCCTTTGCCTATTTTTTACTTGGGTTATTTGTCTTTTTGCTATTGAGTTGTATGAGTTCTTTATATATTTTGGATATTAACCGCAAATATCTTCTCCCATTCAGTAGGTTGCCTTTTTGTTTTGTTGATAGTTTCCTTTGCTGTGCAAAAGCTTTTTAGTTTGATGTAGTCTCACTTGTTTATTTTTGCTTTTGTTGCCCTTACCTGGAGAGACAGATGCAAAGAAATATTTCTAAGACCAATGTGAAAGAGTGTATTGCCTATGTTTTCTCCTAGGAGTTTTTTTTTTTTTATCAGTTTCAGGTCTTATATTGAAGTCTTTAATCCATTTTGAGTTTATTTTTGTATATAGTATAAGAAAGTGGTCTAGTTTTATTATTTGCATGTGGCTGTCCAGTTTTCCCAAAATCATTTTTTGGAGAGACTGTCCTTTTCCTATTGTATGTTCTTGGTTCCTTTGTTCCAAGTCAATTGACCATATATGTGTGGGTTTATTTCTGGGCTTTCTATTCTGTTCTGTTGATCTATCCATCTGTGTGTGTCTTTAGATCTGAAGTGAGTCTCTGGTAGGCCACCTATATATGGGTCTTGTTTTTTATCCATTCAGCCACCCTATGCCTTTTGATTGGAGCATTTAGTCTATTTACATTTAAAGTAATTATTAATACATATGTAATTATTGCCATTTTGTTAATGCTTTTCTGGTTGTTTTTGTAGTTCTTCTCTGTTTCTTTCTTCTTCTCTTCCTTTCTTCTCTTATGATTTGATGACTTTCTTTAGTGCTATATCTGTATTCCTTTCTTTTTCTTTTTTGTGTATCTATTATGAGTTTTTGGTTTGTTGTTACCATGAGGTTCGTATATAACAAGCTATGTAGTTAGCAGTCTATTTTAAGTTGATGGTCGCTTAAGTTTGAGCATGTTCTAAAAGCATGACATTTTACTCCACCCATCCCATTTTTCTTTTCTTTTTTTTTTTGTGAGGAAGTTTGGCCCTGGGCTAACATCTGTGCCCAACCTTCTCTACTTTATATGTGGGGTGCCTGCCACAGCATGGCTTGATGAGTGGTGTGTAGGTCCGTATCTGGGATTTGAACCCACGGACTCCGGCCCTCCAAAGAGGAGCATGCAAACTTAATCTTTATTCCACTGGAACGGCCCTTCATGTTTCATGTTTTTGATGTCATATTTTACATATTTTTATTTTGTGTCTCTTAACAAATTATTGTAGATATAGATTATTTTACTACTTTTGTCATTTAACCTTCAAACTAGCTATATAATAGATGGTGGCTCCAATACATTTACTATACGTTTGCCATTACCAGTAAGATTTTTTTCATTCATAATTTTATATTTCTAGTTATGGCCTTTTATTTTCCATTGAAAGAAGTACCTTTAACACTGGTTTGGGGGTGATGAACTCCTTTAGCTTTTGCTTGTCTGGAAAACCCTTTATCTCTCCTTCAATTCTGAATGATAACATTGCCAGGCAGAATATTCTTGTTGGAAGTTTTTTTCTTTCACCACTTTAAATATATCATGCCACTCCCTTCTAGCCTATAAAATTCCTGCTGAAAAGTCAACTGATAGTCTAATTGCAGTTCTCTTGTACATATAATTAGTTGTTTTTCCTCTTGCTGCTTTTAAGATTCTCTATCTTTCACTTTTGACATTTTAATTATAATGTGCCTTGGTGTGGGTCTCTTTGGATTCATCTTGTTTGGCATTCTCTGTGCTTCCTGGACTTAGATGTCTGTTTTCTTCACCAGGTTAGGGAAGTTTTCAGCCATTGTTTCTCCAAATAGGTTTTCTGTCCCTTTCTCTCACTCTCCTCCTACCAGAACCCCATGAGAATGTTAGTATGATTGATGTTGTCCTATAAGTCCCTTAAACTATCCTCATTTTTTTAAATTCTTTTTTCTTTTTGCTGTTTTGATTGGGTGATTTCCACTACCCTGTCTTCCAGATTGCTGATCCATTCTTCCTCATCAACTAATCTGCTGTTGTTTCTCTCTAGTGTATTTTTCATTTCACTTATTATATTCTTCAGCTCTGATTGGTTCTTTTTATATTTTCTATGTCTTTGTTGAAGTTTTCACTGTGTTTCTCCATTCTTCTGAGTTGGGTGAGTATCTTTATAACCATTACATTGAATAATCTATTTGGTAGATTGATTATCTCCATTTTATTTAGTTCTTTTTCTAAGATTTTGTCTTATTCTTTTATTTGGAACATATTCCCTTGTCTCCTCGTTTTGCTTAACTCTCTGTGTTTGTTTCTATATATTAGGTAGATCAGCTATGTCTCTCAGTCTTGAAGGAGTGGCCTTATGTAAAAGGTGTCCTATGGAGCCCTGTGGCACAGTCCTCCTGGTCACCAGAGCCAGGGGTATCCCTGGTGTAGACTTCTTGCACCCTCCTGTTGTGGCTGGGCCACAATTACTCCAGGCATGCTCATGTTTGGGGCTGACCACCAGCATGGCTGGCTGCAAGACCCAGCTAGGACAGTTGCCAGCACCCTGGTAGGCAGGACGAGAGCCACTTTGGGGAGATGCTGGTCCTGGCCAAGGTTGCCTGCTGTATGTGGTGGGGCAGGGGGCCACTTTGGAGGGGCTCCAGTGCTGGAGGCCATCTGCTGGGTAGGGCAAGGTGGGAGCCACTTTGGAGGAGTGCCAGCTGGGGCAGGTCTGCAAGAGAATGCCAGGGAGGGGCGAGTGGTGTTAGTAAGGTAGAAAGAGAGTGTCAGAAATGGTTACCACCAGCACCTGGTCAGCTAGGTAGAAGGTGAGCAAAAAAAAATGTCACCCACCAGTGCCTCCCTCCCTGGAGAAAGTTCCAAAGATCCCTGTGAATCCAACACATGCCCTAAAATTAGTCAATGAATCTCCCTCACATATGATTCAGGAGCTTTTCAAACTGCTGCCTCTGTGCTGGGACTCAGAGAGTGAGTTTGGGAATCTCGATTTCCTACAGCCCTCTGGCTTTCCGGGACATAAGCCCCACTGCTTTTCAAAGCCAGATGTTACAGAGGCTCATCTTCCTGGTGCAGGTTCCCCAGACTGGGGAGCCCAATGAGGGGTTTGGACCCCTTGCTCCTCAAGGAGGACTTCAAAGGGACCTCCACGGCTGTGATGTCCCTCTCACTTGTGGGTCACCATGCCAGGGGTGTAAGTCCCTACCAGACCACATCTCCACCCCACCTACCTGTCTCGATGTGGCTTTCTCATTATCTTTAGTTGTAGAAAATCTGTTCTGTTAGTCTTCAGGTTGTTCTCAGAGGTAGTTATTCTACATGTAGTTCTGTTTTGGTGTGTCTATGGTGAGGGGGGCAAGCTGGTATCTTCTTACTCCACCATCTTGATCCCAAGTCCCCCATACCAGGCATTTGGTGATGTCAGATATCACAATGAAGCAAGTTAGGGCCAAGTGTAGATTTCATAAAGAAAGCCGGAGTTCTCATGAGAGAGAGATGCCGGGCCCTTAACATGTGACATGCTTCCCTCTAAGTCATATTGGACCCTCATTCCAGTTTCCCCTGATGGTGAACTTGGCATTTCTCCAGTCAATGTTTGCAAAACAAGCTTGTGTGTTGTGTTTTTGAAAGCAAAATGGGAACAGGATGAGTTTTTATTATTGAGCATATATGTGTCCTGTATACAACTCTTCCAGTTGTGAACTGCTAGTGGAATCCAACAATCCAGCTTGTGGCTTATACATTACTGTAACTGCAAGAGAGTAGGGATATTGGAGAGAGAGATTTTTTTCCTGGCAAAGCTTCTTCTTCGTATGTGAGGAGTTTATTCATGCTTCAAATATCTGGAATTTAATATTTAATTAAAAGTTACTATTTGGGCAATTCTAGGGATAGAAAATCAAACACATACAGAAAATCTACAATAATTATATGTGTAATCATATTTTTAAGCACAAAGGGTTGGTGCTATTCATATGATTTTTTCTGAACATTCCTTGAGTTTGAACAATGTGGGGAGCAGAAGGCGCCCCAGGCACAGAATGGGCCGACTAAGGTCTATCCCGGCTTTACTCCTCAGGGTGTGTTTGGAAGAAGCATCTGAACTTCTCAGGTCAAATGTTAGGGTAGGCGAGCCAAAGTAACTGCTTTTCCTTCCTACAGAACTCCTGTCATGGACCACTGAAACGATGGCTGCAGAAACACTTTAAGTCCTTACTTTATTCCTCCACTTCCAGTTCAACCTGTTAAGGGCAAACAGTCCTCATCATCCAACAAAGACCCTAAGGTCCACTAAGAACAGAGATCATTTAGAGAAGGTTTAGTCCCTCCCCTAATCCAATTAAATTAGGAAATACAAGGTTAACAATGATGCAAGAGCAGAAAGTAAACCCTCAGTGGCCCGGAGACCTACATTCTAACGTCCCCCAAATGTCAGCAATCCCCCCAAGCCCAGAAGTAGGCCCCAGAAGATCTACACAGTCTTCCTCTCTCTGCAGACACACACAACACACCCCTCTTCTGAGTACATCACAGACATCGGGTGCAGGCCAGGGGCACATCTGCATCTTTTAGGAGAGCAAGAAAGGAGTCTGAAGGCACAGCCACAAGCCCCCTGGCAGCTCAGGGCAGGGTGAGAGGGTTCACCACATGGAAAAGCAGGGAGACAAGGCAAGTTTATTCCACACCATCTCCGTCTAAAACACAGTACAGTGAAATTGATGTAGATAATGACAACCCAGGACAGAACGAAATTGATGAATTATGTCCTGGAAGCTGCGTAAGAAGGCATGAAATTGGATAGTATATTTCAAAAAGATTGTCACCGAAAAAGTGTTCAAATTTAAATGTTGCTGTATAAAGGGTTAAAATCTCCACCATCCAAAAAAATCAATTTCCTAGAAGAGTTTGTTTATTATGAATCTGGATAAATGACATTTTATTGGCAACTTCTCCATTTTTCCTACAATGAAGAATAACTCTGATAAATTCTAACTATAATTTTTCTTTGTACCTCGAAACTTGCTCATCATTCCTCAGATTTTTCAAAGTGGATTTAGGTGCAGGTCCCAAAAGTAGGCTACAGCCAACATCTATTGGATGTTTACCATGTGCCTCGACTGCGCTAAACATTTTACAGGAATTATCTCAGCCCTGGAGACCACTCTGTAGTGGGTGGGGAGGACTGTAATTGCTCCCAGGTGATTTATGAGGAAACTGAGACTTGAAGAGGTTAATTAAGTGATCCAAAGCCAGACAAGGACCATGCTGGGATCCAAAGCCATGTCTGTCTGGCTCCAGAGCCAAGTATTCAAGTTCTAGAAGAAGGTACACAGGGAAGGAAAGCACAGAGCTCAGACAGTTTGTAAAGGAACTGGTTGTGATGAGAAAGTCAAGCTGGCTACATCACTAAATCCCAAGCAATCGTTTCCTCAGCTGGTATTTAGACATCCATTTAAGGCAGTGTTAACAATGATCATTGTAACCTGAGTCCGATTCTAGCAACAGCTTTGAGTCTCTTCAGCAAAGAACAGCATTTTGCAGAAGAGGAGACTCCTCTCATTTGGGCCTAAAATCAGAAAATAGACAACAAGGGGAAGCAAGAAGCACTCATTCCTAGCCATAATCTAGTTTATTTCACTTTCAGTCTCCTGTTGAGTTGGGTAGAGAGCCCACATACGCCTCAACAGACTCTAGAAATTTCACCCGGCAGAAGTCAGACCATGAATTTCCATGTGAAGAGACTTGTGGCAACTCTCCTGGCAGACGTAAGTCACCACATCAACGTAAATGCTTGTGGCTGAGAGCTGTCTGGGTTAGGGAAGCCTCGGCATCAAGCCAACATGTCTCGGAGATCTCAGTGATAGGCTTTCACTAGCTCTGGGCACTAACCACTGCAGAGGCACCAACAGCCATTCCCAGGAGCAGTGCGCTCTCATAAGGGAAGAAAACACCTAGGTCACGGGCACTGCCAGGAGCAAAACCATTTTCATCAAACCTTCGCAAACCCCATCCTGTCACTGTCTGGAACTCCCCTGTAAACATGCAATTCTCAGCCCAAGAAGCTACTCCTATAGGGATTTACATCTCGGCTTTCAGTTATTTTTAGTTTTTGTTTGTTTCCGGAAAGGAGGGAGAAAAAGGAAGGGAAGGAATTGAAAGAGGGGCATTAAATGGTCTCTTTTCTATTGTTCCTCATTATGTAAAACTCATTATTTCACTGCTAAACTAGTGATGATCCATCCAGAAAGTCCTGGGAGGAATGGGAGGGAGCCCACAGTGACCTGGGGCCCCAGACCTGGCTCCTCCATCTGCCCCCAAGGCTCATGCAGAGACAGCTGAGCTGCTAACATTCATGATGCTTACTTGGACTGACAGGCGTGAGCAACACCGCTGGAAGTAAATGGAGGTAAAAGCGAGTGAATCAGAACTGGCTGCAAAGCACTTGGAGGTCTCAACACCCCTGGGCAACACAGAAGCCAGTGATGGCCACGCCCTGCCCAGGAGACAAAGGCCTTGCCTGGAACCTTGTGCCAGGGCCACTAGCATTGAATTGTTCACAAAGAAGCTGGGATGGCTTTACATCACCACCTGGCTTCAGGTAAGATATAGTTGGTGCCAGAGGGCAGGAGACCAGAGGGCCAGCCTCCCGGACTTCTAGCACAATGCTGTTCCCACTACCCCCATGCTGTGTTTGCCTGGAGAGTTTCCTTCTGCAATGCATCAGCAGTACTTCCACGTCTGGGATTGCACTGGTGCTAGGACAATACTCAGTCATTTTCCTCCAGACTGGTGCCTTTCTAATGTTGGATAACCCACATTGACTTAACCCCAGGGCCTTTTCCAGTTGAAGTGGAGCCAACTTCAGAAAGGTACCAGTCTTAGAAAAAATGGCTGAGTGTTGTCCTAGTACACAGGATGTTATCCCTTCTCACTATAGATTTATTAGTATTCATTCTTATAATCTAATAGTAATCTGCCCTACTGGCAAAAGAATTTTGATCTGGTCCAACAAATTTTCAACAAATATATCAGTTAAAGAGAGAACAAGCTCGTTCTTCACTAACCCAGAAAGAAAAACAAGGGTTTTTGAACATTGAGTAGAAGTACTAAGATTTTGATTCAATATTCTTTAAGAACTTCTAATTTTTTAGCTACCTGAAAAAGAAAATGCTGTGTTGGTAGAGAAAATACTTCTCTTCTCCAGAAGTGTTCAACAAGAAGTTGGCTCACATTGTTACGGATAAGTTTAACCATGAATTCCACTGTTCTTCTTTATCTTCCATTCAGAGAGGAGTCTGGGGCTCTATCACCCTGCCCAGCACAAGGCCCACATCAACACAGAGAGACAGTCATGGCTCCAGCCCCAGGCAGCTCAGGCTAGAGGAGGAGCCGGCAAAATAATTTTTAATTTTCCTTATGTTTTAAATTCCATGGTTTGGCAGTTGATGCTGATAAGAAACATGGCTGCCTCACTATCCAATATTCCTCCAACAGTAACATCAAGTTACTGACTCCACATTCCTTCTGCCCTTCTGTCCTTCTGCTGGCCTGAGAGTCAGTTGTGGCTTTTCCAGTAAAAGGTAAGTAGGGTGCCTAAGAGAATATCTAGATGTAAAGCCAGGTCCCTAAAATTGACATGAGATTGATTTGTATCTAACTTTGTGTTTTGCGCATGGCTGACGCCTTCAGTAAGGTTTCAGACAATCTCCAGAGGCAGGTTGCTTGTAGTCTCCTGCCCTTTGGCTCCAATGAGTGTGAAATATTTAGTGGTCAGCTGACTGTGGGACTCAGTCCTTTTCTTTAATTAGTGCCCATCGAGACAGAAGCCAGACATATCCAGATGAGGAGTGGAGGAAGTCATATCACATGAGGGTCAACACTGTAAAGCTCTTCCTTGCAGCATCCTGTTTCTGCAGGCCAACAGCACATCTACACCCTGATTACAGCCCTTCTGCATGCATTGGCCCCTCTCTCTCCCTCACTGGCAAATTCCTATTTATGCCTAGGAATGAAAAGCAGTTTGGCTACCTCATGTGACTTGCGCTCAACAACTCTTCCATAATCAAATCTTTAGTGAGCACTTATTCTGACGGGCACTGCTCTGCCTTCTGGCATTCCAGCCAGAACCACATGCCCACCCTCCTGGGGCCTGTCTTCCAGTGGTGGGAGACAAGGAGCAGGCAGGCAGATGGTGTATCAAACAGCCACAATGACAAAGCAGGGAAGTTAAACAGAGGAGGTGCACAGGATGCCAGGGCTGAGGGTTGTCATTTTGTTTAAGGTGATCCTGGAAGGCTTCTCTGATAAAGGAACACTTGAGCAGAGACCAGAAAGAATACAGCTATCTGGAGGAAGAACATTCCAGATGGAGGGAATAGCATGTGCAAAACACTGAGACAGGAACAGCAGCAACAGCAAGATAGTGTGCTAGGCACAAGGAGGGAAGAAGAATGTGATAGGAGATTAGGTCCAAGAGGCCAAGTCATGCAAGTCGTATAGGCCACTCAAAGACCTCAACCTTGCTCAGCATGAGACAGAAAGCCCCTGGAAGCTGTTGAGCTGAATGTGACTTACTCTGATTTATGCTTTAAGAGCCTACTTTCAATCCGCGTGGAGAATACACTGTGGGAGCTGTGGAGGAGGTGGAGACCAGGCAGGTGGCCTTGCAGCAAGCCTGGAGAGAGATGAGGCGGCTTGGGCAACCAGGCAGAGTGGGAAGTAGTGAGAAGGGGCTGGTTTCTGGAGGTATTTTGAAGGTGAAGCCAACTGAATGTATGATGAACTGGATGTGTGGCATGAGAGGAAGAGATGAGTTAAGACTGACTTCAGCACTGGGCGGCCACGGTCTCAGACTCCTCCCCCAGAGGGCTTATCATGGTAGCTCTCTAAACAAAGATAGCCCTCTGTGGAGGAGTTTGGGTAAGAGCAGCTCATGTAATGAATGTACCACCCACTATGTGTCTATAGGCTCCTTTTCTCCTCTCCCTGAGGAGGCGGAGGGAGTTGAACCATTCTCTGGCAGGAAGACGTTCAAAGGGAACTTTTCCTAGAATTGTGAGTAACAGAGAGCTGCTAAAAATGAGGCTTGACTTTACAGGGCACATACTGGAAATGAAAGCTATTAATAGGTTCCTGCAGGACTGCTGCCATGCTGAAATAGGCTTTGAGACAACAAGCCTCGCCCAGTGGCATTCACAGGAGGTGAGAAACAGAGCTCCAGGGCTTCTAAGCAGGGCAGAGGAAGAAAATCATTTCATAGACTTGCCTTAGAAATGCAAAAAAAGTCAGCAATCATTTTCCATACCCCAGGCTATGGCCGAACAGAGCTGTGAGCTAGTGTATGACTATTTGAACTAAACAGAAAACTGAAAGCTTATACAAGTAGCCAAGATAAAAGAATCCATTACGGTTTATCAGAGATGGTGAAAAGTAATTTTTAAAGGAGCAACAGGACATACACACCCCTGAACCTTAAGACTAGGAAAATGGTTCACTTAAATTAGTAACTAGTAACCAGTCAACCCCACCCTAATGAGGGATTCTGAACCAAACTCTCCGGGCTCAGATCCTGGACAAGGAATTGAGTGGGATGCTTTCTGGTCAAGTTCTGCCTTTGCACCAATAACATGAATGGACACTTCAGTTCCCTTCAACAACACTAACACCTAGTATGCACGAGGCACTGGATGAGCCATGCTCGTGCAGGACAGCATCCAGGAAAGCCAGTGTGCTGTTGGGATAAAGAGAAAATCATGCAGCAAGTATGGCTTGAAAAATAGCCCATTTCTCTCAAGTGGCAAAATGCAAAGTTAAAAAAAAATCTGAATTCCCATGTATGTCTTCTTTCCTAGCCAGTGCTTTGGAGAAGTATAGATACCCAATGAAACCAATTGGTGTAGTAAAAAGAGCACATCTTTGTAATCTCAGAGATCTTATTTTGAATTCCAGCTATACCTGCTACCAGTTGACCTTTGAGAAGCTGACCTAAACTTTTTGAGCCTCTGTTTCATCATCAGTAAAATGGATATAATACTACTTATACCACATTGTTGTGAGAATCAAATGGGATACCATCCAAAGTGACTGTCCGGTAGAGAGTTGCTGCAAATGTTCATTTGCCTTCCCAGTCGCTAATGGAAGAGGAAAACGAAGAGTTTAAGCCCAGGGAACTTACGTAGCCTGGGAATCCAGAAGGAAACCGTCGCAGTAGTCATATTTTCCAAATAGTGTCACTGGACGCTGATCACATATTGAGTATAGTTGTAAGAAATGGTGTCCCACTTCTCTGTCTTCCACCGGAATGTCCTCTATGCCAACATAGTATTGCAGCAATTCTGCTTAGGATTTGTCCAGTTTGCAAATGAACATAAATTGCCTTTTGCTTTTTTCTTTAATACTGTAGATTTGTCACGTTTTCTCCAGAATTTAGAGGGCCCCCCCAAGCTGGTTGGAGGGCATTCTTTGGATGCCAAGGCTCAGGAAACCCCAAGAGGTAGTCAGTCTCCTTCATCTGCTTCTCAATTTCACCTGTATATCACACAAAATCAGAAACTCCTCAACTAGAAACAGAGTCTGTGACTGAATCAAGGCTTTTTGTTTAACCTCTTGGAAGAGATTTGGGAGGAATCTAAGCATCATTGTAAAATCCACAAAATCCCAAACCCACTGAGCAAGCAACAGATGAGGGAAATTGTTCCACATCCTGTCGAGAGGAAATGAACAGGACTGGGAGGAGGAATGTGCTGCGTGGTGTGAAAGCTCCATTTTGATTCCTGATGCTAAACATCTGCCACATTTTTGTGTGGAACTACCAGCTCAAGCAGACAGCAAGGACCCTGGGCTCAGAAGCCTCCCAGTGCAAACTGGAGCTGTCCCCCTCGGCAGCTATGGGAATGCAGACAGGAAGCAAGAGACCCTGGAATAGAGAGTGTAGGAGTGCATCCTGTGGGGATAGACAAAAAGTGACAGCCAGGCTGTGGGAACCTCTACAGAGCAAACGAGGAGCTCAAGAATTTCCTGAGCCAAAGAGCTGCCTCCAGTCATTTGTTGGATCTGTTTATTTGTTTTCCAAGCAATTTTGCATAATTTTGACAAAAAGAAGGAAGATATAAATCCAAAACATAGATGACTGTGTTTTTAAGCTTGTGCTCACAGAGCATTCACATGATACTGGGCAATGGGGTGTCGCTCTGTCGTTGGGGATCTGTCCCACAGGCCAGCAGAGCTTGGGCAGTGGTGGGGTGTCTGACAGGCCCCTCTTGACAGCAGAGGAAGCGGGTCAGCGGGCACGCGAGGGAGCCAGCCCACGGACGGTGCTTGGTCCAGGGGTGCTTTCCTACTGCATCAGCCTGCTCTGGGCCAGTAGAGTGCTCGCAGAGTCACAGAACCAGGAAGCAATTTGTCATTATCAGAGGCCTTATCAGAGTCTGGCATTCCTCTGAATTTCGAAGAAAACTGCTCCATAATTTTTACCAAGACTTATAATTCATCCATCTAATCCTGCTTATTACAATTTTAAGCGATGAAGTACATTAGGTAAAATTATGTTTTCGGTACTTTTTAGAGGCAGAGATTTATTTTTTAATCCTTTAAAGGTAATTACCAAATGGATTTTTTTGGACACGCTGTTTGGGCAACTTCCGTGACACAGGTTTGGGTAATGGGCTTCTGCACCCAGGTAGACACATCCTCTGCCCTCAGCAGGCACATGGGCCAGCTCCCCCAGCAGTCCACAGGCCCGTAGTCCACATTCTCCGCACTTCCCTCGAGTGGAGAGCAGAGCTCAGCAAACCGTGTCTCCTCAATGCCTCCTTGGAACCTGTCTCCAGCACCTCAAACCTCACTTTCTGGTCACATTTCCTCTCACCACAAAGTCTGCTTTACAGAGTTATCTGTCTTTGTATTTGCACACAGTGTATATTCATGAAATGCTCATTGAATTGAATTTGCCTTCATGAGATTCACAGATTCCCTCTCTTCTCCCTCGTCTTTCCCACCAAGGAAACTCCACGCTCGTGACTTTCCCCCTGAGGTCTCCTCTGAATCCAGCTCCTTAGGAGGCTGAGTGTTCTGGGCAGCCCTCCGTTACAAGGCCACAGCTGCATCTCAAGTGCAGGCTGTCTCACACACACCACACTCAAGTGTGTTTTTGCTAACATAAGTTGTATTTCCACTTGATCTAGATATTACAAATAGGTTTTTTTTTTTATTTTTCTTTAAAGAAATGCTAGCTTACTTCCATCACTTTATATTTTATTGCACCCCTCTCTTTAAACCTTTTCTTTCCTTCCTTCTTCCTTCCCTCCTTCTCTCCTCCCTTCCTTCCCCACTTCCTTCCTTCCCTCTTTACTTCCTTCCCTCTTTCGCTCCTTCCTTCTCTCCTTTCCTCCCTCCTTCCTTCCTTGCTTTCTTCCTTCCCTCCCTCTCTTCTTCCGTCCTTCCTTCCTTCTGCACTTCCTGCCCTCAGAGGACAGGACAGGGCCAACTGTCCCAGGCCAGCCCCCATGCCTCTTGGGAGCCAGCACTGCACCAGTGCACCAGGGCCCCTCACAGTGTGGCCTTTTTCTCCACTCACTTTCAGTAAATGCAGCCACAATGTCCATCCTGGCTCTGCCTGCGTCCATCTCTTTCCTGTATGTTTATAAATTCACCTTCTACTGTGGCCACTGTAGGCTAAAGCGGTCCACTTGACAAACATCACCTCGGGTTTTCCTGGGTGAATATGAGCATCCACCTGTGTGATAATAAAGGAAAGGGGATAGGGCAGTGGGGGCAGGGGATTGCTGTTCCCACAAAACACAAAAGAATCACTAAGAAGAAGAGTTAAAAACACCCCAGGATTTGGTGCTGAACATCTCTCAAAGCATCTTCTAATTTCCCAAAGCCAATGGAAATATTCTGAAGGTATTAATAGAATGCAGATGTTGAGAACGCGACTTAGAATTCTGCTGAACAAATGACCCTATTGGGAGGTCGTTTCCAGTCTCCAGGGACATTCCACAGAGGGCCCAGCTGATTGTCTCATATTGAAACAACATGTCCAAGACACATTCCAGCTAGAAGAAAGCAGAGCAGGGCTACACTGACCAAATATAAATCATGAGGCAAAAGGGCAACTGAAGTCCCTCGGTTCTCCCCTCCCTCCTTCCCTGATTCACTGGCTTCCTCCTCTCACCTCCTCCCACCCCCCAAGGAAAACAGAGCACTGAGTAAGAGACTGCCAAGCCAAGCTGACTCAGGCGCCAGCCGGCGGCCCAGAGAGGCACAGATGGCGGCCGTTTGGGAAGTTCACAGCTCTCGGCGCTGTGGCCCTGATGTTTTTACTTCACTGCAATTTGTTTCTGATCTTCAGTCAAATCCTTACAACACTGGGATCCCCTAGAGAGTTTATACTTTGACCTTATGACAATTAACACTAGAGGCCAAGAAAAAAATAGATAAGAGAGAAATTCTGTTGGTGAGAGGTGGATGGTAGGAGGACAAGGTGGGGGCTTATTACTAAATTAAATGTGTTATTTGTGAAATTATTTCCTGTCCAATGAAAAGAACGCAGTGTCTTTAAAGAGACCAAGTTGCCAAAATGGAAAGAAAGTCTTCTTTCAAAAACTGCCAGACCTGGCCATCCTCGGTTACTGTGTGTTCAAAAAAGGACACAAATTAGCTGAGGCTGGGGCCAAAGATCTTCCATGGGGCCAGACAGGGCCTTTATAGCTTGGTTTGCCTGTGGAAATGTGGGCGAGCTAGGGAGGGTCCCTGTCCAGGCCCTACCTGCCCCCACCCCTGAGGGGCAGACCCTAAGTTCTAGGCCAGAAGCTGCGGTCCAGACTCCGGATTCCAGGCCACCAGGGCTGCCAACGGGTGACGGGAGGACACTAGGCAGAGCAGGGAGCAGTCTCTGTTCTCGCCTCTCAGATGCGGTACAGCGTCTCAGGGTAAGAGGACACAGGCAATGGCTGCATGCCCCCTGGAGTGAGACCACAAAGCAGGCACGGTGACACCAAAGCTTCCCCAACACTCCCCCAAACCCCAGTGAACAAAGGTTCATGTGTCCCTGTGGATTCACCCAGAGATACAGACTTGGGAACAAATGCACCTGGGAAGCTCAGTCAATGCCTAGCCTGGAAACAGGAACATTGAGGCAGAGCCACCAAAACCAGAAGCCCCTCAGAGTGCAGGGTGGGGCGCAGGGCCTCCCATCCTCAGTCTCCCCCTCCCCCTGCACAGGCAGGGCCAAAGGCAAGAGACCAGAGACCAGGGCTCCCAGTTGGGGCACTTGGTTAAGTTGAATCTTGGCTTCCTTTTGCCTCTCTTTCTCTTCTTTCCAAAGACAGTCCCTGTTTGGGGCTGGGTGCAGCTGTGAAGTAAGGGCCCAGTGACATCAGCGTGTACCGGGAGAATGGCTGATGTTTGCTGTGCACGTGGTCTGCTAGGGGAACCAGCCTGTCTCCTGTGGAGACTTCTGTGGAGGAGGGCCCTGGGGGCTGTGGGCTGTCCACTATAAGTCACCTCACGCGGGAGAAAATGGCACAGGGCAGGACAGACATGAGACGGTCTCACCCACGCAGAGGCGTGTCTGCAAACACAGAGGGGCAAGACCAGCTACAGAGGCTCATTTTCAAAAGAAATTCCAAGTTGAAAAGAAATAGCCAAAATTATTTTTTTTCCCTTGAGAATTTATCAGAAAGCAAGATTATTATTATCCTAAGCAGCTGAATTTTGGGGCTTCCACAAAAAGTAAATAATCCTTTGACAGAGATTCCTACCGACACCCACTAGGAGTCCCGCTTTGAGGGGCCAGCAGGGTCTGGAATCTGTGCATGGTCCCCCCACCCCTGAGTGGAGAGGATGGGGGCCTATCTGCACAGGGAGCAAAGGGGATGAAAAGAGCTGAGGAGAGAGATCTACTCAAGTCTGGGGTTGAGGCAGACTGGGCAGCAGAAGCAGAATCTGGACTGGGGTCTGAATGAGTTATCTGGTGATGAGGAACTGAACTGCATTTTAGCCAAAAGGAATAGCCAGTCACTTTGGAGGGTCTGGTACAGGGAGAGGGTGGGAGGTGGAGAAAGGAGGATGCTGTGGGGAGAGTTAGGTCTGCAGAAGCGAGTGGTGACTGGACCACAAACCGTTAACCAGACCATTAAACCACGTAAAGGAATAGATTTTCTTTTTTCAGTTTTTTTATAGTGGTAAAATACACATAACATAAAATTTACCATTTTAACCATTTTAAGTGTACAGTTCAGTGATGTTAAGTACATTCACATTGCTGTGCAACCATCCCCACCATCCATCTCCAGAACCCTTTTCATCTTGCAAAACTGAAACTCTGTACTCATTAGACAATTCCCCTTTCTTCCTCCCCTAGTCCCTTTCAACCGCTATTCTGCTTTCTGTCTCTGTGATTTTGATTACTCTAAGCACCTCATATAAGTGGAATCATACAGTATTTGTTTCTTTGTGTCTGGCTTATGTAACTTAACATTATGTCCTCAAGGTTCATCCATGTTGTGTTATGTGTCAGAATTTCCCTCCTTTTTAAGATTGAATAATATTCCATTGTATGGATATACCACATTTGCTTATTCACTCGTCTGTTGATGGACTCTTGAATTGCTTGAATGTCTTAGCTATTGTGAATATGCTGCTGTGAACACGGGTGTACAAATATCTCTTCTAGACTCTGCTTTTAATTCTCTTGGGTCTATACCCAGAAGTGGAATAGCTAGATCATATGGTAATTCTATTTTTAACTTTTTGAGGAATCTTCATACTGTTTTCCATAGCAGCTGCATCATTTTACATTCTCACCAACAGTGTGCGAGGATTCCAATTTCTTCACATCCTCGCCAACAACTGTTACAAGGATTAGACTCTCAAGAGAAAAGCCTTGAAGGATTTTTTTAAACATCCAGTGCAGAGGGTGGAGTTAATCATATTCCTCACTTCTTGGCACGTTATCACCATTAGGCCATACAAGGCCCCAGTCACTATAATTATTAATTTTCATTGTGTCTATACCCCACTGCCATTCCCTTCCCCTTCAAAGGCCATGTCTTTAAAAGACATTGTTTCTTATTTGAATGTGTTCTTACAAAGTGCCTTTTGTGGGTTTATGCACATGTAGTCTCGATATGTGCACATGGATGGTGTAATTTGTCTCATTACTTTTCCTGTGTTTTAAGCAAGTACTATGTTTTTCAGACAGTCCATGTCAGTACATGCACACTAAGTCCATCGCTTCTAACCAGCACACATTTTCTATGGCCCATATGCACTACTTTCCACCTATCCCAGGTTGGTCCAACCCCCTGCCCCACACACCACACTGCAATGAACATCTTCAGACCAACACCTCAAGGACCCACCTGGGGGATTTCCATGAAGCCCATCGCTGGTCACAGAGTGGTCCCATATTTTATTTGGCTCAAGGGGGCCAGGTCCTGTCCAGAAAGGTTGTCCCATTTGCATGCCCACCAGCAGTGCATGAGGGTTCCCACAAGGAGTACACTGTAGTGAGAAATCATACTGGAAAGCTGAGCTTGCAAACCAGATTAGAATTTAGACTTCAGTTTCTAAAGAGTGGAGCCATTGAAGGATTTTAGCAACCTCCTTAAACAAAGTAAATAATCCTACTTTTTATATTCTGAATAACACTTAGGTAATGCCTTTCCTCTTGTCACTTTTATCCCAGAAACTGCAGATAACTGGGATTGAGCACAAAAGATTAAACCTCAGAGATGAAGTGTTCTGCCTCACCCTCCCCACACCCTTCACTCACACTTGGAAGTTCGTGTAACTTTTTAAAAATGTATGTCAAAAGAAATTTTCTAATAAGAAACCATAGTAGAGGCAAGGATTAGGGAATTTCAGTCACACTGGTGTCACATTTCAGTCTGTTATTGTAACCTGTGCTCTAATAATTGAGTGCACGCCTAAAACTGTAGGATGGCTAGAGAACTTAATAGAGATGAAGAGTGGAGTCAGTGAAAAGAGTGAGGGGAGAGTTCTAGAAGGAGGTGAAGTCTCCTGAGTAGATACTGCAGTCAAAGCCTCTATAAAACAGGAGGTCAGAGGGCACCGTCCTTGGGCTCCCTCTTCACCCATCACCAACATCATGAAAGGGGACCCTGCGGTGCAGAGGAACATGGCAGCACAAGAGGATACCCAAAACACTGGGACCTTCCTGGGTCATACAGCATAAGGACTAAGAATAAACAAATTATATGTAAACCAGAAATTAAAATTCTGGACCCTTTATATGCACACTTGGCTTTCTAAACCTCAGTTTCTTTATATATAAAATGGTGATGATAAAAATCTCTATGTCTCCTTGTTGTTCTGAGGAGTCACTCATCCTTTGCGCCAGACACCACTCCAAGTGTGAGGAGGTTCAGCAATGAGCAAGTCAGACGAGATTTATATCATGAGGAAGCTTACACCTAATCAGAAGAGTTGGCAGTAAAAATAATTTCATAAAGATATTGTTATACCCCTCCCCCGCAGCCCTCAGCTATGGTAATCCAGATGTTCACTGGGACTCCCAGCTCCTTAAGACCTAGGTAATATTATAGTCTACCTCTATCCTAAGGCCTATGTAAAAAGTCCAGTGGTCTCCCAAAGTTTTCTGCAAACAAATTTTCAGGGAACTTACTTCTCAAGGTCAGCTCTGCCTCCTAATTCCTGCCTGCTCTGAATTCTTGTTCTATACATATTACATCAGCCAAATCTTTCCTTGATTTATACACACACACACACACACACACACAGAAGTGACAGAAGGTTTTATTGAGGGTTTTGGAACTGTGGGTGGGGCCTTACAGAGAATCAATGCAAAATGGTAACATTTACTTTGGTTATTCACATTTGCTGTATTTCTTCTGTCACTGGGCCATGTTGGCAAGTCTCCACTTCTGTGTCCCCCTAGTTCTCTCGTCTCTGTCCTCCTTCAGGCCCCAACACCAAAGACTTTCTCCCACTGCTCTAACAGAACAAGTCCTGTAGGTTCTCCAGTGACTCCAGCACCAGGCTCAATGGATGGTGGTTCTGTCCATAGCTCCCTTTGACCTCCCCAAAGTTTTGACAATGTTGACCACACTTTACCTCTTCAAATGCTTTCTGCTCTTGGTTTATATGTCCCTCCCTCCTCACTGTCACCCCCACGCAGGGCCCTTCAAAGTCACACTCCTCCACCTGCACATCAAATGTGGGATTTCTTCAAGGGCTGGCCCTAGACCCCCCTTTTTCCTTATTCTGTGTATTGGGGTCAGCAAACTTTTTAAATTAAGGGTCAGATAGTTAATATCATAGGCTTTGTGGGCCATAGGGTCTTTGTTGCAAGCACTCAAGTCTGCTGATGCAGTACAAAAGCAGCCATAGACAGTATGTAAATGCAGAAGCAGAACCATGTTCCAATAAAACTTTATTTACAGAAGCAGATAGTGGACTGGATTTGGGCTGAGGGCCGGCATTTGCCAACCACTGCTCCATACTCTCTCTTGAGTGAACAGATCCATTCTCAAGGCATCAACTACTACTCAAATCAATGGTTTCCACCCAGATTTCTCCTCCGAGTTCCAGACCCATTCTTGCCTCCTTGGATAAATAAAATAAACCCCAACTCAACATCCCCATAGAGACCTCATAGCTTCCCCACTCTTCACTTGCCCCCCTTCAGTTTTCTATCTCAGAAACGATACACCCATTTAGGCAGGCAAGCCAGACACTAGGAAGTCATTCTGGACACCTCCTGAACCCTCACCCCCATATTTAAATCAAATGTGAAGTATGCTGATTTTACTCACTAAGAATTGCTTGAGTTTTACACTTTCCTCCCCCTCCACAGCTACTTCCTTTCCCACACTTCAGCCATCTCTGCCAGGGCGGCTCCACCAACCTCCCACCTAGATTACCCACGTCCATTCTCTACAGCACAGCCAGCAGGATGGTTCCAAAACAGAACTGTGTATGTGCTTCCCTGCATAAGACACTTTCCATTGCTCTTTGAATAAAGACAGAAGTCCTGAGCTTAGTCAAATGGACCAGCAGTGTTACCACCACCCTCCCCAGGTTCACCTCACACCATGTCCCTGGTCCCCTCCACGTGCCTGAAATGTTCTTTTCTTCCCTCTTTACCTAATTTCTTTTCATTATCCAAATCTCAACTCAAATACATCAAATTCCCCTTTATATGCTCTGACTATACCACACATCTCTCCTTAATAGCACTTACTGCATTTCAATTTTATATTTATTGTTTTTATCAGGGTTGGCAAACTACAGCTTACAGTCTAAATCCACGTACCATCCATCTTTGTAAGTAAAGTTTTATTGGACACCACCACCCTGTGTGATTATGCACTACAACAGTAGACCTGTGTGGTTATGACAGACCATGAGGACCGCAAAGCCTCAAGTATGTACTCTCTGACCCTTTACAAAAGCAGTGTGCTGATCCCTGGTTTTGCTCATTTGCTAAGCTTGTCTTCCACACTGGACAGCAACCCCACAAGGACAGAGATTGTGTCTGTTTTTCTTCACCAGAACATCTTCATATTCTACACACAGTGCCTGACACTCAGCAGAACATTGGTCATCATTGGTTGAAAGAATGAATGCTCAGATACACCATGTTGTCAGGTCACACTTTCCCTCTTAAGGCACTTTCCTAAGTCATGACGCTGGTAGATAAGATGATAATTTTCCCATTTTCTTTTTTCCTTGCCTCTTTGATAATAGTTGAGGCTCACTGACGACTCTTCATCTTCTGAAGAGAGAGTGGGCACAGGAATAGACAGTCTGAGGAGAGGGAGCTTGTGCCTCCAAGTGTGGGTAAAGGGATCACACGTGAACCAAGAATAGCTTTGCATGACAGTCCTCTCCTCCACACACATCACCACACAGCCCGTGAGGGATCTAGGGACCACACTCTCACTTTATAACACAAAGAACTGGCTTGAGGTGAGGCATTTTAAGACTCTCACTGACATCTTATGGCTGCAAAGTCTCTTCTTTTCAACACACCATTATTTCCAAAAAGCGTGCTTTGTGGAGATGTTTATGAGGGAAAAGGGTGTTCTGTGATGAAATATGGCTGGAAAACCGAGCATATTCCACAGCCCTGGTGGAGATTCCACAAGAAAGAAACCTGTTTAACATTTCCAAAATATGTTTAACCTGGGTATACCTTTTTCCCATAAAATACCTAGACACCCTCTGTAGAGACTCGGAGAAACACATATTTTTAATAATCTGACTATCTGCCATTTATCACAATGTGAAAGCCAGTACAAGCATCCATTCTATTCTCTGCACAATACGTGCTCCATGCCTGTCACTGCTGCCTGAAGATGAGACGATTTGGGCTGGGAGTGGGGAGCTGTGTCTCAGGTCTTCCTTCCTATAAAATGCCTTCAGCATCTAAATTACCCACATTGCTCCTTTCTCTCAGAGCAAATGATTTAAACTCTGTTAAAGAAAAGCAATTTCAGTATCTGAGAGAAGGAATTCACTCAAAATAGAAATGACAGAGACAATCCTCTTAAGCGCTTTTTGAGTCTAAAGAGTAGCTTACCTACATATGTGAAAGTTGAACATCAAAGTCCACCTCACTCTACGCTCCATAAACACACACCTATGTTCCATGTTCACAAATAGGGATCAGTTAAGCAGCAGCCTTCCGGGGTGCTGCCTCATCTGTTCTCTGTTGCATTAAGTACGTAACTGGAGCCACCACTTATAGATGATACGCTTTTTTCCTCATTCAGTGACAAGCCTCTCATTTGTCTTTATATCACCCCCACTACATGGCATAGTGTTCAAGAATCTTCCTTGAATGAAATTGAAAGCCTTTTGATTTTCATCTTACAGATCTCTAACCAGTAAATATTTCTTGGGCTCCTACTATGTGCTAACTTCATTCTAGGCTTAAGCCCAAGACCCAGAGTCTACGTGGGGAAATAAGCAGGGATATGATGTAATGAGTGTTATGTCATCATTATTAACAATAATGACGATTTTCTGGAAAATTGGGAGAAGGCTCACAGAATACACCTGGTCATTGGAGCACCTCACCCCACAGGCAGGCTGGAGGAGCTGGACCCACACATCCCAGAGGCCCAAGAGGCTGTGGAGAGCAAGGCAGCAGACAGGAGGGGCCATCTGGGGCATGGATTGTGGAGGGTCTGGTGGGCTAGCTTGGGGTGCTCCAACTTTGTCCTATGGATAATGGAAGCCATGGATGATTTTTAAGAAGATTTTGTTCCCAAATTGATTAAATCTATGTTTAGGATGAAAACTCAGTGTGGAGGAAAAATTGTAAGAGAGAAAGCCTCCTCTTTATTTGTAGAGGCCCTGGAATGAAGCTGCAGTTTTCCTAAACTAATTTTCTTAGGTATCTTAGTGGGCATCCCCTAAAATACAGACAGAGTCTGTCATCTGGCAGGTGACATGCAGTCTAAGCAAAGTTACAGGGTGCTGGAGGTGGCGTGCATGAGGAGCCATCTCCTCTGAGGATCTCCAACCTGTTCTCGCCCAAACAACGCAGAAAGCCAAGGATCGAAAGGAACCTACTCTTTCAAAGCCTTCTTGTTTCCTCCTCCGTGGGGACTAGAGAAGGCGCCAGCGAGGTGAGGCTGGTGAGGGCTCAGCCGCGATGAGTCTGGGAAGGACAGGACGCTCGCTCGTGCCGGCCCACCGTCCCGCCCACGTGGCCGGTGAGAGGGCCCTGCAGGATGTTAGACAATACTGGGAAGGAAAAGGAGGGAATCCTCGACCTTGGGCTGGAGCAGGGCCGCAGACCACTGAACCCTGGGTGTTTCGGCTAGTCTTAAGAAGAAAAAAATTCTTGGAAGCTGACGAGGCAGCAAGTGAAAACAAAAGATTCTATCTGGTAGGAAATAAGACAAAATGGAGAGAAATTTGTTTTGTTTGGGGAGATAAAATAAGCAACAGACCACTGAACTCAGGTCAGAAGAGCACAGCAGCCTTCCCCCAGAACTGACAGCAGACGAAGGAAGTGTGTTGGAGGCACGTAGAAAAACGAAGCTATTTTGAGGAAAATTGTCTTAAACTCAATATGGCTGCTTTCTGCATAGAAGGTGGCATCTGTATGACTAGACTAACCAAATCCACTATGATGAAAAATATCCGGGGAAATGCTGGATGGTATGACCCCTAAGTCAAGCTTATAGTCGGGAGCTCTCTAGTTTTTTTGTGCAGATCCCTGCCAGAAGGGGGGTGGGGGCATCCTGAGCGATGCACACTGGCTGTCTTCCCTAAGTGGATTCCCTCACTGAGGCAGCCCAATTACCAAGTTTTCATTTGGCTTGGTGCTGTGCAGACCAGGCTGTGGGGCCCAAAACCCCCAATCAGAACAAATTCAGATAGGAAAGTAGCCGCGCTCAGAACACCTGAGTCATTCCCCGCTCAGCCTTGGGTCAGCCCAATGGCTGCAGGGCTATTGTGTTTGAAAAAAATAAACTTTGGGCCAGTAAAATTTTCCATATGCTTTGGAGTCACTGTTTATACAAAAGCATTTCTGCTGGCAGTAATTCACTGAATGCTTTTTGAATGCACTTACCAACTACTGAGAGGGCTGAGGAACATAACTGCCAGAAGGACTTTGTGACCCTCCATCTGGTTTGCATCCAAGCAGTTTCAGAAGTGGAGGGGCATCCTCACTGGGTGAATTCTCTCCTATTTCATCTCACATGACCCCCTCCTACAAGATGGCCAGAAGGGCTTTCCCAACAGCAGCTACTGCATCAGGAGATCCTTAGAAACTGAACACTTCAATCCCAACCATCTTCTTTCCAACAGAGGGGTCTAGCCATAATATTGGCCACTTTGAATATGAAGCCCAGTAAAGCATGCACCATCTGATGTGTCTTATAGAGGTAGACTGATGACGTGTCACATGGTCAAATGATTTAGAAGATTAATGCAGTTATCCAGAGCAGTCCTGGCAAAAGACACAGGTACTGGGACAAAGGTCATTTGAGATTCATAGTGATAGGTCATTATCATGGTAAGAGAGCTGGAGGTCTGCCCTGCCACTAATTAGCCATGTATGAGCCCAGGTGGTTTTTTAAAAATATACATATAACAATTCCATTGAGATATAATTCATATACTGTATATTTCACCCGTTTAAAGTGCACAATTCAATGATTTTTAGTATATTCATAGAGTGCAACCAGAACCAAAATCAATTTTAGAATATTTTCATCACCCCAAAAGACAACCCATACCCATTAGCAGCCACTCTGTTCACAACCAACCACTCCAGCCCTAGGCAACCACTAATCTACTTTCTGTCTGTATAGATTCCAGGCAAATTTTTAATATGCCTGAGCCTCAGTTCCTCCATCTGTAGAAGGAGAGGAACTGGGATATGTGGATGCTAGAGAAGCCCTCAAAAGCCTCTATCTCTTTGAGACGCCTAAGACTCATAATTACATAATAAGCGATTTTTCATGGGACCTTGCAAAAACAAGCCATAGCATTGGTCCTGGCTTAGGTTAGGTTCTTTCTTTAGGTTAGTAATGTAAAATTTCCTTGAGAGGTCAAGAGGATATTGCAGCCCATTTCCCTGGTGCTCATGGGCTCCACTCTGTTGCACATTCCCCTTTGAAGAGAGGAGCCCCATCCATGCATGGAGCTTCCACACAGAGCACAGCAACAAGATATCTCACTAGGGTCCCAAGGTTGAAAGCACTAGTCACATTCTAAAGAAAAGTGATAGACTTTCCAAGAGATAGCCCAGCACCCGTCCTGGGATACAGTCACCACCCACTTCCAGCCTAAGGAGAGGCTCCATGAGCAGATTGAGAGGGGATTTCTTTAAATTAACCATTTTTAAATAAACAATTCAGTGGCATTTAGTACATTCACAATGTTGCACAACTACCACTTCTAATTCCAAAACGTTTCCATCCCTTCAAAGTAAAACCTCTTACCCATTAAGCAGTTTCTCCCCATTTTTCACTCCTCTAGCTCCTGAAAACCACCAATTTGAGTTCTGTCTCTTTGCATTTATCTATGCTGCATATTTCATATAAATGAATTCATACAATATGTGACCTTTTGTGTCTAAATTCTTTCACTTAGTCTAATGTTTTCAAGGTTAATCTACATTGTAGCATGTATCAGTACTTCATTCCTTTTTACGGCTGAATAATATTCCATTGTATAGATATACCACATTTGTTTATCTATTTGTCCATTGATAGACAGTTGAGCTGTTTCCATCTTCTGGCTATTGTGAATAGTGCTACTGTGAACCTGTGTGTATATGTACTTGTTTCAGTACCTGTTTTCAATTCTTTTGGGTATATACCTAAGAGTGAGAATGTGGGATCACATGATAATTTTATGTCTAATTTTTTGAAGACCCATCATACTGTTTTTCACAGAAGTTGTACCATTTTACATTTCTAGCAGCAATGTACAAGGGTACTTGTTTCTCCATATCTTTGTCAACACCTGTTGTATTCCATTTTTCTTGATTATTGCCATCCTAATGTGTGTGAAATGAACCTCATTGTGGTTTTGATTTGCGTTTCCTTAATGTCTAATGGTGTTGAGCATATTTTCATGTGTTTGTTGGCCATTTCTGTATCTCCTTTGGAGTAAGTCTTTTTGCTCATTTTTCTCAATTGGGTTATCTGTCTTTGTTGTTGACTTGTAAGAATTCTTTATATATTCTGGATATTAGAACCTTATCAGATGTATGATTTCCAAATATTTTCTCCCATTCTATATATTGTCTTTTCACTTTCTTGGTACTATCTTTTGATGCACAGAAATTTTTTAATTTTTTTATTGGTGTCATAATAATTTATAACTCTGTGACATTTCAGTTGTACATTATTATTTGTCAGTCACCATATATACGTGCCCATTTATCCCTTATGCCCACCCTCCAACCAGCTTCCCCTCTGGTAACCACTAATCTGTTCTGTTTGTCCATGTATTTGTTTATCTTCCATATATGAGTGAAATCATACAGTGTTTGTCTTTCTCTGTCTGGCTTATCTTACTTAACATAATACCCTCAAATTCCATCCATGTTGCTGCAAATGGAACAATTTTGTCTTTTTTTCTATGGCTGAGTAGTATGCCATTGTATATATATACCACATTTTCTTTATCCATTCATCAGTTGATAAGCACTTGGGTTGCTTCCACATCTTAGCTATTGTGAATAATGCTGCAATGAACGTAGGGGTGTATAAGTCTCTTTGAATTGTTGATTTCAAGTTCTTTGGATAAATACCTAGTAGTGGAATAGCTGGGTCATATGGTATTTCAATTTTTAATTTTTTGAGAAATCTCCATACTGTTTTCCATAGTGGCTGTACCAGTTTGCATTCCCACCAACAGCGTTTGAGGGTTCCCTTTTCTCCACCTCCTCTCTAACATTTGTTGGTTTTTGTCCTCGTAATTATAGCCATGATAATTGGTGTAAGGTGATAACTCATTGTAGTTTCAATTTGCATTTCCTTGATGATTAGTGATGTTGAACATCTTTTGATGTGCCTGTTGGCCATCAGTATATCTTCTTTAAAAAATGTCTGTGCATATCCTCTGCCCATTTTTTGATCAGGTTGTTTGTTTTTTGTTGTAATGTTGTATGAGTTCTTTATATGTTTTGGAGATTAACCCCTTGTCAGATATATGATTTGCAAATATTTTCTCCCAGTTGGTGGGTTGTTTTTTCATTTTGTTCATAGTTTCCTTTGCCTTGCAGAAGCTCTTTAGTCTGATGAAGTCCCATTTGTTTATTTTTTCTTTTGTTTCCCTTGCCTGAGTAGATATGGTATTCGAAAAGATCCTTCTAAGACTGATGTTAAAGAGTGTACTGCCTATATTTTCTTCTAGAAGTTTTATGGTTTCGTGTCTTAACTTCAAGTCTTTAATCCATTTTGAGTTATTTTTGTGTACGGTGAAACATAATGGTCTACTTTCATTCTTTTGCATGTGGCTGTCCAGTTTTCCCACTACCATTTATTGAAGTGACTTTCCCTTCTCCATTGAGTGTTCTTTGCTCCTTTGTGGGAGATTAGCTGTCTGTATACGTGTGGTTTTAAGAAATTTTTAATTTT
Source organism: Diceros bicornis minor (assembly GCF_020826845.1). NCBI lineage: Eukaryota > Metazoa > Chordata > Mammalia > Perissodactyla > Rhinocerotidae > Diceros > Diceros bicornis. The sequence goes on from NC_080760.1 coordinate 7,908,861, forward strand.
TATGAAGTCCAATATATCAACTTTTTCTCTGTGTTGCTCATGCTTTTAATGTCATTTCTAAGAATCCATGATCAAATCCAAGGTCCTGAAGATTTACCCCCATGTGTTTGTCTAGGAGTTTTATGGGTTTAATTCTTACATTTAGGTCATTAAACTATTTTGAGTTAATTCTTTTATATGGTGTCAGATAGGGGTCCAATTTCTTTCTTTTGATTATGGACAACCAGTTGTTCCAGAACCACTTTTTGAAGAAATCATTCTTTCCCCAATGAGTGGTCTTGGCACTTTGTCAAAAATCAATGTGTGGATTTAATTCTGGACCCTAAATTCTATTCTATTAATCTATATGTCTATCTGTATGCCAGTACCACACTGTTTTGATTACTGTAGTTTGTAGTAACTTTTGAAATGGGGAGGGGTGAGTTCTCCAACTTTGTTTTCCTTTTTCCAGATTGTTTTGGCTATTCAGGGCCCCTTGCAATTCCATAGGAATTCGAGAATTGGCTTTTCCATTTCTGCAAAAAGGTCATTGGAATTTTAATAGAAAAAGCATTAAATCTGTAGATTGCTTTGGGTAGAACTAATATCTTAACAATATTAAGTCTTCTAATCCATGAACACAGGATGTCTTTCCACTTATTTGTCTTTTTTAAATTCTTTCAGCAATGTTTGTAGTTTTCAGTGGACAAGTCTTTCACCTACTTGGTTAAATTTATTCCTAGGTATTCTATTCTTCTGGATGCTATTGTAAATGAAATCGTTTTTCAAATTTCCTTTTGGGATTATTCATTGCTGGTTGGTGTATAAAAACTCAACTGATTTTTGTGTGTCGATTTTATACCTTGCAACTTTGTTCAATTTATTTATTAGCTCTAGTAGCTTTCTTGTAGATTCTTCGATATTTTATATATATGAGATCATGTTTTCTGCAAACAGAGCTAGTTTTACTTCTTCTTTTTCAATGTGGACATCTTTTCTTTTCCTGCTTAGTTGTTTGAGCTAGAATTTCCAATACAATGTTGAATACCATTGGTGAAAGTGGACATCATTGTCTTGTTCCTCATCTTAGGGGGAAAGCTTTCAGTCTTTCACCATTGAGTGTGATGTTAGCTGTGAGTTTTTCATAAATGTCCTCTATATTGTTGAGGAATTTTCCTTCTATTCCTATTTCGACGAGGATTCTTATCATGAAAGGATGTTGGATTGTTTTATCCATTTTAATATCTGCCTTTTGAAATGAAGAGTTAAATCCATTTGCATCTAATGTAATTAAATATAAGAAAGGAAGGATTAATTGATAAGAAAGGACTTCCTTCTGACATTTTCCTATTCATTTTCTCTATGTCTTATATTTTTTTTGTCCCTCATTTCCTCCATTACTGTCTTCTTTTGTATTTATTTGATTTTTGTATTGAACCATGTTAATTCCCGTCTCATTTTCTTTCATCTATATTTTTTACTTATTTTCTTTGTGGTTACTATGGAGATTACAATTAACATTCTAAACTTATAATAATCTAGTTTGAATTGATACCAACTTAACTTCAATAAAATACAAAAACTCTGCTCCTATACAGCTCCATCCCCACCCATTTGTGTTGTTGCTGTCACAAATTACATTTGCATACATTATGTGCCCAATAACATATTTGTAATTATTTTTATGCATTTGTCTTTTAAATAATGTAGGAAATAAAAAGTGAAGTTACAAACCAAAAATGCAATTATATCAGATTTTATACTTGCCTATATGGTTATCCTTCCTGAAGATCTTTATTTCTTTACATAACTTCAAGTTACTGTCTAGTGTCCTTTCATTTCACTCCCTTTAGTATTTCCTGTAAGGCAAGTCTAATGGTAACAAATTTCCTCAGCTTTTGTTTATCTAGGAATGTCTTAATTTTTCTTTCATTTTTGAAGGATAGTCTCAGATATAGATTTGTTGGTTGACAGTTTTTTTTCTTTCATATTATAAATGTCATCCCACTGCCTCTGTCCTCCATGGTTTCTGATGAGAAATAAGCTGTTAATACAATTGAGGATCCCTTGTATATGATAAGTCACTTCTCTCCTGCTGTTTTCAAGATCCTCGTATTGTCTTTGACTTTCAACAATTATGTAATGTGTCTCAGTGTGGGCCTCTTTAAATTTATCCTACCTGGAGTTTCTTGAGCTTCTTGATTTTGTAAATTCATCTCTTTTCTCCTATTTTGGATCTTTTCAGCCATTATTTCTTCAAATATTCTTTCTGCCTCTTTCTTTAGCTCTCTTCTCTTTCTAGGATTCTCATAATGCATACGTTGGTTTGCTTAAGGGTATCCCACAAGTCCCATAGGGTCTGTTTAATTTTCTTCATTATCTTTTCTTTCTGATCCATGGATTATATAATTTCAATTGTCCTATCTTCAAGTTTTCTGATTTTTTCTTCTGTCTGGTCAAATATGATGTTGGAATCCTCCAGTGAATTTTTCACTTCAGTTATTGTACTTTTTAGCTCCAGAATTTCTATTATTTCTATTTAGTTCCTTTTAATAATTTCTATTTGTTTTTCTTTAGTTCTTTGTCCATGGTTTCCATTAGCGCTTTGAACATATTTAAGACAGATGAATTAAATCTTTGTCTAGTAACTTTAATGTCTGGGATTCCTCAGGGATGATTTATGTTCATTTATTTTGTTCCTTCCAATGAGTAACACTTTTCTATTTCTTTGTATGTTGTGATTTCTGTTTGAAAACTGGATATTTGAATATTATAATGTGGTTACTCTGAAGATCAGATTCTCCTCCTTCCCCAGGGTTCGCTGTTTTTGATTTGAAAGTTTAGTTATTTATTTGTGTAGTAACTTAACGAACTATTTTTTCACGGAAAAAATAGTTCCGTAGTCACGGAAGGTTTTGTTCCTTTAGCTTGCTTTCAGCTAGTGTTTTGACAGATTTCTTTGAATGCCAGGAGCTAAAAAACAAAGCAAAACAAAATTCTACCAATCTTTGAAGATTGACTCTTGACTCCATCAACACTTAGCCAACCTGTTTACATCTCTGCTTTAGCCTTCATTTTGTGCTTGCTCTGAGCCTATAGATCAGCCAGAAGTGAAAGTTTAGGGTTTTTTTCAGAACTTTTCTGTGCTTGTGTCTTTCCCAGGGCATGGATGTTGCTTTCTAAATTCCCTAGTATATACAGGTGCTTTTAAATGCCCTATTTTCCCAAATAAACTCTCCAGCTTTCCCTCCCGGGACTTAGGTGGCGTATTGTATGTCTCAACCATAATCTTTTGCTCAGGAAGCCGTGGATTGTTTGTTTGCCTCACAATGTTTTCAAGAAATGCCCCCAACTTTTCCATCCTGAGTGATTTCTGAGTTAGGTGAGACAGAAAGGAGCACCCGTGTCAGTCCTTCAGGTAGCCCCCAAACAGGTGAGAAGAGACAAACATGATAATTTGCAAGTAAGTCCTAGAGTTAGTTCCACTTTGGTAATTTAGGCTGCCTTCTTCAAGACCAGCAACAGCTGTAAAGTTGGTGGGGGTGGGGTAAGGCTAAGTAAAAATGCCACAATGATTCCAGGCCATTTTAAAGTTGTTTTTTCCTTAATTCAGCATTCTCTTGGTTGCTGTATACTTTTGACTATTTTTTAAAGTTCTGAGAAAGTTGGTTCTAACTGTTTCTGCTCATTTTTTCACATTTCTGTGGAGCAATGGGAGCTGCATACTCTTCCATTTTGCTGACTCACCTTGCCAAGGGGGGGATTTTTTTATAAGAGAGTTTGTGGCTTAGTGGGAGGGGAGGTGCTATCCTATTCCCACTCACCCCCCAAGACACATGAATCTCAAGCCAAATAATGGTGCTTCACAAGTCCAGTGGTACCTGAAGGGCCTGTCAGAGAGGTCTTCAGGCTTTGGATCAGTGTGCCACTTCTTGTTGGAAAAGTCTAACCATGAGGGGCTGCATGAGCTGCCCTGATGGCAGAGCAAGGAGAGCCAGTTGCAGCAAGAGCTACAGTTTCACCCGTGACACAGGTCATGGCCCATGTCATCATGAGCCAGATTCTACAGTGCAGAGGTAGCTGAGCTTAAGCTCTCTTGGAAAGACCCTGCCCTAGGAGGATTGAAGAGTGAGATGACCCAGCAGAGAGAGTCTAGATGGGGTATACTGTTAAAGCAGAAGTTGAGAGTGAGTCAAAGTGGTTAGCTGGACCATACAAGTGTGTCAGGAAACAGTTTAGCATTTGAGGTACCCTTTCAAAATAAGTGTTCTCCAAAGAATCCACTGGAGCATCTATGTAAAGGAAAAACCAGCATCTGGGCACCTGGAGAAGACACCAATGATGTCAGACAATAGCTACACCAGGCAAATTAGACCTTCTTGCCACAAATTGTCCTCCTTCCCAACCCCTAACTCAACAGGAGGAGGAAAGTTTGGATAAATGTTCTCCTTCCCCATTGCCAGGTCCTAAGGCTAGATCAAGACAGATGGGGTTGGGGCAGGGAATGGGCGCACTTCCAATTAGATGAGAGATTAAAGTTTTTATTTAATTCAGGTTGAACTTTTAATACCTGAAAGTAAACAAGAAAGCTATGGGCTGTGCCCAAGATCTCATCCAAGGGCAGTGAAGACAGCTTCAAATAGATTAATTAAAAATAGCATCATTTCCTGCTTTGCACATTCCCAAGCCAAGTCCATTCAATATATTGGTGACACACATAACTAGAAGAAGGCGGAAGGAAAAGAAAGATGGAGGAAGGAAGGAGATGGAGGAAAGGAAGGGGCAGGAGGAAGCAGGAATTCAGATTTGAACAGTTTTAATCCATTGCTCCATCTTATAAATCAGAAAAATTGGGACAAGAATTAAATGAAAGTTTTAGCATCACATGCAAGTGAATTAAAAATCTTAGGGTGGAAATGTGTTCTCATTGCACTGCCTTCCCTGCCATCTTATGCAAGGTGTGAGGGAGGTGTGTAGGCATGAGCCCATAGCATCCCAGGCTCCTGTCCAGAGAGAGCACCTCCTCACTCTCAGGCCTAGGAAATGGTCAAGGCAGAGAGGACTCCCAGAGGCCTGCTGCTGGGGTCCTGGGGAAGGCTTGCCCCAGCCCGAGGTGTGCAGAAAACCATGTGGTCCTGGTTGGCTTCTTTAAACCTGGTACCAGGGAAGCTTCAGCATATTGAATGTCTGAGCTGTGTGAGATATTCCAATTCCAATATTCAGCAAAAATTAAGAAAGGAGAGGTGAGGAAAACAAGCCCAAAGTTCACTAGAGTAAGATAAGGATTGAACCACCTGATTATTCATAACTCTACCGATCCCATCTGGAAACGGGTGAAATGAAGTAGCCACCCTTGCCCTCATGTCTCCAAGCTCTAGCCCAGGGAGCAGCAGGTGACACCCAACAGCGTTTGTTCATCTTCTTCTCAAGTGGATCCTGTTTAACTTGGTTAGTTCTTGCTGTGCACTTTGGTTCATGTCTTCCTGGTAATAAAATGGAAATAATATGGTTTCTTGGCTGCTCCATAAAATGTTCTATGAATTTATTCTAAAGGAGAAAAGGAAGAAGGAGAAATAAATGTGGTGTTGGCTTTTCAATTGTGGTTTCTATTTCCATAAACCTTAGATCACAAGAATGCATGAGATATTTACACAAATCTTTCCACCATTCCTGTGGCCTTTGGGGGCATAGTATTTGCATGACTTCATCATCATGGCTGGCATGTGCTTTCTCAGCAGCTTTGCTTGCAACAGGAGCAGTCCCCACCAGTGTTTGTAGTTCCGTATGTGTCTGTGTTTGTGTGTGTGTGTGTGTGTGTGTGTGTGTGTGTGTGTGTGTGTGTGTGTGAGAGAGTATAGGCAAGATATGTATATATGTGTGTGGAGGGAGAGAGAGAGTGAGGAGAAAGGAAGAAATTGTCATTTCTCTTTTTTGAAATTGTCATTTCCTTGCTTTTTCTGTAGGAAATTCAACTTTGAATAGGGATTCCAATTTTTTTACATCACAATATCACGAATTTTCTCATTGTAACTGTTCATTTATCCCTATATAATTTCTTTGGGAACGACAAAGTCAGAGGACCCTAACTGAGAAAAGCAGGGTCCCATTTTTGCAATGAGAAAGTAGGATGGCTGATCTGGCCCAGATGAGAAGAACATAGGAAAGAATTAGAGGTGAGGCAAATGGGACCCAGGTTCCAGCTTCTCAAGTGAGTCAGATTTCTATGGTTGCAACAGGTTCTCCAACAGCTGGGAGATGAAACATCTGGGGATGCTCTCGAGCCAAGTGAGACCTTGGCACTAAGCAGGGGAGGGGGAGTCAGCCACACACAAGCACAGAGAGCACAGTAAGTCCCAGGCAGTGCAATTGCTAGGATTGTACAGCTGTTTCCCATGGAGACAGCTATTGCCCAAGCAGCGCTTGCACAGAAGACTTCAAGGGCTAGCTGTGTGTACCAGCTTAGAGATAAGTAACAGGTGCTAGTCACCACACCAAGCCATCTGATGTCCTGGTGGAATACAAATGAATCATCCATAGTCCAGACACTGTACCAGCTTTTCTCACATTAGTCATCATGTTTCCTAGTTCTCTGATTTTGCTTTATTGTGCACTAAGAATGTTGATAGCACAATCATCACTTTAAATGGCAACAGATCCAAGGGGATGGTGTGGAGGCTGAGGAGACAGCCCTTACCTAGCAGCAGACACTCTGCCATTTTAAGCTCACTTGTACATCTTCCTCATACCACCCATGAGAGACAGCGCACTTTGGGAGAAAGAGCACGAAGTTCAGCTGAGTCGAACTGCACTTAACATCCTGTCCTCACCACTCCCTAACCATGAAATTTTGGTCAGGTTCCCTAGCCTCTCTGTGCCTCAGTAGCCTTACCTATAAACTAAAGAAAATAATCAGTCCCTTACACAAAAGAGTGCTGCACAAATGAAATGCAGCGCTTCACGCAATGTGCTACTGCAACGGTGGGGGGCGGGGGGCATGGGAGGTGGCTCAGTAAATGAAAACTGAAAAAGGCACCAGTTGAATTGGAGAACAAGTGTCCTCTATTTCAAACTTATAATTCTTCTGATCCCCCTAACACCTGCAGTGGACAGGAGCCCCAGAGAGCAAGGGAGGATCCCTCTAGCCAAGTGAAACTAAAGGACTTTATTCACAGTAGGAAAACACAGGGCACCAACAGGAACTGTCCAGTGATTCACACTCAGCATGTGGGGGACTTTATTGGCCAGAGGACTGAGGCCCAGATGCCCTGAACAAGGGCCTGGTGTCCCCGGGAGGTTGTGGTGCCTGCAAGAGAAGACACACGCTCTGGTTCTCAGGAGGAGCGCGTGGGCACAGCAAGCTTCATGGATGTATGTCCGTGCTTGTGTCCCCAGCCTAGCACAGGGTCTCTCCACTACATCTATCCCTTATGAGGCGTCTTGGGAAATTTATTTTCATGCAGATTTAACAGGAAGCAACATAGCTTTCACTACATGCAAATTACATAGCCTAATGGAAAAGCTTCAATACATTTTGATATTTTAATGTGACATTAAAGCTCTGTTCCATCTTGGAGAGCTTGACCCTGGGTCAAGGGCCTTGTGTTCCTAGCTCCTCAGAGCCAGCAGCTCACAGCACCATCCCGGGATTGGTCCCATCTTCTCCCACTGACCATAGGCGGCACATGCATCTCCTGAAATGAACAATAAAATGGTGGACTGTGATACAGGGCATAGTCAGCATTTTCATTAAATACCATTTAGCGCTTTTGAGATCAAAGCTAGTAGATTTTAAGTCAAAACCTTTATAAACCTCAGAATTCTTCACAGTGATTCTTAACTTAAGCAGTGGGCAGGGAGGATGAGAAAGGTCCCCCAAAGAGGGAAAAAGCAAACCAATTATTCTTTTAAAAGTCAAAGTGTCTTAAATCTCCTGATGAAAACATATACCCCATGCAAATCTCTGTGAGGAAGCCTTTCTCTGTGTTACTCAACACATTAGCTAGGAATGGATTTTTTCTTTGCCAGAAAGTACTAATTCTTTATATATTACAACCAGATCAGACAACTCCTCATGGACTGTGATTCTAACAGTGTTTGAAGTTAATCTAGGAAATGATTTAAACAACATCATTTCACAAATCAGTAACAACATAAGTAGAAGCACGCAGAAACCCTCTGAGAGTTTCCTTTCATAGTGATTTCACTGGGAAATCAGATGTGCAACAGTCCGCAGGGCGCAAGGAAGGTCAATCAGAGGTGTCACAGCCACAGGGCGTGAGGAAGGTCCCTGGGAAATCACACGTGCAACAGCTGCAGGGAATGAGGAAGTTGTTCAAGGCATGGAGGAAGATATGGCTTATTCTCAAGAGCAGTCAGGAGTGATGAGTGAGGAAACCCCAGGATGGCAGGGTCCACCTCCACTAGAGATGTAGCAGGTGGGGAACTATTTGTGGCAGTTTCCAGATGAGTGACTGGTTTTCCTCTTTTCCTCCGAAGTTTTGCAATACTGTCAATACACGTTAAGGCAGGTCTGGCTGCAGAGTTCTGGACTTGGTTTTCCTTTCTAACAAAAGCTTAATCAATGACAATCGACCTCAGCTGTCATTTCCTCACCAGAAACTCGACTGTGGCATTTGGATTTGGACAAAATTGGAAGAACCTTTCACTCAAGCCAAGAAAGTACAAAATGATACCCAGCAATGCAAAGCCTGTAACTACAGGGGAAAAAATCAATTCATTGAAACATTTCATTAACCGTAACCCCCAGACATCTTAAGTTCTACTTCTAACCCCACACCTGTAAGTCCAGCTCAAAGCTGGCTGGCTCTGGGGGCAACCTCACTTCACCCTCATCTCTCTGGACTTCAGGGTCTCCACTTACTAAATGAAGGGTGGGGGCTGCATGATCTCCGGGAGCCCTGCCAGCTGCAATCTCTAAGTACACTCTGTTCTGCCTTACAAACAGAGCCACCATGCCTGTTGAGCCTTCCTTGGGCCAGCTTGGGGATTAAAGTCTTAGTGTTGACCTTCTGGATGTCCTAATGTACAGAAATCCTTTAGATAGAGAAGGGAGCGGTTAAAATATCTACAGACACCCTCTTTAGACACAAATATATTTTTGCTCTAAATTCCATCCCTTGTCCCCATTCAAAAACCATTACCTCTATTTTTATTTTTTCCTTTGTCTTAATCTATAACTATAGCTTGGTCCAGATATTTAAGGCTCAGAGGTAGTTTACAGCAGGCAATAGGGATATTTCACAGAGCAGGTGGAAGCTGGGGGCAGAGATCCTGGTAAAGATTTTATAAACTGCCCAATAGATCATTCTGGATATATTATTACAGGCTGTTCCTGCTAGGCCTTCCTCTCAAGGTGAATGATTTAAACAATGTATTCCTGAAATGCCTTGCTAGACCAGGTCCTCCAAAAGCCTTCTTCAGAAACATAGGCTGGGATACCAGGTTGGCATTATTTATTTGTGACAACCAAGTGGTGCATCATATTTCTGTGCTTTCCAAACCATCATCTACCTGTCATTTTAGTATAGTTTCAGATTGTTCTCTTTGATTGCAAGCAACAGAAACCTACTTGGCCAACTTAAAGCAAATAGTGATTTATAGAAAAGATATGGTATAGCTCATAAAATCTAGGGAGAATCTGAGGGATGGGGCTCAATGTGTCTTGGAATAAAACCATGTTGCTAATGTAACCTAAGTCAGGCAGCGAGTGAAGCTTTCCTTGGGATGTGTTATCATGCTGAGAGTCCCAGACACCGGATCCTTCTTCACACACCTGGATATGTTGTCTTTTTAAAAGCAAAGCTCTCAGCCTGTGCAGTGTAAACGCACAACATGTGCAATATCAGCATGTGCAAGAGCCTTGATTATAAATCACAGAACCTGGAAAGCGAAGCAACCGCGCGAGGCCAACCTCGTTTCTCTTTCCTGCTTTGTTCATTAGCCACAAAGGCCTTGGCACTGTGAGATCCTCCATGATGGTGATGTCCAGGCCCAGGATGCCCAGTTCTGAAGAAGCTAGCTTCCATATAACCAGGCTATGGTATTTCTAACCATATGTAGAAATGTGTTAAAGGCACAGTGATCCCTGATCTATCCAAATCTGTACCAATGAGGAATGTAGCCAAATTGCACCACTGTACCGAGCATATTGTTCAGGACAAACTGCATGAACTCTATAATAGGGGAGGAGTTAGAAAAGCCAAGACCTCTTTGGTGGGCTGTAGATGCTGCCCTTCTTTATTCAGCCACCTATGCCAGTGACAAAAAGTTATGCAATATTAAATTTCCCTCAGGGAGATAGACTTTGGCAGATTTCAAAAGGTAAAAGCAAGGGGTTTGAAACCAGAACCCTGACAAATTATATGATTTCAGACAAGTCACTTAGCCCCTTCATAGAGCTGTTGCTGGACTTCAAAGAGGTAATGTTACATACAATGTCCAGCACAAGTGTTTGCTCAATAAAGAGTAGCTAGTACTAAAAAAGAATAGGAACAGAAAAAGGTTTTAGTGCACCTCCTCAATTTTTCTAACTATCTGCTTCAATTCAGAATTAAAACGCCACTTTAGTATACTAGGCATGTGTGTCTGTGGAAGAGAGAGAAAAGGCTGATGGAAGAAGAAAAAAAACGTATGACAGCACATCCAGAGAGAGAGCAAGCAGGCAGGTGAGGCGGGGGACTGGAGGAGAGGCAGGAAGAAGGAAGGTGTGTGGGGAGAGGTGTGCGGAGAAGAAAGCAGCACTACACACATATGCAGCAGCCCCCTGGCAGTGAGTGCGGTCTAAGACACCAGGAGTGGATTTTAAGAAGTAAAACATCTGTCCTTGAAGTAGTCACAACTCAGCCAACACTTTTTGTGAATTGTTGAATGTTGCACAGCTCTCAAGCACGGTGTATGTGAGGCACATGTCATGGCTGTGCCTCCTAAGCATCCCTCCCTCCCACCCTTTGTGCAGGAAGCCACCCAGGCAGCCCATGGAACTTGGGGAAATGTGGCTCCACGTCCAGCTCCAGGAGAGAGCCCCGAGTCGTCTAAGTCAAGCTCGCACCTCCACCTCCCTTGTCAATGATGGTTCTGGAACTCCACCTGCAGCTGGTCAGCCTCAGCAGCCAGGTGGATGGGAGGCTCCACTGAGAAAGCTGCTGCCCCTGGTGCTGCTGCCAGTCGGAGTCAACCATGAAGAAATGGAGCCACCAATCTGCAGCCTGCCTTCCCTTTGGCCTTTCAAAGACATAAGAAGTACTTTTCTTTACTTGTTTAAGCCACTTTGAAGTGGGCCTTCAATTACTTGCAACAAAAAGCATCCTAAAAGGTCTACCTGGTGAATGCTGCTCCACCTGGTAAATGTAGCATAAAGGAAAACAGTCCTAGCTCCGCCACCAACAAGCTACTGAGGATCTGGTTTCCTCATCCACAATATGAGCAGTTCACCTCCATGTGTCTGTGATCCCTATGACCCTTCCTCCTTTCAAATGGCAATCTTCATGGTTCTTCCATAGAAAATGGGACCCCTGGGACTCTGCCTTTTACCACCTCTCTCTTTCTCCAAGAGCAGGAGGAAAGGCCAGGGTGCAAATTATGTACAGAAGAGATTGCAAAAGAACAAATTGCATTACTCAGTTAACTGGTTAAAAGGATTCAGCTAACTTCTGGAAGCTTCTAGTCATTATTTCCCTTTAGTCCTTGGGGTTACTGTTCTTCTGGACTGGTCCATTCTAATTTTACCCTTAGACCAAGGTTGAATCATTCCCTTTAGCTCACTTAAAATAAGGTCTTTTTTTCTTCTGGGGGTCTCAGACACAACCATACTTGAAATCTTATTGAAAATACACTCAGTTGAAGATACCAGCCTTTCCAACTCAGAGGCCCCTGTTCCAACCATACTATTGCTGTCTTCTCTCTGTCTATGCATGGGCTCTATCCAGACCCTACCTTTATAACCTCCTCTCTTCTCAGAAAGGATCCTTTGTTCTTTACATCAATTACCTTGGATATGACCTTCCTCCTAAAGCCCCAAAGACATTTACTTCCTCTGTGAGCCATACTCCTCAATTAGTCATTCACTGAAAATATTACTTGTTTACATCTGCAGGTGGATATGCTGTGCTGTCACTGTAGATTGTAACAAGATAAAGAATAAGAATGTCTGCACTTTGGGAACGTCCAGTATAGCAAACGGTGCAGAGGTGCAAATAACTTCAGTATTAGACAGCATCTGATGATGTCATGGAAGAGATCCAAATAAAATGTTAAAGAAGTTTGGGAAAGAGAGATAAGATTTTCAGTTGGGGGAATTCTGGGTAAAAGTTGCTTGGAAAACATGAAATTTAAGCTAGGTTTTAGAGGATAGAGAGAACTTGAATTGGTAGTGATGATAAGGGGAGGGCATTGTAGACAAAGAAAAAAGGCAGAGGCAAAAGCAGAATGGCAGGAAAGGTGGTGCATGCTCCAGAAGAGGCGCTTAGCGCAGCATGGCCCTGAGCACAGGAAGCAGATTTAAGGAAGCTAGGAAGCCAGGTGGGGCCCAGGTGGCAAGGAGCTTTGGATCTGAGGTAAAAAATACTTTTAATCTGGTAGATGATAGGGAATCATATTTCTATCTTAGCAGTTATCACATTGTATTTTAATTTGGCTTTTAGTCCAATTCTCTGTGATATAGATTGTGAGATATGTAAGGATCTCTAAGGCTGTGTCTTTTTTTCTCTGTAACCTCAGCACTTATTCCTGTATCTGGCATATAGTAAGTTCTCGATATACATTTGTTGAATGGATAGTTGAATTGATCACATCTATACTTTTTGATGAGTAATCTCACAGTTACAGTGGGGGGAGGTCCGAAAAATTTAGTAGTTCAGAATTCAGAACCATGTAGAGTGATGAAGGAAAACAAACAGAGAAGAATGGATTAGAAAGAAATTGTGAAGGAAGAACCAATAGGCCTTGATGGAATGTAAGAAATAAACATGATGGGAAAATTAAACTGACTCTAGCATTTGATCCCAAGAGACAAGGAGTATGCAGTCCTGGGTACTTGGAACCTTGTTCCCAGCAGATTCTCCCTGTATCACGGCAAAGACTTGACTGGTTTGTTTTTTTCACTACTGTATCCCCAACACCAAGAACATAGAGTACTGAGCTCTCAACATTATTTGAACAAACAAACAACTAAATGAACATGTTACATTTTAGATGATGGCTATTCAACCACTCATAAATATCTGATTTAGTTAGAAATATGAGCCTGGTGCTTAGGGCTAAGCATTTCAATTTTAGAGTCATCTGCAAAAAGGCAGTTGTTGAAGATGCAGCTTGCACCCATCCACAGCGAGGAGGCAGGAGGAGGAAAAGGAAGGGGCAGAGGGGGTGGCTTGTGGTTACAGAGATCAAAGAGGTTTTCAGACAGAGCTGGATTGAACCATTTTGTCAACTATTCTTGAGAACTTAATGAGAATGAGGATTAGGTCTTGCCATTGAATATGACACATTGTAGGTCACTGGTGACCCTCACAAACGTAGTTTTAGAATTGTGGGTACTGCAGATAGATTTTATTATCCCTAGTCAGATATCACAATACAAAGACACAGGATCAAGGCACATATTTACATTTTCATATAGAAACAGACAACTTGCCTCTCTTTAGGGGTTGGGGACAGCCCAAAATACACTCATTTTAGGGGAGAATTAGGGTTTTTTGCCAAATGGTAGGTGACTACGTGGGGATCTTATAGTGGGACATTCAATTTGAATGCCTATGTGGTAAGAGAAAGTGGAAGTTAAGAGTCAAGTAGAAAGAAGTTTATAAGCCAGGTTAAATGGACACCCGGGTCCAACACAGCGCTAATTCCACCATCAAAGAGCTGTGTCACAGTGCTTGGCCTTCCCTGGGCACTGGAGGGGCCCAGCTCCAGCCATTCAAGTGAAATGAGGTTCCAAGATATGTAGGAATCTGGGCCCCACCCAGGGCAATTCATAGTCTAAGCTATGCAAGGCTGATGCTGAAGCAGATTGGAACCCCCAGGCTACACTAAAATTGGCCCAGGCTCCCTAGGTCCCTTAGGCCAGAAAAGACCTGCCCTCCACTGGGTCCCTGCTGGCTCACACCTGACACTCTGCCTTAGCACATTAGGAGCCCCTTACTATGTCCTGATAAGCAACTTACTAAGTCCCTTCTCCACACCAGTTCAATGAGCTGGTTCATTTACTGCAATCATGACTAGAGTTCTCTCCATAAGTAAAAGCCTAAATATTATTAGTTTTCTGGAACATCATCTATATTAGAAATCTAAGCAAGGGGGAATCAAATTCTTTTTTTAAAAAAAAGAAGAGCCAGAGTTTAGAAAACTCTGATGAATGTCAAAGGCCTCCTCTTTGTAATTCTTTGCAGGAGCCCTATCCCTCTTCTGGTTGCAGAATACTGCACCCCAGTTAGGAAACAGAATATATGGAGGGATTAAGAGCCAAAACACATGCTTCATGACATCCGAGGAGTGTTAACACAAAGAACCATCTCAGGGAGAAGGCTGAGAGAAATCAGATCTGAGGGATGATGGGATGTTAGATGAGTTGAAAAGGAGCAGAAATATTCTGTATGTGTGTTTCAACATTTCATTGAAATTATCATGCAAAAGAAAATAAAACTCCGCCAAGTATGTCGTGATAGCAGTCAGCCATCTGCTATGACACCAAACACAGATTTTGTAATCCCCAGGCACACATGCACACGCCGGCGCACAGGAAAGCGCCGCTGCGCGCACAGCGCCGGCTCTATAAATCCCCGTTAGAGCAGACTGAGGGCGGTGGGTGGAGTGGCAGAGTTGCCAGAAATAGCTCTTTCCTGCAAATGTCTCAAGATCGCAGCTGCGATAGGGCCTGAAGAGAGCGGGCGCCCTCGGTGGAGGGTGGAGGGCTAGAGAAATGGAGTCTGCACCGAGAGGCAGAGGCCAGGGAGGCAGGAGAGGGCCTGGGAGCCGCTTTGAAAGGATCTCATAAAAGTGCCGTTTGTTGGGAGCCCGGAGGAAGTGGAGGCAGCTTTGGCACACGTGGCCACGGTGCTAAATTAACTGTTAACACAAATAATCAAAGTGCAAGACCCATCGAGCGGCTGGCGCCAGTCAAGCGAGGGGCGGGGGGCGCGGTCAGCAGGGTTGGCGGCGGCAGGCGGCAGGTCGGGTCTGGGCGGGGGACGGGGGATCCAGGGCAGGGGGAGAGGGGTGAGGGCAAGGAACTCACTGGGGGACTCTGGGACGGGGGACGCACTCGGGGACTCCGGGGACCAGCCCGCAGAGCAGAGGGCAGTGGGAACTGGGGAACGCACCCTGGGGGAGGGCAGCGCTGCGCCCCTCGCCCGGCCTGGCACCTGGTGCACTGAGGTTCTTACTTCTGCACAAGTGAGCATAGGTGCACAGCCGTCCTCTGAAGCCCAGGGTCCTAAAGGTGGTGGAGCCTTACTGGAGGGGAGGCCGATATCTAGCTGAGGGAGCAAAAAGAGATCAAATCCGAGGTCGGGCCGTTGCTGGAAGGCCTGGTGACGGGCCTGGGCCCCTCATGCTGGCCCTGACTGTGGTGTGCGAGAACCTCGGGTTCCGGCTCCTCAGGGAGAGTCCCAGAGAGGAGAGCCTCAGAACCCTACTTCTGAGTACATGCTCTTTGTTTCCACCAGGAGAGAGGGCTGAACATTTTTTCACAAACTTGGTTTACATGCCACCTCTGCAGCCTTGCCCTGTAAGCTGCATGCCAGAAACCATTATCTTCAATTTGCTGATAAAGAAATTAAGTGGATGGACATAAGACCGGCCAGCTCTTTGGCGGGCCTCCTCACCCTCATGCTGCACAAGGGCCCTGGGTGTCCAGTGCCAGGTAATATCCACATTGCCAAGCAGTGGGATGGAAGCAAACCCTGTTTATAACAAAGTGGGGGAGGAGGCCGAGTAATGGCATGTGTTTTGGGTGCCCTTCCTGGGAGCCTGGAATTATAAGATGGTACTTCCTGGAAAGAACTGTCTTTTGAGGAGATTCTTAAACATTAACAATACCTATTCTTGGGTAAGGTGTTCTCATCCAGGTGTGTCTCTAAGAATCAAAGCAAGGTAGATTCAGAATTAGTCTGGCAAATAAATGGCAAAGAACACAAGTAAGAGAGACCAGCTGGCCAGCAGCAGAAGGGCAGCCTCCAGCTCTGAGAGAGAGCCACCCTAAACGCCTCTGCAAGGACAGTCCTGTCTTTACCAAGCCAAAGCAGTCAGCTTCTAAAGACTGAAATATAAGGTCAAATTGGTAATCTGGCATAACTTTGTTTTTATAAGTTTTTAAAAACTGGATTTCACTTTAACTTTAGTGCATTTATGTCCAACAAGTGTGTTTATATAGAGACAGCCAATGAAAAACAAGAGAATTTCTCTCTTTGGAAAAGTATTAAAATTATGATATAGTGATTAAGAAAACTACAACGTGCTAGTTACATTCCCATAAGATGTCTTAATAAGAAGGAAGATTGCTGCAATTCGTCCTCTACTGCTTCCCTGGATGTCAGAACCACTCTGTGAGGGAGACAGGTGTGCCCACAGTCCCACCCTCTCCCTGAGGCCCCCAGGAGAGGGCAGGCATGCCACCAAGGCCAGTCAGCCCATGCGTGTGATGGGCACCCAAGGCTACATCTGGAGCCTATACTCTTTCAACCTTCCCAAAGGAGACGGTCCGGAAAGGCAGCAAGAATGTGTTATCCCTCTATATTCATTCGTTCAATCAATAGTTATTAAGCACCCCCCATGTGCCTGGATCAGGAGCCAGGGTCCATGAAAGAAAAGAATACAGATGGAATTCCTGCCTTGCAGAGCCCTCCCTGGGGTGTGGGGAGAGGGACAGGAAGTGAAGCAGCTCACAAGTGACCACCTGATTACAGACGTGACTTTGTGGGGCTGGTGGAAGCAGAGTGCCGAGATGCTCCCAGGAGCCAGGTTCTCTCCCAGCGCTCAGATGGAAGAGAACAGCGACCGCGGTTCCCTCTCAGTGCTCCTAATGGTAATGAGAATCCCGCCAGAGAAATCAACACTCCGTGTAGGGAGTGCTGGCTGTGTGCCTGCCGCTGTGCAAGGCACCTTCACGGATTGTTGCCTCCTACCACTCATCTCATGATTGAGGCTTTAGTGTTATCCCCATTTTACAGATGAGGAAACTGAGATTTAGAGAAACTGAGGACACTCCCCAGGTCTCACAGAGACAGAGTAACTCCTAGCTTCAAAATCATGTCAGGTCTTATGTTTTTTTAACGTTTATTTTCTTCCCTCTATGTCCCAGCATATAAAATAGAAAAAGGATACAGCTCATGTCTTTGGTCTGCTTTCACTACAACATTAAAAACATGACCATAAGTGGTGCGACATATAAATACAGGGCGTATTCCTGGTCACAGAGAGACCCGAGTCAGGGCTGGGGGCATGGGCCACTTGCTCTGCACTGGATCTGCACCTGTCTTTCTAAGCACGGAGTTCAGCTATGCAGGCTAATGATGATGCTACTGATAGTGATGATAACAGCACTGTGCTTTCCCCATGGCCACCTCATGTCATCCTTACAGCAACCTCGGGTAAGTGCTATTATTCCCTTTCTAGAAAGGAAGAAACTGAGATGTCAAAAGCTTGCGTACTTCACACAGTTAAGACCTGACAATCAGAACCCAGGTCTCTAGGCCTCCAAAGCCTGTGTTTGGCCACTGTGGTACATGGCTCCTCTACAAAATGAAGCAATTAATAACCAGAATTCTCCCTTCCAGCTCTCATGTGCAATAATTATAGGGTGAAAAAAGCTTCGAATTCAGTTCCATGTTTTTTTTAAAAAAAAAAGGCATTTAACTAGGTCAGGTAAACAAAATGATATTTGGACTGGCTTGGTCCAACACTAAAGACTCATAATGGGACCGCTGGATTAGGTTGGAAGGGCCGAGTTATCTGCAATCGTGTCCCAGGTCATGTGGGTTGGCTCTAGACGCACAAGCAGCTACAGGCCCCTATTTGGCTGCCCAGAATCCCCCAGGAGCAGCAGAAATGGGACCACGCTCCCAGGCACCTCCACTGTGCCCACTTCACAGGGCACCCTGAGACTCGGGGAAGGGCTGGAGCACCACGTTATAGGATATGGTCATCAGCCCACTCTGCAGGGAAGGGAAGCCTGTCCCAGCCAGGCTGCTTTCCACTTTGCAGCTAGTTCCCATTACGGGTGACAAGGAGAAGCCCACTGAAGTCATCCAAAAAACTCACAATGTGAGGTGCGGTTCACAAGGAAAGAAATTAGACAGCCCTCCCTCATTGTTGCTGTCACATTAGCAACAAAAGCTCCAGCAAATCTTGGATGATCAATCTGAGGAGCAGTTCACACGTGCCCCAAACAGAGGTATGTGATGGGTTCTCAGCACCCAGCACCTCTGCTCTCCATTGCTCCTGCAGCTGTGGCAATGCTCAGCTGCCCAGTGATAGCTGGGGACGTCCACCTTGACAGCCCCCAGTCACAGCCAGCTCTGACAGGAGCCTCTGATATTCTCTCCGTACACAACTGATAAAACTTGCTGGAGTTTTACATGTTCACAACCATTCACAGGAGGAAGAAATCCCTAGAGATGGAATTTCAGATGCCAGGAGAGGCAGAAGGTCCTATCTGCTGTCTGTAAACAGCTTAATATTCTGCATAATCAGAAGAATGTCTCTGTCTGAAAAAGAAACCGTCCAATAAATCAGACATGTGGTACAGTGGACAGAGGGTCCCAAGACCTGGGCTGCACGCCTGTCAGCAGTGTGCCCTTGGGCAGACCCCTCAGGCACGACTGAGCCGGCCTAGCACCTGTCAGGCCGTGCCCAGCACACCTACAGAATTTTAAATGGGACTTTCTCAGGCTTCATACAGATACAATGAAGTATGCTGAAGTCAGCAGAGAGAATCTCTAAAAAACAAAAACAAAAGTCATGTTTTCCCTCTGAGCACAGAGGGCGCACTGTTACACCCTCCCAGATTCCAAGGACAGTTCTCCTAAAATCTCAGTACATCCAAGTGAATGGCTGTCACCAGCACTGGATTCATTTAGACTGAGTCAGAGAGGCATGTGTGTGGAGAGTCATAGCTGTTCCTTTGAGACTGGATTTGGTGAAGAACAAACATACTGGGTCTGCTACAGAGGTAGCTCTGGCCAGAGGAAAGAACACCAGCCCCAGTCTCCACCTGCCCTCCCACAAAACCCTTCGGGGGATTGCTGCATCCGTCTCTGCGCTCTCCGCCATTCCTTTCCAACTCAGCATCCTGCCCTGCACATTGTCTCCCACGTTGATGTCTCCCAGACCACCTATGGCCTGGATTGTCTCCATCCCCTTCTCCAAAGTCCTCCATAGCACTTGGTATGAGCCTTCATTACTGATCTTCTCACACTGTACGCATTTGCTTCCGTGTTTCCCTCCACAATGCTGTGTGAGCTCCATAGCATGGATGGCAGTTTTCTGTATCCATGTGCAGTACCAGTCTATTGTGTAGACTCAGAGGAAAAACAAGCATGCCTTTTACACCTCTGGTATCACCAAAAAGTGCCGGGTCCAGTACTAGAAAAAGCAAAGGGTCTTTCTGAGCAAACTCTTAAGACCAATCAGGGTTCTATAAACAAAGTCATAAATACCAAAAGGCCCTGCAAAAAGCAAATCTGTATTTGTAGAATGCACCCAAGGTACAGCATATAAATAACATCTGATCATGTCATTGGAATTAAGAGGTCAGAGACATAATATTTAAATTTTAAAATGACAGCACAGAGAAAAAAATTCCTTGCAGAGGGGATCTGTGTCTTCCCATTCCCCATGGACACATGACAGGCACTCATTAGGAACTGAATGGATGAATGAAGAGCAACTTCGAGGAGATGAAGAAAAGGAAAAAAGTAATATTGGGTAAAATATTCAGTTAGTAAATAAAAAACTTATTTCAGGTTTTAAAAAAATTATTTTTATTAAATGAGACAGCCATAGCAAATGTAAGCAAAGTTCTATCCACCCCACTCATGAGAAGTAGGAGAGAGCATTGAGGAGCCATGGGGCTTTTAACAAGACCATTTAAGACGTTCTGGTGTAGGTCTGTTTATGGGTCACATATCCTTAGCGCACAGCATGGCTTTTCCCCTCTAGGCTTCTAATTCTGCTCAAGTGAAAAGTTTGGGGTCAGCTAAATTTGACACCTCCTGTGAAATTCCAGAGGTTCAAAAGCTAATGGAATTTAAGGCGAAAGGATCTTTTTTTTTTTTTTCTGTTCAGAAACATACACAGGAGGTCATCATGGGTATCCTTTTAATAGGAGAAAGAGAGAACTGGAGGGAGGTGGAAGGAAAAATGCAAGCAATCAGAGCATTTTTTAAGTTCTTACAACAAATATGGTTTCGTTGCTGTTAACATTTCCAACATCTTAGCTCCTTGCTTGCAGTATTGGAGAAAATACATAACTTTTTATTAGAAAAGGTTTTCTTAAAGATAAAAATGTTTTTATACAAAAAATGACATAGCAGCCAGAAGATTATTGTTTTAAAGGAGATATTCTGCTGATTCCAAGTCTGTGACAACGTTAAAAAACATCCCAGGAGCCCTCGCCAGTGGAGCTGCTTCTAGAGGCACTGAGTTTGCTGCCTGCCCTATTCTGAGTGTCTGAAGTCTTCTCCAGAACATCCAAGATTTAGCCACTGTGGAGCTTCCTAGACTTGGTTATTTGGCTACCAGGGATTCCTTTGAAGCTTGTACAGTTTGGAAGAAGCTGTGGGAGGGAGGCCGGAGGGGCAGGGAGGCGAGCAGGGGCAGACCGTGAGACGGGGGCAGGCCTTCCCTCGAGAGCCCGCGAGCCTGCGGCGGGATGTCCACCAGCTGCAGTCGTCGTGGGGTCAGATGCACTTCAGCCTTATGCTGGCGGTCCGTTTTTTTCCTGTCTAGAATCTGAGGGTTTTCCATTTTATTCTCCAAAGAAGCCAAAAATATTGCACATTAACCGTAACAAGGCCAAGGAAAATAATATTACAAACCAAATAAAATCAGAATATAAAACAAAATTTTAAAAAGTAAAATAAGGCAGTCGGTCACCAAACTTTTGCAATTGAAAGAAAAGATGGCTTTTGTCTTACCTGCTGTGTATATATTTTTCATTCTGACTTCATTGTCAGCAAAGCAGTTGCCTTTACCAGGAAACCAATCTGAACATTATAATGAAATCTCCCAGATATTTGAGGCCCGTGTTGTTTACAAAGAGACATCTAAAAATTCCCTTGTACTTGAGACTTCTCCAATCTTAGCCATGGTTTGTATGGTTTTTGCTTTAGTTGGTGTTGGAGAGCATCAGAATTCCACTACTAGAATCACTCAAGACTCTGAAGAGCTCAGGAAACTAATTTACTTGAAATCGATGTAATTTATTTCCACTCTTCTCTATACGATTGATAAGAATCAAACGCTTCAAACTTCAGACTTACACTCCACCTCTGGTACCTCGGGTTCCAGGAAAACAAACCCACTTCTCTCCATTCATTGTCTAACTTAAAGGAAAACACAGGAGAATTTCTGGAAGATGATACATTTTCCAAGAGATGTCAACAAGGGTTTTCAAAAGTTTTGCACTTTTGTAGATTTGGCAACCACAAACAACCAAACAGGGACAAAACATAGTGTTCAAAACCAATGACTGTGTCTCTTACAAATTATTTCTCTCACATAAAACAATCCTTATGCGAACCTAGACTTATTGTATGTACATATACACAGTTCCACTTGGTGAAGATGCTCTGAACACGTCGTGTATGTGTCTGCTGGCCCTGCTGTTTAAGATTTCATTACGGCTGTCCTGCTTGCTCTCACAGGCACACAAGAACAAGTAGTGAGGATTTTAGTCCTAAATGCATCTGTAACAGCAGATGAATGTTTCCAGGGCTTTATTGCATATCATCCCCTATTGTTGTTGAGGTTTCGTGTTGTTGTTTTTCTTTCTTCTACTTTTTGTTTGGTAGTAGGAAGTGGCTGTTGAGAGTGTGGACAAAAAATAGATTTGGTGCTTGGAGATTACAATCTGACCTTTGTTCTGGTCAGCCTCCTGGCCCTTCGCAGCTTGTGCTACCCCATAGCACACATGGAAATCCAGTTAATGAGAGAAACAGACATTCTGCAGTGGAGACAGCAAGACTGGATTTTAATCTCCTGAGGAGAGAACTGATTTCATTCTGTGGCTCCAGATAGAAGTGAATCAAAGGATGAGATGTAGCCTATCACTTCTTCATTCCGTCCTTATATGTATTTTTTGCACCAGAACTAGCTTGACTCACCTTTCCCGTTGTTTTCTGTTTAGAAACACTGTGTTCCTCTCTATCCGCTACCCTCTCTTCTCTTACAGCCAGTCCTTGCATCCTAGACTTACAAGCTGGGTCACTCCTGCTACCCTAAGCAGAACCTGATCAAGGCCTGTGGAGTGTTTGCTTTCTCCCTTTCCAACCCCGCTCCACACTGCACGTTCCTGGGGAATATAGAGAATACCAAAAATAAGACATATCAAATATGCCCGTTTGATGACTAATCAGGAAACCTCACTTGCCACCTATTGGGAATACTTTTTGTTAGTCAATAGAGAGAAACAAATATTTTGAAAGAAAGATGAAAACTTAAATGGCGAAAAAAGCACCTACTGTTATCTCCTTGAAAAGCATGGCCACCTACAGCTACAGGCATTACTTTTTCCTTGTCAACATATTCATACCACGGGTTTCTAGAAGAGCTCTGAACCCCCACACTTTTATGTCTACAAATAGGAGCTGACTTGATTTGTAGTTTACTTGTTTTTTAATTTATTGAGAGAGGAGAAAATCTTGTCTATATTCTGGCCCCATTCAACAAATTTTCCCCAGCATGTGTAGAACCAAAAGTATGAACTGATTTTTTTTTTTTTTTGGTGAGGCAGATTGGCCCTGAGCTAACATCTGCCAATCCTCCTTTTTTTTGCTGAGGAAGCCTGGCCCTGGGCTAACATCCGTGCCCATCTTCCTCCACTTCATATAGGACGCCACCACAGCATGGCTTGCCAAGCAGTGCGTCGGTGCACGCCCTGGGCCTCCACAGCGGAGCGCGCGCACTTAACCACTTGTGCCACCGAGCTGGCCCCTGAACTGATGTTTTTTTTTTTAAGGCGAGACCTGAGAATTTTATTTTTAAGTTGTATCCAAGAGGATTTTGACCCAGTTTTATTGAGAAATAATTGACACACATTACTGTATGAGTTTAAGGTGTACAGCATGATGGTTTGATTTACATATATTGTGAAATGAGTACCACAATAGGTTTGGTTAACACCCATCATCTCATATAGACACAATAAAAAGAAAAGAAAAGGGGCCAACCTGGTGATGTAGCAGTTAAGTTCGTGTGCTCTGCTTCGGCGGCCCGGGGTTCACAGGTTCTACACAACGCTTGTCAAGCCATGCTGTGGCGGTGTCCCATATAAAGTAGAGGAAGATGGGCATGGATGTTAGCCCAGGGCCAATCTTCCTCAGCAAAAAGAGGAGGATTGGCCACAGATGTTAGCTCAGGGCTAATCTTCCTCAAAAAAAAAAAGAAAGAAAAGAAAAGAAAAATATTTCTCCTTGTGATGAGAACTCAGAGTTTACTCTCTTAACAATTTTCCTATACATCATATAGCTGTGTTAACTATAATCATCATACTGTGCATTACATGCCCAATACTTGTTTATCTCACAACTGGAAGTTTTTACCCCTTGACCACCTTTTTCCAGTTACCCCTCCCTCCACTCCCTGCCTCTGGTAAACCCAAATCTGATCTCTTCTTCTATGAGTTTGGTGAGGGATTTTTTTTCTTTTTAAGATTCCATATATAAGTGAGACAATACAGTATTTGTTTTTCTCTATCTGACTGGCAGACATTATTATGGCTGAATAATATTTCATTGTATATACATACCACATCTTCTTTAACCATTCTTCCATCAGTGGACATTTAGGTTGTTGTGTCTTGGCTATTGTGAATAATGCTGCAATGAACATGGGGGTGCAGATATATTTTCAAGTCAGTGTTTTCATTTCCCTTGGATATATTCCCAGAAATGAAATTGCTGGATCATATGGTAGTTCAATTTTTTATTTTTTGAGGAAAATCCGTACTGTTTTCCACAGTGGCTGCACCAATATACATTCCTACCAGCAGTATATTAGGGTTCCCTTTTCTCCACATCCTCTTCAACACTTGTTACCTCTTGTCTTTTTGATGATGGCTATCCTAACTGTTGTGAAGTAATATCTCACTGTGGTTTTGATTTGCATTTCCCTGATAAGTGTTGTTGAGCATCTTTTCATGCACCTGTTGGCCATTTGTATGTCTTCTTTGGAAAAATGTCTATTCTGGTCCTTTGCCCATTTCATGATTGGGTTATTTGGTTTTTTGCTATTGAGTTGTATGAGTTCTTGATATATTTTGGATATTAACTCCTTATCAGATATACTATTTGGAAATATTTTTTCTCATTCCCTAGGTTGTCTTTTCACTTTGTGGATGATTTCTTTTACTGTGCAGAAGGTTTTTAGTTTGATTTAGTCTCATTTGTTTATTTTTGGTTTTTTTGCTGGTGCTTTAGGTGTCATTCCAAAAAATTGTTACAAAGACCCATGTCAAGGAGCTTTTTTTCCTATGTTTTCTTCTAGGAGTTTTATGGTTTCAGGTCTTAGACTTTAGTCTTTACTCCATTTCAAGTTAATTTTTATGAGCTGTGTATGATAGGGGTCAAGCTTCATTCTTTTACATGTAAATATCCAATTTTCCCAGCATCATTTATTGAAGAGATTGTCTTTTCTCCATTGAGTGTTTGGTTCCTTTGTCAAATTTTAGTTAAGCATATATGCTTGGGTTTATTTCTGGGCTCTTGATTCTGTTCTGTTGGTATATGTCTGTTTTTATGCCAGAACCATACTGTTTTATTTACTGTAGCTTTAGAGCATAGCTTGAAATCAGGAAGTGTGATGCCTCCTGCTTTGATGAACTGATTTTGGATGACCTAATTTTGAGACCTTGGCCAATCCCTCAATCTCCTTGAATCTGTTTCTTAATCAATAAAACATGGAATTTAGACTATTTCTTGGTATTATTCATTCAAGTTCTGAAGTACCATTCTCACCAGATTTTATATCAATCTCACCATAGGGACCAAAACACCACGAAAGACAAGTCCCAAGGGTGCAGGGAAGCACATCTCTGAAGTGCCGCTTAGAGGAGTGTCCCTTGAGGAGGAGCATGCATACGAGTTTTAAATGAATGAGAAATAAACCCTTGTCATTTTCAAAACTTTATACATTTGGGGGTTTATTTGTTACAACAGCTAGTGTTACCTAATACACTCCTAGGCTTTAGTTTTATCATTTAAAAGAATGAGACTGATAATTAGCATCTAGGAAAGTTTTTGTGAGGTTTGGTGTGCCTACAGGAGTGTGCATTATTTCTCTGCTCCTTCCCTCCTTCCAGCTGCAGAGGGAGGCCCAGAACCCCCTTTCACACTGGGTGGGCATGAATGAGGCCTGTGCTGCGTGCGGCCCACCAGTGGGCGCTGTTCTGAAGAGCGGCTCACGGGCCTGTGTTGCCTGAGAGGGAGCTGTGTGGGGTGCAGCTTCCTCACATGAGGACACAAGGCTGGGAACAAGGGCATTTGGAGAGTTCATCTCTCCAAGGGCTTGAGAAGCTGAAAAAAGTCACTTGAATTTTCGTTTCGTGCCCAGATCACCCCACTTGCTTCATCTGCCTCTCCACCTCCACAGTGCCTTTCCTTGCCCTGAGGTAGAGCTGCTGTTCGCACCTGGAAGACCACGTTGTGCCTTGGGAACAAGGGTCATCCCATGAAGGTCATGTGTCACAAGATCCCAGTCTCCTGTGTCTGCCACGGAAGCAGGGAGTGGACCTCCAGTGTTCCTTGGGGGACAGCACACACTGAAGTCTGGACTCCTCCTTCTGGCATGCCATGCTATCACAACGGCAACTCCCTTCAGCCACCTACAAAACCACAAAAAGACCACACCAAGTTGATCAGGAAAAATCCATGGCATGCAATTACAAACATGAGCAGAGCACAGGATACCAGGTAGGACCCCAAAGAGGCAGGAAGAAATAGGGAAGAACATCACCATCATCACAGTGATGGCAGCCTTGCCCCAGAGGCCCCACTTAAAAGCAGTGGTAAATATCCCACCACAGAAGACACTGTGAGCTTGGTTATTGCTGTGAGTGTGGGAAGAAGTGAATCTACAAATTCAGCTTACGCTAAGCCACATGCTCAGTAAAAACTAAGAACTAGAAAAATAAGCGCTTCTTCGTTCACGATGATGAGAAAAGCAGCGGCTCACCCTCACAGAGGCTTTCCTTGTTTTCCTTATACATTAGCCTTGGTGGTCTTCAAGATTTCCTTAGCTTCACACCATATCACTGTTATTCTCACAGTCTTCCTACCACTTTTCTTGCAGATTTTCTCAAAACAGATCTTAGTGTCTATTCTTTCTATGGATGCTTTGAAAAATTTAAGAGTTTCCATCACCCAGCCGGAAAACTCCTCTTGGGGCCTGCCCCCCACAGAAGCCTGTGCCTTCTAGAACAATCCCAGTACACTTGTTCCTCCAGGCATGCAAAGGAGCCCAAAGGTTTGTGGGATGAAGGAGATGAGTTAGCAGAAGCCCCAGAGAAGGTAAAGTCTGCCTGCGGAACAGGGCCTTGCCTCTGAGCTGGCTTTCAGAGACCACACTACCTCCTTACACTGGTCTTGGCCTGGGAAGTGTGAAGCCAGTGTGTGAGGGACAGTTGGCCACATGCCTGCCCAGCACAGTGTGAGCTGGTTCTTATCTCTACCCATGCCCCCCTTAGCTCCTCTGTTCTCCTTGCTTCTCCCCCTCTAACAATGCTTTGCACTTATCATCTTGTGTGACTCATCCAAGCTGGTTTCCATGCTCCATCCTCTCTGCCCAGAGCCAGGTTTCCTTCTCTCTCTTACTCAGTAAGACGCTTCCCACTGAGTGAGGTGCTCAGGAACGCTTCCTCCCCTCCCCTCTCTCATCTGGATGCCTCCTGTCACACCACCCTTCTGGCTTCCAACAGTCTTGTCTACTTTTCCCATTCTTCCTTCAATCATTCCTTACAATTATCCTCTCCCCCAGGAAAGGCCCTAAGTGTGTTACCATACTTCTGTTTTCTCTATGAGTGTTTCTTAATTTTTTTTTTTGAGACTCTGATAAAAGATATCAATCTTCCCCAGAGAAAAGGCTGTACACTTTCATCCCAGTCAGCCAACAGCATGGCCCATTCCTGGTCTTCCAGCAAAGCATGTTTGTTCTAAATTTCTGGAGCCCTGGGCACCAGTGGGTGCTTCATTCTGGAGAAACAGAGGGTGTCCTTAAGAGTGCCTCTGTGTGGTTGGTGAGGCCTTGGGGAGCCTGGCCACCACTCATGTTAACCTTTCTGCTCCTGGGCCCCAAAGCCATGGACAAACATCCAGAAGAAACAAGACATGCGGCTGGGGGGAGAGGGGAGGGATTAGAAAGTGTAATTCAATCTAATATTTGAGGCTTGGCAAGTGTACCTATGGGATTTCATGAAAACCCCCGAATCTTTTTCGTTTCAGAGCAATTAAGCAGACCCCTGCGTCCTGGCTCCAGTAAGCCGCTCAGCGCTCGGTTTTATTGCGCATTTCCTTTCTCTTTGCCAGCATCAGCTCCCATCCTTGCACTGTTTTGGTGCCATAGAGGGGCCCTCAGGAGCAAGTGTGGGGCTGGGGGGCCGGGCGCAGACGTGGGCCAAGCCAGTGAAGCACATGTGGCTTCCAGGGCCGCGGCACTCAGGCAATGATGTGTGGTATAATCAAAAACATCCAGCAGTAATTTAATAGTTCCTACCAAGTACAGACACAAAGTCTAGCAGTCCTTCCCTCCACATACTTAACCCTTGGAGGAGGAGAGAGGGCCAAGAGAAAGGGGAAATTAATCCCGCAGAGCTGCTACCCTGGGACTTTCTGCTTTTTGGCTTTTGCTCTGACGTTAGAGAGAAAGATGTGAACTTTGGAAACTTGCAGTGAGCAGTAATTTATGTTAAAATGTCTTTCTTCAGTTCTGGCAGAGGGGATGCAGGTAGGGAAGGGCAGTGAGGACCCTCATGCCCTGGGGAGGGCCCGTTCCACTGAGAGGACTGTCCATCTCCCAGACCAGACAGAACATCAGTCAGCACAGCGCCATGAGCAAGGCACTGCACTCTTTAAAAAGTGTTTGAATGAGACTTGGCTACATGGTCAGGCAATTGACTTCGTACTATCTGAGGCCACATCTCCACTGAGAGAGCGAGCGATGGCCTCCCTTTTCCCAGCTCTGCAGCTCGCCCCTATCGCTCTGGAGTGTGGACATCAGTGTCATGCACCAAGGTGGCCGGGCACATTCTGATCTGCAAGTGGAGTTCAGTAACTGGCAAGTGACAAGACTGGAAGCATGAGCTTTGGAAGAAACTTGTCTTCCAGTTAGAAGTTTTGATTTTAAATTATAATAAAATATCCTAAAATTAGTCATCTACCGTTGTCAAAATTTTCCCTATCTGGTAAGATCAGTGACAGCTCTCGCCTGTCTGTGGCTTGTCATCCCATCTACAGATTCACATACATCTGAGACCCCTGATGTTGAGGCCTCTGCTCAGCAGTCCACACACACACACACGTTCGTTAGATACCTACGGTGCACCCAGGACCATGCTGCAGAAAACATGGTCTCCAAACGTGGCATCACTCTCAAAACACCAAAGGAATGTTGAAGAGATTCCCTGATCCACTAAATCACAGACTCAGAGTGGGAAGCCTAAGAACTTTTATTTGTAAAGCCTCCCCAGACCACTCTGACATGGAGCGAGGAACCATTGGCAGAGCATGTTCTCATCCTCAGGCCGCCCCTGGAGAAGCACACCCTCCACGTTGTGCCCCCCGAGAGGGGCTGGTCCGGATGCCCAGGTGCACAGTGTTGCTTTACAACATTGACAACTGGTGGAACCTGCAGAAATTGATTGACCTCTCAAGCCTTCACTTTCCTCGCGTGCAAAATGACAATGATAACACTATCTGCCTTGTAGAGTTTTGTGCACATGGAATGAGTTAACATTTGAAAAGCATTTGGAACAGTAAGTGGCATATTGTGAGTGATAACTAGGAATTTATTATTATTTCATTTTGAGATGTAAGTTAGATGATATAGAACTGATTGCAATGGCTAAGGAAATTCACAACATTGGGACAGTCGATCACGGAAGGTTTCATAAGGAGAGAGAGCCTTGAGCTTGGCCTGGTGGGGCAGGAGTGGCATTCCATATTGGAAAGAAAATCTTTAGCAACAATATGCAGGTGGAATTGAGATGTACAAAGATGATACAAAGGATATAATTATGTGTTTATTTATGAATTAACAACAGACTCAATAACAATCCTAATTGATAGCTAAATTAAATGGTAATTCATTTCAAGCAATATTTTCAAACTTCCCAACAGGCCTAACTGTGTATAGGTAAGATGTGTGTGTAAACTTTGGGCGGGAATGGGTGCTTCTTCAGAGAACACATGCCCACTCCCCCTCCAGGGTCTGATATCGTAAATCTATGCATGTCCTAACTACTCAAGGACTTCAAGGAAGAAACATGGATGAGCTGAGCCTCCAGGCTCCTATGACTGGATGACATGTACTTCTGCTCCCTCCGCCCACGGAGAAAGGGAGCCAGGAAGAGGTGGGCCAATAGCTTACAGTCTGGATCTGGGCTGAGAATGGAATTCTCTACTCCAGACGGAGAGTCCTGGTGTGTGGACCAATCTCCGCCTTCTTCCTGATAGAGAAAAGTTCTCTATCAGCTATAAAATATTTGATATGTATTTTTATAATACATAATTGGAGATGGTATTTATTTGTTGATTTACATATTTGATAAATATGTACAACTTTATAAGAACCACATGCTATTCTGTATGGTGGGAGAAGTTGGATCAGATGGCCCTGAGAATTTAAGCTTTTCAGAGACACAGTGTTTTTCCTTGAGACCAAGAATAGTGTTTTGTTGGGAAATGTGTGTTAAATGACAGTGTTTAGCATCCTGTCCCAAATAAGAACACGCTTTCTAGTGAAATTCAGGAAACCAAAGCAATCATGACAAGAGAATGTGCTACATCAGAGTAATTTGGGTCCTGATATTTTTTCCTCTACTTTCTTTGACATTAAATATTGTCTGAGAAAAAAATATGATTCAGAGTGAGCCATCTGTCTTTAGTTTCTTTTGGGGGGGTTGCCAACTACAGTAATCAGCGTAATCCCAGGATCAGTAATTCTGTCATACTGATAGGGCCCTGATTAGAAGAAAGTGCACCGGGAGCCCCTAGGTTTGCTTCCCTGGGTTCCTTAGAAACTTCCAAATTGGCTCTCATTCCTGCCACGTTCCATCCCTGACATGTTCCAGTGCAGGTTGTCTGGGGCAGTCCTGGCTGGAGTGGGGTGCACGCTTTCCCCCAGTCCCACCAGAACATGGACTGTGGTCCACGGCCAGGTGCAGGGAAAGCAGTGTCTGCTCACGTACTGTCTCCTATGGTCTCCCCAATCCTTCCATTGCAGTCTTCCCCTGCAAGGTTGTGCATTGCTACAACCAGCTCCCTTTCCCCATGGAAGCCACCCCACTCCCTCCCAATCAGCCAGCCACCCAGCCACCTCGGTACTCCAGGCCATCCATTTCTCAGCAAGAATTGTTCTACTTGGATGGCTCAAAGTCATTCAACCTTTGGCCTTCCAATAACTGAGCTGTAGTGCAATGTCCAGCAAGTTAGATAGCTTCCTTGCAGTCTAACCTCACTTTATGGATGCATGTCATCTTCTCTATTGAGAATCACTTTTCACAGAGCCTTCTCATGGCAGAGGCCAAACTGGTGAATGACCTCAGTCATGGAGGTGGCCCAAGACGCTCAACAGTCACAGAGGTGGCCCAACATCACATAACCAAAGTCCCACACATTTCCCCCATGACTCCCATTGGCCTAGAACTGATCTAGAAAAGCAGAGACCTGCAGAATCGAGGCACTTAACTCAGGGTCCAACCACATTTTCCTCCTTCCCTTCTGAAAAGCATCTCCCTCCTGCCCTCTCCCATCTCCCAGGGCTTCCTGCTTCCTAACTCCTCTCTAAATTAAAACAACATATTTATCCTGGAACTCAAACCGTTTCAAGCCAGTGTAGTAATTCTCCAAGCATTTGCATTTTCAGATTTTTATCTCCAATCGTTAAATGGAAGCTTCATGTCCTGTTAAAGGAATGTCTGGTTCAAGGGGAGGATTTTTGGATAAATCCTCCTTATGCCTAAAATCACATCAAGAGTTCCACATGCCTGGATCTGAAAGAGCCGTGGGCACTGGGGCTGGTGTTCCTCTGCCTGCCCAAACCATCTCTCACCCTGGGCCTCCCTTCCTCCCTCCACCACAGGCTCTCCAGTGGATGTGGAGAAACAGACTCTCCCCCTCCCCCACTCAGCCAGCCTCCCCAACCAGGAGACCTCACGCCTGGTGGCGCTCCTTGGACCATCCCAGACTCTTCCTACAGCACTGATCTCAAGACAGAGGCATGAAGGCATCTAGATGGGATGAGAGAAAGAGAGTGAGGAATTCTGGTGAATGTGGGGAGGCGCAGAGGGGACCCAGAGCAGGCCTAGGGGGGGCGCTGATGGAGGGTGAGATGAAGAGTTTGTTTTTGAACACTGGGTAGTGGCAGCCACACCTATACCAGTAGAGAGTGACATCAGATCTGAATGCTAGAGACCTAATGAAATAAAGGAAAACATTTAGAAGATGACTTATTTGTACAAAAGTTGTACTGATTATAGTTATTTTGGTTAACTGCTGATCATTTACGTACATCATGAAATGTGTGCCAGATTAACTGTTTCTTTTGATTACAACAACAAATCCTGCAAATGTATGACCACTTGGTCTTTATAATTAGTTTCTTCTGTGGCAGTATCTACTTTGGCAGCATGATTTTATACATTTGTCCTAAAACAAATGAAATCAAATCAAGTAAAAAAATACAATAAAGAGGACAAAACAACACTGGGCCTGTCCAGAAGTCTCAGGTAAGCAGGTCTCTTCCCACTCTGCTTCCTGGAAAGGAGATCAGTCCTGACAATTAGGCTGTAGCTCTGTTCTGCCCACTTCTCTATTCCCAGCGGGCAGACCAGTGCCCCACATTATAGATATTGATCAATATTTAATGAGCAAATGACAAAGGAATGCCTGAGAGCAGAGGTAGCATTGGTGTAGGTGAGGTTTTGATAGCTCTGCTCTGACCCCCTGAGAACAGGGAGGACAAAGAACAACTTAGCACAGGTGAGAGAGGTCTTGGTGGTCACCTGATTGGCACCCTGGCTCCATCATGAGTTCTTACAACATTGCCCACATCGTTCACCAGTTGGAGCCTCCATTTTTCTCTCAGGAATATGGAGATATTAATCATCCCATAGAATTCATGAGGGGATTAAAAAAGTTTTAAAAAAAACAACTTTGTAAGTGCTAATGCTAAAGAAATTTTATGTTTTCCTCATAGGCGCTTTCTGTCCATTTTAATGGGAATTTCCTGTGGCAGAGTATACGATAAGCATTGTAAAGCCTCCCTTCTATGGAGGGTATTTGAAAGAGCCACATTAGATAAGGATGGAGTCTACAATTGGGCCTTGCATTTCAGAGAGAACTATTAGTGTTTTCAGAATTTTGCTTTTCAACTCAGCAAACACCCACAGAGGAGAAGCACTATGTGTCTGTCCTGTCCTCGGTACTGGGCACCTGTGCTGCCCACAGGCAGCTTTCAGGACCAGTCCAAGTTTTATTGAGCAAAGTTAAGTGACCGATTGAAGGCAGCCCTCACCACATGCGTCCTTCTAGAGGAGCCCAGATAGGCTGGGCCTCCACACAGCTCACTGAAAGAAGGTGCTCTGGGTCTGACAACCTGCCCTCCAGAACAGGTGAGCCACTCCATTGTTCATCATTTCATTACTGTGGGCCTCAGTTTCCTCTCCTGTACCTTTTTGTTTGTTTGTTTTAAACACACTCTACCTTGAATCAAGATGAGTGCTATGGACTGAATTGTGTCCCCAAAATTCATCTGTTGAAGCCCTAACTCCCAATGTGACTGTATTTGGAGAAGGGGCTTTTAGGAGGTGATTAGAGTTAAGTGAAATCATAAGAGGAGGGTCCTAATCTGACAGGATTGGTGGCCTTATAAGAAGAGGAAGAAAGTTCTCTCTGCCTCCACATATGGTGAAAAGGCCATGTGAGGATGCAGTGAGACGGCAGTTGCCTGCAAGCCAGGAAGAGAGCCGTCACGAGAAATTCAATTGCCTGGCACCTTAATCTTGAACTCCGAGCCTCCATAAATGAGAAATAAATGTCTACTGTTTAAGCTGCTCAGTCTATGGTATTTTGTTATAGTAGCCCATGCTGACTAAGACAGTGAGGTTCAATTACGAACTTGAAGCAAAGCTCCCACCTCAAAGTAGGTGCTCGCTTTCCCCAAGCACAGTACTGTGAGTGTGATTAACCTCCTTGTGGCAAATTGAGGTTACGTAATGCCGCAGAATGTGGTTCTGAGTACGAAATCTCCACATAGTGTAATAAGGAAGAAACCATATACTGGTGATTGGACTTCTCTTGGAAAACAAATTTCTCTTTCTTACTTTTGCCAGTCAAATTCCATTCGGCTTTTCTGCTACAGAGACAGGTAGCAGAAAATCCACTAAGTCAATTAGAAGAAAAGCTACATTCTTTGCAAACAAGGATCCCATAAGCAGATGTGTGTCTAACTTCCTTCTCATGAATGTCCTCAACATTCAAGAGATCTTTGATAAAGTTATTACTGAAATAGGAGATGTTGTGTGGCTCCTCCAAGGGCTGGCCAGAAGCAACAGTATGAAATGGCTGGAGTCTGCCTTTTTCTGCCCTCAGCCAGCTCTGAGTTGCTACTTTCAGGTATCCTATCTCCCCTTGGCCCCTCTTCTCCTTTCTCCTTGCCCCCTAGTCTTCTGAAAAGGATGTAATGAAGTAACCATCACTCAGAATTAAATCACTGGGATCTCGAGTCAAGATGGTGGCGTAAGCAGACTCGGAACTCACCTCCTCCCATGGACACAGCCAATTTACAACTACTCGTGGAAAAATTACCCCTGAGACAGAACTGAAAACTGGATAAGAGGATCTCCTGCAACAACAGACAATCCTAACTGAGGCAGAAGAGGCAGAGACTCCCTTCTGGAGAGGAAAAATGCCGCCTTCACAAGCCTCCAGCTGCACGGCCACCGGAAGCAGCTCACAGGTACCCAGCCCTCCCTGGAGGCGCGGGGCCCTGAGCCGGGGGAGCGCCCCCACTGTGGGTATTTTGTGGACCAGGCACAATCGAAACCAGCGGCATAATATCTGACTTTGCCTACTACTAAAACATTGGGGAGTACCCCCAGAAAACCTGGTTCACAAAGAAACTAAAATCGGCTCTTAAAGGGCCCGCGCGCAAACTCACCCGTTTCAGAAAGCATCCTAAAATCACCAGAAAGAAAGGTGCACAGTGCTTTGGTGAAAAGAGACTCACCTGACAGGCCCTGAGAGCATCTCAGTGAGGGGTGAGACCTCTCCAGGGACTGGGACATTGGCAGCGGCCATTGTTGTGGCCTGGTGTGGGTGTGCTGACACAGACGCCATTGGAGTTCTCCCTGAGGCCTGCTAGCCCAGGGTCTGCCCCACCCACTAGAGCACCGATTTAATCCAGCTCAGCCAGGGCAGGCAGCCCACCCTAGAGACAGGCCCCACCCAACAACAAGCCCTCAGGCAACTTGTGGGCCTGCATAGATTGGTGACTGGATTCTCTGCAGCCTGGCAACTGAGCCCACTTCAGTGGGGCAGGGCATGCACAAGGAGCTGGTGGGGAGTGTGGGGCAGTGGTGGAGTGTGTGGGACTCCTGCCATGGAGAGACTGGGTCCGCTTGGGGAGGTCGGGGTGCGCACATGGGTCAGGACTGTGTTGACTGTGTGTGTGGACCTGTGGGCAGCAGGGCTTGTCAGCTGCAGAAGACTTGTGCTTCTCAAAGACACACATAGGGGGTTTGCCCCACCTTCCAAAGCCTGAAACAATTGGGTGCTCCTGTGCCTGAGGCCAGCCCCACCCAGCTGCAATCCTCAGAGAGCTGACAAGAGACCTAGTAGGCTAGAGGCTTACAGCAATTGTAAGGCCCTGAGCCTAACAACCCGCCACACTGGGGGCCTATTCACTTAAAAGAAATAGTGCAACACAAATGTGGTATTAGAACTTGCAGACAACTGTGCTGGGGCTCCCCACACCTGATAAAGAGACTGAAAGGCCCACAACAACTACAAGCAACTGAGCATTACAACAGCTGTCCTGGAGCATAAATCGGCCTCCCTGGGTGCCTACAGGGAGAGCAAACAGGCCAAAACAGAAGGACACACATAGCCCATGTAGGGGTCACCCCTGGAACATTGAGAACCGAGGGAAGCACACTGGAAGCCTCCTAAGCCATCACTTACATAAGGTCACCTATCCAAGAGCAGGAGATGTAGCTGACCTACCTAATATGTAGACACAAGCACAGGGAAAGAGGCAAAATGAGGAGGCAAAAGAATACATTGCAAGTAAAGGAACAGGACAAAACCCCAGAAAAGGAACTAAGTGAAACAGAAATGAGCAAGCTACCCAACAGAGAGTTCAAAATAAGAGTGTTAAGGATGCTCACTGATCTGGGGAGAAGAATAGATGAACTCAGTGAGAATGTCAACAAAGAAATGGAAGATATAAAAAAGAACCAATCAGAAATGAAGACTACAATACTGGAAATGAAAAATTCATTAGAGGGACTCAAAAGCAGAGTAGATGATACAGAAGAAGGGATCTGTGAGCTGGAAAAAAGACTAGAAGAAATTAACCAAGGTGAACAGGTAAAAGAGAAAAGAATTAAAAAGAGTGAGGACAGTCTAAGGGACCTCTGGGACAACATCAAGTGCACTAACATCCGTGTTATAGGTGTCCCGGAAGGAGAAGAGCGAGACAAGGGGGCAGAGAATGTATTTCAAGAAATAATAGATGAAAACTTCCCTAACCTAGGAAGGAAACAGACATCCTGGTACAGGAAGCACAGAGAGGCCAAACAAGATAAACCCAAAGAGGCCCACACCAAGACACATCATAAGCAAAATGTCCAGAAATAAAGATAAAGAGAGAATCCTAAAAGCTGCAAGAGAATGTCAAGTTACATACAAAGGAAACCCCATAAGGCTATCAGCTCACTTCTCAACAGGAACCTTACAGGCTAGAAGAGAATGGCATGATATGTTTAAAGTGCTAAAAGGAAACAACGTAGAGCCAAGAATACGCTACCGAGCAAGGTTATCATTGCAAATGGAAGGAGAGATCAAAATTTTCCCAGACAAGCAAAAATTAAGGGAGTTTGTCACCAAGAAACCAGTGCTACAAGAAATGTTAAAGGGACTGATTTAAGGGGAAAAGAGAAGACCACAAATAGGAAAAATTATCTATTTCCATGATAAGAACGTAATGGATACAAATGCACAAAAAAGAGGTTAGATATGATATCAAAAACATAAAAGGAAGCAGGAGGGGAGTTAAAGAGTACAGCTTTCATACAGAGGTCAAACTAAAGAGACCATCAATTCTGTATAGAAGAGGAAGGGAACAGAGAAGGACTCCTAAAACACTGAGGGAAAAAAAAAGTTAAAAAATGGCAGTAAGTACATACTTATCAATAGCTACTTTAAACGTCAATGGACTAAATGCTCCAATTAAAAGGCATAGAGTGGCTGACTGGATAAAAAAACAAGACCCATGTATATGCTGCATACAGGAGACACACTTCAGACCTAAAGACACTCACAAACTGAAAGTGAAGGGATGGAAAAAGGTACTCCACGCAAATGGCAATGAAAAGAAAGCTGGGATAGCAGTACTCATATCAGACAAAATAGAATTTAAAACAAAAACTGTAAAAAGAGACAAAGAAGGGCATTACATAATGATCAAGGGAACAATCCAACAAGAGGATATAACACTTG
The DNA here is from genome assembly GCF_020826845.1 of Diceros bicornis minor. Taxonomy (NCBI): domain Eukaryota; kingdom Metazoa; phylum Chordata; class Mammalia; order Perissodactyla; family Rhinocerotidae; genus Diceros; species Diceros bicornis. Next base: position 7,946,003 of record NC_080760.1, read on the forward strand.
TAAATATGTACGCACCCAATGTAGGTGCACCTAAATTTATAAAGCAATTATTAACAGACATAAAAACAGAAATAGACAGTAACACAATAATAGTAGGGGACTTTAACACTCCACTTACACCAACGGATAGATCATCCAAACAGAAGATCAATAAGAAAACATTGGCCTTAAATGACACACTAGAACAGATGGACCTAGCAGATATATACAGAGCATTCCATCCAAAAACCAAAGAATACACGTTCTTTTCAAATGTACATGGAACATTCTCCAGGATTGATCACATATTAGGCCACAAAACAAGTCTCCATAAATTTCAGAAGATTTAAATAATACCAAGCATCTTTTCTGACCACAACGGTATGAAACTAGAAATCAACTATAGGAAGAAAATCAGAAAAGCCACAAATACGTGGAGATTAAACAAAATGCTACTGAACAACAACTGGGTCAATGAAGATTCAAAGAAGAAATCAAAAAATACTTGGAGACAAATGAAAATGAAAATACGACATGCCAGAATTTATGGGATACAGCAAAAGTGGTTCTAAGAGGGAAGTTTATAGCGATACAGGCCTATCTCAACAAACAAGAAAAATCTCAAATAAACAATCTAACAATGCACCTAAAGGAACTGGAAAAAGAAGAGCAAACAAAGCCCAAAATCAGTAGAAGAAGGGAAATCATAAAAATCAGAGCAGAAATAAATGAAATAGAGACCAAAAACCAATAGAAAAAATTAATAAAACCAAGAGCTGGTTCTTGGAAAAGATCACCAAATTGATAAACCTTTAGCTAGACTCACCAAGAAAAAAAGAGAGAAGGCACAAATAAGTAAAATCAGAAATGAAAGAGTAGAGGTTGCAACAGACACCTCAGAAATACAAAAGATTATAAGAGAATACTATGAAAAGCTATATGCCAACCAATTCGACAATCTGGAAGAAATGGATAAATTCTTAGAATCCTACAACCTTCCAAAACTGGATCAAGAAGAAGTAGAGAATTTGAATAGACCAATCACCAGTAAGGAGATCGCAACAGTAATCACAAACCTCCCCAAAAATAAAAGTCCAGGACCAGACGGCTTCCCTGGTGAATTCTACCAAACATTCAAAGAAGACTTAATACCTATCCTTCTCAAACTCTTCCAAAAAATTGAGGAGGGGGGGAAGCTCCCTAAATCATTCTATGAAGCTGTCGTTACCCTGATACCAAAACCAGAGAAGGACAACAGAAAAAAAGAAAACTACAGGCCAATATCACTGATGAACGTCGATGCAAAAATCCTCAACCAAATACTAGCAAATCGCATACAACAATACGTTAAAAAGATTATACACCATGATCAAGTGGGATTTATTCCAGGGATGCAGGGATGGTTTAACATTCGCAAATCAATCAACGTAATACACCACATTAATAAAATGAAGAATAAAAATCACATGATCATTTCACTAGATGCAGAGAAAGCATTTGATAAGATACAGCATCCATTTATGATAAAAACTCTGCATAAAATGGTATAGAAGGAAAGTACCTCAACATAATAAAGGCCATATATGAGAAACCCACAGCTAATATCATCCTCAATGGTGAAAAACTGAAAGCTATCCCTCTAAGAGCAGGAACCAGACAAGGATGCCCACTGTCACCACTCCTATTTAACATAGTACTGGAAGTCCTAGCCAGAGCAATCAGGCAAGAGAAAGAAATAAAAGGGATCCAAATTGGAAAGGAAGAAGTGAAACTGTCACTATTTGCAGATGACGTGACTTTATAATTAGAAAACCCTAAAGAATCCACCAGAAAACTTTTAGAAGTAATAAACGAATATGGTAAATTTGCAGCATACAAAATCAACATACAAAAATCAGTTGCATTTCTGTACACTAACAACGAAGCAGCAGAAAGAGAAATTAACAATACCATCCAATTTACAATTGCAACAAAAAGAATAAAATATCTAGGAATAAACTTAACCAAAGAGGTGAAAGATCTGTACACCAAAAACTATAAAACATTGCTGAAAGAAATTGAAGAAGACACAAAGAAATGGAAAGATATTCCGTGCTCTTGGATTGGAAAAATTAACATAGTTAAGATGTCCATACTTCCTAAAGCCATCTATAGATTCAATGCAATCCCTATCAAAATTCCAACAACATTTTTCACAGAAATAGAACAAAGAATCCTAAAATTTATATGGAACAACAAAAGACCCCGAATAACTAAAGGAATCCTGAGAAAAAAGAACAAAGCTGGAGGTATCACACTCCCTGATTTCAAAATATACTACAAAGCTATAGTAACCAAAACAGCATGGTACTGGCACAAAAACAGACATACAGATCAATGGAATAGAATCAAAAGCCCAGAAATAAACCCACACATCTATGGACAGCTAAACTTTGACAAAGGAGCCAAGAACATACAATGGAGAAAAGAAAGTCTCTTCAACAAGTGGTGTTGGGAAAACTGGACAGCCACATGCAAAAAAACGAAAGTAGACGCTTACCTTACACCATACACAAAAATTAACTCCAAATGGATTAAAGACTTGAATGTAAGACCTGAAACTATGAAACTTCTAGAAGAAAACATAGGCAGTACGCTCTTCGACATCAGTCTTAGCAACATCTTTTCAAACACCATGTCCGACCGGGCAAGAGAAACAATAGAAAAAATAAACAAATGGGACTACATCAAACTAAAAAGCTTCTGCACAACAAAGGAAACCATCAGCAAAACGAAAAAACAACCTAACAATTGGGAGAAGATATATGCAAACCATACATCTGATAAGGGCTTAATCTCCAAAATATATAAAGAACTCATGCATCTCAACAACCAAAAAATTAACAACCCAATTAAAAAATGGGCAAAAGACCTGAACAGACATTTTTCCAAAGAAGATATACAGGTGGCCAACAGACACATGAAAAGATGTTCAAAATCACTAACTATGAGGGAAATGCAAATCAAAACTACAATGAGATATCACCTCACGCCTGTCAGAATGGCTATAATTAACAAGACAGGAAACAACATGTGTTGGAGAGGATGTGGAGAGAAGGGAACTCTCATACACTGCTGGTGGGTGTGAAAACTGGTGCAGCCACTATGGAAAACAGTATGGAGATTCCTCAAAAAAATCAAAGATAGAACTACCATATGATCCAGCTATTCCACTGCTGAGTATTTATCCAAAGAACTTGAAAACACCAATTTGTAAAGGTACATGCACC